>NC_133234.1:15798531-16399959 GCF_040436345.1 Pagrus major | reverse complement strand
ACTATCAGCAGAAGAATCAAACACAGGCAAGTGGAAACACTTACAACGCTAATCAGCCTGATAGTGTTTTGGCATCGGAAGCCCACATCCTAATTTGGAGCGACCTGTTACAAGGCCGAAGTCCCTTAACTGAGTTATCTCTCACCTCGGAGGGAGTAATTGAATGGAGGAAAATCAATGGGGGTATCAATAAAAGCAATCATCGGATAGCCCTGCCAATTTAAAGCATTTTAGCATTTGAGTGTCTTCTGTTATTGTCGGGGGGAAGGGCTGTATCAGCTGGTTTGTGGATATAGGCAAGAAGGTATGACAGTTTGAGATCCTCTATATACGATTGATGTTAATTGGGTTTTCTGTCCATCCACTTACCTCTGAAGGTCATTGAAAATTGGGTTGGACAGCAAGTTATTCTCCGCCAATTCAATCATAATAGACACAGCATGTACTCTTTGCCTAACAATGTCAGCCTCAATATGACCTAAATTGAAGGATCAATCCCGGGGGGATCAATCGAGCTGAGAGTTGCAAAAGTCCTGAGCTCACAGAGAGGTTTTTTCCAAAGGAGCGATAGCTGAATCATATTGGAAAAAGAGGGTGATATACAAAGTGTTTTGCACTGTCAGTTTTTTTGCTGGTGGTGTTATCATTAGGGGGTCTTGGACTGACAACAGAAAATATAATGGTGGACAAGAACAATGACATGAAATAGGCCCGAGGGACAGAGTGACAGGATAAATCAGAGAGAAGAGATCAGATGCGGAGGGAGAACGATGTTGGAGAGATTGGTTGCAGAGATAAACACATGGAATGTCTTAATCTGATCTGACATAAGTCAAAGTAGAAGAGACGATGGTCAGTGGGCCTGTAGGGGAAGAGATAAAACAGGGGTTAAATGCAGAAACAAGGTTATTGCCAGGCAAAATGGACACAGAATAGACTGAATTTCATACAAGTAATAAAAGCTGAATCAACACATTACTTGGCTGACTTCAGCAGCATCTCCAGCTCACATGGTGACATGAAGCACGCACAGACACCACATGTCATCTCCGTCACCACAGCCTTGAGCCTCTGCTGTCGTATTCTCATGGATTCACATCAGCACTGATGTTTACGCCAACGGACGCCTCATCCTGCTGTCGTCATGTGGCTTTCTCATTAATCCAGTATAACAAAACCCCCTTATAGCTTGGTGTATTGTAAGTGTATTGTAACTCACAACAGTGTGTCACTGCACAGGACACTCTGAGGCAGTTTTGATTGAGATATGTTGACTTGGCGCCATCTTCTGGTCAAGCTTCGCACATACTGTAAACCCCTAGTGGCAGAAACTGCATACTGTGCATTTAGTTGGAATCAAAGATGTAAAATAAATACTTAAGGAGTTGATAAAATGCTAAATGCATACAAAAGCAAATGGGGAAATGATCGATACTAAAAACAATCCTATTGTTTAATACAATAATAAAATGTCTGACTGCATAGACATACAGAATCCAGTCAAGACTGAGGTGGATATCGGTTGAAATGTCTGAATTCTCCTGCTAAATACAACCTCTAACTGGATTAAAGGGCAGTGATTTTAGACTGACAGACTGTACAGTATTTAAGCTGACTTTCTCATCTGGTGGTGTGGCCCTTCAGTCGGCAAGTTGCATTATTTTGGCAACCTTGGGGAGATTTCCAACTGTGTTCCTGCCGGCAAAACCAGGTATTTTAATCCAAAACGTGATCTTTTCATAATCGTAACAAAGTGTTGGTAACATAACATTTAAAATCTAAACTTAGCTATATGTAAAGTTTCCAACATATCCACGGTTTGCAGAAACAGTGCCAACATTTATTCAACCCCCTGCATCCACTGAAGGTCACTCTCCTGGTGGTGGCACGTGTTTATTCGTCTTATCTCTAATGTCTTCTCATTTCATCACAGCTCAGTGCTGCTGTCCGTCTTTCCTCTCCTCGCTCCATACTGCTGACTCTCTCTCCACTGACCTCCACTTCTCTGTCTGCGCTCTCTCCTCTAATCCTGCCTTCTGTCTTCACTTTGTCCTTTGGCTGTCTGAAACCCTGCAAGTTGAGAAAGTGGTTCGGATGACTCCTCTCACTGCCGGGTCTCTTCTGTCCTCCACTCTCTGCTCTTGCCTCTGTTGCTAAATCAACATGTCGCCTACTTTGAGAGGACACGTTGCGTCATGTGAGGCTTCTTCTTCCTCTTGTCCCTTCCCTTAAATCACTCCCCCATTCTCATATAATTTCTTTGACATTGTTTCTCCCAAAACATTAAATCAAACCAGAGACATCAACAAATGCATACCAGCATAACTCTCAATTCTTGGCCCATATTAGTTGAGGTATGATGCCTGTTAGAAGCTTTTTCATGATGTCATCCCCCTTTAAACTCAGTTTTAACAGACATATCCAGCAATAATTTCAAGATTACATCGACCTTTTCTCACAAAACAACTTTAACATTGAGTGTTAAAGTTTATTCTTGACCTTGGAGACAGCTGCTGGCTAAACAATTGCAACTTTAGGTGTAACAGGGGGCCACATCAGCATAAAGGTTGCCCTTAAAGAGCTAGTTGTAAATGTAAGACTATATCAATGTATGTAGCTGTTATCATATTACATAATTAACAAGCGTCCTGACTCGGTCTGCGATAGTGTTTCAAGTTGACATTGTAAAAAACCTGTTTCTGGTCAGGATACACTGCTTCAGAAACTGTACCTTTCTGAAAAACACGTTGACGATCGAGTTATGTCTTCAGCCTTTACACAGAAAGCATACTGGCTTGCCACCATTTACAACTCGGCTGGAAATAGCTACATGATAATGAGAGTATACAGACATTTTATGGCTAGACACCTTTAGTACACAGATAATAAAATCTGGATGTATTCTGCGAAATGTAGTCTAGGCTCACCGTACTTCTGTAACGCAGCATAGAATTGTATTGTGCTAATTATATTCTTTGCAAGCTCTCGCGGGCTACATAAAATGAGGTGCTGGGCCACATTTGGCCCGTGAACGTGGAGTTTGAGACCTGTTGCTCAGGCAGTAAAAGAGTTGATGTGTCGTTGAATGCCTTATTTTTTTCAGACGCACAATCCAACACCCAAATAAATTCTGCTAAGAGTGATAAAAAACAGAAAAGTTGAGAAGTAACCTGAAAAATTACTTTAACAATTAACGGATGATCAAAATAGTTGCTGAGGATTGATGTATCTGTTAATTTCAGCTCTAACATATTTTTTTTTAATGTAAACTATATGTATGTATAATTAATTAATATTTAAAAAATGCATTTTTTATGGAAATGTAAGAATATATATCTTTTATATTCAATTTCTACTTTATACTCGTCCTTAAAGTCCTTCAAGAAATGTTGCGATCGTTTCTTTGAACATTGGACAAAACCAATGTGGACTGAAAGCTCCAGAACAGCTACTAAATGGACCTTGAGGTGTGAATGGTTTCTCAATACGTTCTCAAAAAACCAGCTGATAAATCATCATGAGCCCATCACTCTTCAATCCTGAAGAGGAAACTGGATCATGGTCGTTTATAATCACGGCTGTGAAACACACAACAGAAACAGATTTATCAGATAATGGCTTTATATTCCTGATACACTAATGCATTACACACATAATTTGTTTTTTGATTAAAAACACGCACACACGCGCACACAAGTTACAGCAAACCACAAAAAAGAAAAGAACAAAACAAAACTACATGTTAGTCCTAAAAACACAATTTTATTTGGTTGTTGTGAAGCATTAATACTAATGTCATTAAAAACACTTGAGTTTGGTGATCTGGGTCAGTTCATTCACATCCCTGAAAATGTCAAATGTCAAGTTTTTCTTTCTGTTTAACATCTGTTTTACATCATATCAAGTATACAGCATTTAATTATTGCACAGAACTCCATGGAAGTTTTACATGTATACATACAAGTAAAGCAAATTAAAGTACCCCGACCTCTAGCATGAGAAGGAGTAAAGCTCACAGAACTTTAATCTCCTAATCACAAAGTATTAACGGATTAGATTTTGATCTCAAAGAATTTCAGGATCAAATTACAGCTGCTTCGATCTCGTTTTTAATCACAAATGAACATTTTGTTCCTTTCAATTATTTTATAAACATACACTATTATGTTTGTTCATTAACACCTTCTTCTCTATTCCCTGAGTAACTAAAACACTGGTTAAAAAGACATTTCCAGCACTTCTACAGCATAATGTTGTTGTTTTTTAAGGCTAGAAGTGTTTCATCAATTAACAAACTTATTACTTATTTGTTTAACTGCTTTTCTTCAGCACCCAGACTTTCTTATTGTCTGCCGTAATGGCTTGAATAAGATGTACAGTATACATGAAACATTTAAAATGCAAAATTAATGCAATTATACACTTAATTATGGTTACAGGACAGGGCCGATATCAGTGAGTGTACACATGCCCCGTTAGTATCAGAATTCTGACAGCTTATTGGATGGAAAAAAACAAGATTAAACAAGACATACTTCACATTTCCCCGAATTTAAATAATATTAATGTCCCTGTAAACCAAGTGCTCATTATTAATATTCCTAAATATATTTTCTAGTCCCTGTCATGAATTTAGTGAGGCAAAATGAGGTTACATGTTGAGTTAATTATGTAAATATACTATAGAGGCTGAACCTCATCTTCATTCACTCACAACACTCTTGTTTACCTGGAATACATTCAAACATAAAGAAGGAACTGGCCTTCTATCAATACTAATATTGACTGGGAGTTTAAATAGTGTATAAGTACAGTGCGTGCTAGCTAATGATACACAAATATGATGCTAAATCTTCAATTGGGACGTTGCATTTCATTGTTTACAGGGTCTAAAGTTGGGCAAAAGTGTAGGCGTATGGCTGCAGCGTTCCCTTTGGATCTCATGCTGGTGTAGATTACTGTTGTATAATCAAGCCCTAGATTGGGTATCAGTAATAAGTGGCAGAGAGAGCACGGGTAATGTCACCTTATCCCTGTTCTGTCCGGCCAGACACGACATGTGTGGTCTTTTGTCTCAGGTAGTGCTATAACACGTGATCCTACTCATGTGTCAATCGTCGAGGCCTTGAAGTCAGTGTTAAGTGGTTTAAAAAAGAAGCCTGTCAACACAGAGACCCCCCCCCAAGAATGAAATACTTGAAGCCGTTGCTCTTCATCATTAAAATCTCTACATTTTTACAGCGCCTGTGACACAAAACTTCACAGCTAAGATCGCTCAAAAATGTCGGACACCTTGAGATATTTAAATGTAAAGTAAATTACATTCATATTCAAGGGGATGGTGTGTGACATGAGCTGGCTGCATTAAATTTAGATCACTCTGGTGGACACTTTGGTTACAATCTTCAGAATCTTGATCAGACTCAAAAACCAGAACTTAATGCATCAACAATACTGCACATCTCCATTACTGATCATGATAATCTCGGCCAGTGAGCTTGTTCGTCTGCATTCAAAAGGGAGTGAAGTTCTAATACTGAATACACACTCTTATATCAGGCTAGCATTAAAGGAATGGTTTGACATTTTGGGAAGTATGTTTGTTGGCTTTCTTGCACAGAGTGAGGTGAGAAGACTGATACCACTCTCTCCTCTTTATGGTTAATGTGCTGCAAGTTAGCTTAGCTTAGCATAAAGACTGGAAGCAAGAGGGAACAGCCTGTCTTTCAGTAACATATTCTGTCTGATTTGTTTAATTCATACAAAATACAAGGTTTAAAAGTGATAATTCACCATCTTATGGTGGGTTATACGCTGTTTCTTGGCCAGGTGCAATGACTACCAGTCTGACACATAAACCCCATAAGACAAGCCATTTTTTTGTACTAAACAGACCAAACAAATGAGATATAACATGTTGATTATAGATTTTATTACCTTTGTGCAGAGCTAGGCTAGCTGTTTCGCCCCATTTCCTGTCTTTATGCTAAGCTAGGCTAAACTAGTTGTTGGCTCCAGCTACATAATTATTAAACAGACACTATATAAAATTATATATATATATATTTAAAATTCTTATGTAACTCCACAAGAAAGCAAATCAGCATATTTCCAAAAACAGTCCCTACAGAAAGTTGCAATGCTGCTTGTTTCGATCACTGTGAATTCTGCACGACCTTTCAGTTTTGTCCGCACACCACATCATCATGATGATTCGTCAAACTCGCAGAAAAAATTCAGGGGTTGGACGAACATTTTAACAGTCGTGCAGTATTTGTGGGTCTTGGCAATTGCAACATAGTAACTTCCTGGAGGGACTGCAAAAACTATTCCTTTAAAAAAAGGTGATTCAAATAGATGCACATTATTCATATGTGGGTAAAATCATGCATATCCTGCAGCTCAACAGGACAGGGGTTGGTGCATGTTTGCTATGTTTGCCCCTTTCTTTTCAGTCTCTCTTTCACACACACACAGACATACACATACACACATTCTGATCTCATCTCTCCGCCATTATTTTCTTCAGGCAGTCCACTATGTCCTCGCCGCTGACCCAAGGAACTATGTTTGCCTTGAACATGGCTGCCTGAGACTGCAGCAGCCTGTGCATGGGGAAGTCCCTCCTGGGGAAGGCTGTGTCCCGGGGCCCCAGAGCCAGAGAGGGACAGATATCATTGGCCCCATCTCCGATATAGAATACCCTTTGGAAGGGAGCACCTCCACGCTCCTTTTGTCGGCCGGCGAGATACTCCCTAAGGATCACCTGCTTGCACATGTTGTCAGGACAACAGGAGCATGAGTGGGAGTGGAAAGGGAGCAGCACAAGCCGGCCAGTCGCATCAAAACTAGCCGGGTTTGTGAAAATCTTCCGGAAAAGGTGACGCACCCCAGCGCGCTCCAGCCACGTCTCGATGAAGTACATGTTGGCGTCGGAGACCACCGCCAGCTCGAAGTCATGCTGGTGGCTCTGCAGATACTGGAAGAGGTTCAGGAGGCCGGGTGTGGGTGGGATCTTCTCCACCGCTGATTGGATTGATTCCTTAGACACACCCTGATCCGCCATATAACCCAAGACCTTCTGCATGTGCTCATTGTAGTGCCCCTCCCTGTAGCTGTTTTTCAGCCAGTCAGGAAGTGTTTGGCCCGGCAGAGCTCGCACCACAGCGTCATCACTGCTCTCATTGATGATGGTCTCATCAAAGTCGAACAACACCAAAAAGCGCTGTTGCTGTGGCGCAGCGTGGGTTTGGTTTGATGGAGCTGTCATCTTTAGTGTGTGGAGGAAACGGCGAGTGGTCCCTCTGCAAGAAAAGAAGACAGGAGGAATGAAAAATGGTCAGCTTTCTTTTCCTTTTCAAGGACAATAGACTCTGAAGAGCACTCGAATGTTTTATTGCAGCCTTCTCTGAAAATAACATGCCAATGGCAGGATGCCAGTTTGACATCACATTGTGTCCAGGGTTCAATTAAACTGTTGCACCAAACCACACAGGGCTGAGGAAACATCAAAATGTTTAAATACTTCTAATTAGGCCATTAGCTGTGGGGAAACGTGTTTACAAGAGGAAAGGTTTAAATTAAACAACATGTAAACAGGATGTTTATCACACTGTTGAAAGCAGTTTAGAAGTAACACATGTTCACTTTCAGGAAATATCTAACTGTTTTGTTTAAATGATTGCTGTAACCTCTGACATGCAAAACACACTCAGGCACTTCCTTATCTCATCACAGTTCTCCTCACAGACATTCCTTCATTCCTTTAGGAACGAGGGAAAAAACTCACTCAGACATTTATTTATACATGGAAGATCTTGAACCGGAGCCAATTCCGTATTTACATAGCTGATGTATTTCTAGCACAAGGCTTTCACTGTTGCTGGCATGTGGTAACTTGAGTGAAGAGAGTTACAGCATACCTTTACCATAAGGGGAACAAATGCGAGGTAATGACAAACAGCAGTGTGGAGACGTAGAAAAGTAAAGTTACTGAAGTACTGTAGAATTAGAATGACTACTTTTGATGCATTTACATTTGATGCCGTTTCATACTGATTTGACAGCTTTATATGACATCAGTTTTCCAATCCAAACATTTTTTAAGCCATTAAAATGTGTAATTTGGGGCTACAAAAGAACTACAAAACGTAGATTGTATTAACATAGATCGACTAGTAAATCACTTTTTGCTCAACGGTCTGGTACAACACTTGCATTACTGCTGACGCCGCACCAATCCACCTGTGCACTTCATGTACCATTTTGCCCTCACTGGTGAACAAGACCCCAAGATACTTGAACTCCGCTTATGGAATGCTTAAGGCAACAACTTAGTCCCGATCCAGAGGGAGCAATCCACCGTTTTCCAGCAGGGAGCCATGGCCTCAGATTTGGAGGTGCTGATTCAAATCCAAACTCCTTTAACTGAGAAGAAGCCCCAGTGCGTGCTGAAAGTCACGGTCTGATGAAGTCAGCAGAACAACATCATTGCAAAAAGCAGTGACGCAATTCTGAGGTTGCCAAACCAGACACTCGCCAGTGTGCCTTTAGATCCTGTCTATAAATGTCACAAACAGAACTGATGATAACGTAAATGTGTTTGACTTAGTGCGGAAAATACAGACACAGCTAAGGACAGGATGCCTCATAACAACGACTCTGGTAGGTCCCCCCACAGGACTTCCCGAGGGACATTGTCGTAGGCCTTCGCCAAGTCCATAAAACACATGTAGACTGGATGAGCCGCCCCAACAGAATCGGCATTGCTCCCTCCTCTAGGATCTGAAGTTAGGTCGGAGCCTCCTCTTCAGCACCCTGGCATAAACTTTCTCTGGGAGGCTGAGGAATGTGATACCCCTTTATAAAAATGGACCACCAACCCCAATCTGCCACTCCAAACACGACACTGAAGAGGTGTGTCAGCCAAGAGTGCCCAACAATGTCCAGAGCCTTCAGCATTCTGGGCCAAATCTCACCCACGCCTGCCACTTTGGCCACTAAATAGATTCTTGAATACCTCAGAGACCTCTGCCAGGGATATGGGCGAGGCTTTCCTCCAGTTGTCGAACTCAGCCTCCTCTATAGAGGATGTGTTAATCGGAATCAGGAGTCCCTAAAAGTGCTCTTTCCACCATTCGGCAACATCCTCAGTTTGGATCAAAAGCTCTCCTTCCCCACTGAGCACAACATAAGCCAAGCGTTGCTTTCCCTTCCTGAGTTGTTAAACAGTTAGCCAGCATGTCCTTGAGTTATCGACAAGCAGGTTCTTAGATTGCACCCACGACAGGCTGAGAAGACCTTGTGATCATAACTCCTAGCAGCCACTTCCACAATGGAGGCTTTGAACATGGGCCACTTGGATTCCATGTCCCTAGACATTTTTCCTGAGGTGGGCAGACAAAGGCCTCCACCAGCCGTTCACAGTTAACCCTCACTGCACATCTGGGTATGCCAGGTCTGTCAAGCAGCCTCCCTGCCATCTGATCCAACTCACCACCAGGTGGTTGACATATCTGCTCCTCTCTCTATCTGAGTGTCTGAGACATATGGCCACAGATCTAATAATACAAACACAAAGTTGATCATCAATCTTTGGTGTTCTGGTACCAAAACACTAATGATGTTGTACGTTCACCTGGCGCCTCTCATCCTGGACAACTCTGCAAGAGGAGAATCCAGCCCCTCAGCCTAATTGGCACATGACGATGTCCACAGTAAGCCTCAGAGACTTGAAACAAAGTTAGCTAGCTATACTGAGGAAGCTAAGGTAAGAAAATGCAAATACAAACAGCATGAATGACTAACAGACCATCAGCCGTCTGCAGAAAAAAAATAAACACAGCTGCCACCAAACTGAACATCTTAGCTTGGCCTAAATGAGCAGGTTGAATAAGAAAAGAATAAATGGGACGTAAACCAACCAACTTCATTTCATTTTCTCTCCCCATGTAACAAACGCCAACAAATCTTGCCATATGGCATCTCTGAGCGCCACACTACTCCGTTTTGCTCTGCAGTGGGGCACGTTTTAAAACACAAGTGTAAGATAGCACAGAGATCAGTAATCTATAACTGCTAAACATCGCCAAAGCGATGCTTATCCCTGCGGGTAGTGGTCCATGTAGTTCTTTGGAGCTGTGCCTGGGTCAAGGCCCAGTGACAAGATGCCTGCCGGTGAGCTTTTCGCCCATGTTTGACTCCAGGAAGGAGTCCTGGTTAAAAGATTCAAACCCTTTTTTGTCTCTTTCATCTGTGTGTGAGTGCGTATGAATGATTATCGCTCCTGGTGGATTCTTTGGCTCTTGTATGTTTGGGTCAGGGCCCCCATAGATCAGACTTGTTCCAGCACATCCCACAGTGTCTTGTTAAGATTGGGAATTTGGAGGCCCGTTTGATGCCTTGGGCTCTTTGTTGTGTTCCTCAAGCTGTTCCTGAGCAGCTTTGTGCTGTGTCAGGGTACATTATCCTGCTGGGGGGGGATAATGTGCTCACTTCCATGAAGGAGTGCCATTGCCATGAGGAGCTGTAATTGGTCCACAATGGTGTTTGGATAGGTGGTTTGTGTCCAGTGGCATCAACATGAATGCCAGGACCCGAGGTTTCCCAGCAGAACATTGCATTGTAGCAGTATGATCAGTACTTTTAATGTTGTGGCTGATTGGTGTGTATACACTACTGTTATTTTAATGTTTCACTGCTTTTATTCTCTGACATGACTGAACTTTTAGTTTGTGTTTTGTGAAAATTAATGCGACACATTTCATTTGACTGTTACTGCACATACATGGACATGCATATATGCACATAAATCCCAATATCCCAAACTACTTTTGAGTAGTGTGTATATATAGAGTCCATTTAGCTTCACTTTCTGTACTCACTGCTCTTTGCATGATCGATCTATAAAATAAATAAGTCATACATTACACTACCTAAGAACGTGTTCTACATATAGGTAAGTTAACTCCATCTGACCAACATTTAAATGCTTTTTTACGCAACATTAATCAGCTTTAGTAATAATAATATTCTGCATGATGAGTACTCCAGCCTGTACTTGCACTTTTACTGTTTTTTCCACACAGTGTCTCTACTTACAGAAAGAATGTGCACTAGATGCCCTCATAGGTTAAAGCTTGTGATTTAAGAAGGTCATGTGCCAGAACAGGAATGCACAACGTGTGTATGCAAACAGTCAAAATCCACATAGGCCTTCAGTTTACACCTTAATCTCGAATATAACTGTGCCAAATGATTAAACTGACTAAACCACTTTAAAGCTGCAGTGTTTCTCTCTCATTTATATGACGAGCTTGGCTCTTACTTAACACATTTTATGCTTGCAGGGACCTTGGCCTGACGGGAAATGACGAAACGCATGCATACATACCATTTATAGGACAATGTCAGCTCATTGACAACGTAATACCATCAGAGCAGCTGGTGTGGTGCTCAGTAACCGTCCTGTAAGCTGCAGGGTGGCTGCAGCGGCGCATTGTGCCCAGTGCGCACACGCCTGATCTCCTTCAAGCAGCTACATCATTCAAAGCGCACACTTACACTGCAAGACATCTAATTTTAACCCGGGAGAGCTATTCCTGCATGAGAGGTTACCACTGAAAGTCATTAGCGCGGCTCTGTCGGGAGTCATTAGGGCTGACCCGGTATGTGTCCGAGCGCCACAGATCTGAATGTAAGATAACAGTAAGACTGCACACAGAGACAAGCGACAGGAAAAGACAATCTGTGCGGATTAAGACAGAAAATCAGGCCTACCGGCGGTGGGCATATACGCGGGGATGGTAGGCGAGGTTCCCGGCTCCGGCGACCGCATCCCAGTGACGCGGCAAGATTTTTAAAGGAGACTCCCCAGCACAGAGGGTATTCCCATTTAAAGCCACTGCGTCAAGTCAGACAGCGTGCTCACGCAACTTCCGGCGTGACCTTTCAAATTAAAAGCTCCCCGAGGGTAACGTTCTGTTTATTGGCTTTTCAAATTTCTGCTAAAAAGCCTGTCAAAGATAAAATATTACTTTTATTTTATACTATGTTGCATATTTTCATAAAGAAATATGCCACAGAAGTGCTCTCTTGCATGTATAAATGCATATATAGATAAAAGAATCGATGTAAATAAATGTAATGGAGTACAATATTTGCCTCCAAAATGTAGAGGAGCGGACTTTTAGAATAGCAGAAAATGTAAATACTCAATTAAAGTAGAAGTACTTGAACTTTGTACACTACTTGAGTACTTAGTTACATTCCATCACTGTAAATTGCCCTCCAGGGCTTCCTTCCAGTGAAGAAAACACGAGTAAAGCACTCAAAACATCTTAAAACGTTGACTTTAAGTACTACATGTAAAAATGTCCATCTATTTTTATTACATAAGTTCAATGTAAAGGGTCACATTGAATGCAAAGTGTTTTCTATCATGTTGAGTCAGTATATGTCTTAATCTGAAGAAGAAATTTTACACAGAAGAGAAAGAAACATTTTTTATGTCTAAACAAACTAAATAAACAAACTCTTTGTTTTCATGACTGAATAAACTGAATAAACAAACTGATCTTAAAAGACAACACAGTTTAATACTGTTTTACTTTGTTTATATGTGGCGGACCCTGCCACCTTTCTAGCTTCAAACAGTGTCCTGGGGACCTTATTTTCCTCTGAGAACAGCTTGTGTATTCAGTCATGGAAATGATAAATATTTCAGAGTTTGTATTTTGTACCTTATTAATATTGTAAATACTTAAATCCTAGGTTGAAATTACTTCTCCAAAACTATGTAGTGCCCTTTTTAACTTTAAATCATGTTTAGTATTATCTGTTTTTCACCTGGGATTTGTAAGAGTAGAGAACACTTTCCACCTTTCTTTTAAATTTTGTAATTTTAGTCTTAAGCCTGGTTTGATAAATATACAATTCCACTGTCAACAGATGAAATATTTATTATATTTATTATATTTGGTCGAAATACATGTTGTCTTGAGACTTCAGACACAAATAAGTATCAAAAAGCAGCCAGAGAGTCACTCTGACTTGGACTGGATGTACAGTGCTGAACATTGTCTAGTGAATCGAGCTGATACTGCAGCAACATTATTAAGATAACAGATAACTGAGTTTCAAACAGCCTTTACGCTGTGGTAGAGACACAAGTGGTCACTTCGTCATGTACTGGTCGTCTAAAAATAAATGGAGGCATTTCTGTTGGCCTGAGTCAGCTGCAGCTACGAGTATAAGACTGTCAACCGCTGCAGTCAGCTGAGGGTTAAACAGAGGATATCCTTCCCAAGACCATGTAAAGTATCTGCTGTACAAAGTGCTGAACAAACTCTGAGTGAGGTAAGAACAAGATAAACACTCATAGTGTCTCCTGATAGAGGAAGGGGGTAAGAAGTATAATGTTATCAGAATATCTCAGTTTCTACACCCTTTACAAGCTCCTCATCATTTTATGGCACATGAACTTTGGATATTTGCACATCATGTTTCACTTCAGTAAAATGTTGTCCGTGACTCCTTTCAGTGTGGTATTTGAACCCTTTAATGCTTAGAAAAAACATAATTTCTGCTCTGCTGTATAACTAAAGGACATTATGTTGCTGGCTTTGGTAAAGAGCCAAGAATCCCATTAAATGCCAATTCGTAATGCTGCAGACTTCAAACACATATGTTCATATCTTTTGTGATCATCTTTCCACATGAGATAAAGATTAGTTGCATGTGTGCCACTTCTTTCCTGTACTACGTCAATGTGATTCACTCAAGAGTGAACTGCACATGAGCTAAATTTCAGATACAAATGACTCACTTTCATTTGAATGAGTCACTGTCAAATAATTATGATTATAGACGAGAACATGCATATCCATCTAGAAGACTTACCTGTACTTATAGTGTAGTTTGAGAAACTGTAAGCCGAAAGACATCAATTCAACTAAAAGATTCTGACTGTTTTCAGAACAATGGAGCCAAACATGGGACATTTAATTTGTCATTTGGACTCTGAGGTTTTCAATTAAATTATTTACTGCATAACTCACCGTGCTGAAAATTGTAAATGCAATTAAAGCTGCTTTTTGAAAGATTTAATAAGGTTTTTTGATTGCACGCTCATAATTAGCACTGAGTAGTCCCTTGTATATCCATTAGGAACCCTGTGTACCATCACTTAATGGTAATATCTATTTGATCAACAGACATAAAAAACATGGAAACAGTGTTTTTGTTGTAGAATACCAATAAAAACGCAGGAACACATGTAAAATGAGACTTAACCTCATTTCAAGATTATCAAATACATCCTGCAATTGTGTTTAAATTAGCTGGATGAGCATTCACTTATAAATGAATATATTAGCCTGATAACTTAATGGTAGCTGGATTAGCTATGACACATTTGAAAAACAGTCATGTCAGTCATCCATGTCCATGAGACGGTCATGGGAACTTCCTCACATGTTTTGGTTTCTCTGACAGAACAGGAAGCTGAATCAGACATGCCTGAGAAGAAAGAAAAAGAAAGCAGACATGTTGACCCAGACAGGCTGGGTGTCTTCTGCACTGACAGTGGCAACACAGCCAAGACAAAATCACTGTTAATTATTCCTTAAATCCTTTATCCAGTTTTGTTTCTTTCAAGGTCCACCTGACTCGTCAGATACTGAAACCCAAAGCGTCAATATCTGATGAGTTGGAAATAAGACTCAAAAATCTACTTTCTTGCTAAGTGGACTTTTGATAAAAGGTCAGAAGATAATGTCAATAACTGTTCTGTGATAATATAAACACTTGAGATTTGTAGTAACTGTAACTGTAAAAACACTGGCACTGTCCTGTAATCATTAGCCGTTGAGCAGCTGTCAGTGCCTGTACAAACATTAGCACATGAGGACCTCTGCTGGTCAGAATCTGACCTGGTGACAGGCATTAAGAGTAACTACAGTATTTTAAATGTACAGAAATATTCAATCCTCTCGCTGATGGCCCTGTTTGTTTATGTAGGTCATATAGAGGCAGAAACAGTATTAAATTGTGACTGTTTCATAACCAGTTAAAAGTTCCTTGTAGTACATTTACAGTGAGGACATTTTTGAGGTACCTCTACTTTACTCGACTGCTTCCATTTAGTGCTACTTTTTTTTATTTTTTTTACCTCTACTCAACTATGATTCAGAGGAAAACAGTTATCAGTTATCTTTAACTGAGCTACACCTGTTTTAAAACAATAAAAGACTTGCAATAATCAACAAATCTATTATAATGTCATTTTATAGGTTATGACATAACTTAATTGATCCCCATGGGAGGAATTCACAAGCATTATATGTCCATAACATAATTAAAATTACGTCCACCTGCACCAGCAGCAACATTACAGTGATTAACACATTGATGCATCAATAATTATAATCCAATAATATGAAATATATTAGAGCCTGACTCATATATTGGTTGGCCAAAATTTACAGCCAACATTGTCCTCTCGCAGATATATCCATATTGGTGTATATGTTGTCCGATGTTGTCGTGGCGAAATGAAAACTTTGTTTTTTAGAGATTATAATTCCCAGTGGAGTTTCTCTGTCACAACTTTTTGCTAACCACATTTAAGGGATCTGATCATCAGTCGGGCTCTGATACATATTGTTCTGAAATTACTCTTACTTTTGGTACTTTAAGTATATTTGATGCGTAAACTTTTGCATTTTCAGTGCAGGACTTTAACTTGTAACAGAGTGTTTCTACACTGTGGTATTGCTATTTTTTGCTGAAGCTGACTACTACTTTACAAAGTACTTCTCACACAATCACAGTGATCAACTCATTGTCTTTTTATACAATCACAGTCAGTTTCGTCATTCACAAGCTGAGAGGAGCATGTGTGATAACACTTTAATAAACAGGTTAGTGCCATGTGAACACGGAAGGCAGGTGTGCCCAATGTTTGTACAGAAAATTAAAAAAAAAAGGCAGCATTGTTCAGCAACATGAATACAGTAACACATGAAATCTTTCAGTAACAGCACACAGATTGGTCATAATCACATTTATAATATTGAAAATGAAATGCACCGGTTATGTTGAGCATGAATGAGCGATATATGTGTTTGAATCAATTCTGGTTCTTATTATAATGGATTATTATGAATGTATTTCGACAGCTATAATGATTTAGAATTGGATTACTGATTATTTTCTTTGATTGATTCTGACTCCATTAAACAAATCTTACTCTGAAGACTCGTTCTAACTGAGCAGGATCAGATATAATTACGATGGTTTTCCTTTCAGCTTTTTGTGTATGGCTTATTTCATGAGATGACATTTTGTTCATAGGCAACACTGTGGATCACATCTGAATTCTTTATTTAAAGGCACAATCTTACACTGACCACTAGATGTCACTCTTTGTATGAGTGAACACTGGATGAGTTTATGTATGTTTTTGGCAAATTATCATGGGAAACATGCCACTTTTGTCACATTTTTGGCACAAAAACAAAATGTAGTTTTGTTGCTGTGTGTCACTGCAGTGAGACGTGTTAAATGTGTCAAGTCTTTTGATATTACAGAGATATTTGCAGAGAGGAGTCTTGAATCTGTCTTTGTTTCTTTTATCTTCAACAATCTGCTCATTTGTCATGTTAAATACTCAACATGGTCATTAGTTAAACTGCTCTACTGTTTGGTTCAGTAGTTAAACTGTAACTCCAAGCAGACGAACATCAGGCTCACGAACATGTAGATGTAAATAATCCCAATGATCTCGTTCCTCACTACTCAAAGTCCACATCAGATCTTACTACAGACCAGGAGATGGAAACCTGGCCAAACTTAACAATACTTGTCCAAGTGGCCAGAAAGAAAAACAAAAGTCACAAATGTAAATAACATAAAGCATTATCTGTGAGACTTTGTTAGAGGTGCTTTTTAGAAATCAAAACAAAGTAAGCGGAGAGTTTTGAGAGAGTTCAGCTGCAGAGAGGAGACAAAAAGCAGGAGTGAGAGGGTGGGGAGAGGAATGCGAGGAGGGAAAACTTGTTCTCTTGTGCTTCGGTAGCGTCGTCTGCGTCACAGCATTGAATTACACCCACAGCTGGACAAAACATTTGAATTACTTCACTATTTAAGATCAGACATTCCAAAAGAAACAGATATGCAAGCAATGAAGAAATCATAGAAAAAGCTTTATAAAGCATCAAAATGAATATGAACTGAGCAGAGAAATACAAAGTGTATGAAAACACAAAGGAGTCATCCAAGTTTTGCTTCGTTACTTTTTAACAGGAATCAATAAGTAATACATTCTCGACTGTAGCTCTGTAAACAAAACAAAACAAAAAATCAAGGCTAGGAAACCTGCCTTCGCTTGCCAAATAGTTTTAGCTCAAGTTCAGGGCGACATTGTTTGGAAGAAAACCCACGGGTGACAACAGTGCCAAGGCAGGGAAGTCCCGCTAATTGTTATTCACAGTTGGCTCGACGGCAGTGGTGAAAGCTGGCTTTAAATTTGGCACAAATACGCAAGAAAAATACAACAATTCAACTACAAAACAACACACTGACCCCGGGCTGTTTGTTCCACAACATTCATCAAAGAGGAGTGGATGTGAGAACACACCCATCATCTCATTGTAGCACTTAAAATTTGAGTAGTGCATCACAAAGCGGGAAACTGGACGAAGGATCACTACACATGCTACGGTCGGTACATTTGATTACAGTTACTCATCAAGTTAATCATCTGGAACAGGATCCAGGGAATTACCAAAAGCTCAGGAATGTATTCTGATTACACTGAAATGACTTTGACAATTGATATGGTATGTATGAAACCACTAAGAGTACTTAAATTCTTAAAAAAACATAACACACTTAACTATGCTCATATTCTTAAAGGAGAACTATTATGCTTTTTTGTTTTGTCCTTTCCTTCAGTGTTACAGTACATATGTTCTCGGACATGTAAAAGATCTTGAAAGTTAAAAAAACAGAAGCTCCTCTCTCCCACAGAAAACCCTGCTCCTGAAACGCCTCGTCAGTAGCTTCGCCTTTAATTCCGTGACTTCGTGACATCACACTACGTCACCATGTCACTTGTTTGTATAATTCATTCCTATAATCACTGTAGAAGTGAAGCTAACTGGAAGCTGAAAACACAACAGAGCCGACTGGAGACACTGCTGGCTCAGGCGTATGTGAGCTGACCAATCAGAGCAGACTGGGGCCTTAAAGAGACAAGAGCTAAAACAGAGGGAGGATACAGCCCTGCTGCACTGGACAGTATGAGAAAACTGATGTGTTTTTCTCGCATTAAATCATGCAAACTTTTTCTAGTAGTAACCCAAAATAAAATTATGAACCTAAAAATGAGCATAATATGTCTCCTTTGAAGTTAAGTGCCTTTTATTCGCTCCAAAGTTGTAAAGAGAGGTGTGAAATAGGAGAAAATGGTGACTGCATCCTTCTTTAACTCATTAAAACGCAGTATATTAGCTTTCCTCTTGGCTACAATGCATGATGGGTAATCTTAATCATAACAATGTGTGATGCATTACATTTTAACTGCTCAGGCCTACTTGAAACACCTTTATTTTACTCATAAGTCAAAGTTTTGGACCATTTCTTAGAGGTTTCAAACATACCGGCTCTGGTTTGTTGTCATTACAAATATTATGTTGGGGCTGTTTTGAGCTGTTGTCACGGGGACGCTATTTTTGAAGCCACACCCGTTTCGCTGTGTCGTGTTTAAGAACCATCTGTAATCAGAATAGATTTTTCCTCACATAATATGACACTCAATTTTTATTTCAAACACAAGTATCTCCCACAGAAACACGACACTCATGTGACATATTGCACAAGATCTTAATAAACATTTGAAAATACTGATAAAGTCAAAGAACTCATGGCAACCTTTCTTCTCTTTTCTTTCCTTTTTTTTTGTATAACAAGGAACTTATTGAGGATGTGTTTGAAAATATCATTCAAACAAACAATCTTACTCAATCTTTCTCTGCTTTTACTTCCTCTGTGGCCTCTTCTTTCTTCTCGCTGACGGCTGCTTCAGATTTTTCCACATTTTCTACCGGCTCGGGGTCGGATTTTGGCTTCTCTTCCTCCTTCTTCGGTTCAGGGAGAAGGATGACTTTCCCGATGTTTTGGCGTTCGTGCATGCGCCTCATGGCATCCGTCACCTGAGAAAAGACAGGGGAACAGAACGGATGTGCACAATAGGTATTTTTTTTCTCCTGAAACAGAGTGCATCTGATGTGACTCGTTAAAAGCCTGAAAGAAATCTGTAGCTGTATGAGGATACATTAATCAACAGACGTTATATAAACCTGATCAAGCTAACCTCTTCAAAGTGGTAGCATGAGTCAATGCGGGGCTTGATCTTCCCCTGCCCGTACAGCTCCAGCAGCTTGGACATGTTGCTGCTCAGGAGCTGCTCATCGGTGATGTAGCCCAGGTGGAAGCCGCACACCGCCTTGTTGGCCTGCATAAGCTTCAGCGTGTTGAGAGAGAGCTGGTTGTACCAGGTCTTCGCCATGGCCAACAGGTTCTTCTTCTGGCCCGTCACACAGTTAGCTGCACCTAGAATGACGGACAATAGAGCAGATTAAAAACCACACAGAGGAGATTTTCACAATAACTGTCGTATAGAAAATTAAAGATGATGAAAAGGTCTTTGATGAAGCTTTGTCCCAATTCAAGAGAATATGTAGGCGAAGAAAAAAACAACAATATAGCAATTTTATCTGGACTTTGTTCATCTGCAAATTACATGTTAGGGACAAATATGGTTTCATTTCCACAATTTTCATCTCAAGTGAGATTTCCTTCGCTGGTGTGTGAGTGAAAGTTGTAGGCGATGATGTGAAATCTTCCCAATATCTGATTTAGTGAAGTTTTCAGTTCCTTTAATTATACAATACAAGTAGCAAATCTTGCACTATAAAAATATTCAATTCCAAGCATTTTACATGTTCTGCATTATAAATGAAAATGAATACATAGGCATTATTGGCTAAATGTACTTAAAGGGGCACTATGTAGTTTTGGAGTACTTGGAATTTCAATATTTACAATATTACTGGAGGTAGTAATACAAACTCATAGCTGAATAAACAAGCTGTTCTCGGAGGAAAATAAGGTCCCCCTAAAATTTAAAGTCATAAAAGTTAAAAGTGCAGTACCTGAGTAAATGTAAAAGTCAGCTACCATTCAAGTACATACATTTTTTCAATAAAGTGATGTAAAACAGCATTATTTCAACAAGTGAAATCAAAAGTACTTAAAGTAAGATAAAGCTCAAGTACAGAAACATTACGGCAGACTCATCAAATACATTTAAACCTGTGTTTCTGTTTCCAAACGTCTTACCAAAGACTATGAGCGTGCCCAAAGGTTTCAACAAACTAAAACCTTTCTGAGTGTCCAAACCTCCGAGTGGGTCGAGGACGATGTCCACTCCTGCAGAGACAAGCAGAGAGAAGTGATGAGATGTTTATGTCTCATTTCCACTTGATATTCAAGAAACAAAATAAACTAAATATTGTCAACATGAATTATGACAATACAAACTTTCCTGGCCAGGCGAAAAAGGTACTTAAACACTACAGCGTTGTGTGTTTTCTCACCCTTCGGGCTGATTTTGCGGATTTCCTCCACGTAGTCTTTGGTGCGGTAGTCGATGGGATGAGTTACCCCGCCTTCTGCGATGGTCTCGTGTTTGGAGGCTGACGCCGTGCCAAAAACAGTCACATCCGGCACGGTCTGACACAGCTGGGTAGCAGCGACACCGACACCACCTGTGGACGTGCGGAGCAGGAATGAGAATAGAAGCGACTGCAGGTATTTCAGCTGTGTGTTCCCTCTCTACAACACACTGTGATTTAAACATCAAACAACAAATGGATGTAAGTGCTGTAACAACACACAGAAACTGGATTTAATGGGTCAGTCATACGTATACAGTGGTGGGATTACATTGATTTCTAATACAGCTCCAGTGGCAGTATTACACTCTGCAGTTGGTGGTTGGTGAGGTGATTTAAAGGATAATCGAGGGACAAACAGCAACACAGCAGACAGTGATTTCTGCTCTCTGTGGCCTCGTGCTGTTTAACCATGAAAGGTTTCTCACATCATGGCTGCCTGCCTGGGTGTGCAGACGCACCATTAATCCTTCCTGCCCTGTTCATCACCCTGGCCTCATGTGGCTGATTCACAGGGGTCAGCTGACAGCCACCCGCCCACTCAACACTGAAACATGGCCTTTGAGAGGGGGGATGCAGAAGAAGAGCACTAGACCGTGACAGTGGATGCTGACAGTAACTGACCTGTTTACTTGAACTCAAATACTGAGCTATCTGACTTACTGCTGCTTTAACATTTTATAAACATTTAATGTTGAATTATAAATGCTGGAAATATTTGTTTAGAGGAACTAATATTGAACAAATCAGTGTTTGACCCACTGCCATCTAATGATGCTTATCTGGTGTAGTTTGTTATCACAAAGTGGGCTTTTAATTTAAAGATGGATCCATGCATTTAACAAACTTTAAAATGTTTTGTGTGTGTGTCAAACATTTCCTAAATCCAAACCAAAGGGAAACCATTAAAGGTGCATTATGCAACTTTTTTTAGCAGTTTTCAAGAGCTAACCTGAGTTTTAGTTGTACTTTAAAGTCATTGTTGTTGTATGTGTAAACATTGGAGCAAAACAGGCCTGTATTTGAGTTTAGTTGTGGTGAGATCAAAAATCATTCCGTGTTATTTATAAAGAGCTTAACACCGAAGCTATTTTTTTCGTCTTTTTTTAAAATATATTTTTCTTCTTCCTTTTTTTCTTATTTTACACTTTTCTATCAAAAACTGTTGAAATTCCAAAAAAAGCTATAAAAAAAAAAGCAGCCTGAACTATTTTCGGAAAACATCTGGTTATAGACAGTAAAACAGAAAGTAAAATCCCATATATATTGACATATGGGGTTTAATCAGATTTGACTAACAGTGACTAAACAACCAACCAGCTGTCATCAGATTCTGATTCAAATGTTGCTCAATCCTGATTGGTGCATGGCAGTTTGTGACTCCATTTCCTGCTCACTTCACGGCAGTTACAAAAGCACAAATAAAAAAACAAAACAAAATACACACATATTAAATGTGAAATAACTACAAATGTGCTCTAACTTGGAAGATCAGAGCGTGTTCCTGTTGGATCCACTTGCTTATGAGCAAAAAATATGTTTCCAGGGCCTTAAGGGCTGCATATTAATTACTTCCACCCTACTGTGGTTATTGTAATACTACCAGGACCTTGGTCATTTCAACACCTGGACACACAATCCTCTTCTGTAAATGAGACATCATTATTTGTCACCGTGTTGAAGCATCTTTTTGAAATGTCAGGTGTTGCCAAAGCAACCGTGCCTGCCAATGATCCTGTTTGCCACTTTATGAGTAAGCTTTTATAGGACCATCACACACACGCACACGCACACACACTATATCCTCACCTATAACCCTCGGTCTCTCGGCTGATAATGTTTCAGAGCAGAAACGCGGCTGCATACGGAGAAGTGATTAGTGACCTTTCGTGAACGAGCTGTGTGACTCTTCACAGGTTAGCCCGGCGACTGGGGAGATGTTTGTTGTATTTCATGAATAAATCATGGGGAGGACTGTGTTTCCAGATGAGTCGTGTTTAAAATCACGATTTTGATTCATTCCTCGTAATCGTTTGGTGTGTGAAATGTCACAAATAGAGAAAAATGACCATCACAAAATGTTCAAAATTAAAAGAGCATTTCAACCATTGATGTTATTTGGACAAAACCAGGGGAAATTATGCAGTAAAGTAGCACTCACTTTATTAGTATGCACTGTGTGTGTCTCACCTGCTGCCATGTGGACGAGAACGCTCTTGCCCGGCCTCAGATTGGCCATCTCAAACAGCATCATGTAGGCGGTCATGTAGTTGACGGGGATAGCAGCACCTTCCTCAAAGCTCATCTGATCAGGCATGGGGAAGGTGTGGATGGCGGGCACGACCACCACTTCCTGCCACATGCCGTTGCGGCTCATCACGATGACACGATCCCCCACCTAAGGGAGGACGGGGGAGGAGAGGGAGGGAGGACGGACACAATGGAGTTACTGAGGGGATCCCTGGGGTGGTCAAACAAATGGTACAACGGTATAAAGGTATAACGTTGATCATGGTCACATCTTTCTTTAGCGTGTTAGCATGCTTTCATTTGCTGATTAGGACTTGATGCAAAGTATAGCTGAGTCTGATGAATGTATAGGAATGTCATTAGTTTTGCAGATACTTGTTGAAACCAAAGCAACCAAACGCATTGGAGTGATTGAAAATTTGACCTAGTTGTTGTGCCAGATAAGATGTTAAGCAATCACCAAAGATAAGACAAGACTTTATTGGTCCCTCACTGGGAAATTCACAGTAGCTTACAGCAATGATTGAGTTATAGATAAAAAAGCAAGATAAAATCAAAATACACACTAGAATAATAGATAATAAAATAAAATACTACTGCTAATAAAATAGAGACTATATACACACACGATAAACAGTTATTACAGTTCAGCGTCAGGGGGACATGAATATTTGTACCAATCATCCATCCAATTGTTGTCAACACATTTTATGCCAAACTACATTAGTCAACCTCACGAACGGTCTAGGGAAAAAAGTCAGAAGAGTTTATCATCTGGGAAGCATGAATGTCTATCAATGTTGGTGCTAATCCATCGAGTGGATGTTGAGATATTTCACAGCATATGTGAATATTTTGAACCTGCAGAAGGCGCCAGGGGAAAAGTCAATGATCACCAAAGTCATTTGGATTCATCCTCTGGGCACCGTGAATGTCTGTACAGAATTTAATGGCAATCCATTCAGTACAATTTGAGATATTGTCTCTGGTATCATGGCTTAGATCATTCTCTTTCCAGAAAACAATAGTCCCTGTTCCTCTGGGTAATCCCCAGATCTCACTGTGATTAGTTTAGCATCATTTCTTCACTTACAAAAAATGCATTTACCCCCAGATGTCTCAAAACATGGACAAACAAAACCAGAACTAGCTCCATGGCGATGAGAGGTGATGTGAACATGATCACATACTTTATTGGAACAGACTTTGAAGGGAGGATTACAACACAGATGTTGTGTGAACATGAGGAGCTCGTTTTCTTCCGTCATCACCACTTTGCTCGTCGTTAGAACACTGGAGCTGGGTTTTTTTTTTTCACTCTGCACACAGTGCTGTCAAATGGGAAATTGAGGTCAAGCAGGCAGGAAGTCATTTAATGTATCTTTGTTGTTGAATGACATGAGGGACAGTTATTACACTGCTAGTCTGCTCTGTCTACACACACATCCATCCTCGGAAAGAAATTAAAGGTGCAGAAGTCACCTGTTTTCTTGACAACCCAGTCTCACATCAAAATGTGTCATAGCTACACTGGTCCACAGTGCAAAATGTAGTATTTTCACAATAATGGCTCGAACATTGTGATTACTTTGGAATTACTTTTTACTCTTTCTATTGTCCTGCGTCCATTTCACCTGACTGTTAAGTTTCTCTTATTGAAAGAACATTATCAAATAATAATAATAACATAAATCCTCAGATAACTACTCAACACAAAGACAATGATTCGAACGTGGAGCTGTTTCAGTCCATAGCAACCAGCATAGCAACGACGGAAAATGTTGCATTTTAACAGTTTTCTGGCGAAACCTGGATAAAGCCTCATAATATCTAACAAACTAATTTCATACACATCCCCTGAACGAAGGGCATGAAAATAAAACATAAATCTCTGTAAAAATATTTTTAAAAACGGATTTTAATGCAGACCAAATCTTAGAGCCAATATTGTAAAACTACTACTTTTTGCGCTGTAGGCGAATGTATTGTGAGACTGTGTTTCTTGATGACTTCATTGTTTGGGCTGTAAAATGTAAAAAAAAATGTTTTAAATTAAAAAATGCCCATTGCAATTGTCAGGTGACCAAAGTGGCATCTTCATATCGCGTAATTTGGCTGACCAATGTTTCAAAACCCCGAAATAATTGATCTCCTGTCATTTATGATGCAGGAAAGCAGCAAACCAGCACATATTTCAGCGTTTTCTGCTTGAAAAACGACTGAAATGACTGTGAAAATAGCTGCAGATAAATGTTTTCCTTCGATTGACTTTGTGTTCTAATTGAAATACTTTGCTTTGCTTGCATATTGAGAATGAAATATTACTTGCACAGGCAGCCCTGTTGTGAAATGTTTCTTTAGCTTCCCGCTGTCATTGTTGCTTAGAAACGTCCTTTAATTTTGTCCCCCCCCCCCAAAAAAAGACTTCCTCAAGACCGACTCAAAACAAGATCACATAAAACCATGTCTCTCTTCACAGAAGCTAAGACACGGATATGGAAAATGTTCCCCATTTATGAGCTGTTTTCTTCCACAGAGAAGTGCCGTTATTTAAGTATCATCAGTGTTGCGAAACCTGCCAAAAAAGTGAAGGGCACAGGAAAGAAGTCTGATCTGATTGTGAATGCTGCACTGCTTCCTGTTAAAACAGCCTCAAGAGCTCCGAGCCACGCCCACTTCCCGCTGCACACAACCCATGACAATAGACAGATGACACACACACACACACGCACACACACACAAATATTTACACATTCAGATACGGTAAAAACAGAAGCTCAAACACAAACACATGTTGTCTCTGTTGCACTGAGATAACTCCCGTATCACCACTTTTTACGCTTTAACTTCCACCTCTGGTGACGAGCTCTTTTTGCGTTGATCACATTTCTCAACCCTTGTTCTTACGAAACTCTTTCAAACCCCGCTGGATGACCTCAAAAAATGCACGAGAGCCAGTTTTAAAAAAGGCTGAGCTCAGTTCCTGGATAGCTGACATGGACTGAGGTAACGGAGAGGATGTTTGAAGTAGGACAGTGAAGTTTGTGTGGAAAACCTGCTGTTTATTATTCTATTCTGGCAACTGTGACAGACAGTACAGTTTTCCTGCTGTTCATGTCGATGCATGAAAATACAAACATGGTGATACCACTTCACTTTTTGCTGCCTCTTTGAAGTTAGGAGAAAATGCCTTTCATTCTGTGTTTTACAATACTCAACATAGAGATGGACAGCGATGGAAAGGGCTGCACCTAATGATCATTTTCATTATTGATTAATCAGCCGATTATTTTCACGAATTATCGTTTAATGAAAAAATTGTAAAAAATTACGATTTCCCAGTTCCTTCTTTCTAAGATTTGATGTAACGTCGTTAGTAAACACCAACACTCCGCCGGTGTTTCAAGCTCCTAGTCCCAACCGCTAGCTGCATGGCTAGCTGAGCTAACGGCAGCTCTAGTTAGCAGCAGTTAGCGGTTACTCTAGCGATATGCTTGTTTTTGGTAAAATCTCACAATTTTTGTGGGATTTTATTTAGTTGAGGTAAAGTAGTGAAGTAAAAAGTACAATGTTTCCCACTGGATTGTTGTGGAACAAGTAGCAGAAGATGGAAAGTACACGTATCTTGATCTAGAGTCTCAGTTACCTCCACCACTGCAGATGGATTATTTACATCAAACTCATTCTGAAACATTAAAGTCACCTGCTTCAATCAAACACATATCGTGCGATGTACTGAGCTGAGTACACAACAGGCTGCTACACATCCTCTCATCAACATCAAGTTGATTAAAGAGTTTATTTGCAGAGCAGATGGTTCATTTCTTTCAGAGCGGCCAGTTGGAACAGTTTGACACAGAAATCACCGCTCACATCTTCCAAGATATCAATCAAGTTGTGAGTAATAATCGTTAACTGTCATTTAATCTGGAAACATCTGCGACGAGGCAATGCTGGGACTGGAATCTGGGAGAGACGAGTCGTAAATGAGATCCTACATCACACATCTGCTCCGTCTGATTTCCAGGCACGCCCTCGCTGCTCGAGCCGAGATCACTTCCCTTTATGTCATTATCTCCTGCCCTGTGTGTCTGCACCGCCGCAGCCCCACCCAGATTCTTACTCTAACCTCACCAACCACCTAGACATCATCAGTTCAGTGCGCATATACGGTCTAAATTCTTTGCCTTAACCGTGTTGGGATCCTTCATTTTCACACACTGCTTCCTGCCACTGTTGCATCCGTGGTTTTTGTGGTGTCTCGTGTTTTGCTGCTTCCTTCAGAAAAGGAGGTGTTGGAATGCAGCAATCCCGCTATAAGATTCCTGCTCTCCGAAAGTGGAGAGAGGGATGGGGGGAAAGAGGAGGAGGAGGGAAATTCCATACTGTCAGAGGGACAGAGAGGAGCTTCAGGAACATATTAACAGTCCAGTGTGTAGGACGTAGGGGAGTCTATCGACATTAATGTATATTGATAATGATGTGTTCAATGGTGTATTATCACCTAAAACTAGGAAGTGTTGTGTTCAAGTCAGACACTGGATACAGTCCAGGTATAAAATTACCCAGATCTTCCACATTGTGTAGCATGTTAGTGTGTAACATGGAGGCCATGAAGGAGGCGAACAGCATCTCCAGCTTCTTCTAGTAACACTCCGGCTGTTGTGGTCCTTTATTCTTGTTCAACCGCTCCTGAGGGTCTTGCATTTTGTCCTACATTCCTCGGATGTGGACTGGAAGCTCTTGTCAGCCATTCTCTGAGAAACAAGCTACAAAGCCTTCTCGTTCTTCCATCCAGCTCTCTCTGTATTTCCTCCTCGCCGATAACAGAGGAATGTCTGCGCCTCCTGGGTCTCTCATGTAACATCGTTGTACGCCAACATTTTACACAGAGAGAACTCCCTGACATGTCTTTTCTCGAAATCGATGTGATTTTTAAGAGGCGGGTTTGTGTTTGTCGTTGTTGTGTTTATTCTTCCTGTTGCGCGTGAGTGACGATTCTGTCGACTAATCAACAGCCTGCAGTGTGTCTAGCTCCGCCCTTTAGATGCCAGATCAGTCTTCTAGGTACAGAAGGGTTAAAGAAAACGGGATGGCATGGAGCAGTTTTTTTCGGTGCCATCCGCATTTTGACAATTGCAAATGCAAAAAATGAACCGAACTGAACTTAACCGGACTGCTTGGTGGAAACAGGGCTTATGCCAAATTGGCTTCAAAGCCTGGCACTCTTCCTGGAGGCTCTTCTGAATCTCTGGTGAGTGTTGAGTTAAGTCAGAGGATGACCAAACACAAATTTGGTTGTTTGGGGGCAAATATCACGCAAACACACTGTTGAACTGTCTAGATTAATCTAGGTTCAGATCGACAGGTAAGTAAAGGAAGCATTCGAGCACTTCCAGGCCTTGATGAATAGAACTAAGTATTATTATTGTGTCTCATGTTGGTACACAACATTGTTCAGACTAAGAGTGGTTATAAATGTTGGCAACAACTAGCAGTAAAACATCCTCTATGAAACAAGTCACGACAACTGACTGAGGTCCTGAGCAAATGAGCTTGTCGGCGCATGTACGAATGCACATATCCCCAATTTGTGACATTCGAGAAGGTTGTTTAACAAGATGTGCCACTGTTCTGAGGGTATTTCCAAAATCCTTTAAGATTCTTCCATCAGTCTGGATGAAAAAATATTCTGTCTGTTGCATCATGAAAAACATTTGTATCCCTTTTTCTCAAGTTCCAACTGAATTCCCTGTGCCAAAACTGCTGTTATTTTGTAAAATATTCAAAAGTAAAAGTCAATATGTGCCAATTTAACTGTTGCTCGCGTTTTAATTTTGCTTCAGGGTGTTCAAGTAGAGCAAGGAGACATGTCATGTTGAAGCAGGAAAAAGAGACACAACTTCGGCAGAAACGGATGATAAATCTTTTTTATCATGAATCCAACAGGATATTTTCCCTCCAGATGGTTTGTTGAGGATTCAGGAAAGGGTTTTTTTTTCTCAAGCGATCATCTAGATATATATCTTTCATAAAAAACAGATTCCTGACTCTGCGACTCAATTCTCATGTGATCTAAAACATGAGAGGCACAAACTAATGATTAACTGTGCAATAGCAAATCTTGTTGCCGAGCTTTACAAACAACACAATTAATGCCGCTCTTCTGAACCCAATGACACGGCTGAAAAGTCCTGTCACTCATTCACGTCTCAGTGTTTTCCGTCTTCCATATTCATAAATGTACGCGCACAGAACATGTGCGGCTCCGGTTAATGAAGTCAAACATTCTACGAAAGCTGTAACAAGAAATCACAGAGGTTTTGGTGCAATGAGTCACTGTGGATTCATCCTCGATATGTTGCTGTAAAAATAAACGCACAGAATAACCAGTGGAGCCTTTTGGCCTGTGGATGCTCTGGGATCAGCTCTGCAGCATCTGAGGAAAATGAGCTTCACCTGCAGGGAACAGGTATCTGCAGGCTTCAAACAGCCTGGATGTTTTCCTCTTTTAGAGCAGAAAAAGCATTAAAAAAAAAACAAATTTAAGGCTCTGTGATCCAGCCTGATATTAGACACGGACGCACAGCTTATAAATATTCTGCCTAAACTCAATAAAACTCGACCTTTGGAAAGCTCTTATCAAGGAGAAGGTAAATGTACTCTGCAGGGAAGAATGTAAAAGCACTTCAAGGACACGCCGTAAATCAAACACTGCAACTATTCCTAACACCAGAGTGTTACGTTTAACAGCAAGAGAAGCTCTTTCCTCTTTTTTAAAATAGAAACATATTACATGAACGTGTTCAACTGATGGAGGTTATTTATAAAGGGGTTCTTTCACATTGCACCGAGGCGTTTGCCGTTTTTTCCTTCCCGATACCTGGCCTTTGTGTATGGGCTGATACGACGCTGTGCTTGAAGTTTCACAAAGCTTGTTGTGAATTCAAATTGGCTACTTGCGGATTCCAAAAAAACGACGCCCACCCCGGCCACAGTGTGTTCCCCCTGCTGCCATCTGGCAAAAGATACAGAAGTATCTGCTGCCATATCACCAGAGTACAGAGCAGCTTCATCCTCCAGACTGCTGTGAGACTCCTGAACTCATCCTCAACACTCCATCGTCTAAAATAGATGTAGCAGGACAAATTGGCTCGGTGTGTAGACTTGTGTACTCACCGATACCGATTTCAGCATTTTAGGCAGCATCGGAGGCTTTTTCCGATGCTGGTATTAGTATTAGAACAACCCTTCATAAAACATGAGAAAAAGGCACATATTCCTTTGTACAAATAGATGTCATTGTTTGATACAGAGCTGAAACAGCTATTTTGATAATCAATCATGTTTAAGATATTTGTCGGCAAACATTTATTGGTTTCAGCCTCAGAATTGTGACGATTTCCTGCTTTTCTTTCATTGAAATTTTGGATACTTTAAGGTTTTTGGACTGTTGGTCTGATGACAGATGACATGAAGCATCATCTCGGGCTTTAGGAAACTGTGACAGATGCCTTCATTATATTGTTTTTTATAAACCAAGCATTGCTCGATTAATTGAGAAAACAAGACATTCCCAGTGCATGTCATCTGTCGTGTGTCTTGTGCATTCTCCTAAACAACTGCAGTAGATGGGGACATAAAACTGCTCCATACAGCTCGTCTGGACTGAATTTTCATTTTTGGGTGAACTTTTCCTCTAATAGACTTTTCTTCAAAGACAATGCAAAGAAAAGACTGCTGCTTTTTCCTGATTTCTCTGCAACTATTGAAGTATTCACTAGCATGCCAGGAAGGAGGACCACCAGGATGCAGGTCCCCAAGTACAGAAACCAGTCAGTGCACTCAGCTGCTGTGGGTTTAAATCCTCAGCACATGACTGGACATTGTTCATGTGCACGGTGGTGTTGAGTGGGTGGCTGTGTGTGTGTGTGTGTGTGTGTGTGTGTGTGTGTGTGTGTGTGTGTGTGTGTGTGTGTGTGTGCACTCAGCAGGCCTTTACTCACTTTCCGGTCCTTCACATCCTCCCCGACCGCCTCGATGACCCCGGATCCCTCCATTCCCATCACGACAGGCGGGGCGGGCAGCAGCTCGTACAGCCCCTGTCTTCCCAGCAGCTCGGCGAAGTTCAGCCCGCACGCCTTGACCCGCACCAGGACCTCTCCCGCCTTCAGCTGCGGCTCAGCCTGCGTCTTCACCTGCAGCTTCACTTTGTCATACCCGCCGTGCCCCGTGAGGACCAGAGCCCTGAAGGAGTGGCGCTTCTCCTCGGCTGCGGGTTTGCTCCCCGCCGACTCCTGCGGTGCAGCAGCAGCAGCAGCTGGAGCCGCAGCTGGAGCGGCAGCAGCAGCTGGTGGAGGCTCCTCCGGCTGCTTCTCCTGCTCAGGTTGTTGCAGCTGAGTTGGAGCCTCTTCGCCAGACATGATAACCACTTGTGATGTGCGGTTCTTCTGGGTTTTTCGGTCCAGATGAGTTATTCAGCCTGTTCGGGTGTTTCTTTTAAAAAAACAAACAAATATTTCTGGTGAGAACTGACATAAGATAAGTATCCGCCCCTGAAGACAGTCCTGTCCTTGGTAGAAAATGAGATTTTTTGCTGGGTGGTTTCCTGTGTGTGCGCTCAGCTCAACAAGTGACCAATGTCAATGCAGACACAGTTCAATCACCACTTCCTTTATGGTTTTTCACAATAAAACACGCCGGTTTTAGGATTTTGCCACCCTTTTTTAAAGGTGTAATGTGTTTTAAAAAAATTACATAAATCATCAACACAATATGAAGATATAACAGCTTTGACGCTATGATGTCAACATCCCCTGTGCTCCGTGCTTAGAGTCCGAACCGCTAACTGCACTGCTAACTAAGCTAACTAGCCGCAGCCAGGGCCGTAGCTACCATTGAAGATACTGAGGTCATGTCCTCTGTATTTTTTCTGGGTCTTTGATATCTTAATATCTTAAAATAAACAATTACATATAATAAAAAAATGGCAAATTTAAAGTTAATGAATATTTAGTTAATAGTTAACAACCAATTAAATGCTTTATAAGCTATTTATTAGCTTTTTTTATTAGAATGTTGCAATTAATGTTCATAATACTTTGTAAACGGTTAATAAATACTGGTAGTTCATTTATAAACATTATTCGAATGGCCTTTAGAGAGTTGCAACTGAGGTTTTAACCTTTACAATTGCTTGATATATGTTTTATGAACTGTTTGATTGCTTCTGAGCATTGAAATGACTTAAATTTTACTATTTATTGATGATGGTTTTAATGGTATTAAGATTTTAGTAAGTTATCTGTCAAAGTCAGTCATAGTTTTTCCATTAGGTCATCAGGTCAGTTGCTTCTGAACAACAATAATAAGAAGAAATCAGATTTGTAGCTCATTTTTCAGTGGACTCGAAGTGTGTTACAACAGAGAAAGAGCAGAAAATATAAGATAAGGCTGAATAATTACATTTAGTCTCTATGTGAGTGCACTGTTACACACATTACTAATGTTAATCGAGACATTAAAGCAATCTTTCTGTCAATGTCACTAAATATGTTTCAAATATGCTGAAATCAGCATGAAGAAGGGCTTAAATGTTACAAGCCTAATTCACATACCCTAAACTGTCTCAATGGGATGAGCCATGATGAACTGTAATCATGTTTCTGTGTAGTTACAGTCCACTCAATATTGAATTGAAAAAAGCTTTTATTTAAATGTGAAATCCTGTAACTTCCGGTGTGTTTCCCCCTGGTTGTGGCTGACTTGACGCAGCTGAAAAAGTGACCGATCCGTTTTTGTTGGCCAAATGTGAGTCAGAGAGCTGCGGAGAGCTTCAAACCCTGGAAACTGGAGTACACTGAGGACGAGATGGGATCATTTGAGGTCACAGCTGGAGGAAAGCCACTCATCTTCCACCTGCTGTTCAGGAGTTAAATAAAATGATGTTAATCTGGGAGACACAGATGTGGATGAATGATGTTCTCCACATAAAAAACGTCAATAAAAATGTATGTTTGGTCAATTGTGCAAATATGGGAGCCAACCTGAGGTGGGTTTATGCTCTACATCCTCGTAAACACTTGTGACATTTATTAGTTCTTTATGAGAAATTGCCCAAACAGGAGAAAATTAAAGACTTTTATTTTGGAATCAGAGCCACAAATATATAATATATATATATATATAAATAAAGTAAATCCTGATGTATCTGAGGCCTTTATGATCTTTAGACTTCAACGCATGGCTTCCGGTATTATGGCAATGACTACAACATGCAGTCATTGCACCCCTTCAGATTCTTGCACCCTGCAACTGGAGCTGCTCTCTCATCTTATAATGGTTGTTGAGTCTCAGACAGGAAGTGAATGGGCGGTGAGAAAAATACAAAAAAAAGGACTGGGGGGGTTCCTTTTTTAATATAAATGCACGTCACCACAGCAGTTGCAGCTTGAGACTTCCTTTCAAGTTCACTGAGACTCTGTGCAGAGATGAACACTGGTAAACACACAACCACATGGGCATAAGCTTATGCACACGCAGTCCACACAAACACTCATCACATGGCTGCCACAAACACTTGCTGGGTCTGAGGGAAATGAATGTGGTGAGAGCTTTCAGGTGCTCTACATACACACGCACACACGCACCACACTAGTCACTGTTTTTCAATGCGTAATGTGACAACTTGTTAAGACATCCCTTACATCCTGTTAGCCGCATAACTGTCTCAAAGTTTCAAGCAGTAGAAACCCACAATATGATATATTTCACTTGGTGACCACTTTTTATTCCCCCCACAAAATAGCAGCTCAGATCAGTTTGAATATTTTACATATTGTTGGAGTTACAGCTCCAACTTCACTGATGTGTCATATAACTGAAATGACTGTACACGTAGAGGAAATGTTTTCATGTTCTGCAGTAAAAGAGGCAGAAACAAGAACGTGCACTTAAGTCCTGTACTTGAGCACAATGTTGAGGTCTTTCTACTTCACTTAAGTATTTCCATTTTCGGCTACCTTATAATTCAGCTCAGTCACTGATGCAGATAACATTTCATATACAAAATCTGTGATGATGACCTTAATAAAATATGAAGCAATGTTATGAATTATTAATAATTAAAACTAGCTTCGACCTTCCCAGAATCCAAAACTCTGCTCACATGCACAGTGCAACCTGTCATGATAATTTGTAGCAGTCCCATTGTTTAAGACTTGCTATCTTTCTTTGTTTTGGGCTGATTTTTAAAAATCCCTCATGACTAATTGCAGGGGATTCAGATCAGCAGACTGACTCCAGATTGAGGAGTGGAAGCAGCTTGGGACATTCCCCTCCCAGCCAATCATGGTGTGACGACACCCTTTTGTGAAGGCTTAAAAGAGGTGTGGAATGGCACCCAGGTGGCTCTCACACTCCTTCTGAATCTGTCCCTGACTCACTGAGAACCTCATCCCCTTAGACTGCCAGCCAGAAACTCTGGTCTGTTTAGGCCCTTTTCTGTTTTCCTGGCTGCCCCACGTCATTCTAGTGAGGAGACTATTTATTACTTAAACTACAATTTGTTCATGTGCTTTTACTTTGGTAAGATTTTGAGTCACAGGACTACTTTTTCTACTTTTACTCAAGTGTAGCATCTAAAGGAGAAATGCAAATTTTTCAGCTGTGATGATATAATAATCAACAAAAAGTTATACATTCTGATTTTACTATTAGTCTTAAAGACAAAAATGGGAATTGGGATTGGGATTTTTGCTTTGTTAATATGTTTCCTAATTAAATAAAACAAACCATTGAACGACAGTCATCATTCTCTATTGAGTGGATCTTCATTTGCAGCCTGTTGAAAGTTAATTACCTTTTTCAGTTTGACCAGCAGGTGGAGCTGAAAGACCTGTCACAAGATGATTCTGCTGTGTTTATACAGTCTGTGATAATAGACTGTAATAATAAAGTGTATAATGTAGTGAAGTGAGAAATGAGAGTGTGAGAAAGTCATCGTATGTGCAACATATAAATGAGTGGACTATACCGACTGTACTGTGCTACACTTGAGTCATTGTGACAATAATAAAGCACTGCACAATATACAGTTTAGAGGTTTAAATATAGTGGAAATATGTCAGATTTTCTCTTCTGTTGATTTGGCTCATTTTAATTTAATGATGAGTTACAGAAGGCGGGTAATGAGTTTACACAGTGTTGAAGTGAATAAACTGAAAAACTCACATTTCACCAAGACAGACAGAGACAGCCAGAGGAAGACCGGAAGTAAAAGCATCATGGCTTCAAAAATAAATACTAACCCAGTAATAATAATAATAATAATAATAATAATAATAATAATAATAATAATAGGTGTGTTATATTATACATCCTTGTGTATCCAGCTATTATACTATTGTATATTATATTATATATAATATTATTAGTCTCTCTCTTGAGGATTTTTTAAAATTTAGTCATCTTCTCGTTTTCGTAAGCGAAAAATGTTTTCGATTAAATCAATGGTGAAAATTATTTGATGAAGAAATCAACACTGTTATAATAATAATAATAATAATAATAATAATAATAATAATAATAATAAAAATAATAATAATAACAACTTTATTTTTACAGCACCTTTTATGCAGAGATGCAGCCCAGAGTGCTTAACAGAGGAAGAACACACGATAATTAATAAGAAAAAAAATAGAAATAACAGTTTAAAACAAACAAACAACAACAACAACAACAACAACAACAACAACTTTTTAATAAAGTAGGCAATGGACGATTTAGTGTCGAATATGTTGTATCCATCTGGACTGAACGCTGTATGGTGAGCTTGGCTTATGTTCCAGGCTTTTATTCTGAAAGCTCTCACAGGAACTCAGTTTCCAGTGACGCTCCTTCACAGGTGTAGTCACATCTCACTTCTCTGGTGGAGCAGAGGAGCTGAGCAGTGCGCAGAGCATGTAGCCGAAACTCCATCAGACTGTGGTGCTGAAGTTTCTGTCTGTTTCGGATCTGACGTGATTTCTTCTTCGGGGGAAACATTGACAACATTTACATCATTCAGAGCTGATCCTCGACCCTCAACTCGTTTGGAGCTAAATGACAAGTGGGCAGCGGCACGGAGCCACTCAGTGATACTCGGGGCACGATGGAGAGCAAGGGATTACTCCGCTGTAAGATCGTGGTGGTCGGCGACGCTCAGTGTGGGAAGACGGCTCTCCTTCACGTTTTCGCCAAAGACTCGTACCCAGAGGTAAGAAAGACACAGTTTGATGTAAACACCTGAGTGATGACTGCAGTACAGGTGCGTAAAGTCCCTGCTGGAACCAGGCGGCACGGTGAAGTCTCCATCCAGCCTGACACTTTTTTCACTTTTCTCATCTGAATGTTTGGAAATGACAAATGACACACAAATATGTAATTTATTTGTAGCTTTTTTAATTTATTTTACATGGTTTAGATCCTTTCTTATTGGTGGGAACTGGTGATTTCTACCAAGATTAGATTAGTTAATACTCTAGATTATACACCTCTTCATCACAGATGTTGTTGGACCTTTAATTTCTATAACAATGTCAAAACTAGATGAACTGAGGACGTTTTCAGGTGCAGACTCGCGCCCAGTGACCACAGAAGTCGCGCTGTGGTCTGTGCGCTTTTGCGCATAACGCGCGTAAACCATCGGTCGCTGAAGGAGCAGCCTCTGCCTCCGAAAAACGCGCTGAATCACCACCTGTTTTTCTAGATTTTGTCACGTCAGACATGAGGAATTACATTCCATCCTGCGTTTTAATGTTTTGAAAATGTGTTGTTGTTGTTGCTGGGGTGGCTGATGTTGTTGTATGGTGTCTTTTTTCTCTCAACACTCAACAGAGATGTGAGGTCTTTTTCCAGGGACTACAGGTGTATATAAGCTTATAGCTAACTGTCCCTGTCAAACAAACAAACAAACAATTCAATCAACCAATCAATTGATCAATATATGAATGAATGAATGAATGGTCAGTTATAATGTTTTCCTGTTGAACAAAAATGTTGTGTATGGAAGCTTATTGCTGCCACACTAGAAAAAGAGGAACCAATATGGTGTTTTAACTTAAAACGTTTCACGTCATAATGAAAAAATATAACGTAAAACTATCTTGTTATAAAATGAAAATTTCTTGTTATAACGTGAAACATTTGATGGTATACAATAGATAAACCATGCTAAGATATAACGTTAAACTTTTTATGTATAACAATAAATTAGAACGTAATAACGTGAAAAATGTTATGGTATACAATAATTTGTAATGTAGACCATGCTAAAATATAACAAATTGCAACGTTGTAACATGAAACTTTTAATGGTATATCAAAATATTATAAAGTTATAACATGAAGGATATAATAACATTATATATATATAACATTTATGATATAACCATAGATTATATTGTTACAACATGCAATGTTTCACGTTATTACATAATAACCACCATATTGTTATAAAACGAAAGTTCCTTTTTATAATGTGATCATTTTGTATTTCGTAATAACTTAAAAATATCTTCTTATAATGTCAAACTTTTCATATTTTAACGTAATACTATTCTACTTTTCTTCTGGCAGCACTGGGCTTCCATACTACTGATGTTACCAAAAAAGATCAAACATTTCACAAAATAATCTGTTAGACGAGACTTAAATAACACATGAGCTAATCAATCAGAAGACATCAGGTACAATAAAGGATTCAACACTTAAACCTAAATATTTTTCAGCTAGCAGTCGACATTTTAGACAATATCCATTGACATTCTACACAGCCAGCAAGGACATCACAGTTTCATTAGATCTGTGTTGTGTTTTCGCCTGTGCTTGCATTATATGACATTTTCAAAGGCTATATTAACAACGAGAAATATAATTAATAAGAAAATGTTGTAATGAAATGAACAAAAACACAGTGTACTGTATGTTACATGAAAGAAGAAGCACAGATGTAATGGACTGGAATTTCTCTCTGTACTTGTAGAGTTTTAATTGAAACTCTTGAAGTGTTGAAGATAATGAAATCAGAGCTTGTTGACCTAAATCTCTGAATTTGGAAATAGGTCAAAACTCAGAATTGGCCTCATCTACTTTCCACACACACAATATCTCCTCCCTCTGATGTTCTATCATCTGCACCCCAGCTGCCTCAAATAATTAAGATTGTCTTTTCTACCTTACACTATCTTGATTTAAATCAGATCTTACCATGTGCACACCACACCTCTCTGAGCTTTTCATCTAATTTTAGCCCTGCGTGTCTCATTTCAGAATTATGTTCCCACGGTGTTTGAGAATTACACAGCCAGCTTCGAGATCGACAAACAGAGGATCGAGCTCAACATGTGGGACACTTCAGGTAAGACGCGCGCGGGGTTTGGTTTTCATTCTTATCATGCCAATGTGATGAAACAGCTGATTCCTCGGAGTGTTCAACAACATCCGGGCTGTGGGCCAAAAACAGAAGCAGCCACAGCTCGAGTGTGTCGGGATAATCAGCTGGGAGTCAACTGTGTGTTTTTAAGTAATTTAATTTAGTTTTAGATGTTGATCCACCCTTAGCAGATGCAGAACTTGAGTCTGTTTATAAAGTGTTTATACAATGTCAGTCCTGTCATCACCCTTCAGTCAAATTTACATTTATACTCAGCCGTTTCAGTTATACCAGACCTGTGAGAGCATAAACAACTTTTCATTCAACACTTCAAGTGGCTGTCACAACATAATCATCACTTCTGAACACTGTAAAATTGGCTGCATACATGACTTTAAAACAGTTACAATTAGGCATCGTGACCAGTATAACACGGCAGGTTTTCAAATGTTGAAACAAGTTTGTTATTTTTGAGTTAATTGATGTTGATTGCAGAGTTGTTTGTCCACTCATAGTGCTCATTTGGCTCCGGAGCAGCTTTCGAGAGCTGTAAAGTTAACTCTAATATGTGAGGACTTGTGTCATAATGATTTTTAGGCTGACAAAGTTTGTATATTTTCACACTAAATTTAAGCAATTGAGAGTTTCCGGAGGAGTCTTTCAGTCGAAGCCAACTTTCTCCCTCTGTCAGCCTTCAGGCCCTTTCGCATTTCATTTCCACTTACATAACGACACCCGAAAACTTGTTCTCACACAACCACAGAGAGCAGCTTTAACGCGCTGCGTTCCATTAACCTCCGCCCATGCAGACATACGGACAGACCAGCTAGACGAGCCAGAGATTAAAAGCTGCAGCTGCTGAAGCTGCCGTTGCCTGTTGGTTTGCAGTGGGTGAGGCCTCTACACTGTGTTTGAACAACACCCTCAGAAATTACTGGCTGTTTCACACACACACGGACACACACACACACCTTTCTCTCACTCAACAATTACCCTAAAGGAAGGCTTAAACAGTAATTTACTCCGCCAAACAGAAAAATTCCATTCATCTTTTTGTGTGAAGCATGTGCCACTCAGGACTTTATTGTGTCATATTCAATAGAGGCTGCACATGGCGGACATAGCACTCCCAGGTTTAATCGTGCATACCTTTATGAGTAAGATATGAGGTGTTTTCTCAGCAAAGCTTGGCGAAACCTTCTCAATAAATAAATCTGAGTGTTCGATACTGTTAAAGAAAAATAGGAATTGCTTTTTAATAAGGAAGACTTTAAAAAAGGGTTTATGGGAGGATACACACCAGCCAAGAGGTGTTTTACAGTCTGGCAGATAATACTGAATTTATTAATGGCTTTTTACTGATTTATAAAGCAATAATAACTGATTTATTTGTGTTCATGTAACCTTTCGGCTGTAACTTAGCAAGTATTCTTAATTGGATGGAAAGATGTAGAGATAAAGAGAAAGACCTTGGTGATTATAGAAGAATATAATATAATTATATGTAATATATTTATATACATCTGGCAGCCAGCACCTCTAAAGCTGACTAATTAACACGTTATTTTGTGTTAGTTTAATTTGTAAGTGTAAAAAACGACAACTTGTTGTTTTTACACTTCTTTTTTGTACCAACTAAACAAACGAGATGTATTTAGTGAACGTTGTACGTTTCGTTGAACGAAATGTGTGTTCAGACAGAACACAAAGCAACTGTTAGAGGTGGCATGATTGCATACACAGAAAATGGTCAGGAGCAATTTGACTTGAATTCTTTGGAAGTGACCTGAAGAGTTGATTGAGTTGGAAATGTGTCAACTTGAGAAAGAGTGGAGTTTCGGGTGAAACACAAACACAGCTCCTTAAATCCATGGAGCTGTCTGTCGTACTGAAGCAAGAGGGTCATAGAGCCACTCTGCTGCCTGGTGTTTACCTATAATATCCCTATAATATTAGCATGACCATTCAATACACCCCAAGACCAAGCCACCTCTGTGACAAATTATTATAGGGGAGACAGCAGGAGATACAGTTTTCACTATAGATGTTCGAGTCAGGGGTTAGGTGCTCTCATTGGGCCTGGATTTTGGTCAAAAACCAGACTGAATGATCTCGATTATATGATCCATGTCTCACCTGAGCTGGCTCCCATCAGCTCTCTTAAGCCGCTGAAAGGAGACGTTGCCTCGCAGCGTCCCTGCCAGCTATTCTGAGTTTGTCTGAGGAGACAGGTGCACCAGCACCTACATCAGTATTACTACAATTCCCCCTGGTACCTGCCTTGCTAACAACTGAATAGAGGGGGGGAATACAAGGGTGTGCGTGCTGCTGTGGAAGGTGCTGTAATACCCAACCTTTACTTACATTTGCTATTTCTTATGCAATCGCAGTTTTGTTTGAGTATGTACATACTTCTGCCGGAGTGTGTGTTCACAGGCTTGTGCAGGCATGCGTGAGAGACAGCAGGGCAAATGTTTGGGAGCGTTCGGTTTGTCTGCGCCAGCGTGTGCAGTTTGCATGACAGCAGTAAGCAGTTGGAGTGAGGCCATCCGACAAGTTGTATAGAAAAATCTGTTGTGTTCTCATCACCAAATAGCTAAATTTTGAGTGTTTGAAACGGCAGTAGACAGGGAATTAAACCACAATAAAAAAACTACATTAGTGTACAATTTCAAATATGTATAATTAAATGACTTTAACTGAGAGGGCTGTGTTTATATTTGAGGTGAAGTGGTACCAATCGACTGTCAAATTCATTCAGAAAGTGCCTTTTAATAAAACAGGTTTGTTGTGAGCGCCAAAGGATGCAAATACAGATGATAAATGTGAACAAACACATCAAAGATTTTAAGATATAAGACTGGCGCTCCCGTGTGGATAACAGATAAGAAGAGAAGGTGCAGGCTGAGTGTTGTTCAGGCTTACAGAGAGGAACGAGCGTTAGGCAAGGTGCCAGAACGAGCCTCCGAGCTGCCCTCTCATTGTGCAGAAACAAACAGTGGATTTAATTAATCAGGCACTTGCTGTGTGACCAAACACTTGCCCCCTGTCTCCTTCATTCTTCATCTTGCTACACCACCCACTGCCTCTTCAACCTCCTGCCTCTTCCTTCTACATCCTCGCAGGCTTGTTTTCAGACTCCCTGCCAAACTAAATTCCCCCCTCGGTCTCTTCTGTGTACATCTCTGTTGGCCTTCATCCTTCCCTCAATCTTTCTGCCATCTTAATCTCTTTCCTCTTCTGCCTTTCACGCTGGGTTGTTTGTGACACCAAGTCAAGATTAGGATCCCAACAATGTGAGTCAAGTTGAGAGTCAAAGTGAATTCTTGGCCTTGGAAACAGCAGGCGAAAAACCAGGCTCACCTCGGGCCAACGTTAGAAGCTGTTCTGGAGCTTTTGATCACATCACATGATCCTCCTTGAGTTTGTACAGCTGTCATAGAGCTGTAGCTCTTCAAATGTCCATTTCTCAGGTGGGAAGGCTGGCAAGCTAGAGACCGCAGTTCAAGTCGAGATATTTGGATATTTTTTGGTCAAATTTCCCCCATGATCCATCCCATTCACTTTGAATCAACTCGCAACCACGATCCCTCTAATGGTTTTCGGGGGTGCTGAACAAGCCAGACTTGTCCCCGAGTCTCCGTTCCAAAGTTACAGATCATCGAAAACTCAACTTCTGGCTTGCCTGCCTGTAACCTAACCCTAACCCTAGATCCAACTATGTGATCCAAAAAAGTGTCAGTACAATGCACTGTGCATACAGTCCAAAAATTACTTTCAAATCTTTGAAAAACATGGTGAATCTTAAGCCCCCTGACGAGGCAGTTGCCTCGTTTGCCCTGTTGGTACTTGAGCCTTGAAGTGACGCTCTGGCCAGGCCTGATAATCAGACTGAACTGCCATTTTGCTTCACTTCATTATTCAGTCTGACACAGTGTTCATGTTAGCCAAGTCTGGTTGGGATGTTGCCATAGCCAATCAGTTGCGAGTGACATGTGCGTCCTTCTGATGTCCTTTTCAGTTGACACTGAAGCTTCAGTAGGGGTTGCAACACAAGATACATGAGAGTTACTCGTCCAGCTCGTAAGCCAAGAAAGTTTTTCTCACTTCCTGGATCGCTTCTGCACATGTTTTTTCTCTCCAGCGATTGGCCTTTGTCCTTTTTTGGGTCTTTTTTTGGTTTGTTCTTTTATAAGAGTTGTAACTTCTAAAGCTATGTCAATCTCAGTCATGCTTGTTAGCATTTGTGTGGCTCTGGCACAAGAAGATAATGTCCTCAGTCTTGATTGTGTCTAAAGCTCTGATTGCATTCGAATCATCAGGTGATGATTTGGAAGTCTCGAACAAGGCTATTCCATCAATCACACACCCACGTCTTTTACTTTATATTGTATTTGCAAATAAGTTTCCCTTTTTCTCTACTGATGTTGGAAAAAATGTATATTTTAAATTGAAAACCTGCTGGGAAACATTTAAAAACGAACAAACTGATCTCTGCTCATAGCAAATAGCAGAAGTAATAAGTCAAATCCTCTTTCGTAAGGAGCGTCTGCAATTTTTTAATGTGCAGTGGACCTTGTGGAGTCATCAAAAGACAATTGTTAGCTCAGATTACCATAAAACAACAAAACAAATTAGTCTCAAATCGAACGCGTTGCTGATTATGATGACACAGCAGTTGTGCAGTGAGGGATCTGCGCTCTCCAGATGAATAAAATGACAAGACAGAGAACTTAATATCTGATCCCAGCCAAGCTCATGTGCTGTAACACAGTTTAATGTCTGGATTTCTTCTTCTCCTCTCTCTGTTTCCGACCAGTCAAGGTCAGGAGTCCCACATTGGGGCGCTGCCCTCTCAGCAGTCTTGCACTTTATTAGCTTACCTTGCGTTTCCTTTGACCGTCCCTCTAGCTGTCTTTAAGTCTCTTCTCCTCTTCTCACTCAGTTTCTCCTCATTTCCTCTGTGACAAAAAAGGAGAAAAAAACTTTGTGCTGAGTCAAATTTCTCTGCTGATTGATCTGTTTCCAGCTCACCGTCCTGCAACAAATGATCTTTATCCAGCGTGCGTGTGTGAGGTCATCTGCAGGCGACCGTTTGCCACTGGTTGTGTTTGCACTCCCATTGTGATTATTTAACTTAATTCCTTTCCTCCTGCATTAATCGCCCACTGGAATCAGAGTTGTTCTGTCTTGAGCCCAAAGAAAAGTCACAGTTCACAAGCATCTGCTCAATTATCAACCAATATGACAATGTAAGGCTTAAAAGGGTCATAATTTATATTAATAAGTAGACTCCAGGGGTGACCTTTATATTCTTAATTAATCGTCCTGTGCAAATTATGAATATGCCTTAAAATCACCCTTTTTCCCCCCCAGAATCCAAGGTAATTACGTCTCATGTAATAATATGAAACTTGGCATTAAAGCAGAATTTGTCCTGGTTCACCTTCTAACTTTATGAGCGCACATGTGAGCGACTCGTCGAGCATGAAAGTACAATGGCGATATAACACGTAGCTCAATAAAAGGACAGTATATATTTAAGATGTGCTGAAAGGGAGACATGGTGCGAGGTTATTTCTAAATGGATGCCGTGTAGGTGTAGATTTTATCCCACCTGCAAGCTGAGTTATAAGAAACAGTGGATTTTAATTGCAGATCTGAAACATAGTGGAGCATTTACCAGCTGAAGAGTCACATACAGTGTTTTAAAGGAGAGTGAATATTATATACAGATGCTAATGTTGCTCTGTCTTTGTTAGTAGGCAGCTAACATGTTTGAAATATTAGCTCAAGGTGATAATATGTCAGTGTTGTGTTTATTGTTTGTTGCAGGGTTGAAGGACTTCTCTCTTAATTAAGCTGGTTTTAGCAATGTAATTCACATTTTGCTTTACTTTTCATAGTGACTAGGAATGCATCGATTTGTGGGCTGAACATCTGTCTCGGCCGATAATCGCCTTGTTGACAGCAATCGGCCTATTGGCGAATGAGATGACATTCACTGATGGCGGTGGCTGATGTTTATAGTGGTGGACAGAGCTGGGTATCATTTAAAAAGTTTCAGTGAGGTTACTGATACCTTGATTTTGATACCAGCCCCCGAACGGTACCAATTTGATTTAGTCCGTTATAACGAAAGATTAGATCTTGGCTCAACAAGCATACTGCATGCCTTTTTGCCCACTGCCGCTGATGAGATTTACCTTCCAGGCATTGAAATTTGGCTTAATGACAAGTCATTTTTCGACACTCAATTGTACTTGGGCATGTCTGCTATTGGCTTGTGGTCGCCAATGGTATGAGATTTTCATGGAACCGTAACCATCTTAGAAAATAATGCGGTTTCATGGTATCATTGTTTACTGTATTATGTAATTGTGATTATGATTATTATGGACTAAAATGACCCCTAAAGGAATGAAAACAGGGTGTTTTTGGTTGAACAAATGCTTTATTATGTCCTGACCGAAACTTGATAGAAACTATATTTTCTTCAGGTATGATAATGGCCACATTTCATACCATGGTTGACGCTGAACCGGCATATTGTTCCAACCCTAATCGTGATATCCCTTTCATCAGTTTGTAAGGCTATGGAAGTACTAAAAAATAATTATCATTGAGTGGGTAGTAGTGTAGCAGGCTAAAAGGACTGTTGGTGCAGGTACTTTTGTAGAAACAGATTCCTTTTCATATAAAGAAGGTTATATTCTTCTTCTTTATAAATTAGTATTATTGAATTTGTGCTCTTTTAAAGTCAGTGTAATGAAGGGCTGACTGGTTTCAAAACAGTTCAGTTAGTCTTTCATTATCAAGTTTTCATTGTTTCCCCCGGCACAAAAGAAGACATAAAATAAACATCAAGAACAACCTTAATTACGCTGAATAATTAGCAACTTCTTCACAACATATCTGTTTTGTTCATGATTCGATAACACGCATAACAAAATTCAGTGTTTAAAGTTTAGTTGTCTTGACTGAATTTATGAAGAACCTTCACATTCCACTGCTGCTGCAAAGAAATACAATTTTGGTCGAATTCGGAGTTTATTTTTCCTCTGTGGGCTGGCTGACGACAAAAAGAAGCGGTTGTTGCCTGCAGGTAACTTCTGCCAAAAAATAGAAGCACAAGCTTCCAAAACACACAGGTTTCACAGCTGAGAAAGTGCGAGGTAAAAGTCAATAAAACAACCGGCTCGACCTGCAGTGTCACACCTTTAAACAGTGAGCAATGGAGGAACGCATTGAGGTTTGCCGCCTTGAACTCAGCTCAGGGCAGCTTCCTGCTCAGAAGCATGTAACCTGACTTGTGTGATACTACCTCGAGGGCACCTTTGTTACCTTTGTTTTGACATATGGATGCTTGCTTGTGCACACACTCACTATACACATGCTGTGCAAACATCGCAGACACTGTTGTCCCTGTTGCATCCATCCATCCATCCATCCATCCATCCATCCCAGGTCGACGTTGTCTGCGGCCGAGATTGCCTTTACAATCCATCATTCATTCATGAGCGGTTTTTATGACCCCAATTACATGCTGGCTCCTTGAAAGCACTACCCAGATGTGCTCTGTGTGCGAGTGGCACCTGGCTCCGTGTCAGAAACGAGCGGAGAAGATAGCTTGATGTGTTGAAGCGTTTCAGAGGCTCTTTGGATCCGAGCGCAGAAAGCTGGGGAACTGGGTTTTTAGTCCAAGTGCTGTTGTTTCTGCTAAACACGTGCAGGGGTATGCATGTTTGTGTGTATGAGTAAGTGCTCTGAGAGATTAGAGGAGTGGGGGAATATATAAATAGAGACAGTGAAGAGACAGAAGGATATAATGTCAGAGTGGAGAGCTGAGTGTTAAGTGCACAGAGCCGTGTAGGAGAGAGCAGGCTGAGTGTGGACTAAACGAGTGTCAGTAAGTTTTCACGGTGCGAGGAGTCTGTGCCCCAGTCATCCTGGTCTGATTCTCCTCTGCTCATGCAGCCCATTAGACGACCGAGGGTACATTGAAAATCAATGGCCTAGATGTGTCTCCACTCTCATTCCCAGAGGAACGACCGCTCTGTCTCTGTGCTACTGGTGCATGTGTAACTGAGCAGTCTGTCTAAGAGAGACAGCAAGTCTGAATAGAATTGAACACACAAACTTTCAGACTTGACTTTTGCACTTTTAGAGACTCTTTAGCACCAACAGAATGCAAATGTGAGAATTTAAACTAAACTTGTTCACTTATTTACTCAACTTCTACCAGGCAGGCTCAGTATCTGCATCTTTCCTGATTTAAACAATCTCAACTTTACTTTCTTTAGGTTTCATTTTCATTTTATGTTGTAACAACGCTGTGCTGATGGCGTGGTTAGGTTCAAGCACAAAACTACTTGGTTATGGTTAGGAAAAGATCGTGTTTTGGCTTAAAATACCTGCCTTGGTTGCCATAAACACAGGTAAAGATGTCCCAACTTCCTGTCAAAAATGGCAGTTTTTTGTGGCCACACACAGCTGGAAATTAAAACCCGTGGTCTCCTTAAACTAATCCAGTTGTTTCACACTTACAAATGTTGAAACGCAGTCATGAACTGTAGTCACTGACTCCACCTCCTGATATGAAATCAGGTTTTAAACATGTAATGTGAACCAGCCACTAGATTTCACCAGACAATAAACAACTAAACCTGACATGTAACACAGTACATAATGTATGTATATATATTATTATGTTTAGAACTGCAATGATTATTTGCTTAATCAATGATTAACTATTACTATCAAATTCATCGCAAACTTTTTTTGATTATTGACTAATCCATTTGAGTATTTTTTTAATGAAAAAAATGTCAAATTAGCTGATTTCAGTTTCTTAAATGTGAATATTTTCTGGTTTCTTTACTCCTCTATGACAGTAAACTGAATATCTTTGAGTTGAGGCTGACTGATCAACATTTTACACCATTTTCTGACATTTTACAGACCAAAAAACTAATCGATTAATCCAGAAAATAATCAACAGATCATTCAACAGTGAAAATAATCGTGAGTTGCAGCCCTAGTACTTGCTTTTGCTTTACCTTCTCAAGCTCTTTTTTTTTTCCAAAGAAACATCTCTTCTCAAAATAAATCCGTTCACAACACTAGTCAACATATTCCTTTATTTTGTTCCCACTGTCACATGGCCTGAAAATGTTACAAAAACTCAACAGAAAACGTGTACAAAAAGGATTGTTTAGAGTCAGACATGTCAAGAGACAGGCATTATCCCCATAAAAATAAAACAAAAAACCCAATAAAAATACTTCACAGACAACCCAAAGAAAATGCATCCGCAACTATGTTGTTTTCAGGCCACACAGAGGAGATATATGGAGTCATTCTTCATTTTTTTAGACAGTGGTTTAAGCATAGTGGCTCTGTTGTTACAGTATACGACTGGGAAAAAGTAATTAGATTTTGTGGTGCACTTTGTTTAGACACAGAAACACACATGGAGGGCACTCAGGGGTCTATCCATCCACTTAAGACCCTCTCTATCCCTTCTCTATAATGCAAGATGTAGCTATGACCACTCCATTCAACCCCCAACACCTCAGCCATTACTGATACGGCTCGATGGCGGTGACCCTGTTTCTACTGAGCTACGCTGAAATCTCTACTTGTGTTTTCCTGCTGTTATGTTTCTGTATTTTAGTTTTGGAAACTCGGATCACAAACGAACCCCCCAGCCCCGTGATGGTTCCTAACAGTGAAAGGTTTCTGGTTGAAAAACATAGTTCAGTTCAGTGCTGTTAAAAATATCTTTGTTGTTCCTTTACAAGCATAATTATGTGGAATGGTACATCATATACTGTGGTTCAGTGGCTCTCGACCTTTTTCGTCTGCGCCCCAGCAACCCTCTCAGATCAGCTCGAGTACCCCTTCATCGCCGCCCCTCGTCATGTTCTGAACATGTTTGTATGAGGTGATTATAAACTGTGTCTTCTTTAACACTGTTGATTATGTAAAAGTGGATGTTGACACGATATTGAAGTGATCCTCGAACCCTCTATGTTTTGGCTTAGTATCTTTTTATTACTTTTAGTGCAACCCAATCACCAGAATAAATGTGGCGGTGCATGTTTCAGAAACCAGGGATATGTTGAAACTCTCCATTTTTTATGTTGCAACTTCGATTCTTTAGGCTCAATTTTCAATCTTATGTCGTGACAGCGCTGTGCCTATGCTCTGGTTAGGTTTAGGCACAAAAACCACTTGGTTAGGGTTCGGAAAAGATCATGTTTTGGCTTAAAATACCTGTTTTGGTTGCCACAAACACGGCTGGAGATATCCCTAGGGCTCGTTAAAAACTGCAAAAAACAAAACAAACAAAAAAATAACTGCCCTTTTTGTCTCTAAAGCCCTGGACTGGATTGTATCCTTAACTTTGTGTTGACCTGCAGTACACAGCTGGTTGCTTGTATGGACTCAGTGGTCTTCATGGTGCATTCAGGGGCTGCTCGTAAATTACAAATTTTAGGTCGAATTCCAACTACAAACAACTTCTCAAAGACGTTTCTCTTCATTAGTTAATTTAGAGTTTTTTTTAAATTTATTTTTGTATATTTATGTGACGTTAATTCATAAAGTAAATTTTTTCTTTTTTCTTTTCTACTGGCTGTATCACCTTGGATTTTTTCTATCTAGCAGATGAATTTAGGAGCAGTCGTAGAACATATTTACTTCCACGAAACAGGATGTATGGATGATGGGATCATGTATTCTCTGGGTTAAAAGTTGAGAATCATTGCTGTGCTCTGCGACATACGGCTGCTCAGACAGCATATAAAATCACAACAGGAGCTGCGAGGGTTTAATGTGAAGGGGAGATGCCCAGATGTCAGTCTCTTCCCTCTGTCATTAATTTTAAGGAATCCTGCAGGATTACTGCTGATTTCAGCTGAAACTCCTCTCTCTCTCCCTCTGTGCTCACTGAATCAGAAAAACATCAAGGGGAGTTTTTCTCTGAAATCCAGTTACTAGTCTGACTCTAAATGACAAGTTAAGCCTGATCGCTCTGCCCAATGACATCCAACACTTTTGGTAAACACATTACCAGTTATTGAATATTTAAAAAATATCATTATCATCCCCTCGAGAACCATATGGAAAGTGCATATGCCGCGTGTGTGGTATGGAAAATCTAAATCTGTTGTCACGTTGTTGACAAGAACATTGTACAAAGAATGTTTACCTCTTCATATGATTGGCAGCACCAGCGTCACTCGTTCCTTCATGCTGCTTTTCAGACTATTGTTTTCAGACCAGAGGAGCGATATGACAACAAACACAGCGTGAACATGAATCCATGATTTATGTACAACTAAAATGGATCAAGTTCAACTTAGACAAGGGCAGGTTGTATCGTTACATTTCGGCAATTGAGTCCAATTAAGCACCTACACCCTCTCCAGGTTTGTTTTTGAGCATGCTGTTGTTTAACCTGATTTGACATTTCACAATAATCACATTGTGATTTTTTTATATTTACCGATACGAGCATCATCATAGAGCAGGATAGACATGACAGAAGACAAAATAATAACAGTAGCTTAATACATTTTTGTTATTACCAGAGAGTTCACAAAATCCATAAAATAAACTCAAAATTTTTGACATTTTGGCTTTAGGGTTAGGGTAAGAGGGTTTTTTTTATTATAAAACAGGCTGCAACTTACTACCTCATCAAAGAATAGAATGTTTTTTTTGTTTTGTTTTAATTAGTAATGCTGAATATTTTGGTTTTAAAAAAATTGGTTATCATTGCTTATACAGTATTAGGATGAACATCTGGATGAACACTAGTGGCTGAGCCCCAGAGAGAGCCCCACCCAACATCCGTGATCCTACTCTACGCTCTGTGTCTTTACCACTTGTTTCTTTCCCCATGCTGTGTTGCCATTTTTACACTGTTTACTCCTTTTTTACTGTCGATGTCCATTTGTTACATGAACACAGCGTCCTTTTCAAAAAATGAAGTTTCGTTTTCACATGAAACAACTAAATGAGAACAACATCCAAATACGTTACACAAAGCCATGGAAGACATTAGACAGAGTGCCCCTTTAACTTCAAGGTTTGTAAGAAATCCATTTTATGATCTCACTCAATGGATTTCTTGTTTAAATCAAAATGAGAGAATGGAGACAAATACATCAGGCGTAACACATCCATGTTGAAATTATGTGAAATTTGAATGCAGTTCTGTACAGCAAGATAGACAGACAGAGGGGCGTCTGCTCTGCAGGGTGTATCTGAGTGTTTATGCATATACGCTGAGTGATTATTCACACCGAGCCTGTGTGTGTGTGTGTGTGTGTGTACTGAGTGGACTCTATTACTGTATGATAATCATCTGACCATACAGGCTGATTTCTCTCCTGTTATTTACCAGTCAGTCGTATTGTCACATGTCACACAGCATGAGTGTGTGGAAGTAATTTTTCATCTCTGTGGGGGGTGATACTCAAATGTTCAGGTGGTGGAAGAAAAACCCATTAATCAATAGCATTGCATTTTACTACCACAGCCTCTCTGGATGTATTTCAGGGATTCAGACCTGAAATAGGCAGTATTTCTTCCAGAGGGCATGACTGTAACAAACAGGATTTTGAATTTAATGAACATTACTGTTTCGTGATGGAAGTTGGCAGACAAAAAATGTCATAAAACCGGATTAATAATGATTTTCTGTGCAAACATCTCAAGGTGTGTTTGTGTTGCTTCTGAATCACGCGGAGCCATGAATACTGAGCGTTACGACACGCAGTCTGATTGTCTCTTATCAGTCACATTACAGCTTTGAGCTTGACTAACCAAAGACATTCCCAAAAATACAACAGTGGAGGTTTAATAATGAGTTTTACAAGTTCAGACAAAATGAGAAAAAGGAGGTATCTCTGGAGCATTAAGAAAATCACTAACAAGATTTACCATATTTAATGTAGAATAGATAATTTGCCTCCTTTCGCTTCATAATTAAGAAACCTGCCCAGTGGGGCTCATTAAAGGTTGCTCATCAAGAAACTTTACTTCACAAAAAGTCATAAAAAGCCTGTGTTCCTCTGAACTGAACCTGCAGTACCGTGTGGAAAATACAGACGGGTGACAAACTAAAGAAAAACCTGAAGAAACGAGCGGAGAAACAAAAGGAAAGCAGACTCAAGCGTGAGATGTAACTGAAAGGTTTGATGAGTTATAAAACGCCTTCTGAGTCACCAGAGCTGAACCAAACCGAGTGGAGGGTAGGAGAGTGGAGATATCAGGACTAGAATGAGTGCTTATCTGCATCAATTTCGTGGTGAATAATTATTTTCTTTTGTACTTTATAAACTGATTAATCCAGAGCATCCATTTGCCATGAACAATACCCAATTTTAGTTTACAGGCAATGAAAAAGTGGAAGATCTGATGCATCTTGATGTGTTAAACTTAACTTTGTTTCAAAGGTCTGGGGAATAAGGAAAAATCTACTTAATAAGTTTTTTAAAGTTAATTAAATCTGACAGATTTCTCCATTATTATAAATAAGTAAGTGATTTATACTGCTGACATGCAGGTCTTAAAACATCTGTCATATATTCAAATTTAGTGGCTTTATCGTTGTTTCTTTATAATGTGTATGAAGTATGAAGGCTTATGTTAATTATAATATATAATATATCTAGTGAATAATATATTGTACCTAATTGTAAATCTAAATGTACCTCACATTTATCTCAATAATAATGTATGTTTTAATACATCAGTACATGACATTTTCGTTCACTGTTAATAATAGTAACGTGATGCGCTAGGTGGTTTGTTGCTCAGAACCATCTGAAGGAGATGCTAGAAATTGCTTGGAAAAGGGCTGGTGCTTTAAAAAAAGAAATCCTTGGCAGGTGATTGGGCAACCAATCTGGGCCACCATTAACCACGGGATAACTTGAACCAATCGGATCACGGAGCAAATCGATCAAAAACTTGAGCGCGTGTGCAGTTCTGATATGACTGATGCTACGGCAGCTACGCTAACCTTTTGATGGTTAACATTCGCTCTAGCTGCCAGTAGTTCCTTCAAGCTGCCTCACGATGTAAAATTATTGTATAACCAGTCAAAAACTTCTTGAGCTGTTTTTCGCTGAATGTCTGGTCAGATATCATGGGTTCGGTAGCTATTCTCAGTGTAATAATGTGAGAATCATTGGATTTATTAATGGAAATCTGTGATGAGAGTAAATTGAGGTTGGTAAGAGATTCACAAGGTTGAGCAACACAACTGGGCAATGAGTAATGTGTGTCAAAACACTCACACCCATCGTTTTCTATGTGCTGCCCACGTCAACCCACAATGATGTCTTTTACTGTCTTGCCTCCCAGTATCAACACACATCAACTCTTCAGTGGAGCCTAAACAATTATTCTGGTAAATGTAAAAATAAGCAACGTGAACGTGTCACTTTGAGCTTTAGATAATTGTGATAAACCGTCAGTTTCACCACGTCTGCATAGCCTGGATTGGTACATCTTCCTGCTATGTGTTAACTACTTCTTTATGGCATGTTCGGAGCGTGCTATGGGCGTCAATTGACGTCAAAACATGCAACTGGTGGGCGTGAAAATTAGAGGATCTCACTTAAGGGATCATAATTATGTTAGAAACAGGAACAGGATGTACCAACCTGTAATGCAGCCCAGTTTCATGCCATTTAAGGTGGATTACATAGCTTTTTGGATGTATTTACATGTTTAAAGCATGTGTTTACATTGGCTTTGTGTCACACAAGAGGCTTGGATGAGTTTTAGTCTCTCACATCTCTCACAAGTGGATTACTCAAAATGGGTATGGACTCCATGTTTACCACCAGTGTGTTATTGTGAGCAACTAAAAACCCCAGAGAATAAAGGAAACGCAGCCTTCTGCGAGCATGAAAACATCAAATGCGTGACAACCTACTGTGTAGTCACAGCATGGTGTTGCTTGTTCCCAGACTGTTGTGCGTCACCAAGCCAAACGCTGTACAGCAGCCACACATCTAGCACACATTTGACGATTCATAGTCTCCTTTTAAGTGAAACTTAAATATATACCTGTATGTGATCTTTTACATCCTTTATATCTTCAGGCAGCATATTTCAATTTCAAGCAGTCTGTACCTTCGTTTTTCTTCCTGTAAATATTTCAAAAACTGAATTAAATGAGCCGCAAAGCGCTTTGAACGACTCTTATTATCCTTTGAGATACGTGGTCCTCCGGTGGCTGAGTGTCTTTTTGAGTTTGTTCTTGATCAGAGGGTTTTAGACAGAGACAGATGGGCTGACGTTTTCTTTGTGCTGCAGGAATCTTCCCGTGAGAGGCATCATACTACAGGTCCCACAGAGGGTCAAATAAAGCTCACAGATCAATACACATTAGCTGCCGCTCGAGTGCTGAACATGGATTAGCTGACATCATGGAACCTCGAGGCTCGCAGTCTGTGTGTGTGTGTGTGTGTGTCTGTGTGTGTGTGTGTGTGTGTGTGTGTCAGCGTGAATTTGTTCTTATTATGAAGAGTCAGGAAAGCACTACACAAGTGTAGCTGAATTCATTTATAAGCATGAATGATTTAATGATTTCCTACATTTGATAATAATGAATGTGGAATTTCACTTAGAGTCTTCTTCTTGGAGACCTTGATTGAAATAATGTGACGCTCGGAGCGTTAAAGAAATGGTTTTACATTTTTGGAAACTTTCTTTCCAAGACATCGATGAGAATATTGAGCACAAAGACAGGAGGCGGTGGTAAACAGCTAGCCTGGCTCTCAGTAAAGTTAAAAAAATAATACCACTTTTACACCAAAGTTAGCGTTTATATGCAGGTTTTCAGATAAACCCACTTTCTTTTTTTTTCCTTGGATGTCTTGTTCATCATCACAAACTCGCCAGGTCACAGTAGAAAGCTGCAGATCATATACCTCATCACAATTTACTTGTTTTAAAAAGTATTCATCAATATCATTCTGAATTAGACACATTGTTTTTTTCCCGGAGCTGATGATGGAAGTTGCTAAGGAGTAAGACATCTCGCTTCTTTCTCATCTTTGTCGATAGCTGCTCTAAATGGATAACAATTATAATCAATTTACATTTAGAGTCATGTTTGTGTCCACCTGGTAAATGTTTGTCTCCAATATTCACTCTTGTTTTAGCTTTATTATGAGTCTTGACCAACTCATCAGGGACATGTGTGGCTCTTGAGCTGATAAATGTAGCCAGTTAGCTGTTAACTGTCTATTTGGTGCTTGTTGTGGAAATTTGTCTTATTTGTGAGATATCTGAAATAAACTTGTAGCAAATACCAGTTGTCTTTTAAGGATTTTATTCTTTATAAAGAAGGTTCAACAATCAACAGAGTGGCATGCGGTCTGAAGAAAGAAGAACAAGATGAGACAGTTGAGAAACCTTTTTGTTAAAAGAAAGGAGTGCCCTCCTCATGTCTGTATCAGGTTCCGTTCCCATAACAAGAGACACATATCTCTCTCTCTGCAGACAGTACAAAAACTCAAGGATGTGGGAAGAACATAGTGAGTACAATGTAAGACATAATAATAATGATATAAGAACAATATAGAAATAGTAATACAATTTTCCATTACACTCCTCCCTTTTGATCATATATTGATCACTTTAAGTATACACAAACTACACACAAGACATCAAACCTAAAAATTCCCTCAGGATTCAATTTAAGTTATCACATATTGTGTAGTTGAAAAGCAATAATAGCTGTTTTTGTGGAACATAGACATTCCTAGTATTCATTGCAAGCTGGGAGGAGGCAAGACACATGTAAATTACTGATTATGTCATGTGATTATTTCCAACAAAAATATAGAACACTGCATATATTTGATTCTTAAGCAAACACCGACTAATAAAATAGATCAACACATCTTAAAGAAGAAATTTATCATGCTAAAATAGATGCAGGGACGCAGGCTCGCTCCTCTTCAGCCCCTGCGTTTTGCACGCATAGAGGGGGCCACTACCTTGGAGAGGTTACTAGCACGATCACAAGGTAGTATGATGTCATCTTCTGCTGCAAATCCCTGAGTTGATCTTTATTCATCACATATTTTATGATTAGGAATGAATAAACAATAATCACAAAAGTATAGCTGCAAACATTTGAGAAAAATGATTAGTGAACTTATTACTAAATATCAAAACTTTTCATAATAATATGAGCTTGAGAAAAATAATACTGGTATCACACACGGTGACTTTATTTGTCTCCGTGTGTTATTTCAACTCACCACATTTTACATGTCTTCATCATCAGAGTCAGGATAAGGAGGGGACCAACCAGGGTGAGGGAACAGATCAAGAGAATTATCTTCTGCACATGGAAGTGGTCCCAGTGACGCCATCCCAGTTGATGTTGAGATGGACCTATCTATGGCCCTAACAATTAAACCTCTAATGCAAGGAATGATGCAACAACCACACAGTCCCATGAGAGTTAGTGCTACAATGATCCCAGTGAGTAGAGACAAGATCAGTGCTTTCCATTTACCAAACATTGTATCAAACCAGCCAAAAGTGCTGTTAATACCAGAATTTTCAGCAAGTTCTCCACGAAGAGACCTCAGTCCCTCAAGAGCATGGGTGACAGATCCATCTGGGGCTGTGTTGTTGGGAATGAAAGTACAGCAAGAGTCACCAAACATTACACAGACGCAGTATTGACATACTGCATCCACAGATTCTTTAAGAGCCATTCAGGGGCCCTGCCTGGTCCATAGGGGTCAGAGGTCAGATGTCTTTTGGTTCTGTGTAGAAGTGCAGTGTTATTGTGAATGGTAGTGTTTTGTAAGACACCTTTGCTGGGATGAGCCCATAATATGGGTACCACTGTGATGACAGTGATCCCCACCAGACAGCACAAGGTGCCTCGGAGACCGCACATACCTGGCTGTCTGAATGGGTGCCACGGACGTTGTCGTCTTTCCATGTTGCACACCGGTGAATCAGTGCTTCGATCAATGTTGGGGAGTTGGGACCTTCCTGCAGTGGCTGGCGTGTATCCAGGTGGCTCTCTCAGCGATTTTGACGGCGGTGTGGGTGGTGAGGAGGACCTGGAACGGGCCGTTCCACTTTTTTGACCTCCAGTGTTTTCGCCTGAGGTCACGAACCACGATGTAGTCGCCTGGAGTAAGGTTGTGGAGAGGATGGTTGGCCGGAGCAGGAAGGGCGTCCTTTACCTGTCTGTGGATTTGAGATAAAGCAGAGGACAACGTCTGGCAATATTGTAACATATCATTTTCACAGAAACAGGTCTCAGGGAGTGGTCTATTAACAGGCCCTACTCCCAGCTCAGGAGGCCTGCCGAAGAGGATTTCAAAGGGACTTAGATTTGTGCGTGCTCTTTTTCTCATTCTCATGTACATTAACACAATCGGCAGGGCTTTAGTCCATGAGAGACCTGTTTCTTCACAGCACTTTGCAAGTTTTGATTTCAAAGTGCCATTTTCTCTTTCCACTGCACCCCCACTTGCTGGATGGTAGGAGCAGTGTTGTCTCAAGTCAATCCCAAGAAAAACTCCTAGCTGTTTAATAGCTTCACTCACAAATGGTGTACCATTATCACTACTTATTTTCCTGGGGATACCCCATCGTGGTATCACACACGTCAACAGGGCCTTGGCCACAGCAGCGCTGTCCTGCTTTGAGGTGGGAAACACTTCAACCCATTTGGAAAACATGTCAACCATCACAAGGCAATATTTTTTGCCTTCACTTGGGGTTAGTTCAATGAAATCCATCATGACATGTTCAAAAGGTCCCTCTGGTTGTGGATGTGCTGCTTGTGGCTGTCGTGTAGTTTTACCTGCATTATGTGTAGTGCAGATGTGACAGGATTGACAAAATCTTTGAGCATAGGCTGTAAAGCCTTTTGTGAACCAATGTTGTTTTATCAGATCAAACATTCCCCCTTTTGACACATGGTCTTGACCATGTGTCAATTTGGCAAAATGTGGAAAAAAGTGTTTTGGTAAACATGGTTTACCGTCAGGTCCGTGCCAGATGCCGTTAGTGTATGTACAGTCGTATGATCGCCAAATTCGTTTTTCATCAGCAGTAGAAAGTTGTTGCATGGCTGTGAGAGAAGAGCTGATATCTGTGTGTGTGTCAGAGTCAGAAGCACTAGTGTCTGTGTGTTTTTCAGGGTCAGAGTGAAGCAGGGTGGGGGAGTGTCTCACTCCCTGTTTTCTGGCAGCAGCTTTAGCAGCGGCGTCTGCTCGTGCATTTCCTGTAGAAACTGAATCACTGTTGTTAGTGTGAGCCTGACATTTACACACAGCAATGGCTCTGGGCAATAACGCAGCATCCAATAATGCAGAAACTTTGTCACCATTCAAAATAGGCTTTCCATCAGATTTTATGAATTTCCTGTGCTTCCATAGAGTACCAAAATCATGCAAAACGCTGAAAGCATAACGACTATCAGTCCAGATTGTTACTGATTTATCTTTTGCTAGTTTACAGGCCTCTGTGAGAGCAACTAACTCTGCAGCTTGAGCAGAGTAGTGAGGCGGCAAAGAACCTGATTTCAAAGTCTCATGTAGTGAGACTACAGCATAACCAACCTGGTTTTTACCAGTTTCTGGGTTACGGGATGCTGAGCCATCAACAAACAAAACAAGGTCAGGATTAATGAGTGGAGTTTCAGACAAATCGGTGCGAGGAGTGCACACCTCGTCCAACACAGCAACACAGTTGTGATTTTCACCCTCCCCCTGAGTGGGAAGCAATGTAGCAGGGTTAAGAACAGTACACCTTTTGATCTTGATGTTAGGCATGTCAAGCAAAACAGTATTATATCTTAGCCATCGTGCTGTGGAGAGATGTGAGGTTTTCTGTTCAAGCAAAATTAGAGAAACAGCATGAGGAACAAGGAGGGTCAGGTCTGAATAACCTACAATATCCCTTGAAGCCATAACAGCTTTTTCTGCTGCTGCTACAGCCCGGAGACAACGTGGCAGCCCAGCAGCTACAGGGTCAAGTTTAGCAGAAAAATAAGCCACAGGTCTAAGTCTCCCCCCATGATCTTGGAGCAGCACTGATGTCATACATGCATCCCTCTCATCAACAGTCTGTGTGAATGGTCTGGTCGGGTCAGGTAGCCCTAAAGTAGGTGTAGTCTGTAGAGCTAGTTTCAGGTCGGTGAAGGCCTTTTCAGCCTCAGGAGTCCATGTCACTAAGTCATGCGATTGTAGACTTTTACCATGCACCGTGGCACCAAGTGGTGCTTCTAACACTGCATAGTTAGGGATGAACGTTCTGCAATATGAACACATTCCCAGGAACGAAAGAACTTGTTTTTTGGTTTTAGGCCTGGGAATGTTCTGAATTGCCTCAACACGATTGGGTGAAAGGGATTTCCCGTCGCTGGAAATCTCATGCCCCAAAAATGTGACTTTTTGTCGGACAAATTGTAATTTTGACAAACTCGCCTTGTGGCCCTCGCTGGCCAGATGTTTTAGGAGTCGGATCGTATCGCGTTCGCATTGTTCTTTTGTTGGCGCACAAATCATAAGGTCGTCCACATACTGCAAAAGTGCAGAGCCTTCAGACAGAGCCAGAGACTCTAGACTTTTCCGCAACGCGTCGTTGTAAACAGTAGGGGACTCGCAATAGCCTTGACACAGGCGGGTGAACGTCCAAAGCCGGTTTTGGAATGAAAACGCAAACCAGAACTGGCTATCTGGATGAACAGGGACACTGAAAAATGCATTGGCCAGGTCCACCACCGAAAACCACTTAGAGTCTGGTGGGACTTGTGACAAAATTGTGTAAGGATTAGGAACTTGAGGAGCTCTTGGCTGTACAGCATCATTTACTACTTGCAAGTCTTGTACAAAACGCCATTCAGTTGGTTGACCTTTGTCTCTTATTTTCTTCACAGGAAAAATAGGAGTCCTCACAGGAGAAGTGTCACATGGCACAATTACTCCTGCCTTTTTCAGGGACTCAAAAACTGGAGTTATTCCTTCAATAGCCTCAGGTTTTAATGGATATTGATGTTGGCAAGGTCTGTAATCAGATTTGGGGGTGATCACCACTGGTTCTGCTGTTTTAATTAGACCAACGTCATGTTTTCCTCGAGCCCACAGAGTCTTAGGGACTTCCTGGAGGGCTGGGATGGCTGCAGCCTCAGTCTCTGACAGAAAAATGTGTGAGGATGTCATAAGTGGATCTAACTGAACTGTTCGTTGTGTGTGTGTGGTTGCAGAAAAAACCTTTCTAAATGCATGCAATTTCGGATTGTAAAACACATGTGGGTCATCTGTGGGGTCCCACTTAGTGGCTGATCTACATGCACGTGCAAAAAGACCCAAATCCTCCCATTTATCAGTGCTTGCTTTTGCAAGTGCAATGTGCGGTGCAGAGTTATTGACACAATACTGCTGTTTTTGAGCGGGTGTAAGTTGCACAGATGCAATGCATTTGTTTTCTGTCCAACAAAGATGTGTGATACACAATCGTTCATTTTTGTATCTGTCATCATACCATTTCTTTTCATACTGTCTATCTGGACCCACTGAAACAAAAGATGTACACTGAAGTGAGTCATCTGGCATGTACTGCATGTGTGTGTGTGGTGAGCCAAGAGGTGTGTGTTTTCTGGCCTCTTCCAAAAATAGACTGCTGATATCGCTCTGTGGTAGCTTCCACTGATAAGCATACAACAGCTGATCAGGGCAATATTTTACAAACAACTGTGCATTTTCATGAGGTTTTATGACTTGAACACCATCCGGTGTGGAAATAAGAGTTATTCCCAGTTTGCACATGAGATCTCTGCCCAATAAATTTATAGGGCAGCAGTCCGACAACAGAAATGCATGTTTGAAGTTTGTGCTGTTTTCATCGGAGCATTTGAGAGGAACAGTAAAATGTTCACGTACTACTTTACCAGAAGCACTTGCAGAGTTGACAAAGCAGCCTGACATTTTAGGAGAGCTCAGAAACTCCTTTCCTTTGATCACTGAGTGTGTGGCACCAGAGTCAACAAGGAAAGAAATCATTTTGTCATTCACGGATAGAGAATATGTTGGCATTTTCTTAAAGGCATTCTTTTCATATTTCACATATGTACCAGTTGGAGGTGAACATTTTGTTTCAAGGAAGGTTATTGCATCACATAACAATTCAAACGTGTGATCTGTTGTGTGTGATGTGGGTGCGTTACCAGTCTCCAGATGCGTCGGGTGAGTCAGAGTAGAGAATGAGTCGTCCGGTCGCACCCCCCTTCCCTTCTGTCAGTCCGCCTGGCTGGAGGTTGCAGCCAGGGTCTTGGTGCAATCCCTGGCCCAATGTCCTTTTTGTTCACATCGGAGACACACTTCTGGATCATAATAAGAGCGTCTCCAGTCACCGTACCCTCTGTGACCGCGTCCTCGCCCTCGTCCTCGTCTTTTGTCATTATAGCGGCCTCGACCTCTCGTTGGGGCAAAGTGATACATGGTCATTGCTGCCATATGCAGCTCTTTCTCAGTCTTTTCCTTCTTCTCTTTCTCCTCTTCGATGACCCTCTCAGCGTGTGTAGCATGGCGTCTGACTTCCTCCAATCTTTGGGTCTGCCAGCCTATACAGCTGTTTTTAGTTGCTGCACGGATTTCAGGGCGCAAGCCTTTCACGTAACTGTCTCTTAAGTGAGCCTCCCAGGTGGAGACAACGTCCCCAAGAGTTGCTGGTTGTTCGAGCCCACTGTAAATGTTGAATATGTCAGCGAGACGAACGTGATATGCAGCCACAGTTTCACCTTTCGCCTGTACGCAGTCAGAGATCTTAGTAGAGTCCATCTGAGGTGGGAAGGCAGCTGTAATTACTGTATACAGAGAGGCAACAGCATTTCTATAGCCCTCATTGTCCTCGTCTTCCCAGTCATGATGTGAGCGGCGCGTGTCGCCACTTGGAAACTTTCCTGAAATCTTTGACCAGTCTGCTGCTCCCATTTTCAGGATTAACAGGCGTTTCAGTTCAGGAAGAGTTGGGCTGAATTCTTGACAGAAAAGTACTAAGTCCTCAGCAAATTTCTTTCCACATGTACTCGGCTGTGGCAGGTGTGCCATGGCCTCTTTCACATTAGCGTCAGACCAGGGGCGGAAAACCATCTGGACATCCCGTGCTCCTGCCACCTCCACCATAGGATAGATGCCGGTGGCTCCTGTCTTATCTTCCTTCTTGGTCTTGCTTCGGGTGTAAGGTCGAGGAGTAAGAGGGGAATGTTCTCCGAAGTTTGCAGCAACAGATGTGGTTTTGGGTTGCTGTCCTTTGTTGGTACTGAGCTTTGCATCCAGTTGTTTGCATCCAGCTTCGCTCATATCTGGTTGGGAAGTAGACGTTGACGGTTTCTGGTCGTCCGGGTATGGCGGTGGTGCTGGAGACCGTAGTGGCGGTGGTGGTCTCGGCGGTGCTATCGGTGGGACAGGAGGGGCGCCGTCGAGGTCATAGTCCACTCTGAGACACTGAGGCATAGGACCTGGAAGTGGGGGATACAGAGAAGAAACCAGATTCTGAGAAGACAACTCTGTTCTTTTCTCATCATTTGCACTTTTCTTTTCCTTCTCATTTTGACCATGTTTACGTCTCTCCCTGCATCCACTTTCCTCTTTCCACATACTAAAGGCTTTCAAATGCCTTTCGACCTCCCTCAGTTTTTTATGTGACACTCTTCTTTTTGCGTTTATCTCTTTTATTTTAAAATTAATCTTCTCCTCCAACAGATTCAGCTGTCTCATGCTGAATGTCCCTCCACAGGGAAAACCAAAATCTCTCACCCAGATCTGTAAAGGCTCTATAGCCACACTACCATAATTAACTTTCATGTAACTTATGTTTGGGGCAGCCAGGTCTGGTCCTACACCAGCTTCCTGGTTTTTTGCTGGATTTACCTCCCATTTTTTTCTACTTGTCACTCGTCCCAGTGCACTTTATATTTATCCTTAAGACCCGGTCGTCACCGTGAATTCAGTTTGTTTACGCTACAAATTCTGAAAAAAAGCAGCCAACCAGCGGTGGTAACCTTAACTTGGTTCCACTCGGCCCTGAGTTAGCCCCCAATCCAGCGGTAAAACAGCTTAATAGCCGGTATTACTCTGCCCTGAATTGGTTTGAGTGATCAACAGAAATCCAGCAAAAATTACCAATCTTCTTAATTTAATTAATTTTTTTTTTTTTTTTTCTTCTTCTTCTTCCCCAAACAATATTATAAATTATTTATTCCCTATTTTTCTTAGTTTAATTTATTTCAGTATCTCACCGTTTGTTAGGCAACGTGGTCCTTTTTCCCTCAATAAGGATTCCAGTGATGACGGTCCGGGGCCTCAGCAGTCAGTCCTCTCGTCTCTTAGAATTGTTCTCGAGGTAGAGGCTGGAAGAAGTTTCCTCCAGGATGATCAGTCACCGTCCGCTGCAGGCTCCAGATCCTGTCACACAAGGAATCCCACTTCTGACACCAAATTGTTGTGGAAATTTGTCTTATTTGTGAGATATCTGAAATAAACTTGTAGCAAATACCAGTTGTCTTTTAAGGATTTTATTCTTTATAAAGAAGGTTCAACAATCAACAGAGTGGCATGCGGTCTGAAGAAAGAAGAACAAGATGAGACAGTTGAGAAACCTTTTTGTTAAAAGAAAGGAGTGCCCTCCTCATGTCTGTATCAGGTTCCGTTCCCATAACAAGAGACACATATCTCTCTCTCTGCAGACAGTACAAAAACTCAAGGATGTGGGAAGAACATAGTGAGTACAATGTAAGACATAATAATAATGATATAAGAACAATATAGAAATAGTAATACAATTTTCCATTACAGTGCTCAACAGGTAGCCTACAGTGGGTTTATCAGAACGTCTTCACTAACAGTTGCATCTGTGGCTGAAAATGTCGATGAAAGAAACAATTGTTTTCGAATACAAGTACACGATATGATCCTTTGTTAATATGAGAATATAGATTAAAGCTGCTTAACCGTAGACTTGAGGGATATGTTGATCTTTTCATCTTACTCAGAGAAATAAAACGCATATAAGCCTATTTCCCAAAATGTTATGAAACATTTTTAACATCCGTACAACCTCCTGTATGTTGTCGGGATGCTTGATGACACAAACCAAAAGCTTTTGACAGCTTAATTTTGTATTTTATTCAAAGCTGGCTTTGGCAAGTATCTGTTTTTGGCTCCACCGATGAGAGGAGGAGAATGATTCAATTGCATAGCGACTTTAACCTCAGGAGAGTCTTGATGCTTGTTTATTCTGGCAGGGGTAGGTAGACCGAACAGGGGAGGACTTGGCAGAACAACAAACAACTATATTACCGCTGAAGGAGTACCAACTAACTGGATATGCCAGAGAAAAGCAATCAGCTAAACGCGATAGACAAGGCTGCTAAATAAACTGCTCACGTTGTCCTAATGGGTGGACGGTCTTAAGACGGAGTAAAGAGAGTGAGTAAGTAGTAGAAGAAGTAAACGCTGCAGAGTGCAGCACCTGATAAGCCTTCTGGACAGTTTATTTTTGAAAACATTCTTGATCTAATTTACCAGCCATGTTGTTGTCTAACCCTGTTATGTGCCCTAACTTTTATAACCGAGAATAGATTCCCACCTCCATTATTTCTGCTTTTAAAAAATGCAGAAGGGTAGAAAGAGGTTGTGTAAAACGCTGTTTCAAAATTACATTAAAGCATAATGGAGTTTCATTGTTATTATTCATCATTCTGCCATTCTTTCTCTCTTTTTTTATACTCTTTCTTGCCTTTGGAAAAGTTTGGGTGAAACTTTATTGTCTGGATCTGAGGTTTATACTGAGAATGCAGAAAGAAGCGATAGCTAACACACCATTTTCCCCATGACTTCACGCTCAGGGTGGGAAGCTTGAATGCTGAGATAATGTTATGCTGCTGTGTCCCAAGTTGCTAGCTGTGTAAAAATAGGGAATCTGATGAATTGTCATTGATTTATCACTTGCCAGTTGATCAGCAACTAAAAAGATGACAAGGAAAATCTGGAGGGACATCAAACTCAACAGGGCACCTTTAAATTGTTGTAAGTGTAGCTTTACACCAATATCGATATTTGAGGTAATGATTTATCAGCCATTAAGTTAACATCTGTTCGGTTTTACAATAACAATTAAGTAAAAAAAAAAATGATGAGGACCCTTTAGTTTTATTAATGTTTCAGCAAACATAAACAGTGATACTGACAGATCTATGAGCTTATATATTGACACAAACTATTTATTGGTAGGGCTCTGACTGTTTCAGTCTCAGTTGTCCATCTGTGATATTCACCCACAACAGTCTGGTGCAGCTGTAAATCTGTCATATAATAAATTAAATGATCGGAAATTCTAAACAACTAACTAATGTTGGCTTCTGTATGTGTAATAATTTCAGGTGTATGGGGAAAATACATTATTGAAATATTGTGCAATAGTCTGCACGAGTTCTAATGATAGCAGCTGACCAAAAGGCATTACTCTGCATAGCTGTAGCCTATATAGGCCCGGTGTACTTGCAGAAGTGCTGACGCAGCAGCTCCGCAAATGACTTTTTCTTTTACAGCGTCCCATCCTACTGCCCAGATTAGGTGGGCAGTATTTCAAAAATACAGTTTGCACGTCTTCAGGTGGGCTCAGATGAAGATCTCTTGTTATTTTACACATACCTCATATTTCTCTGTCATCAGCATTAACCGGTGGAAAAACACTGCTGGTGACATTAAAAAATGGCTGCTTTCTCCGAACTGTCTAGACTCGTCGAGGCACAACTTCAAATCTTTACAAAGACAAAGACTCCAACTGTCTAACACCGCGTTTGATCACAGCTGCCGTCTTGATGCAGAGGTGGAGCTGACAGCGTGAAGCTGAGCTGCAGCTGTCGGTTCACCGATGGAGACCTACGGGTGGTTTATGGACACTGTCGGCTACGCTTCCACTCTCCCCTGCTCCCTTTGCCTTTTATCGAATTAGTCATCCTAACTTTCTGTGGACCTGATCTGCATCTATAAAGTGCTTAAACACAAAAGGGAAAGTGAGAAAGTGTGTGTGTGTGTGTGTGTGTGTGTGTGTGTGTGTGTGTGTGTGTGTGTGTGTGTGTGTGTGTGCATGTGTGTAAAACCCAGGAGCAGGAATTAGTCAGAGGGACGTAGGGAAAAAATGGCCGTGGCCTTTAGTTTGACATTTTTGACCACAGCAACACAGACAAATGTTCTGCTTTGGGGCTGGACACAAATAGGTCAGAATGACTGCTTTTTTGGGCACACATGATGTACCTGTATGTTGCCCTCCAGGTGTGTTGATGTTGTGTAATCAAAATTCAAAACGACTTGGTAGCTTAAAGAAATTTCGTCATAGTTTCTGCAAAACCAGCAACTTGAGAGTAATTTCAGATCTGTTCACCTCCTTCATATGTGAAATTCATTTGTCCAAAACAGGATTGTAAATATGAGCAAATTCGAACACACAAGTGAAACTGTTGTTACTAGCTACCACAGCTAACAAGCTAATGGTAAAGAGTGGATTTATATGAGTTTATATATTAATGTTTTGCAGGAAAAAAGCCGTTTTGATGTACTGACTTATACTGAGACACTGGGTAAGACCATGGAACATTTATTTTTTAAGCGAATTAAAAGTATCCTTTAGTTTTTTTTAATTAAAAGATTAAAAATATCTCCTATGTGTGAGACATGTTCTGAACTGTGTTTTTATATATGTGCTCTATATGTGCAGCGGCTCAGATTCAGTCCCGTTCCCTATGGGAATTTTCTCCCGACTGCGTTTTTTTGTGAAGTTGCCAAAGCTCTGTGTCTGGTGACAAAAGCATGTAGTGTTGAAGACAATGAGTGAAATGGAGAGGGAATGTTGTCCCCTCCGGATAGGAATGTGTCCCCTTGCCCAGGTCACAATGCTCAATTCAGCCGCGGGCCCCAGGCGAAAAAAACATGCCATTCTGAAATACCAGGTGACGCTTTGTGTGAGCCATTCATTATATCACTGTCACACGTCTGTCTGTGGGCTTATTCAAGACTGTCAGATGCACAGACGGACTAGGGGTTGTGGACGAGGCCCCTCTGTTCGTTTCGAAAGCAATGAATCACACCCACTCATTGTCATCTGCAGTGTGGCTTAGTTCATGGTAATTACATTTAACCATAGTTATTACTGCCGAAGGTGCTCTGTAATGACTCACTTTGTGATAAAAAAGTTAACTCTTCAGCAAAGTAGCTAAATTACACATAATTCACCTGGAAACATTAGTCATGTCTGTGTGTATCTTTTTCGCCCACAGGTTCAGCCTACTATGACAATGTGCGGCCGTTGGCGTACCCCGACTCAGACGCTGTGCTCATCTGCTTTGACATCAGCCGTCCAGAGACAATGGACAGCGTGCTGAAAAAGGTCAGTATCACATTAACAGAAGTGTGAATGTGTCTCGTTTAATTGTTTTCTAGGGTTAGCTGAGGTAGTTTTTAAGGTACATTTTGTCTCTCGTCACAACGGCAGGCATCCAAGCAGCCTTGAAGGATAGAGCCTCACGGCAAAGTACTCAAATGCCATGAGCACACTTCATAGCACAACTACGCAGTTAGAAATGGAGTACAAAATCTATTTTTTTAAGCGGTTAACGACATTGAAATATCACCTTTATAAGATCCAGTGTGTAGGATTTAGCGGCGTCTAGTGGTGAGGCTGCACACCTCGTCTCACACTTCCCCACTGTGGCCGCCAAAAACACTAGTGTAGGTAATGAGAAAAAAAACAATTCTTAGTTTCAAGTAATTATACACTAATGAAAACATAATTATGAATATTATATAACATTTCCGCCGTTAAAGGTGCAATATGTAAGAACTGGCCACCTGCTGATTTCATACTCCAAACAAATAAGGCAGCACATCACCAGAGTAACCGCTAACTGCTGCTAACTGTAGCTGTCGTTAGCGCCCAGGAAGTGTTGGCGTTGTATACATCAGATTATCACCTCGAGATACAAAGTGGTATTACAGACAGGATGGGTCAGGGCTAGCAGGTAAGCATGCTAACTTCAGTGTTAGTCAACTTCAGTAATATCTGCAACACAGTACATGGACATCTTTGACATAACGTCAAAACTGGTATTTCTTCACATTCTGATGATAATTTCAGTTCATTTTTAAATTGTTTAAACTCAAGTGCTTACATATGTATTGCACCTTTAAGTCCCCATTCATTTAATTCCATTCATTTAAAACTAAAAAAAATTATGGTCACCTGGTAAATCTATGTCCATTATTTGCTTTCTTAGCTCTTTGTTTTTGTCTCTTCCAACTTGTAAGGGAAATATCAGGCTCTTGAGCTGCTGAACAGCTGCTAGAGTGAATGATATTAGCTGCTAAATGCTACATATTTACTAGCTAGTTGCTGGCTGTGTTGGTCTGCTGTTTTTGTTCTGAGCTGGTAGTGTACATTGGGTTTCTAGAACTTTTCACTCTGTCATTTTACTTATTATTAAAATATCAATTAAAGCTGCTCAAAGCTAGCTTGAGGCTGTAGCCACCTGTGTTAGCCAAGTCAAGTCGATAGCTTGTCCTTGTCCTGGTAGCTACGCAAGGAAACACTGTCCATGGAAACAAAAATAGGGAATTTTGTACTAAATAGACTGTAACTTTGGAAAATGTTGACTGCTGAAGCATCAGATTAGCTTTGGCTTTGTCCTCCATTTCTTACAATATAGTCACACTTAAAAGAAATTGCTTGATGGCCTGTATGGAGAGAAGAAATAATTACAGCAACGAGTAACTTTATTAGAATTCTGTAAAGACGAGATAGAAAAATCTGAATCTATCGTATTTTAAAGCTGTAATTTTCTTTAGTAATTAAATGTGGATGGAACACAAACTCCTCTCAAGCAAACTATTAGCATTTATATTGATACATTTTATTTTCTGTCATCTGTGAGACGTGAACATCAAATGCGTTGGAGGCGTTTGACCACCGACATTCCTGCTGCCCGCACCATCACTCATCAGCGACATCATCAATTCAAGACAGAACACTTATCTTTTATGGTGGTCGGATTCTCACATCTGCAGGGGGTCCACTTGAGAACTAACTTGAACTTTGACCTCATTAGGTGACCTTCTCTTAGTAGTAGTGGTGAATGAACTGACCTCACAATGCATGCACGGGATGCCAAAGTGACACATTGAGGGGTCACTTTATTCAAAGTTTAGATAGAAAAACACTTACACAAACCTTATCCTTTCTAACTTAAGTGTGGCAGTGTGCCATCATGTCTTGTTTCCATTTACTTTGGCATGTTTTTTTAGCTTATTTTCCATCTGCAAGCTTTTATACTCAAGTAACGCCCCTTGCAGTACACAGCACTTTCTCTTCTGTCATTTCTGACAGCCTTCTTCCTCGCCAATGCTTGCACCCTCCAATTTTCCTTGCAGAGGGGCTATTCTTTCCCAGCATTGCTAAGCTACAAAGATACCACTTGATTCGTTATTACTTCCCTTTTTCCTTTTTCGTATCCTTTGTTCTCTTCAGTCCAATCCCTCTCCAAATGCTCATTCAAATCTCCCATGTTAGAGCATTACCCAGCCTCAGATGTTATCCTGATCTCTACCCCGGCTGTCACCTTTCTTCACAACTGGCAACATTTTCTCACCTTTTCTTTTTTTGTTTCATAACTTTCTGACTAGCAGCCTGCCAGCATCCCTGCTTTCTATCATCTTTTCTGTCTCTCCATCCCCCTGCTAGTTTGAGCTGAAGTGTCCAGATTATTTGTGAAGGAAATGCTGGAGGGAAGCTGTGGTGAGGTCATCTCTGCATCTAGCCTTTAAGGCTGCAACCTACAGCACACTCAACTTCTACATGCAGGTCTGCACTAAAACTCCAAGCACGAAGGCAGAACTGACTCATAATAACAGTGCCAGCAGATAATTTCAAGAGGCTGTAATTGTAATCACAAGTTTTACAAAACCACTATTACAATGTAGCTGAATAAAGCACTCCGGCCTCAGTCGGTATAAATAACATTTGTGCACAGCACAGGACTCACACAGAGTAGTTACTGGGTTTCATCAACCAGGTGCAACTCAATGCCTCAGAAATGTTTGACTAGCGACCAAAAAACCTCTTGGATTTAAACAAAACGTTCAGAGATTTAGTTTGACAGTAAACACTCCTTTAACTTCTAAAATATGTTTTCTGCAAGTGCTTGCTTTTTGGTCTGCTTTTTTTTTCTTCTTTAAAGCCTCATGCACACTGCCATTTACAAAATGATATATAATTGTAGCAAAGAATTCGAAATCACTTATTTCAATTATTGTTATTATTATTTTTTTGCTTATAAACAGAACTGCACAGACATTTTAAGATACTTACCAGACTAAAAGTCCATAGATTAGAGCAGACACGCTAATTTGACTGGCAATAAATGCAAATTCTGTAGTCTCCACCGATTTTAGCATAAAATAAGAATACTGTATGGATTTTTAGCTATTAGGGACCAAAATCTGATGGCCAGACAGGCAAACAAACATGTTATGTTGCAGTCGATTTATGATCGGCGTCACTATGTGGAGAAAAAGAAATAATTAGTGGATGATGAGTGTCCTTTCAGTCCCAGTCGCCATCAAAGTGGACAAACCTTACATAAACAACTACCTTCATTCCATTTTTCTGTCATCTATCATCTTTACTGTCATTAAGACACTATTTAGACTTTATTTTGTGGTTTTATAATCTTTCCAATGTGACTTTTCTGTAAAATAATTAGATCACAGTGGTGAAGCAGAACCGCTGTCTCTGTTCTGACAGTCATTTGCGCTCAATTAAGTGTCCATTTACTGCAAGCTGAGCCGAGCCGAGTGGAAAACAGGTCGGGTTCAGCTCCACTTCCAACGCTATTTTATGCTGTTTACGAGATTCATTATCGGAAGGTAGGTCATCTCAATTTATGTGTATTATTAACATTAATACACCCTCTGCTCCTGGAGGTCTGTCGAGTGGACAGACTGGTGAACCAAACCCCATGCTAAAAGCAGGTGTTTTATAGTGGGCCTTATTTTTCACAGCAAAAATGGTGGTTACAACTTTACAAAGGCGCTTTTTTGATTCACTTCGATCTACAGGCACAATCAGCACATGTCTTTTACTCAGTAACATCGTGACTGACACTTATTGACTGGACAGGTCTCACAGATTCATCCTCTCTGTGGACAACCTGTCTTCTCTTACTGTCCGTCATTCTTTGGAGAAGTTAATAAAATCATAACCTTTGATTTTTTTCCCCCCTTCTAATAAGTCATAAACCAATTTATTGGATAAAGTGAAATATTACCCGATGAAGTGCTGAACGAGGGTTGACAATATGCTAAGTTTGCGACAATTATTACAATAGGGAATGGGAATCATGGAGCATTCTGGGAAGGCGCCCCCATGTCACTGTCACTGCTAACTGGTCAATCGTTCATCAGGTATGTATAAAGTATGCGTGACAGACAAATAAAAAGAAGCTCTCAACTGAGGCAAAGGCTACAAAAAAGCTCACTGAATGCTAACATATCAGTTAATCGCGCGTAACGTTAATTAATCTACCGGTATCTCGCAAAATGAAACACAAAATGTTAGCAGACCTTCGTGTGTGAGTTTTGAATCTTATTCCATCGTAATCCGTCCAACAGTTGTGGACCAAAGTGATGGATGGATGTTCCTCCTAAGGTCTCCAAAATATTATTGAGGACATGACTTCAGTGTCCTCAGTGATAGACAGCATTTCCTGGCGGTTTGATGTGTGTGTTTACCTCAGTGGTACATGTATTTTCAAACTGAACTGACAGCCGAGGTTTACAAAAATACCCAGCTTCCATTTTCTTCCTTTGATAAACCAGACTCTACTGTGACAGCTCGCATTCTGCTCTTTGTCCCGAACAAAACTCTTCGACAATTCTTAACATTAAGACAAACAATAAGTCGCTCTTCCTATGGCTCCTTTGTGACTCATCTAAATTGCTGCTTTTCACCACTGGCGTTCAACTGTTCATTGGAGGGGCCTATTTAAAGGCAACAGCTCGCTCTGCATAACAGCACAACACACTGGAGCCTGTAACAGCAGCCGACACAGACATCCAGGAGAAAAGATCTCTTTGTAAAGAAGAACAAATGGAGCAACTGTGCGAAGTGGTTGCCTGTGCCATGGTGTGAGCAGATAATGACTGGAGTCGCAGAGAAAAGGAATTTAATAGTTTGAGTCACGTCCGTGGTCTGTAATGAGCACTGTCTGTCTCCCTGTCTGTCTTCTTCCTGCCTTTTTGAACAAAATAGATTTATTATTTCTGTATTTTCTTTCTCATCCGTCCTACTCTGGTCTGTTATGGCCAAAGGCTTTGGAGGTGTGGCCCAAGGTCTCAAACAGTTAGCCTGCAGTTTGAGTAGCCTTTCCATTATAATATTTCAGTGTACATGTTGTTTCCCATATTCATTCTCATTTCCTCATACAGATCTAACAACAGTGGTGCCGCCATTTCAGGCAGTTATTTTCTAATTTAGGACAATTGCTAAAAATTAGGTTCCTAAGATAAAAAAGGATTTTTTTTCCTAAATGCAATTAGGAAACATGCTTCTGTAAAACCAGAGTCTTAAATGTCATCCTCAATTGAGTTAAGGATGGGATTTAAGACTTAGGAAGTTGCGCAAGTGTCCACATACTTTCCTTAGTTACGTGATCGATAATGTCCTGTGAACTCACATGTACTGTATTTGTCTGTTGATACACAGTGGCAGGGTGAGACGCAGGAGTTCTGTCCCAACGCCAAAGTGGTGCTTGTCGGCTGCAAGTTGGACATGAGGACGGACCTCAACGTCATGAGAGAGCTCGCCAAACACAGACTCATTCCTGTCACCCACGAACAGGTGAGGAGCGAAGAGAAAACGCCACTTACTGTATCCTCTAATTATGTTTACAGTATGTCCTTTTCCATGAAAGCGTAGCCTGTATCTGTGAGCAACAACTGTACCAAACCTATAATGAAATTAATTAATTAGCCTAACGCTGGAACTGTACTTAATTTATTCACATTATTATTTTGGAACATGCACGACATACAGTTTTTAATGTGCGGTCCTCCCTCATTTTCCACCGCAGCGATTTTCATTTGCCCATAGTTACACTGATTTACTCACACATTAAATATTATCATCCCATACAAACAACACCCATTACTTTGTTCCCCTGTGCACACAAACAAAACTTGTGAGAATGAATTCGGTGGGTGACATTTGCTTCAGATCATAACTTGCGCAAATATAGAAACACAAGGAGTATAAAAGAGCCGGGACTGAACGGAGATGGAGACAAACAGCAGGATGTGCGATAATACAATTGTTTTTCTTTGTGTCTTGGAGCGATGAACAGTGGCATGCATGAATTTTAATAGCCTATTTTCATGTAAATTTGAATTCCCACTTCTTGGCAGCCTTTTGTCAACACATTAATATTTTCTCATACCTCCGACAAAGCAAAGGTAACCACCCTCATTTCCCTGTCAGTAATGGCATCAAAATTGGTCCATCAAAATCTAAGATTAGTTTCTCTGCATTGGGTGATTTATATCAGAATTAACTGAAACCTTTGATGACAACAGAAGTTTTACTGAAACCGAACCAGCAGCAGTTTTCAACTTTGAAACTCTGTCTCTCATTCCTGTCTGATTCAATTACCTGTTTTTGCCAAAATGTGAACAGTCAACAGCGGAAAACACTGTGGTTGCATCTGAGGATGAATTAAGTGTCTGTTGGCTTTTTATCGTGTTGCATAAGAGAGCCCAAATAAGATTCAGTACTTCTGTGGTCACACAATTTATATCAGTGTGTTCAAACTAGATCAGTGTAACAGAAAAAGGGAAAACAGAGCAAAGGTTGAAAATGGATGGAATTAAATGTGTAGCCGTTGATCTTTCCTTAATGGCCCGCTACAAACTAGGACCTTGACATTTCAGCCACTTGACCAATTGATGTATTCCCAGGGGGCCAAGTGCATTCGCCAGAATGAACCGCACATGAGCTGTGCGACTACAGCTGTAATCGGCTTATGGGCATCAAAAAAAAAAAAAGAGACTTGAAGTGTTGGAACGTTTCCATTAATGCAAAAATAATGCAGCTTCCCTGCTAGCACAGCTGAAGCCTTTAATATTTCTCATAGAGGAGGAATAATATCGCCACATCCTGCTGCTAGATACTCCTTTCAATATGGAATATATCTAACGCTGATGGCTGAACACCTACGCTGTCACACAGTGGAGACGTTTCAATGCCAAAAGACGCTGATGAAGTCGATTGATGACACGCTGCATAAAGAGAGAATGAAATAAAGTGACAGACTCAAGAGGCAGTCAGAAGGATTGGTTAAAGAGTGAGTGTTGTAGGAAAAAGGGTAAGCACAATGAAAGCACCATATACCTATAAGTTCAACCAGTCCAGATTTAAGATGGTGCCGACCACTACTGGGAATAAGCGAGCTTTTACGCTCGAGTTTTACAGTCGCACAGATAGGCGTTGAATATTTCATAGCTCTGTGGAGGATCTGAGCTTTTCTGCTTGCCCCAGCTAGCTATTATGCCTCTGATGGCTTCGGCTTTTATTAAGTGGGGAGTCCTCGCTGTAAATGACCAACACCAATGGTCTGATATCCACAAAAGGACATAATAGGGATAATATACCAGCCTGTAACAAATGGTGATAATAATAGTGTTGCAAAGTCCACTGTCCACTCAGGACTGGATGGAAGAAGAAAGTGTTGTGTAAATGCTTAACTTTGGCTCTGTTGAATTACACGAGGGCGTCCAGCAGCATCCCAAATGGTTCAACATGACATTTAAGAATTGAAAAACCAACATTTCCACCACACGACCCGCTCTCGCTCTCTCTCTCACACACACACATGCACACAATTTGTTTGCCCCAGCTCTGAGTACTAGCTCTCAGCGGCTCTCTAGGTGAGTCACCTGCTTTCCGACTACAAACTGAAGCACACAGCTCGATAAATGTTTGAATTTTTAAGCAGCACTAATGTTTTTTATAGTAACAACTGACAACTAAAAAAAAAGGTGGTCACACACAGAAGAAACGGTAGAAAAGCAGAATGTTGTTTCATGAGTTTGTCATTATAATCTATAGATATTAGTTTTAAAGTATTCAAAGTACTTTTACCTAAATTATCCTCCAATTAAACTGCAGTTTTCTGTTTAACACTTCATGTTCCTCTGAACGGAAACTCTTAGCCTGCTGTGTGTTTAGCTCCATTAGCTGTTAGCTCTGTTAGCCAAACACAACGCAGGCCTCTGCTGTGGAAAAGAGGATACTGTATATATACATTAATACATGGTCAGAGAAATGTTATAGCTAACAGGCTGACGTCAGTGTTAGCTTCGTCAGCAGTCTCGCAACAATGTTAGCTTCTCCAACAGGCTAACATCAGTGTCAGCTACTTCAACAGGCTAACATCTATAGAATGTTAGCTTCCCCAACAGGTTAACATCAGTGTTAGCTTCCCCAACAGGCTAACATCAATGATAGCTCCTCTACAGGCTAATTAACTAACTAAAAGAGCCAGCAGGAGTGGGTGGAGACCAAAAACAGAGCTATAAGGAGAATAAATATCGCACTTACATTCATCATGTAGCCTAAAACACAAAAATAATTTCTGAAAGGATAATAAACAAAGCTAACTAACTAAAAAACATGGCTCCAGGCTACCCGTATAAGGTCATAACCTTTCAGTGTCATGTTTACAACTTTATCTGCTGCTTCTAAAAAAATCAGTTAATGCAGGTTTAAGTCCTCACTGTTTATTCGTCTCATATTCTGTATTTTTCTGTGTTTTCAGGGCAGTGCCTTGGCGAGGCAGATCGGTGCCGTGGCGTACGCAGAGTGCACCTCAAAGTATTCAGAGAACAGCGTCCGTGACGTTTTCCACGTCACCACCCTGTCATCCGTGTCCCGCATCCACAGGCCTCAGCTGAAACGTGCTGGCTCACGTCGCGGCCTCAAGCGGGTCTCCCAGCAGCCGCCCCGGACTGAGATTCATGAGCACCCACCTGCCATTAGAAAGGACCGGGCCAAAAGCTGCGTGCTCATGTAGGACCAGAGTCAACCAGCAACCTGACCTGCTTGTGCTGATGGACGTGAAAACCATCCTGCACATGAACTTAATTTATTGGTGAATTCTTGTCAGATCTTTGCACTGCATAAAGGACATTATGATGCAACCAAGAACGAATGCTATCCTGTGGAGTTTATTTGAGGAATTGTTTGTCCATCTTTAGCAAAACTCTCCTTGTTCTTCTTTCTCTGTGGCCGTGTTCTCATCAGGGGAGGTCATTGTTGTGGCAAAAGCAATTTTTCTTTAACGCTTTTACTTGAACAAGTGGACAAAAATGGTCTTGGACCCAAACAGGCTGGTTAGCAAAAGAAACACAAGGACAGAAAAAAGTGAGTATGGAGATTAAAGGAAAAAAAATAGTAATTGGAAAACATCACCTTTGAAGAACCTGCAGTTACAGAGCTGGTCATGACTTCTATTATGTTGTTTCCTGTTTTGAAATGCTATTCTCTCTGTAAGTGTTTAAGTAAATGAAGCACAATACGATGCACGCAAACTGAGTCTTTCATAAATGCCAGGCAATGAACTCCGATCCACTTCATGTGACAAGCAGAAAAGAAAATCTGGACTGACAAACAAAACTCGTGGGCTGAGATGACACTAATTTTCTTAAACCACAAGTGCTTTTAATATTGAAATCTGAATAATCACTCACCACATAATACCGAAGTGTTGTGAAATTAATATTGTTCTAATAATCCACAGTGGGGAGGGAGAGTCACAGAGGGAGCAGAGAGAGTGACTGTTACATTATGTTGTACATGTGATAATGAAATAAAAAATACTTGATCTGCTGAGCGTCGAAACATCTTTAATATGTTACTTATTTATCTGTCTGTGGCTGTGAATTATTATGCTCAGAAAAGTTAAATGTATTAATGGAAAATGTTTGGTTTGTTAAGTTTTTGTCTTGACCAGAGATGCTCTCACTGCATCTCAGTTCATTGGAGCAGAGAGTACATTTCCAGGTCTGAACATTTTTTTTTTCAAGAAGACAAGAACATTTCTCTCTGAATAAGTTTCTTCTGCTTTCACTTAAAAAAAGTTTTTCAATCTAAATCAAAAGCACAGAAGCAGTAACAACAAATAACTTTGCTGTGAATTTAAATACACAACGCCATAAATCCACATTATACATAAAGGCAGCCCATCTGCAGCAACTTGAAATAAAATGATAAATTATCATAAATGAATTAAATAGCAATTACCACACGTCATGGTTAACAGCAACACACTCGCTTAAAACTTATATATGAATAATAAATGCTCATTACCAAGAGTGCAGCTATGCTAGCTGCTCTGCGAGGTTGTAGCCTACTTTAGCTAAATGTAATTGTCAAATAGAGCTGACTACAACATAGATTCACACGGCAGCCATTTTCCCCTGTTGCGCGCTTGGGGTGGGAAGTTATGTAAACATAAGTATTCTGAAGATTTGTATATAATATGCCATAACTTCACTGTTTCTCAATTGATCTGGAACTAAAAAGATGGTGGATACATAGAAATGGAGGATATCGGGCCATATTTCGAGGTAAAACAACATATTTGATAATATCCCATTAGCTGACGTTAGCATTCAGCCACTTCCTAGCTAACGTTACAGTTTGATTACATCGTGTGTTTTAGTCCAAGGAGTGCGCTGAGATTTACAAATTAATTTTTCACCTTGATTGTCGTAATGTGTAACACTATCTACTATCCACTAACTTACAGAAATGTTAGCTGGGAAGTAGTTGAATGCTAACCGAGGCTAAAAGGTTATCAAAGATGTTGTTTTTATGGGAAAATATTATAAACATTTGTTTATATTCCCCATGTTTATTGGATTTGTAACCGGGAACCAAGCAGTATGACCTTTGCACTTCCCGCCCTGGGTCCAGGGCGGCATTCCGAAGGGCTGCCATTCCGAACGTTCACTTTCATGTTTCGGAATGCCGGCCCTTAATTATTTTTGAAAAAAGGTCGCCATTCCGAACCTGAAACCCTAACCTTAACCATAACCCGGTCGGAATGGCGGTGCTTCGGAACGGGTGTCGCCCTCCTCCCGCCCTGAGGGTAATGGCCGCCATGTCAGTATGGTCAAAATCATCCTGAGATGTAAGTTTACAGGTCATCTGATGTCGCAATGGCAACTCAGCGTGTTTACACTTTGATTGCGATGGTGATTTTTTTACTTTAAAATAAAATAAATGGAAATAAATACATGGTCATACACCTTCTCAGTTACTGTGGGCATTAGAGTAGCAAATTGTAAGATACAGCCAGAATTTCAGTTTAAAAAAATTAACATTATTGACAAAATGTGAAGAAACAACAGTGTCGACATATAGTCAAAGACGTCTATGTACTGTGTTGCAGAACTACGGAAGTTAGCGGACAACCAGCTAGCTCTTTGCCATATTTTATAAGTTGCACCTTTAAGGTTGCAATTTCTGATTAAACTGCCTCTGAAGCCACAGTGGGAATAAGCAAATACAACACAGAAGAAGACCTGCTTAAATAGCTGGAAATCTCTTCTTTGCTTGAGCAAGGGTAGTATTCAAAGACAGTTTAAAGGGCTCAGTAAATTTATGATGGCACCGTCTGACACCTACTGCAGGACCTAATGATATATCAAAACATCATTTAACATTAGGCTCCCGTAGGAATGCTAATCCAACTTTTGGCACATTTCACTATTGATAAATGTCTTTCCACCTGCAACTGTTGGCTACTTAATGACTGCAGCAGTCTAGCTGCACATGCAGGATATGAGACTGCTTTATTTTACCTTTATTGATAACCAGTCAAAATAATCTATTTAAAACGTGCACAATTTCAAGCTGTACTTTCTCTCTGAGGTCTTCTATCTCTACGGGCTTTTAATACAATGCAACATTATAGCTGGCAGTGTTATTCCATCTGTATGAGTTATCTGTCCTGACCTATTCTCTTTCACCGCTCAGAGAATCATCCCCGCGATTGCTTCCGAAAGCGAGCCAGCTGTAATATATTGTATGTGACTGGAACATTATATATTTTTGTCATTAAACTGGCACAGTCAGAATATGCATTATAACCATGCTATCTTACGAAGGCTTTAGTTTGCGATGGTGTCTTTGATGTTGACAAAACCAGCCAACATTTGCCACCACTGGAATCAAAATGCTAATCGTCATGCTGCCATTACCCAAATCCTTTAAAAATTTCAGAAACATAGTAAGAAATATGAATAAATCCCCCTCATATTTAAAATGAATCCAGCCATCGTGGACTGTATTCATGAGCCTGGTCGCCTGACCTTTAACTGTGACTCTTGTTCCATTTGTTTCCCACCACCATGGATAAGGCCCTGGAGCTACTCGCTGCCTCTGTGAGCAACGGCAAAGTGACATTTCACAGCATCGCTGCCATGTTGCCATGCAGGGAGCGCGAGGTCGCACAACATGCCCGAGGTGAGACTGAGGCAGGCCCCCAGTCGGGGGGGGGGGAGAGGACGACCACATGGAGGAGGCAGCAACAATCCTGCATTCATACAGTATGACAACGTCTGAATAGTAATTGAATCAGAGCTGCTAGTGGCGGTTAATAACAGCACGGGTAATTTTGAATATAGTGGATGAAAGACTAGTTTATTATCCACACACAAAGTCACGTTCTCTATTATCATTATCAAGGAAAAAATAAGCCTGCTGGCTAGCTGCGCTGTCATAATAGGGCTGACAATAATTAGACTTGAATTTCCATCTTACTACTCTGATACTCTATACTTCAGTTTTGCATACCAGCTGCAGCTCTGTGAAGGATCAGTAAAGTCGAGTCAGAGGAGAACTTTCAGGCAGGTGCGACCTCAGCCTCAGGCGCCGGGTCAGCCTCTGCTTTGGTTGAAGGAATGTTTGATGATGCTACAGAGAATGTGAAAGATGTCGCTTTGCAGCCTCTTTGGCCTCCGGCTGAAGTGAGCTAACAGATTTGGCAAACACTCATCGCTGCCGTCCTTGCAGCCTCACCTGGCTAAATGGCATTCCACTCAGCAGCTAAGTGATAGCACTGCGGAGCGGCTGCAGAGCATAAGGTAGCCAAAGCTTTCCAGTGTATTAATGGCAACAATTTTTCAGCACTTGTCAGATGCTTTCCATTTAGTCGAGGGGATTTGTGTGAGAAAAGAAGCCGGAATAAGTGGAAAAATGAACTCCAGAAGATATGAGATGTAAGACCAGAGAGAAAAAGATCATTAGGCTCCCACATGGAGAATGTTCTTATTTTTCTTTCTATTTTTTCCGTCGACAAAGAACATAAATGACCTCCAGCTTTTTCAATTTTGTGTGAACAGGTAATGTGTACAGGTGTTACAACCAGCGTATAGCCATTTGTGTTCAAAGTTACTGTGGTCTGTTTAAATAAGATGGAATATGCTTGAACTTTTTTCACATTTAGCGAACGCTCTTAGCCAGAGGCACTTACGATAAGTAGAATATAATGCAGTTCCTGGCATAAAAGCACCCATGCATGAGTCCTTAGTGGAGTGCAGAAGCAGAATGGATTCGATACAAGAGCAAATGGAGGAGGAGGATGAATGAGAGAACAAGCTGCAACCCACAAGAAGTTGATGTGACGTACTTTAGTTCTTGAAAGGTTTTTAGTCAACAAAGTAGGATTTGTGGGACAGCAATTCCAAACACTGATGGGCCTTTACTTATATATAATATTAAATTACTTCTGATGAAAAGATAAGATGAACCTACTGTAGGCTGTAAGCTACTGTCATGGCAGGGCAATGAGGATCGGCTGGACCACGACCTGGAGATATCGGACCACCATTCAATTTTGTACACTGACGATACTTCGACTCTTCTCCTCATGCTACCGTCAGGTTGACATCTTTGATTTCTAGTGAAATTTTTAAACAACTATTAGATTGATTGCCATGAAATTCTGTACATTTATTGATGGTTCCCAGAGGAAGAACCTCTTGGGAATTCGTTGACCCCTTGACTCTTCTTCTCGCTCCACTGTAAGGTTGACATCTCTGATTTTTAGTGAAATATCTCAACAACTACTGGAAGGATTGCCATGGAATTTGGTACAGCAGCCGAGTCGCCATGATAAAATGTTGTGTTTATTTATCAATGACTTTCCACAAACCGTGTCATTGGGAGGGGATGGTGGTGAAGTGACATGCGAGAAGGCTGCCTATAGTCAATGACCACAGTTCAAGATTGTGTTTCACGTTTGTAAGTGTCAAACTACTGGATATTTCTGACGAGGGACGACAGTTTCTCAACATTTGGAAGCATGACACCACTGAGTACTTTTAAAGAGACCTCAGGACAACATTCAGCCATGTTTGTGGCGACAATAAACTTATTTTTGATGAGGTGTCTGGACATCTCAAGTCTTGTATATGGTGAAAGAAAATGGTGTTTTTAACGAGACCTTGGGACATCTCCAGCTGTGCTTGTGGCAACCAAAACAGGTATTTTAAGCCAAAACATGATCTGGTGCCCCCATGTTGGAAAAAACTTTGCCTTAATGGTAGATAAAACATGATAAAGTGCCCTCTAGGGTGCCCTTTCTGTGCACTGGTGCCCCACTGCATACAGCTGGTGGCCTTTTGGAGAGTAAATATAAGCTATGACAGTAAATATTAGCTAGGCAAGTAGGAAAGCACGCATAAATCAGAATGAAAGTGGGCGAAAAATGAAAGGTTTAGTTGAGTTTCATCATGTAAAGCAATACTAATAGGAGTTGTGTTGATAAATCAAAGAAATAAAAAATAAGACACTGAACAGGAGAGCAAAGGTTGTCAGGAAATAATAAAACAGAGTGGATTCAAGTGGTTGATATATATCAGAGAGGAAGAAATCAGATGAGTAAAGAAGAATTCTGCGTTTCAAGGTGATGTAACAGCACACTAACAAAATGGTGCCCCGTGTGTCACAAGAAGTTCTCAGTCTGTGTACATGCATCTAATTCCACGTATTTCATGCATGAAATTTGCAGAATCATCTTTAAAATAAAGGCACTTGAATGTACCTGATTAATTTATGTTGTATTCCCCCAGGGGCAAATTCTCTTTGTGCCTGTGGCTGAGATGTAGGCTACAACCTAAGATGCTTTGACAAGCAGTAACAGCGTCAGCAGGGTTTGAATCAGCGCTCTCAGGTAGAAGGACGACGCCCGCAGTTCCTGTTCCTCAGGATTCAGAGCCCTGCTGCTTTTCAATCTAACAATCTAATCACTGGGCTTTCACCTGGAATGTGGAATGAAGCAACAATGAAACTCTTACAACAACGTTCAGCTTCAACTCCAGTCTACGACCTGCATTATAAGTCCCTTGTGAGATGAGCCAGCCACTTGTAAAGTAAAGTGAAGTCACGCTCGGTCGTGTGAAAAGTTCATATGTACTTATGTTAATTTTGACATGTAAAATTTATTAGAATTTTTCCACAAAGTTTGTCTGAGCGAGACAGGAATCTATCTAGATGTATTGCTTTCCCTGCGTTATTATTACATGCACCATTATCTCGATGCAAACACACTTTACAGGGGGTCCATTTTTCATTTTAATTCCACCATAAAGTAGCACTGATCAGTGACCACCAAGGCTCAACCCTTCTGCATCTTTAATGCCCTTCCTGCTTGCACAGTGTCAGTGGCCATAAAACTACACCCTAATGCTCCGAGGGCGGAAGACGGCTGACAGCGCCGCTCTATTATCAGTTTAGTTTTGCTCAAATCCTCGCTTTTAACATCACGAGGAAAGGGAATTAGGTGAAATAAGGCCGACAACAAGCGCCGACCGCCAAACACAAGCAACATAATAGCAATGTCAGGATAATGGCTGCCGTGTCAGTGGAGAGAGTGAGTCATTAAAAATGCAGGACCCATTTAAACAGTATGTAAAATTGAGCAGATTAAAAATATATGTGCCCCGTGTCCACGAGGGCTAAGGCTTCTGCTTCTGTTCTCTCTGCGCAACAATGAAGGCGGCAAATGTGTGGAGTCAAGACGAGGGAGAGCACACACACACCGAAACAAGATGCAGCTGCACATAGGAGCATACATACTGCACACACACACACAAATAAAAAAAGGGTGATGTTTCTGAAATTGGATTTTTACTACAGCGGAACTCTTGCAAATTTAACCAGGAGTAAACAAAGCTTGTACTTGAAGGCTTGACTGTTTGTTCCAACTATGTAAATTCGGTGCCCTTCTTTCTATAAGGGAGAAAGTTTTAAGGAGTTGTTTACAAGGGAACCAAACTGGTTAGTTTTCTCGACAGTTTCGATGTTCGTGACCCGGCTTTAAAGTTGAAGAGACGCTTACAGACAGTGTTTGGGGTTGCAGCCAAAGGGTGCGACCAAAATACTGTTAAAATACTTTTGGAGGCTTGAGGCCAGCAACTAATGAGGATCACAGCGGCAAAGTGTGAGAGCAGTCGGGGTCATCGTGGACAAGCGCTCTCATTATTCACAGCAGCTTGACTTCAGAGAAGTGACACGGACATGTGTGTGTGATGTGCACGCAGACATCAAAAATATCTAAAATAGCTGAATTTTAGTCACAGAACACAAGCATGAGTCAATCTTTAGACACCTACTTGTCTTTTAGTTTTTCCAGATGTTTACTGTTTATCTCGTTAGAAACACACATGATTCTGCAATAACGATTATTTCCATTATTGTTAAATCTGGAAATTCTGTCTTTTAGCACATAAAGTCAAAAAATAATTAAAAATGACAATCAATAATCAAGAATCAAGATTTTTCTGTGTCCTGTCAGAAAACATAAAGAAAACCAGCAAATCTTCACATTAAAGATGCTGTAACAGGGGAATATTTGGCATTTTTTCCTTTTAGAGTCTGCTTCCACACCAGCAGCTCAGTGAGGCTGCACTAAGGCATAGCTGTGCTTTGAGCTAAATATTAAAGATCCCCTCCACACAAGTATTAAGGCGAACAAAATAATCTCTATTATGTGTGTGTCTGTGTGTCTGACATGGTTTTGGCAGAAAAAGGGGATTTTGAGGATTAAAATCCTTAAAATGGCACCTACGCCTTCGCCCTCATTAAAAAAAATCCAGAATATGTGAAAGTGCAAATTATTTCATTTCACAACTTGAACTGCTGACACAAGATTTCTCCTACTTTACTTCTAAGTGCATTCGCGGTGTTTGTTGACTGGAGGATTCAAGTTTCCACATCACACTTGTGGGAGGACTGGCTTTCGAATGGTTTGTGATGTCAGAAATCATGTGTGTAGGCCCAGAGAAAATTTGTGAAAACAGCCTTCTTGGGTCAAACTCTGCATATATATCACTCTACAAAGTGAAGCTCGAACATTCAACTGAAGAAAAACACAAGAAAAACACTTGTGACTAGATACTAAATAGCACTACAGGTAAGAGAAAAAAAAATGTGTTTTTGATTTTGGGGTGAACTGTCCCTTTAACAATGAAACCTATCATTTCAATTTTATTGGAGTGATTATGCTAAAAAGAAAGATGACAACACAACACCTGGGTCTTTCCGGTGGTTCTGCTCTCATCACAGTTTGTGACTCTTGTAGGAGATGCAGAACAACCCGATCACTTTGCTTATGCCGAATTTAGCTGCCGGGTAAATTACTGCCCTCAGGTGTTTGAAGAATGTCAGTCTCCTTGTACATGTTTGCATCCACGAACACAGATGTGCAGCTGCAGCTTAACAAACAAACAAGCAAGCTGAAACATTCCAGATGGCCGGGCAGATTGTTGTGTGCTAATTTCCCCAGTGAGACGTTTGAACAGAAATATCACCCAGGACGGGATACCACGGTCCACGCTGAGGCATTAAGACTCAACGACTGCAGACATCTAACGAGTAACCGAGCCTACTTCTCACACAAAGACCGACACACACAGGCAGCCATAACTCAGTTACTGCTGGAGAGGCTCTAACACAGAAGAGGAAGCACACCTCATGACCAATACATTATATTTAAATTGGTTATTCCCTGCTCTGCAAATAACCTCAGTGATTACTGACAAACATTTAGTTCCACTTCTGATACTTAAACTTCTGACTTTATCAAGAGGCTTAATTGTGGCTGGATTTCATGGATTGCCATGAAATTTTGTAGAGAAACACATCGTCCCTCGAGGACGAAGCTTCCCTTGCAACGTAGCTGGATGCGCAAGATCACGCAAGAATCTATCTCGCAAGGTGTCAAGTTATGTGCTTATGGCAATGGACCAATCAGCGTCCGATAAGTACCTACTGGCAGTCACGGACGTGGTTTAGGTGTGATGGCAGCAAGAAGTGACTCTAAAGAGGTTATTATAGCTGCTGCTATAGCAGCAGTTCTATCAGAACTGAAGAGTACACCAATCAGCCACAACATTAAAACCACCTGCTTAATATTGTGCAGCCAAAACAGCTCTGAACTGTCAGGCATGGTAATAAGACCTCTGGGGGTGTCCTGTGGTGTCTGGCACTGGGACGTTTGTAGTGTATCCTTTGGGTCCTGTATGTTGGAGGCTGGGGCCTCCATGTATCTGCCTTGTTCTAGCAAGTCCCACAGATGCTCGATCGGATTGAGATCTGGGGAATTTGGAGGCCAGGTCGACGCCTTGAGCTCTCTGTCTTGTCCCTCGAGCTGTTCCCGGCAGTCTTTGTGGTGGCAGTCTTTGTGGTGCCAGAGAGCAAAGAAAGGCACTGAAGGCTTTTATCGATAGAAAAGATTTTCACTCCTCTTCCCACTGGCTTTGGCAAGGTTCGTTGATCCGATCGGTTGAAGCGAGGCTGTGGATGGACGCCGAACAGATGGTTCAACCAATCACCTGTATTTTTTTAAGTGCCTGTCCTTCTCCATGCAGTTTTTCAAGGACAAGAACTTCTCAGATGCTTTGGTTACAAACCATTTGGTGCGTCATGCTAACACGCTAAACCAAGATGGCGCTCATGGTAAACATTATATCTATTAAACATCAGCATGTTGGCAATATTTCTGTGGCATGCTGACATAAGCACATTTCCACGTAGCTCCGAGAGCTGTAAGCATGACTGTAGCCTCTCATTCTATCTGATGTTGCTGTATTGGTGTTGTTCCTAGAACATCATAATTAAGTTGCTCCAGAAACATCATTTCTAATTACGAGAAAAGAACAAAGTCTGTTGTGGCTTCATGGGTTGAATGCAAGACTCCTGACATTACAAAAATATGATTTGTTAGTTGCGATGATGTTCCTGGAACAACACCACCAAGGCCATATCAGATCGTGTGCAGACTCTCAGTCGTGTCTTGTGAACAATAGTCTGACCTTTAGTGACAAAATCTCAGTGACATTTACTGACTTTTTGTCATCAGGATTTGACTCTCCACCCCTCGTGTCTTTATCATACTAACAAAGCACTCGAGCTCAAACCATCCAGTTAATTGTACAGTAAGAGAAAGCAAACAGTGCAGCATTGTGAGCCTCTGCTCCGTGTCATGCTGTAACCCCAGCTCCCATACAGAGTAACCGAGCCGAATGCACGCTCCGCTGCAGCTCAGCACTGAAAAATCAGCTGACTGGAGGAAAGCAGCGTCCTGGCACTCCGGCGTCTGGCACCGCACATCTGGCATTCAAAAGGCCTCGGAGCAAACGTGCTGACATTAGTGTTTCGTGTGGGCTCTTTCTCTATTTTCAGCCACCTGCTTTATGATATCCGTTGTTGTCATGGCCGTGAATGACACTGGATGCAGCGCTTGTATTTATCCTGCAACCTAAAGCCATATTGCAGAACAGTTATGAATCTGCAGAAATGTTCTCTTGGTATTCTCGAGGAGAGCTAAAGAATAAATGTGCAGTTAAAGAAGTCTTGAAACTAATGTGTGTTCATGTGTCTGGAGGCACGCCATGTAAAGTACAATTTCTTCAGTAGATTTGTTTAAAATGACTCTTTATACACAAACAACACTCATAACAGTTATAAACAACACTTTGGCCTTCTATGTAGGGTTGATATTGGCTGCAGTCATTCAAGTTGACTTATGTCCTTGAGGCATAATTGTTCCAAGCTCATTCTACTAGAAGAGTTGAGAGTGGCTGCAGGAGCAATCTGTTTTTCCTGCAATATCTCTGCCCTTCAAACACTCACTCACTCATTTCCACATTGTTTCAATCGGTTATGGTTTCGCAGATATGATTTTCCCCACAGCGCTCGTTCTGGTTATTGCATAGATTATAATCACCGCTCTGCAGACCACCAACACATCCTGAGGGATACTGAGTTAGTGCTATAAGTAGAAACATACATTATTAAGGTGGTATGTTTTCTGTATGCGAACAACCATTGTCTACATGGTGTAAGAGGTCTTATTTTTCATGAATGTGAGAGAGAAGACATGAAGTCATGAATGCAAGACAAAGAAACTCAGTGGGTTAGTTTTGAGTTTTTGGGGAGTATGATTATTCACGTTCGATACCATTCACATCTGTTTAATATGAAACTTTAAGGCGGTTAGCTTAGCTGAGCACAAAGACTAGAAAAAGGGGAGAAACAGCTAGCTCAACATGATCCACCCTCACTAACATGTTTTTGTAAGGAAAAAATATATAAATTGTTAATTAGTAGGCTTTAGAGGTGCTGGTAGGCAGATCGTTTTCAGTCTTGATGCTAAGCTACACTAACCATCTGTAGGCAAGGCAAGGCAATTTTATTTGTATAGCACAATTCAGACACAAGGCAACTCAAAGTGCTTTACATAGGGCATTACATTACATTAAAAGACATAAAAAAAATGCACTTAAAATACATTAAAAACAAGTGGGAAGACATCAAGAAACAAAACTTTAAAACAAGTTAAGAAATAGGAAAGTAAGCTAAAATAGAATAGGTTTAAAAGAGACAAGACTAAAGAATAACAGTCACAGTGCAATTCAAAGCCTTGAAATTGCTTCAGTGAAAGGCTGTGGCAAACAGAGAGGTCTTCAGCCTTGCTTTAAAAGAGGTGAGAGTTGGAGCGGACTGGCAGTTTCCTGGGAGTTTGTTCCAGATATGTAGCGCATAATAACTGAACGCTGCTTCTCCATGTTTAGTTTTGACTCCAGGGACTGATGCTTTACTGCACAGGCGAGTGCTATTTTTCTCTTGACAAGAAGAAAGCTAAGAAGCATATTTCCTAAAATGTCAAATAAATCTTTTGTGCTCTAAAGAGCAAAGAATGCAACATTTACTTTGCATGAATTAAAGATATACGTATCATTTAACATTTCTGAATTCAAACTTCTAAAAATGACTCGACCTTTGTTATATATTTTGTTGAGGTGTACACAATATTTAAAATGTTTCCAATGGTGTTTTAACCCAAGGTAACGGTGCGTTTCATTTAGGGCTGTCACAATATCAGATTTTCTCTACAAGAGTATCGTGGCAAAAACAGATTCATGATAACGATATAATCGCAATATCTATAGAAATTTAAAAAAAAATAATGCTGGCAATAAAAATCTATCTTTCATTTTGTTTACTGTGTGTTTCGTCTCTTTATTTTGGAAAATACATTATCCTTAAAATACAGGTGTAGGGAGGAAGAGAGCGAGGCCGGCGATCTTCGCCGGATTATTCATACCATATTATCACGTGTCTTATTGACACCATATTGATATTTAATTTTTTTGATTGCGACACCCCGCGTTTCATTCAGTCGCCTGTCACTAAAACTTTCTGAAGAGAGTCAGCAAATTAGTCGTGTAGATAGAATTTTATTGCCGAGGTGGTTGTTTAACATTGAGGACAACAACTCCCATGATCCCACACTACTTAGGTCTTTTATTTTGATTAAGACACGCCTAATGTCAGAAATTACATACTGTGCATTTGAGAAAGTCTCAAACTAGTTGAATGAGGGGTGTAATTATACTAAGATGAATATTTTTTAGTCTTTGGTCATTGAGTGTTATTTGGGTTTACACAGGCAGGTAATCATGTCCAAAAACCTGATAGTTCGAACTTTTCTCATACAGTGTGAAGCTGGAACAACATTGCTACACAATATCAGAGAGCTTGAACCCCCCATATACTCGGCTCCACTGAGTCTTGCCCCTGGAAAATGATTCTCCAATAAAATATAGAAGATAGTGAGGAGCTGGTGAGGCAGGAGTAAAAGCAGAGAGCAAAGGGAGAGGAGGCAGTGAAGCTTACACAAAAAAAAAACAACTTGGTTTACAATGGAAGAAAGTGTGTAGAGTGTCTTCTCAGAAATGGTAAAATGTTTATTATCATTTCTACCAAAACTTCATAACCTGCCATTGATTCTTTCACTAATATTTAACACTCGTGGAAAGAAGCTAAGTACATTTACTCAAGCACAGTTTTGAGGTACGCTATTTTTTTCTTCAACTACATTTATTTGATCTTTAGTCACTAGCTCCTTTTCAGATTTGGTTTTACAATTCAAAATGTAAGCAACAAGGAAGGAAAACCACAAGCTACCTCGATACTAACTAAATAAAGTCGTTCAGCCACCTTTACCAAACATCAATGCGTCAATATTTATCATCCAATAATATGCATAAAAAATAAATGAATGACTCCTTGCTTGTAAAAGAGTGTTTTTATGCTGTGGTAATGCTACTTTAAGTACAGGATCTGAGAACTTCTTCCACCTCTGATAATCAAAAATAAGGAACTGTTACATATTAATTAAAGTGGGCATGTTATGGAGTTTTTATTCCCTTTCCAAATAACTCAAATTTACACTTCGTCATGAGCATGTAAGTGTGAAAATATTAACTTTTACTTTTTGTGTTTTATAGGGTTTAATTTTGGGCTCTCACAGTCTCCACATAAATCTGGTTAATGTAGTGAGTTTCCATTAAAGGACATCAACTCATCAAATACTGACGCTTTTGGATGGAGGCCGACCCAAAGTGTCAGTATTTGATGAGACACTAAAATGAACTCTCTCACAAAGTGGACCTTTACCAAAAAAAACCCAACAAAAACTAACACCAGAAACAGTTGCCGCCCATAACATCTAATATTTACCCATTAACCTACATGATACATTCACACTCATTAGTGAATTACTGGCTCAACACAATAATTTAATTACATTTGAAATAAAAACAAGGCCAGAAGTACTTTAGTGGCAATTTGCCATGGAAATCCACCTTATTGAAAACTACAGTGGCAAACTAAAAGATGAGAATGTGGTCTTTAAAATGAGGTCAGGTGAAGAAGTTTAATTGACTACATTATCTACAGTGAAATTTAGTTTGTACATCCAAGTTCTGTTACGCGATAACAACATTCAGCTAATGTTGTTAGTAGGCCAGGTCTGATGAAGGACAGCCAACTATCTCATCAGTTAAAATTGGCTTTGACATGGAAAACTAACAAGGTGTTTTTAGAGTTTATCATCTTCCAGCACATTTCCAGCAGATAGTTATATTTCACATTGACTGGCCTCTGGAGGGAAATGTGTGTCATGTGGTAGTACTTTTCTACAAAGTGGTGGCCCAATTTAATTTGCATTTAAGACACTGCAAACACACCATCCACCTACTGTGAGCACATGAAAACCAGACTGTGTAATTGGTGCCGAGTGCTGCCTAAAACGTCAACTAGATCTGAAACAATTAGTCCAGTATTTAATTAGTCCATCAGCAGAGAAATGGATGGCTACAGTTTTCAGGTCAGTTTTCACACAAATGTGATAGATTTTACCTAGTTTCAGCTTTTGTGATAGCAAACTGAATATCTTTTGGGTTTAGGAGATTTATTGACCAAACGAACACTCGACAAGGACAATAATTATTCGATTTGCAGCTCCAAGTTCAGCTCCATCACATTTTATTCATGGAGAGGGATTTCAATCCATTTTATCAAAGAGATTTAGATTGTATCTTTCTAAAATATCTTTTTCTTTACAAACGACTGCACAAACAAATGCTACAGCAATATTTTAATAATCTAATCTAATGCATATTTCATCTCCTCAAGGTCACACGAAAGCTTGTTGAGTACACACAGAGAGGGGTCATTTATGTGGCCTCTTCCTGTAAATCTCTTCTCTCGCTCTCATTTTATTTTCACAATGAACTGCTCAATAATTCAGGAACATGTTGTAGTGTACATGCCCTGTTCAGGGAACGCTACAGGCTTTTCCGCCATGATCAGAAAGCTGGCGTACACCAGGGATTTGCGAAACAACAGTCGCAGAAACATGAAACAAGAGTGGGAGCATCAAGAAAACAGGGGTGACAAGAGCTTATTAAAATACATTCGACCTGACAAAAGACGTTTTGCACTAAATACTGTAAATAGTTATTTGTGAAACCCCAAGGATGATGTTGAGCATGGTGAGAGGGTCAAACATTTCCTTAGCTTGGTGTTAAAGGCAGTTTACCTCCAATATATATCCTCAACCACGAAGGAGTTTCTTTTATTTCCTTTTAAAGAATAATCATGTCGACAATTAGCTTCCTGGTGAGTTGGAAAGTTATCTAACCATTTCTGCATAATTTAGATGATTAGAGGCTTAAATACTCTGTACTCCAGTTCTTCACGGAGATGTTTGCTCTTGACCTAAATTTAAAAATATGTATTGGTGTTCAATGTGATCCGTGTGTGGGCGGTTCTACATATTTTCCTTGGCCCCAAGGCCATTTCATTTCATTTCATTTCATTAAATTATACAATTTCATCCATGTTTGACTGTATAAGGTGTTGTATTTGAAAGTATTAGACACTCAAAACTGCAAAATTGGTCAACTAACATTTAAGATATGGGCAATAACATAAACAACTCATTCAAGCACCTTCTGTTGATTAAACTTTATGTACATCATGTCACGCACACTCAATACAAAGAGCTGTCAGGTTATCAACAACAGATGGATGAAAGTTTAATAACAATATTGGACATTTAAAAAGAAGAGGTTGTAAAACGGGTCGTGAGGAGATGATGCAGTTCTTCAGCTCATGTTGTGTACTTGTTGTAGTTTTGGAGTGTGTAGGTTGCCACGGTGTCTAACAGCCAACCACGCGTCAGCACTGTAGCTCGTCTAGAGAGACCTGTGGAGGAGATAATAAAGGGCTTTTAAAGGTAGTCCACAAATTACAAAATCACATGCAAGTACGCTAAGGACAGCTGAGGCCCTTAACAAGCAACAAATGGGAAGTTGTCTGTTTACAGTTTTAAACTATATCAGTATAAGCAGAGGTGGAAGTTACTAATTACAAAATCTAAATCTACTCAAATTACTTTGATTAAGTATGCATTACACCACGTAATCTACATCATAATTGAGTGCTGAGTACAATTTGAATTAATAACTAAACCTTTAATGTGCATTTTTGTAGCCAATTAGGCTATCCAATCACAGATGGGGCAATGAAAGCATACATTTGCAACCAGTGAAAGTAGTTCACATGCTTAACAAAACCTATTAAACACATTTTTTGGTAAAAGACAAATGTATAGCCACTTCAAAAGACAACACTTAAAAGAAGGTAAAGCTCCTAAGAAGCTAAATCATGGTTCAAGGTCACTGCAACCTCAAAATATGGAAGGTAGCAGTGACCTTTGACCTCCAAAATCTAATCAGTTCACCCTCGAGGTGAAGTGTAGGTTTGTGCTACATCTGACAAAAATCCCTCAATGTTTTCTTGAAATATTGTCCTCACAAGATCACAGTGACCTTAACCTTTGACCTCAGTTTTTTTCAGTTCTCTGATACTCAGTGGTTGAAAGAGAACTGAGAATGATTAAGATTCATCACACAAGTTTAAAAACTGAAACTTAATGGTGGACCAAAAGCAAGCATTCATTGTATTGTATTGAAGCCCATAGAGGCAAGTGAGAAAAAAAAAGAAAAAGAAAAAGAAAAAAGGGTGATACCTGTTCTAAGTCTGATCCACATCCTGATCCTGTGTTTATGACTCCGGAACAGGTGAAACAAAGGTTTTGCCGGGAAAATCTTTCGAAGTTCCTTAATTAACTTTTTTTTTAAAAATGTTTTCACTGTCAGGGGTTTCCGTGTTACTAGGACCCCAAGTTCCTCTAATTATAAGATAATTAATCTAAAAGCCCTAAAGTTTCACTCTGCCTGCCATGCTCAGATTATGAAGAAATATATTAATTTGGGAACCTACATAGGCCTAAAGGTAAAAACAAAACAAAAACAAAACAAAAACAAAAAACAGCATAAACAGTAACTCATATTATCATTTTCTTTTCATTAATTTCTGTTTTTATTCTGCTAGAAACATCTGGTGGGCCAAATCAAACCTTATGGCAGGCAAACATTGGCCCTGGTTTGAATGTATATGTTCTTTCCCCTTTTACCCTGTGATGTTGTAAAATTAATTATTATAACACAAGGCACGACCAGTGTTCTCTGAAACATCATTGTGCACAGATATTAAATTCCTACCTACATATTATCAAGAACTTGGCTTTAATTCCCAAAAGTTTTAAAGAAATTCTCACTTTTCTACCTTAAATTAGTCTTTCCTTTTGTAATTTATTATTCATCAGCTCATTAATGCTGCATTACTTTTGTGTCTCACACTTTTCTTATCCTGTGTTTGTGGTTATATAAAAATGTAATTTATGGCGCTGTCAGATTGCTGCTTTTTTTTCTTGAATGCAGTGACAATGTTGTTTTTGAAAGGTTAAACACCAACAAATATGGATTGCAGCAGACTATTTTGTTAGATAAAAACAATAAATTATGACTTGAACTTTACAGCACTCTGGAGTTATTAGAATTATTCGGATCACACGAGTCGGAAACAATCCTACGCAGCCACAACTAGAATCTAATTCTACAAACAGTATAATACTAATAATAAATGTATCCTGTATCTGCAAATGTGCAAAAAATACCGGTCTTAAACTTTGCTTTTCATCACAGATCAGGCACATTTTGTAAAATAAGCAGCATGTTCCTTTAAGTAATAACCTGAACTGACATGTCCAGAATATCAGTCTTGTAACACACAATCTGGAGAGCGTGCGCTTACACTCACACTTTCCATTACATCAGAGGGATGGCTGAGATAAAGTGAGAGATGTGTGTGATTTCAATCAATGGTGCAATAGTAGAGGATAAAGAAAAAGGAGGGTGATGGGCTACTCGATTACCTGGGCTATAAGTGCCAGAGGACGAGGAAGAGGAAAAGCTGCATTAAATATGTAGTGGTGCAAATTAGGATGCCAGGAGAGCGAGGGAAAGGGGGTGCTCAGAGTCACTTGCTCTCTCTCTGTTTCTAACTGTCAGCTCTCCTCTCACAATGGCAGCTTCTCTCTTCTGTGGCCAACTTGTTTTGACATTTCCCCATTCGCTCCAATCTGACATTTTCTCTTGGCCATTTCTCTGCTGCTTAACTTCTTTCACACTCGCTTTCCCAGCGAGTCACTCCCCTCACTCTTGTTGGGAACCTGTCTCATTTCAGTGGCAGCGGCTGCCATTTCACCGCGCTGTCACTGTCCGATAGGTCCTCCCACAGGTGCGAACGCATTCAAGTCCAGGTACTAATGGGCAGGTAGGTGCACGGTCAGGCGCACCAGCAGGGATGTGTACGCTTGTGCATCCGTTCACTGCAGCGTGTTCAGATGGAAATTTGACTTTAAACAATATTTCAGTCACTGATACTATAAACTGTTATTTGGTTTACCTGTTATGTAACAAATTAAATGACTTCACACACAATTCCTGTTTGACTCCACATGCCTATGCTTGTGCCAGACCTGATCCCACAGGGGAAGCCAAGTAGCAATTGTGTAATCACTTTGTGTGTGTGTGTGTGAATGCGGGAGAGATTGAATTAGAGTAACTACAGGACAGAACGTGTTATAAAGTAACAGGTGAAAATTGTATTTATTTTCAAATAAGACTCACTGCTGTACGTGGACGATGACGACTCTGATCCAGGCTGAACAATGACCAGCTGATGAGACTTCTGTGCAACAAAAACATATAAATTATGCCCAATTATAATTACAAAATTAGCAACAAGTAGCTTATATATACTTATGGACAGCCAAACTGGAAAGAAATTATATTTTCACCCCTGTCTGTCAGATTATCAATTATATCAATTATTAACATTGCAAACTTGATGGCTTTAGGATGGTTGAGTAAGCTGTGGTTGAAATGTGACATTTGTTAAACACTGCATTCATATACCATTTTCAAAAATAAAATTAAACCCAGGAGACAAATGACAGGCATCGACTGTTATGGGGGCTGTAAAGTGAGCCTGTGAGTCAAAGAACTGATCAGTGGGGAGCCAGGCACTTTACTGACTGCCGCATAATCCCAGCAGGTAACAGTTTAACTATTTTGCTCTTGAGTCACAGAAATCTGATGTGAATCACAATCATTAAAACTAAAAGATATTATAAAAAGGGAATGTACTTTGAGTTAAATGCTCAAACAAACAGTGCTAACAATGTTTGGAGGAGGCATAATGTTCGCAATGTTCACTATCTTAGTTTAGCATGTTGTGTGGGAGAGTGGGGTGACACAACAAAACAAAACCATAATCAGTAAAAAAAAATAAATAAATAAAAAAAAAAAATCCTATTTTGTTAATCCCTCACCTGCACACTCTCAAACATCACTGATCTGATTTTAAAACAATTATCCCTGTATGACAGCATTTTAAAAACGACTCTGACTAATGTGGATACATCACGACACAATAACTGCCCCTTTTTTTCAATTATTTTTTCAAGTGGGAGAGTCAGGACACTCTTACCTGTTTACTGTCGAGCAGAAGAGGATCTTTGACTACAGCTGCTCCGCAGAGCTCCACCATCCACTCCATTTCATCTAAAATAAACACACACAGAAAAGTTGGCTGTGAGTGTTGACTGTTTTTTGGAAAAATGTTTGATAAAGTCTCCTCGGTCACACCTAATGTAATTCTCTCTACCTTCACTCCTTTGACCCCGGGGGGATACTGAGCAGACTCATTTCAAGCTCAGACTTCCTTTGATCGTAGGGATGGAAAACAGGTCAATACTTAAGTCTCCACTCCGATCAATACGTGCATCTCACTCAATCAGTCAGCACACATTCAACTGTTCATATTTTTACATTTCATATCAGACACCAAACTCACCTTCAGAAAATCTGAATCAACAGCTTCCACTGCTTGTTGCCTTAAACATGATACGTCAGGAAAACAACGTGCCGTGTTTGCTGTAGACAACCTCATCGTTTAACATACACAAACGTGAGCAATTAAATAATGGATGGTCGGGCTGAAGAAAACAGACTGCATCCTCATGTTTGTGCCACGTACAAGAAAGTCTTTAAAACTCCTCACGCTAGCTAGCAGATGTCGACCCATTAGCAAAGCTCCATCGATCCAGCAGACAGCGGGAGGATGCTGCAGGAGCACTTTAAGAGCCCCAGGAAGAAGGAAACCAAAGAATGCTGCCTTGTGGGTTTTTGAGCAATATGACCCCTGAGACCTTCACCCATGATCTATCTGTCAGTTCATTCATGTTGGAAAGGGTAAAGCAAAAAGGTATGTTGTAAGAATGGCAGCCAGACTCCTCTCGGACTTGATCTTGGAGGTCATTAAACCATTAAAGCCATATTTGCTCCATTTCTATAGGCTGACAGCAAGAAAAGCACTTCAGCCCTTTTTTTCATTCAGGCAGCAAACTGACGCCATAGCAACTGCTGTGCAATATGACAACACCACACCAAAAATATCACACATCTCTTCAGTCCGTGTTCAATCCACCCACACTCTGGAGCCACTTGTCATTGTTCTCCGGTGCTGAAATGACAGGGGTTAAAAAACAGCACGGGTTTCCAACTGTGTCAGTCAAAACCTGCGTGAGCTACTTTAACTTCACCTTTTTATTGTTATTGTTCTCTCTTTAAAGCAAGGCGGGTGTCTATCAGAGTCCAGCAGGACACTGACATCAATAAAACCGAATAAGTGGGGTTGAGAAAAGTCATTTTTGACTGAGAGGACAGAACAGTGCAAACAGCATGATGGCAGCTGGAAAAAAGCAACATTTCCAGTGAAATAACAACTTAGGGGGCTTTTTTTGCAGCCTTTTCTTTGGGAGCATGTGCAAATGAAAGTGTAAAAATCTGTCCGTAATCATGCCATTACTGAGGTGGTGCAATTCCTGTGGTGTTTGAGTGCTGTGTTTCACAGACAAACAAAAAAACAAGCTGGACTGAGCTTCTGGTAGACAGAAAATGTAAGTAATTACAGATACAAAGTGGACGACAGATTCTTTATATCTGACTATATCGAAGCCTAATGAGCGGTCTTGGCTAGTTTCTCATTGCAAACTTTATATTATGTTTTCTTTCCGACAGTGAAACTTCAGAAGAACTAGACGGCAATTTTCTTTTAACTAAAAGAAAAAGAAATATTGAAAGTTGCAAGTTACTCATCACCTTGTCAAAAGTCTGCATTTCACACACCTCCCTAGACATCTCGGTGTTGCCATTTGCAGAGCTCAACAAATAGCATATGCCACGTGCTGGCAGACAATTGAAACAGAGGGGCAAAAAACAACTAATTTAATTGACTCAACTCACTGCATATAAGCTCTCTGCTAAGAATGTAAAGATGAGCACAGTGTGTGAGATCAATATCTTTACTACATGGTGACTTCAGTGCACAAGGGAGTAATGTACAGGTATTGCAATGCATTTGCAAAGTGGACTAGGATTTTCTGATTCTTCTCATTGTGAAGTAAATAGTGGCTGCACAGCATAATGGCTGTAGAAAAATGACACCATTCACTTATCTGCAAATTTTCTGGGATGGTTACTGTGGAAATTATTATGGGTGATGCTTCTGGTGATAGGCGGAACTAGCCTTAAGTCACATCATAAAAAAAGTATCATAAAAACTAACATACCGGCAGGACTTTGAGGACTTTAGAAGTGTTTGCTAAGTGCACCCATAATTCCCGCAAGGTATCATGGGGTCAGGAATAAGATGGATAGATTGGTTCCCCATCAGCCTTGCTTTCACTATACTCTTTGGTCTGCAACATGGGCTGGATTTCTCCTGGAAAAATGAAGGCTGAATTACTCCATTACAGAAAGGAAGCGCGTCTGTTGCACAACCAAAACAGGAAGAGGCGATGTTCTCCCCGGTTGCTTTCCACAGGCAAAGGTGATGCCCGCTGATGGAGGAGGCAAAGAAGGTGAAGAGGGAGAGTGATAGAAACCGAATCAAGCTCTAAATGTCTCATGAAGCACATATTTTGGTCACAACTTTTTAAAGGAAAAGTTCAAAATCTTTAGCTTTTTTGCAGTTAGACAGAGGATCTGTCTGTACAAAAGCTAGCCTTGCTCTGCCTAAAAGGGTTACACAATCTGTCTTTTGGGACCTCTTGAAAATATAAAAACGTCAAGTTACAGTTTTACTTTATGTACTTGAAGTGTACATATTTTGTACATAATTTATTTTTATTTTTATTTTTAGATCTATATTTCTATTTTATTTTATATTCTTATATTTCTTATTTCTGCTTTTTTTTTTTTACATATTCACTTATATTGTCTGGATAGAGGGAAACACAATTTCAATTCTCTGTATGTCTTGTACATATTGCAGTTTTTGACAATAAAGTCGACTTTGAACTTTGAACTTTGATTTCTTGGCACACTGACTTCCTGGATTTTCCACTGGTTGCCTGGCAACCTCACGATGACGGCTAGACTCCACTCTGCATCAGTGTGAGATGACCAGTGCGAGATGACTCGCAACAAGAAAGCAAATAAGCAGATTTTGCCAAATGTCAAACAATTTCTTTTTGATTTCATTTTCAATTTCCTTCCATTTAACTCTCAGATATTAATGACATCACCCTCGAAGCTTCAGTATTGGGTGGACTGTCCTGGATAGTGCTAAAGAGAGAGAATACAGGTAGAGATGCTGACAAAACACTGTCATACCTTAACTATTAGTTCCACTTCTCAGTAGTTCCCTGAACCACTTTGCATGTTACTTGGTTTCGTAGTACAAAGAAAACGATTTTTCATGAGTTCTACTTGCACATGTCATGCTGCTGATGTGATTTACCTGTAGTCATGTCTGTAAAAGTTCCTTGGAAGCAGATCTTGTAGCCCTTCATGAGCAGCTGAAGAGAAAAGATAGAGAAAAAGCGAAGATAAAATAATCTACTGAGAGATGTCTGCACATTCTCTACAGTCGAGCAAATTAATTTAATCAGTGAATTTAACTTTTGGACAGTGTTCAATAATACTGTATTAGCTGAGTATCAATCTGAACTCCTCTGTCTGAAAGGTTACACTGGTGAGGCTGAAACATTTCACCGAGCACATCTCGCACTTTATAACAGGCATTCCTCACTTACTGTGTGAAAAAAAACCTACCTGGCTCATTTTTTGCTCTCGCTGTAATACTGTAATTCAGAGATGAGTCGAAGCGAAAAAAAGCAAAGAGAGCCACCTTCACCGAGGTAATACCATGCTTTAAGCACACAAAGAAAAACGACGTGCCCGACGCCAGGGACACATTGTTTTATTGCACTCTGAGTCAATAAGCTTGCTTGAAATGGGAATGTAAAATTGTTTCCTTGAACTATGGAAACTCACATCAGAGGTCCCATATACTGTGTGTGGATTGGATGGTAGTGTTGGGAAGATAAATGTCCGAGCTGCTGGAGAGAGAAATACTAATTTCTCACTCCTCCCTGTCCGTCCATAATGATCATTAGCCAGAGGTGCTTGGTGAGATGAAAAAGTGTTTCTGTTACAGATTTTTAATTTAGACAACACCTAATGTCCTTCAGGAGGTATTAAAGTGTGTGATGTGATAACGTGCAAACCCTACACACACACACACACATATACACTGACTGACCTCCTGGGCATCAACATTCTGGTGACAGACTGCGAGTCTTGGCACTTCGTTTCATCTGTTAGTGTGTTTGTCACAGCGGTGCAGGTGACAGAAAGCGAGTATGAACAGGACAATCTGTCTGGCTCCATCAAAGTGCCGGCGATGTGTTGAAGCCTCTTAAATAAGCCTGAAATTACTAGCTAATTCAATTAGCGGAGGTTCTTCAAAGGCAGCGATACGGCCAACATGACATCGAGCCGTTTCTAATTTTCCCCCTCACTGGCAACAGAGCCGGTCCTGCTGGCCTTACACCAAGGGGAAAATTACAATTAGCTTTTTACAACAGGGCCTCGGCTAAGAGGCTGCTGCAATAGGAAGAAACAGGTTCAAGTGCTGTTTGTTGTTGCAAAAATGTATTTGATTTTCTTCACATTGTTGTTGGAAAACTTTGATTTTTTTTTTTTACAGACTCAGACTATTCTTTTCGGTCGGACATTGTGCTTTCACTAACAAAACGGATGGCGATAATTGCCAATAATAGAAACAGTTAATGTGGTGATTTGTGTTTTTCTTTCCTTCTTTCTCCTGAAAGGTTTTTGTGTTGGCTGCTTTACAAACGGGTTTAAATCTTTCATTTATTTAGGAACACAGATGTCTGGTGTTGACTGTGTATCAGGTGTTGACATTGGTTTTAATAAGCTGTTCGATTGGACTGATGTTCTGATAAAAGCCTTTGTGGGCCAAAGGAAGAATGAAAAGGGTTGGGTAATAACTGATTTAATGTTATCGGGATTATGTAAGGAGATTACAAAAAATAACTATAATCAGCCCAGATAACATTTGAAAAAGTGTGTAATTAGTTTGTTGTTACATTGGCAGGGATTACTTAATTAAATGTTTCACTATGTCTGTAATATATGTCAATTATTACATTTTGGATTTAATTTTTTGTTGCTACGTCCATTTTTTAGATTACATTTTTTGGTCACACAATGAATTACGTCACTAAATACAGAAATTGTCATGTAATTTGTATTCAGTAACTCATTACATTTCAAAGAAATCAGACCCATCTCAGGAGATGAGAGTGAGCAGCTTGAATGCATTTATACTGTGAGACAGAGTGGGATCTCTTCACTAGACACTGCATGTTCTGCTCTGTTTCTGACTGACAGCACTGCTTTCAGTGTGCTCCACCAACTGTCAGATGACTGTTTAAGAGGGGCGTACTGGTGGTGCCGTTTTCTAAGACGGAAACTATGTAACTGCATTGACCCCGGTTTGCTTCTCGCCAAAGATCTTTGATGTTAATCTCCCAATATCTGCTGCCTCTTATGTCCCATCTAATACAGGAAAGAAAAGTTAAAAGGAACTTTTAAGTTCTGTGTTTTACAAATCCAGCACATCATCGGCCAACAGTTGAGGTGATCTGTATCTTGTTATAAAAGTTTTAGTATTTTTCAATTGTAGCTTTCCTGATGTGATTTTAACAAATGCTGCTGATGTTTTTTCAATGTCACAGCCATCTCTCCTATCAGAGTCCATGGCTAGCCTTGCCTAGCAATGCCATCCCACAATTTATTTTCTGAGCTTATTAAGGTTACCGCTCAGACGCAGCCATGAACTCTTTCTGTGTCTGATTGAGTTGGGAAGCACTGCAGATGGTAAGACCAAGCAGATAAATCTAGAAAAATAACACATGAAGTTGGTTTGTACAAGGTCCCTGACAAACAAGTTTTATGCATTTGAAAATAAAATAAAATGAAATGAATAGCTACAAAGATTCAGAAACTATTTCTTGTATTTCGGAGAAGCTGTGAACCACATCGTCATGTTAGTGTTTGCTGATCGGTTCAGTACTTCACTTGACTGAATAAATTATTGAGTGATGCTTTTTGTTTAAAGTTATAAAAACAGTGCTTAAGGATGATATTTTTCTGAACTTAAACTTAATTTTTTTGACAACTTACCCATGGATATTCAAAATTATAGATATATACTTGAAAAAACAACAATTTATTTCACTTGGCTATATTTATAATTAATAAAAAAGTATCTAGCAAATTTTTCACGGGCTTGTAAGGTAAAATCTTGTAGCTAAAATTCAACCTTCAAGGTATATCACTAACTTGCAACAGGAAAAACACAGATAGCAGATAAAACATTATAGCTACCGGTAAGAGAAGTTCATTTAGATCAAATAAATGTGAACAACTATCCTATTCAGCGTGAAAGAGACTCACATCATTGTCTTCAGTGGTCCGAGCTCTCATGGGGCCCTGGTGGCTGGATCCATTCACCACGTCACCTCTTACCTCAAAGAGACTCTGTTGGAAAACAACGCAAAATGACTCCAGTATATGTGTATTAAGTGCATTAACCTCAATCCCAATGGTATAAAGCCGTTCCTGTCGCTATTAGCTTTTAATTAAGTGAAGCAATTGTTCACTCTCATCTGATAAAAGGACTGCTGACAGACAGCTACCATTATTTGATTTATTTCAAGGGTCAAATGGCTCTAAAGAGTTTACTGCACATTCTTCAGTTTGACAGAGTTCATTTTAATAATTGTTTGGAGTCCATCTCTACCTACACTATGTGATGCATAAGATATACTCATAAACTAGTGTGGGTGATGGAGAAATAGTTTGAAATTAATGGGGATATTAAACAAAACTTGGCAAAGGATCATACATGCATTGCATCAAACCAGATGCGGGGATTGTTAAAGCAAATGGATGACAAATAATTTATGAGGTACCCCAGCGAACCACATGGAGATATTCATCATGCAGCCTTAATTCAACATTGAGACATCCAGAGAAGTAAGAGAAAATCACCAGCGCGCAAATTCAAAGAGCCCACGGGCAAGCATACCTCATCTAAGACTTTCTTTTGTTTGAAGCACTCTGAAATCCCTGCGGAGAGGAAATAAGAACAACAAAAAAACAACTTATGAGCTTATTGTCAAAAGAACAAACAAACTGTTCTGGTGGCCACTGGATTATGTAACACTCCTTTTATTCCCCCCTCATCATGCTGCTTTGTGTTTAGAGTAATTGGTGAGAACTTGTCAGTGACGGAGGTTGACAATTAAGTAAGTCGGGACTTACACTGGGAGCTCACAACCCACTTTCTGCCTGCGATGCCGAGGAAGTACTTCAGCGTGCGCTCACACACCAGTTGTTCATCTGACGGAGAAGAAAGAAGGAATGAAGATGTGTGAAAAGATGTGTAAGATGTGCACGTTAACACATGGTACTATGGCATGTAGAAGCAAACAGGGAACATGTGTAAGAAAAGAACAGCTGTATGCTATTAGATGATGCTGAAAGCTTTAATGTGATGCAAAATAAAACACAATGTATGGCTATAACCACGGCTCACTCTTCCCAGAAATTACTTGTTTTACTATGTTATCATTTATGCTACTTAAATTTTAATTTTACAGGTTTATCCAGATGATAGAGGACAATTCTGGCATTTTTAAACCTGGGCCCTATTTTTGACATATTTTTATGTCTTAATGACTAATGGGGACAAAAAGTTGTGGAACTGGTCCAGTGGATTGCTTTAGGCTACAATGGCTGCAATGCAATCCTTGGGGGTAACTGCTTATTAAAACGTATTTTATGGTTGTTGGCAATAAGCAGGGCAAAATGGCTCGCTAGCGCCCCCTAAAGGGAAGCCCCTATAGATAGTTTTACCTAGACATTTGAAATTTTGTACACGTGTATCGCACCTACTTGTTGGTGATTTTCAAGCGTTGTGCTTTAATGAACTCCTCCTAGCTTTAACCCAATTTATTTAAAATTTTGTCAGGGCAATCTTAAAACCTCTGTGAGTAAAGGTTATCAAAGACTTGAGTTTTCATTCAAAGGAGTGGCCGTGGCGGGGAGCTGTATGCTGTATTACACCAACAACCTTTACTGTGATGATGTGAGTGTCTCCCCAAATGTTAGAACAGTTGCTTTAAAGTTGCATGTACCACAAATGATAAAATTGATGCTCATGATATGACAAGAAAGATCAAAAGAAACACGCTGAGTTACATTTAAATTACCATTTTATCAGACGGATGAATACAAAGAATAGCCGATAAAATGTCAAGAATGTCTCTGTAGAAAACGATTTTTGAATAACAGCATTTTCACCACTCAAAATGACTGAATAATTCTATTAAAGTGCAGAAAAAGGTTTAGTAGCAAACACTAGAACAGTGAATACCTTCACAGGCACAATCATGGTTGATCAGCAGGGTCAGGGGTCATTCTTCCTTCAAAAAGTAAATTATCCATTGATTTGCATACCAGGCAAAAGTCAAGTGCGCGTTATTGACGACCCTCAGACATAACTCCATTTCATATGATTATTATTTTCTGCTAATGGTTAGAATGGGACACCTCCTGCTCCCTATTCTAACCTTTCACCTTAAAAGATGAAGAGGCTCAGCGTTCCCATTTTTCCGTTACCTGGGAAACAGCGGCCGTAAAAAAAAGGCTTCTTTAAACAGTGACAGTTAATATGGTGCTTTGGAGACGGCGAGCTCTGAAATTAAAAATAATCTATCAGAGAGGGTAATTAGCAACAAGCGGATGAATGGAGGAGAGAGTGAGTGGGTGAGGAGAGAGACAGAGAGAGCTTATCTCTGACGAGCGCTTTAAAAAGACGCACAAAACAAGCTGTAAGTACGTGTGAAAAGGAAAATGTACTTCTGGAAATGCAAATGTTCCTGCTGAAGAAAATATTTGAAAAACAGGGCTTAGAAAGATTCAAAGTGGACTTTTCAATTGCTGGTTTAATTGCTCTTCTGTGTATCAAATATTAATTAAAGTCCACAGGATCAACTCAACACTTACACTCATCAGAGTCTGCATGCTTACCTGTGTGCATTATGACATGGGTGACCTCTGCCGTCACCTGGGAGACCACACGGGCACCAACTCGCTTGGCAAACTTCTTCACAAGTATCTATGGTGGACAAAATCTGATTGGTTAATGTATCCTACAAAGAAAAGCGCAAGATAAACGCGTTAATTGGCTGAATGGGCACCTGTTCATTGGGTCCTAATCCAGATGACACCAGCACCATCATTGCTTTACTTCTCTCTCTCGGAGGAGTGTTATTTTCTTTGTCTTCTTGCCCATCTGACGGTGAAACATTACTCTTTAATGTCTTGGCTGCTGAACTTGAACTAAGTGTCTTGGAGGCTGCTGTGCCTTTTACACTTGGCCCCGTGTGTGTGGAGTGCTGTGCTGCTGAAGAGAGAGGAAGAGAAAACAAACAAAGGAAGAGAAAGTCATCAACAGTTAGACAGAACTTAATCTGATCTGAGCCAAATGTCTTTGAAAACAGAGACATTTTTTGGTTACCCGTCACACAGAGCTCAACCTTCATTTACTGCACATTCAGGCTTCCAAGCACAAAACAAAACACTTAAATTCTTCAATAAAGAGCTATTATCCAGTGTTGACAGTTGCAATATAGGCGCCCATATCAGAATCCTTCTGGAAAAATGTGAAATAACCAGATTATGTTTATAAAAAATAATGTCTCAAAATGTTTTTCCTGCATGTGTCACATTCTTTCCAACTCGGCACCAGCAGCCTTACCCATCTCTGCCATGCTGCCGTGCTTTGACGCACCAGGCTGTGTGACCGCATTTCTGTCAGATGGTTTCATGTTGGGCTCTTCTGGAACAGCTTTCCTGCAAAACAGACGATAACTTTTGAAAAACACTGATGGTAATGAGACAACATGCTGTTCTGCAGGACATCGCTATAATTATTGGGAAAGATCAGGGGATTTTTTTTGCAGGTGCACAATTGCTATGAAGTGCCCCTGTTGTCTTTAGTATTTTGTTCATGCTGGAGATGATGGAAGTCCTATTTGTGAATTTGTTTCATCTAACCAACAAATAGGACACTCCTCTCTTAAAAAATATTGCACAGAATAATTCCCAGCAGTAAAAAAAAAAGAATTCCTTGAACCCAGCAAATAAAAGGGTTACTAAATGGTAAGGTAATCAGGTGTCAAACTGGTTTGTCTTCACTGACTGGAGTGTTGATTCCCTCCAGTACAGTGGGGGATGAAGTATTTCGATCTTTTACTTTGGTGAAAGTAGCAATATCACAATGTAAACTACTCAATTACAAGTAAAAGTCCTGCATTCATAATTGTAATGGCGCAAAATGTACTCAAAGTATGACAGGTAACACTACTCAGTTTGCAGGAGAATTACCCCATCAGTGTTTTATTATTCTGTATTGTATTACTGAAACTTAAGCATATTATTTTTGCATTAGTTGAGTTAGAATTTAATTGAACTATTCTATATAAAGTTTGGTAGTTTATTTTTATGACAATCTACTATATTTTATTTCAAGTTAACAATAAAGCAACGTTATGTAGTAATCGGCATTTTGTGTGATTTGGCGCCCCCCACAGTTTCTGAGTGCAACACCACTGTTGTAAATACAAATCCCAGGTCTGTAACAATTTGTCAGACGTAATGTAGGCGCTAACAACAAACATTGAAAACTTGCATGTTGAAGTAAAGATGTATGTAACTCTGTGATCCTACTCTCTCACTGAAGTTACATAGTGCAGAAACAGGTGATGGGGGGCAGAGTGGCTGAGACAGAGGCACCATTCACCCTATTATAAGACACTGAACCATCATATGATTTTGAAGCTGTTAGTTTAAGGTAAATGAGTTACATAATGCTGCTTTAAGCGGTTCTCTCTCTAAAATGTCGTTAAGTCTAAATAATATGTGATTGGGACACTCAAGTAAAGGACAGTACCTGCAAAGATTGTACTTAAATTGATCCACAAACATTAGCAGATACTTAGTATGCTCTGTGGTGTTCTGATTGGTCTGTACTGCGGCCATACTCACTTGTTGCTTCTTCCCTTGTGACCGACTGAGATAATCGAGAATATTACACTGTGTGGCGTTAAGAACCTGGGCTGTCTCGTCTGTATGTTTAGGGTCATTACACTGCTCTATGCTCCTAAAGATGAATCGCGGCACTTTGATGGTCACTGTTTCATTACTCTGACTGCGCTTTGAAGTTGTATAAAGTAGGAAGATGTAAATGTTGCATCAGACCTCAGTATTGACAGAGGTTCAATATCCAATTACTCATGTGCTTTGTTATCAGTATATTACAAGCTATTTTATACCTCATAAAGTTTGGGAAGGTCTCTTCCTTTGTTTCCTTTTGGGCTCAATTCTTCACTCAAAAACTCCTGAAATACTGACAACTGGCAGCGAGCCTACATTTAAATTACCTTCACCAAAGCGATAATAGCTTACTGAAAACTTGTCATATCTATTCCAATGCCAACCATTTTTCCCCATTTCACCAGTGCGCTTGTGGAGCTTTTTTAATTTAGAACTTGTATAGCTAAGGCATTCTGTGTTTTCATCTACTGTCTTTTTCCATCTCTCCCTCTCTCTTGCCTGGAGGACGGCACTTAGAACCCTGCGAGGCGAGAGGTTGGGGGGAAGCAGTCAAGCGGTGGAGATAAATTACTGTGGCAACACAAGTTTCCCTCTAAGTGCTCTAAATGACATATAAGATGCAGTCGGTAATGACTTTTTTATTCTACACAGCATAAGCAGATTCTGGGTTCATTAGTGAGATTATCCGCCTGTCCTCTTGAGATGCATCACCCTCTGAGAACCACACTAGCAACACACACACAAACACAAAGACAGAGACAGAGACACACGCTAACTTTCTCCTTCAGTTACAGACTGAAAGAGACCAATTACATGCCATTTGCTCCAGTTATTGTTCTGCCTAATATGGCTGTATTGAAATATACCTCCATTTAAAATATATTAAAAATGTATACAAGCCTCCGAGGGGAGAAATACAATGCACCGAGGCAGATATTATTTCATTAGCTTTGTTATTGAAGTCAGGTTGGACTTTCAGGATTCTCACAGCAGATAATGGGTTAGTTAAAAAAAAAAAAGTTCTGCAAGCCAGACTGGCTGTTATCTTCCCTTTTTAATCTTTATGGGTGTAGGTTCCTGTATGATGGCCAGATTTGAAATTGTTATCAATCTTTTCATCACTCTGAAAGTGAAGTATATTTCCCAAAATGTCTTTATATTGCTTTAGTTCGTGTTTTGGGAAAACCATGCAACTTTCCATCATTTTGGACAATCATTATTACAAATCTGTGTATAAAAAGATGGAAAAGCTAGTGCAGATAATAAATAAACAAATAACATAAAGACAACAGGGTTGGGCTGATGGACGCTGGCTAACAGTCGACTACAATGTTGTGTACCATTGTGATTTAAAAGGAGGTGTCCCCTCAGAGTTGCTGGCTTTGGTGACATGTGGAAGAGAAAATTAAATAGTTTCATGCTGCTCAATGCACTAAATTTAGGCCTTTATGTCCTGTTTATTATTGCTGTGGTTTGCTAATGAGCACACGCTACCTCAAACTACCTCAAATTCAGATACACTGTGTGTTTCTGATTTTGCTAAATAAGTCCGCTGGGGAACAGCTACAACCATTAAATCTGGGAAAAAATCTTCTGGTTTGTTTTGATGCTCTCCACATTGATTTTTCATTCATTTTGTGGTGACTAGAATTGCTTGAGTGCTGTGCCTAAGCCTTCTAATGACATGGCTTTAGTTACATGTTTTTTTATGGGCACTGACAATTACCACGAATACAAAACCAATGCCCATCAGAGACCATATTATCAGATTTATAAATACACAGAAAAGTCAATTTCAATAATGAAGAGTTGCCACTTAGAACCAGTTCCTGAGAATCATTTATCTGTGATATCATCAGCGCCTCTAATTATTTCCTGCAAGCTGCAAACAGTGACTTAATGTTTCGGCACAAGCTTTCATGTTAGACAGGCTGTGTATATTCCTGGTTTGACCATGCTTGTATATTACGCCTGACAGTTTAGTCGGTATTTCCGTAACAGAGGTTTAAGCACTGAAGCTAAGCTAAAGCACACATGTGTACAGGGGCATCTCTGCAGAACTCAAAATCTTAACAAGTATATTTGTCTGATTTTCAGAAAAAATATCTCATTACACTTAATATAAGACGCACTCACTGAGAAAGTAACATTTCAGTGAGATATAGAGACTTGTTTTTAGACTATTTTCACTTGCTCCATTGGCAGATTTTTGTTTTTACTTATGACAAACATGAAACACCTTGTGTATTTTTGTTGTTTTGTTTTTTTTACTTATTTTTGAAGTGGTCTTTTTTCAATGTGTGCTATTTCACACTTTTTTCCTGCTAAAAATTACTGTTCTTCAGTGTTTATCACCTACTCAAAATTCATTCACAGACCATCAACTCTTTCCTCAATAAAAACTGTGGTTCAAGTAGTAATAAATGACTTCTTTGCCATAATAATAAATAAATCATGACCATAAATCAATATATACAGTCCATGAAAAGATGAGTAATAACTTGATGATTATTTCATATATTTTCTTTCACTATATCATATCAGGGGAGAGAAAAATGTACTAAAAGTCCAATAAAAGTCCACACTACCATAGATTACTTACCTGTCTGAACCTGTGTCCTGTTCACACTGGAGGGGTCGGTGAGCGTCTGGGCCTGAGGATACAAAACAATCACCAGCTCTAAATAGCTTGACTAAAAACAAAGACTTCAGTTTGGGGTCACTGAGATGTGATTTATGATACTTAGAAAAGAAGATAAAGGTAGAAAGAGTATCTTTGCTTTGATCTGCACGTCTGCAAATTGCTTATTTTGTCCAAAAGCCCAAAAATACTCAGATAATAAAATCAGCAATATTCACTTTAGAGAAGCTGAAACCAATGGATTTTTGGCATTTTTGCCCATAAAGATCTATTCATCGACTAATCGTGTCTGCTCACCCGTGATTTTGCTGCTCTGGTTTGTTTTTGAGGGGACTTCTTTTGCTGGACTCCCCTCTTTTTCCTGGAGCACCTCTGTCACCAGAGCCATCAACTTCTCCAACCTCACCAGCTCCTTCTGCATCTCTATCTTTTGCTGAAAGAGAATAAAACAAATTAAGTAGAACATCTTAGATTTACACAGGTGTTTAACAAAATATTAGGCAGATGAGAGGAAAAGGAAAGATGCAATGCAACATTTGCGCAGCAAAAACAATAAAGTGACAGACACTAGCTGCACATTTGGTGTCCTGTACTGATGTATGAAAACAATAACAATTGTCAATAAGTGAGGAGGAACCCAGACTACGATAGTCATTATTGGAAGGGAATGGGCACTTTTTCAGCCAGACAGCACTTAGTGAGGAGACTACATGGTTGACTAAGAATGTGATTATATAATATTTAATAAGTGACAGCAGCTTTTTCAACTGGTGCTGATTTGGAAGAAGAGAGTCAATTGGTTTAGCTGTGTGTTTCAATGCTTCACTGGACTAGTACTTTAAATGTCATCCTTTTATCTGCGCAAGAGCATTGATTATGTATACAGACCCACAAACTAGGCAGCACAATAACACCAAACCTCAGATGTGTGTAATCCCAGGCCCCTTTCTAAACCCCAGGGTGTGAAACTTGAACTCGGCAGTCAAATACAGTCGACAGATAAAAGTGAGTGCGCTGGAAGATGGATGAGGTAGAAAACAAGAATCATCTCCTAGGCGGCATTTCCTCTAACGTAAATGAAATGCAATTTAGAAAGCTGCTGAGGGGGACATTTTTTACCGAGCGAGGTAGTCTGTCATCTAGGAGCTGACAGTTTGGTTTGGGAGAGTGTGTTGGCTGCCCTCTCTGGGGCGTAATGTGACAGTGCATCACTGGGAGTACAATGCAGCCAGGTGATGCTGAAGTAAATAGACAGAAATAAATATTTCTGTGTTCGAATTAATGGAAAATCTATATCACTCTGTCAAGAACTTCAGGATGTTGATGCACTGGATTAGATGTTATTTTCTAAAAGAGAGGGAGTATTTATCCAGGTGTGTATAAACAACAAGTACTTGCAAACATAGTGATCTTTACCTGGGTAACAAGGACTTCACTAGAAAATTGTGACGATTCCAAAGAAATGCCTGGGTCATTTACTGCGACATCACCTACAGAGACGAAATAATCAAAGAAAAATGCATTTTTTTCCTCACACAGACACCCAAATCTTAACAGCTGGAAACAAGAGAGTGAGCACATCTATGCAACATTACTAACAAAAGACTTGTTGTTTTGCTTAATCTCAGCAGGCTGCAAACCTAAAAATGAATAGTCGTCAGCCATTAAATTAATAGCCAACTATTTCAAAAATTGATTAATCATTACCGCCTTGCAGTTGTATGCCTCCATGCACCAATCAAGTTGCTGTTCCTGAGTTATAGCATTGAATAATGAGCAGTAATGGTCATAATTATCATATGAATAGTCGAGTAATGGCCCAGAATTAGTGTTTTTTTAAGGTCACAGTGACCTTTCCACACCAAAATCAGTGTCAGTGGATTCAGTTAATCCTTGAGTCCAGGTGGACATTTGTGCTATTTTTGAAGAAATTCCTCAAGGTGTCAAGATTTCAGCTCCTAAAATGTAAATATTTTATGTCTTCTAACACAGTACAATGATTTTCTTTGGGTTGTGAACAAAACAAGACATTTGAGGACATCACCTCAGGCGTTAGGAAACAATAATCAACATTTTTATCAATTTTCTGACATTCACGGAACAAACAATTAATCACGAAAATGATCAACAGACGAATCAATAATAAAAATAATTGTTAGTTGTTTATTTCCATAACTGAGAATCAACTTACATTCATCTGGTGTGCCGAACAAGTCCACAGACGCTTGGCTGGAATTAACAAAGTCAGGGCTGGGACATGCTGGTGGGCGACTCAACTGCGCTCCTCCACCAGCTCCAAGACCCTTACATCTGTGCGCTTCATTTGACTTTCCCTTATCCTGGGCCATTGCAGCAGGAGGAGCTGATGTGCCGAAAATTTCAGTCAGAGTTGGTAAGTCCTCTCCGCTGCAAGCTGACGAATCTGATGAAGACTCAAGCCTCTGCGCCCTCGTCCTCTTCCTGGGCATGGTCTTGATGGAGGATTGGGCGCTGAGCTCTCCGCTACCATGGCTGGATGACTTTGCTTCATCAACAATCTGTATGACTGGTATTCCAAGACCATCAGGAGTTAAAGAGGATTCCGTGTTCAAAATTTGTTCAGTATTGTTGACTGAATGCTTCACGCTGGCATTGGCCGCTGTAATGCTCTCTCGTTCCTCCTCGCTCATTGGACAATAAAGCCGTTTCGGTTCATTTAGCTCCTCGTGTTCAACAGCCGTGAAATGGAGCCCAGAATCTACCACTTGAGGCACAACAGAAAGGTAAGGGCTTTCTATTTCACGTTTTGACGCTTTATTAGGAGTAAGGGGACTACTAATGCTTCTCCTGGAGACACCGTTACCACCAGTGTTGTCCTGACCTGAACAACTGCTTTCGGGGATCGAAGCCTCTACGACAACTTGATCTGTTTTTCTTCTCAGTATGGGTGAGATAGAAGGGGAGATGAAATCACTGCCAGACAAGTTTTCATGGTCTCTTAATGCCTCTTTGTTAGTGATTTCAGACATCTTTGTGTGCATCTGATTTTTTCCCAATTCAACTTGCTTGTTCTCCTCTGATTCAGTACGCTGAAAGTTTTCTTGGTCTGAACTACGGCTTCTTTTCACATTTGGGCCGCCAAGATGGAAGGATTTCCTTTTAGTGGCTTTGAAGCTCCTGAGCAGTTGCTCAGTGTCCAGCTCACTGTCGTTCTTATCCTCCTCATTTTCTATTCCAGCACATTTAGTCTCGCAAGCTGAAGTCTCCAACTGGATATCGTTTGGATTGTCACTTTCAGGTGTTGGATCTACTGCAGCTGCTTCAGCTGGGCTTATAGAGCTCGGGACCACAGGGACATAAGACGCAGGACTCGCTTCAGACAAAGTGTCAGGATTTGGCACTTCAGCAATGGACTCTTTTGCATTTTCTTTTGGTCCCAAATAAGATGTTCTCTCACTAGACTCCATGTTTTCTATTCCTCCTAAATCTTCATCATAAATACATCCATTTCTTTCTGGCACCTTTGGCACGTTTTCATCCTTTGGTGATGCCGTATTAACCAGTGTTCGACCCTTAGTGCCCTCAGATTGCTTTGCAACCTTGCTGACTTTTTTGGGTACGCTGGTTTTCAAGTTTGCTTTCTTGTGACCTTCCTGGACTTCCTCAGTGAAGATCTGAAGTCGTCTACTTCTCCTGGTGCTCCTTTTGACATTTATATCTTGGTCTTCGCTGCTAGGGTAATTCTCAATATGAACTTGAACCTCTTCTGACCTTGGTCGGGTCTTAGGACTGGTTTCTCCATTTTGAACTTCAACCAGAACAAGGGGTTTTGTCACTCTCGCAGGCTTGCCTTTTTCCGACCTTGTGTTTTTACCTTTCCTTTTGTCAATTTTCTTTTGTTCAGTGCTTTCTGACTTTGCCTTAGTTTGCTCCAGAAGATCACTGTCAACCTGTTGCTGAGTGTTTCGCATCCTTTGCATTGACTTTCTTTCTGGCTGTCCAATATCAGACACAGGACAGGGAACCTCCTCTTTGTCATTATTTTTGTCACTTTCTGGCAAGTTGGTCAAGTCTTCCTCATATTTGTCGACATCATTTTCCCCCATGACCTCCATCTGTTCTGCTTCTTTCAAAATGTCACTGCTGGTGTCCTTTACTTCTTCTGTCATTTGTTGCTCTTCCTCTACATCGCTGTCACTTTTATCTTCAGAGCTTGTTTTCATGCTAAAATCCGGTGTTGTTGTTCTTGCTTTAGTTTTTACTGGTTTGACAAAAACATCAACAGGAGAGACGCTCCTGTTCTTTCTTCGCTCTCGTTTGTAGACGGCTCCAAACACCTGCTCTTCAAGGGCTTTAGCGCGATCCTCCCTTCTAGGATACACAATGCTATTGTTTTGCCTGACATCTATTGTTGAATCAGAAGAACAGCTGTCAGAGTCTTCTGTGTCTTCGTCGTGTTTCTCCAACTCGAGACTTCCTTCAGTTGGAACTTTCATGAGCCACTCAGCAACTTTCTCTAGACTTTTCTTCTGTTTTTGGTCAAGAATCTTGTCAGGCTCCAAATCCTTTTTCCGTTTCTTCCTTGAGGACACTCTTAAAGGGTGGTGCTCGGTCTCGTCTGGAATTAATAATGGATGAAGGGAGGATTCATCCAATTTGGAAACTCTCATTTTGCTTCTAGTTTTGCGTGTTGATGTAGCCTTTTCCACAATATCTGACATTTCTGTTTCCAGTGGTTTAAAATTATCTGTAGAGCTGGGCATTTTCTTGTCAGATGTTGGTGGAGCCTCCCCGAGGCCACTGTCCAGGCCTTCATTTTCTGTCGTCAAAGGACTTGTGTCTTCAAGCCCCATAAGTCTTGCAAATCCATTCTGGGCTAAAAAAGGAACGGGCAAATGAGAAATAATTAACCTTTTGGGAGACAAGACACCTTTGAAATGCATAATGTGTACCATCGGCTATTACCTCTTGTGCCATCTATCACTGCAAACTTCTACAAACTTCTTAAACAAAAGCAAATCTGACAATTAATTAGAGGTGAAAACAGACACCATACAAGGCCTTAAGATTTTACCTGCTACAGTCGAGGAACAAGACTTCGGAAGATCATCATCGTCAACATCTTCCACGTTGTCATGGTCAGTGAAAGGTTTATCTCCAGATGACATCTCATCACAATGTTTAGTAGCTTCCGCATCTAAAACTCTTAATACAGAAAAGGACAGGTGAAAATAAAAGATGAGCTAATACTGAGAGTAAATTAGCATTTGGGTTATTTTTTAATAACAGAAAAGTTATTTGTTAATGCTCAAATGTCTTACTCTGATTGTCGTTTTTGCTGTGCCAGTCCAGTTAAGACTGAAAACATAAAGGTAATGTTATTAGATACAGTACATTTTACAAAGCCATTTAAAAAGTCCATGATGTAGTCTTACAGTTTGTCCCAGTGTCATGTTCATATGCCTGTATCATGTCCTGCAGTCCTCCAACAAGTCTCTGAAACCCAGGACTCTCCTGTAAGCTCCTGTATAAGTACAAGTAATACACATGTGTAATGTTAATGGAGTGACAACTGTATAACTGTACGTTGATCACTGTCTTATCATTGATTTTGTCCTACCTTTTGGTTATCTTGGCTTTACACACAGGACAGTTAGCCCTGTTTTGTTTGGTGTTTTCCAAAAGTTTCATCATACAAAATCTGTTGAAAAAGGAAAACACACATATTGTTTTTTCCCCGTAAAAAGATATTAAAATATCTATTTATTTAACTAAATGAGGAGTTATTAAATGTTACTTACTTGCAAAACTGATGGTCACACTTAGTAGATACAGGTGTCTCCATTAAATCCAAGCTACAGGTGAAAGAAATTATGTAGTAAGTACAGAGCACGGCAGTTTTTTAAAAACTTTTAGTAGATTTTGCTTATTTAACTAACACCTACCATATTGGACACTGTAGAGTCTCCCAAAGGACTGAAATCCCCTTTTTAACATCTGTGGCTATTGGGGTTTTCATGGTGATTTTTAAAAGCTGCAAATGAAAAATCAAAGAACACACCGAGGCTGTAAACAACACATGTTTTCAAGACTAACTGCCAATATTAGACAAACCTATACAGTATAAATACAGTGTTACTACATGTGTTACTGGGGAAACTGGGTTTTGGATGCTATCTAGCTTATAGGTAATAAAACTTAATTGGCTGATGGAGAGGTAAACTGTTTTTCATCCAAAGTTAAAATGCTAACTGCATCTTTACTTAGTCTTTTTTCGATACCTGTGTTGTGTCTAAGCTGACAAAACAAAATATTTACTCGGTCAGATTTCTCCAAAATTTCTAAAATTAAATGGCAGCTGAAAATTACAAAGTTACACTTCAGTTATCACACACAGGACTCTAATGTTACAGGCATTAAAGGTGCACTATGTAGTTTTGGGGCTGAAATTTAAATCAGAAGAGAAAGAGCCTCATTTTATTTATGCTTAAACAACTAAATAAACAAACTCACAAACGAACTAAGCTTGAAAGGACAACACACTTTCACACTGTTTTACTTTTTTTATATTTGGAGGACACTGCCACCTTTCTAGCTTCCAACAGTGTTGTGGGGACCTTATTTTCCTCTCAGAACAGCTTGTTTATTCAGTTATGGAAAAAAATAATATTTCTGAGTTTGTATAATTATCTCATTAATATTGAAAAATATTAAAATTCTGATCCCAAAACTACAAAGTGCCCATTTAACTGGACAGCAGCATATAAGCGTATCTGTGGATAACGTTATAACATCAGCTGTGTCTTCTGACAGTCACTGGAAATACAATAACAGTAAACTCACAAACAGTAAACACGTGATGAAACATATATGCAATATCAAGACAGAATTAACAGTCAGTGGCAATATTGGCAAAGTATATTGTAAAGTCGTAAAACACAGTTCAGTGTTCGTGTTTGGTGTTAGTTTGTTAAATATCGAGCTTGTTTGCTAGCTAGCTGCTAGGATTTGTTGTGGGAGGTTACACAGCTAACTAACATGGCACCCCCTGACTTTCTGACTCCTTCTGAGATTCAGACAATCGACACAAATACGTCGATTTAACGACACGTAAGCTACAGAGTGAATAAAAGTTCCTTCAATTCCATTCGGTAATTGTAAAAAGGAAATATTTCCACCTTAATTTACCTTGTTTTCTTCCAGTTGGGAGGCATCAACACAGGCACCATCCGCTTCAGTTTTCCCGCAATATCGTCTTCTTCTGTTGTTGTTTAACGGCGGTTTGGATCTAATGTCACAGCGCCCCCTACAGGCCGGGGTCTGTACACAGTCTGCACATTTGGACCAAATATACTTCATTTCTGTTTATTGTTTTGGTTATTGAGTTTTGCACTGAAGTAACAATACGTTTAAATGTAAGATGGGCAGAAAATACAAGAAAATAAAGATCAAGAGTAAATTAGAGTAGAGTGTAAAGTATATTTTAAAACAGTACAGGTGTTTTGTCATTTAGCAAGTTATTTTAAATTGAATGTATGTTTCATAGGCAACCACAGTTTTATTAGCCTGTGGATTTTAGCTTGTGTATAGTGCAGAAATGTCAGCTGAAAAGTCAACATTTTTTAATGTTTTCAGGTTAAAAGGGCCCATTAAATTCTGTTTGTTTAATATTTATTACCAACCAGGGGAATATAAGTTTATACAGTGATTACAAGGTTTGCTGTGTCCAAATTGTAGAGACTACACAACTGTAAGTGGAAATGGGTGGCAAGTAATAACATCAGATTTAGAGAAGGATATTAACAGAATAGTGTGTGTATGGTAGTAGTGTGTTATATGCTCAAGATAATCCTTCTTGAACTATAAAAAAGGCCCTTACTGAACTGTACCATTTTGAAAAAAAAGGATTATATTTTTTCTAATGACTCCTTTTTGTTAGTTTGGCATACTTTGGCTTTTTTTTTTTTTAAATAAGATGTGCATTTGTGAATATGATATTTGCCAAATTATATGTATATAAATAACGAACTAAACTATATGTAAAACGATTAAAGTATTGACCAAAAATTGTCAGGTGAAGTTAAAAACTACCTGTAGTATTGTCACAATATGTTTCCTATTATAAACTATTTCCCACGTGACGTTCACACTTTAAGTTTGACGTCACATCCGGCGTAAACAACAATACGGAAGTGGGAAGAGAAATCCCGAGGTGCAAAATGGAGCAGTCACGCTAAATATATTGGACGTGATTTCTTACCGTCGTGTGCAATTCAGGATTATTATGCAATAGTTTTTATCTTCACAAGCGACAGTGAGTCTATGTTATGTTTATAAACCGTCAATGTATGTCAAGCTAGCGGTAAAGCTAATGTTAATGAACTGTCCAGCTAGCTATGTAGCTAGCGAGCTAGACAGTGTAGCGTTAACTTCTACTACACTTACTACGAAAATGCTACCGAGCTATCATTAGTGTTAATAACTCAAACAATTTCTTTACATGTCCTCTTGTAGCTAGCGATGGAGGGCTCCAAGTCGTCGAGCACAACCATGCAGGTCAGCTTCGTGTGTCAGCGGTGCTGTCAGCCGCTCAAACTGGACACATCCTTCAATGTGCTCGACCGGGTCACAATCCACGAACTTATCGGTATGTATGCACACCTGTAAAAGGAGATGTAGTCTATTGGCGTTCACACTGCTTCATCGGTCATGCTTTGACCCCTGTGCGTCCCTCTGTCCTCCTCAGCTCCGTTAGTCACAGTGACCCCAAGTAAACAGGCTGACAGCTCTGAAGGGGAGACAGCACCAGAGGTACGTACAGCAGAAAACATGCAGTGTATCTGAAGATGTGACTGGTCTGTGCAGGATGCACAAGACTTTTGTTTCAATCAGACTTTTGTTTCCTTCAGAAATTATGTCAACTGATGATTTGGGAATGTTGGATTATTTAGCTAGTTAGCAAAAGCATATGTAAATAAAATTCTGATCTACTGCATGTCATGTTTCTGTATTTTGTTTCTGTTGTGAAAATTTCAATGTTATCTGCAAGACTTTTAGAAGACTATAAGACTAAAACAACTAAAACAAGAATACTTGAGTCTCAGAATAACATTTATTTTCCTTCCAGGAGAATTTTGTAGAAAACAAGCAAGATGGAGTGTCAAGAAAGTACATCCCCCCTGCACGGTGAGCACTCAAGTGTTTTTATTCAGGACCTGGAACAGAATACAATTTATTCAAAAACAATCAAAGGTACTGTGTAGGAGTTTGGGCAAAATTAAAATGCCTTTATTTTACATGGCAATATATATTAGCATAGACAATATTTCCCTTATGCAATGAGCCCGTCACAAGATGGAATAAGCAGTGTACACCTGAAGTATCCAAAGAGCCACCTGTATGTGACCGCCATAAAGACCTCGCAGTGCTGCAGAAATCAATCTGTCAAATGAGTTATGGACGATGGACAAAGTTGACTGAGCTGCTGAATCTTTCCCTGCAGGATGATGTCCACAGAGAGCGCCAACAGCTTCACGCTGATCGGAGAAGCATCCGATGGTGGAACCATGGAAAATCTTAGTCGTAGGCTTAAGGTAAAGTCTTTGAACCGTAATGTTCTTATCTGACAGTGTGATAGTGACGTGACCATACCAAGTGACAATTTTGCCTCCGATCCCACCCTATCCAGGTGACCAGCGACCTGTTTGACATCATGTCAGGCCAGACAGATGTGGACCACCCACTGTGTGAAGAATGTACTGACACCCTGCTGGACCACCTGGACACCCAGCTGAACATCACAGAGAACGAGTGCCAGAATTACAAGTGGGTTAAATTCCTCTATGTGTCAGATTTTCAAAAACATTTACGAGAGACAAAAAATACTGTAACCTGGTTTGGTTAAGTCCTGATTTCAAATAAAATGAGTATGCATGTAATAACATATGCTGTATTTTCAGGCAGTGTCTGGAGCTGCTGTCACACCTGCAGGTGGAGGAAGAGGAGACCCTGCTGGCAGAGCTGCAGCAGCTGAAGGAGGAGGAGGAGGCTCTGGTCCAGGAGCTGGAGGCTGTGGAGGAGCAGAGGGCCGCTGTGGCCCAGGACCTGACCCAGAGCAGGGTCCACTCTCAGCAGCTGGACACGGAGGAGCTACAGTGAGTGATCTGAGAATAAACAGATTATACTGCTGTATACTGAATGAAACAGCAGCTAACAGCTCCGTTTCTTTCCACTGCTTTTTGCTAAAAGGTACCAAAAAGAGTACAGCGAGTTTAAACGGCAACAGCTGGAGCTCGACGATGAGCTGAAGAGTGTCGACAACCAGATGCGTTACTGCCAGATTCAGCTGGATCGCCTGAAAAAGACCAACGTGTTCAATGCCACATTTCACATCTGGTACAAACCCATTCTCACAAAGAAATGTTGTTTTGCATTTTGAGAGAAAATCATTTGTTTTCTGTCAACCAATCAAGCGTGACTTAGCAACTACTTGATAGAGGCCTCCGGGACAAAAAGTAATCAATGCCCTATTGACTGAGACTCGTTTGTTTTGTTTGTGCTCAGGCACAGCGGCCAGTTCGGTACCATCAACAACTTCCGACTCGGTCGACTCCCAAGCGTCCCGGTGGAGTGGAATGAGATCAACGCAGCCTGGGGGCAGACGGTGCTGCTGCTGCACGCTCTGGCCAACAAGATGGGGCTGCGCTTCCAGAGGTACATACACACACACACACACTGTTGAATCTCTTTAATAATTAATATTAAATCAGAAAAATATTTGATGTCATCTTTAATTTGTATTTTGTGCTCTTACACATGTAAAGCCTCCTACTAAATAAGGGCTATTTTAAGTCTGTTTACCAGGCTTGTATTTGTTCCTTTGCTCTTAACCACATTGTTTTTTGTTATTTACATTCAATTATTCAGTGCTATTGTATCTTAGTACATTATCTTGATTTGCATTCTGTTGCTTTCTTGTTTGTTTGTTGCTTCATTTTACCTTCATTGTTCAGAATATACATCTGTAGTCTCTTATTATTTCTCTCTTATTCCTTTTTTTATATCTTGTAAGTCAACAAAAAATTAAGTTAACACCATTTCTCTCTCTCTCTTCAGATATCGTCTTGTCCCGTATGGAAACCACTCATACTTAGAGTCCCTGACAGACAAGTCTAAGGTAATACATGCAGTATTCTCACACCCAGCTCTCCTGTCACTATTTCAACTCCTCAAGGCTCCAATCCTGCCCTTTCTCTGTGTCTCTTGTTTGTCCAGGAGCTTCCTCTCTACTGCTCAGGTGGCCTGAGGTTCTTCTGGGACAATAAATTCGACCACGCCATGGTGGCCTTCCTGGACTGTGTCCAGCAGTTCAAAGAGGAGGTGGAAAAAGGAGACACTGGCTTCTGCCTTCCATACAGGTCAGATACCCGCAGAGCAGCACGATGTGAACATTTGTCCTCATTCTCATTAACCAGGGCTACACTGCAGCCATTTAAGATGAAGCTGTTAATATTCATGAAGTTTAAATGCAAATTTTAAACAATTATCTTCTCAATCCTGAGGGGCTGGGGAATTGTCTGCCATGATTATGCTATTGAGGCAAATAAAGGACATTTGGGAAAGCTTTGGCTTTATAACCCTTTAAATTATTAAAACATGGCCACCAGTACAACTTTTACTAATGCACTTACTGTAATCAGCCTTATAAAGGTCACCGTGCCTTCAACTTTCACTGCTGACAGCACAACCTCACACTTTAAGATGTCCAACAGAGTTAATGTTAAGTTTTGTATGGCACAATAATATTATGTTTAACTTTGCTGATACCACGTATGGCCAGTTAAACCGTCTCATACAGTACGTACCGCAGACTTTAAGGCTTGATATACTAATCATATCAGTTCAGTTTAATTTTAGTGCACCTGACTCTGGAACACAGCACCTTCTCTAAATCTTTACTTGTAATTGTTTTCAGTAACTGTTGTTTATTTTATTTTTATCAACATTCAATTATTTTAATCACAACTACTTTATAAAACTGTATTGGTGTTTTATATTTAATTATTTAAATGGATTTATTAAATTATCTGCCATAATAGCTATGTTTTAGGGCTTTTATATAACTGTTAATTATTTTAATTTTTTATCAGATTATCTGATGTAAAACAAAAGTAATTTTTTCACCAGCCAATTGGGGGACTTTCTTTTCTTTGTCTGTATACCTCCTGGTTATTTATTTTTTCTCCTTCTTGGTTATCCCCCTCAATAATCTCTTGAGAATAAATAAAGGTTGGTTGACTGATAACATATAGTTATCGGTTAGAGGGATGTCTGATCTAGATAGCTGCCATAAAGGCTTAGCAACACTGCTCACTCATGCAGTAGTGTTATTAGTCCTGCAGGGTCTCATGCCAGCTAAGATGTATTGCACAAACCATAAAAAGGGGTTGATGTCGGATCTAACACAGCCGCAAACCAGATTGAGAGAAAATGAAGAAACCTGAAGGAACAGTTCACTTAAAAATGACAATTCCGTCATTATCTTCTGTCACAGCTCAGCCCAAAGTCTGTGACAAAGGTGGGAGACCGGACGAGTTGGCAATTAAGAAAAAAGTTACTTATTTACTGAAAACATAAATCAACCAACGTAGCAAAAGATCAATCAAACAGAAGAAAAAACAATGCCGTCGGTCAGGGAGAGGGAGTTAGCACGTACGCCATATGCCTACTATCTATATGAATTGCCAGATTACAATATTGATACCAGTACATCCACGAGGCCTGATGTACTGACTGTAATCAATGTTTCATTCCTCAGGATGGACGTGGAGAAGGGCAAGATCGAGGACACGGGCGGCAGCGGCGGCTCCTACTCCATCAAAACCCAGTTCAACTCTGAGGAGCAGTGGACCAAGGCGCTCAAGTTCATGCTCACCAACCTGAAGTGGGGACTTGCCTGGGTCACCTCACAGTTCTACAACAGATAAACCTTCTGGACATTGTTGTATTGAGTTCCGCAAAGTAATTCGCCCCTCCGATAAATGGATTTTCGGACTCTCAGCCAAAGGAAAATAAATGGTTCTGTCGGCACCATTTTGCAAGTGTTTTTTAGGATTTCCAGTACACAAAAAAAAGCATGGAGCAAGTCTAGATCTTTAGTCCAGATTGTGTGTTTTTACATGTTACATCATAGAGGGGGCAATTTGTTTCTATTTTGCTGCAAAGTGGAAATGATCAATTGTGGGCCCGCCGTGGAAGCACTGAAGACGGGCGCAGGTTGACGTCAGAGCCAGCAGGATAAGATAACCACGCGCGTGTCTTTTAGTTCCTTTTTATCGTCTGCTTCACTAATTAATATCTGGCTTCTTTCTGAAGAGCTGACATCGCATTAAGACAATTTCACATGTCCTCAGACTAGAATGTAACTTGAAAGAAATCTTCGCCAAATTCACTTCTAACCACTTTATGAAGTTCAAGGTGTCCTTGCTGTCCCGTTGCGCTGCACCTTTGAAATCACTGTGAGAGAAAGTTTTTCTGTCCCAGTTAAAGAAGCTGTAAGAGTATGATGTCATAGTCGAGTTCAAGGTAGGGTTTTTAATAGTCTCACGATTTAGTATAAAACAGGAGTGTGTCAGTATTTCTGCAGTCATCACATTTGCCACATACTTTACAGGTAAACCGTTGTATTTAGATGCACTGACAGCTTCTTTAAGTTCACACTCTGCACCATCATATGAATCCTGTTTTAAATACGATGGATACTTTTAATAAACATTTCATGCTGTGAAAAACAATGTCTGGGGTGGAGATTTTCTTATAAATTATTCTTTCTTTCTTTACATGTGCATCAATCGTAAACGTTTCAACACATTAAAGGACAAGTTCACCCCAAAAAATGAAAATTCAGTTGTCTACCCACCTCTGTGCTGATGGCAAGTCAGGTGAAGTTTCGTAGTCCTTAAAACATTTCTGGATCTTTAGCAGCAAAACAGTGTTGCAGCATCCTCCTAAACAACTGAATTAGATGGGGACTTGTTTTAAAATGTAAAAAAAAAATAACTTAAAATGGCTGCATACAGCTCATCCAGCTCAATCTCAGTGTCTGGAAGCCCCGAGAGCTCAATTCATTTTAAAAAGATGCTATTTGCACCTTTTTAAAAGGTCAAAATCTTGACTGTAGCTGCTAAGCCTGAAGCGTTACCACTACACCTTTCATCGGCACGGGGTGAGTAGATAATGACTGAATTTCACTTTTGGGTGAACTTGTCCTTTAATGCACCGTTTTATTTAGATGTTACCCTGCTCCAACACACCTGATTCAAATGATCAGCTCATCATCAGGCTCCACCGAAGCCTAATAACAACCCATGCTTGCTCTCACAATGAATGCATATTAGCTACCCTCTGATTTTCCCAAATCAAGTACGACACAACATGTTAACCAAATGTAGTTTTAATGATTTCATAATTATTTCAGTTCAATTTTAACTCTCATCACAACACTCACTCATAGTCAGCCCCCCTTTAAGGTTAACAAAAACATTAGAGGGGGTACATTTCTTGGAAAAATATGGACTTAACAATTAAAATTATAAGCTGACTTCCAGTTATCCAGAAAATATTTAAAATAGGTCAAAACCAGTTACTCTTTCCCAGAATCAGCCCTCTTCTGTGTCATCTTCTGAACCTCCATGTCAACAAGGCAGGCCTTGAACTTTGGTCATCAGTCATTCCTTATTACTTGTAGGAGCCCTTCCTTAAAGTCCCAGGTTCAAACCTATAGGGATACATATGTGAAAATGACCACTGTCGTTCTGAAAAATAGTTTAATAGATGATACATTTCAAGCTGAATGCGATGAAATTTCATTAATGCTTCTTCTTCTAAACCGTCCACAGAGCACAGGCAGGTGATCTTCCACAGGTGGCATACCTCTCCGCCTGTCAGTTGTGCAATTTTTCGGGTGCTTTTACTATTTATCATGTAGAAAGCCCCTTTTTGAAATGAGCCAAAGTTTGTTGTGTTAGTGCATGCATATGGGCAAATCTTTGGGTTCTATAGAGCCCACAGCCAGAAAACGGCCCTTCATGTTTTACCACTTGGACGATGGTGGTGGGTGCTACTACATCACCACATCATCCATCATTTTGGTTCCATTCACACTTTTAGTATCCCTACATCCCATCATGCTCTCCGCTCTTGAGAGAGAGCAAAGAAGGAGTTTCATCAAGTGTGTAACGTCTCCGTGTGGCTTTGTCCTCGCTGGGGATTTTCTTTTAGGATCTTTCAGTTTGCTTCAGTCGGAGGCACTGCTGCTGTAGCAGCTGGAGGTGGAGGGGAGAGGAGGTGCCATGGGTGTGCTGTTGCTGCCCAGGGCTTTTCGGATATGGGGCATTAGGAAGGGGTCGTTAGCCAGCTGCAGCACATCCACACGGTCCTCCTTGTGATAAGCCAGGCAACGTCGAATGAAGGCCTATATTGGGAAAGAGGGGACTCATTATTTCCAAACCAACTTTCTTTCTGTTCTGCTGATACTGTTTTTTCTTCACACTTTTTCCATAATAACATTTCATATATCTTTGTGCCCATTACAACTGAGACAAAGTCCTTCCAAAGGCCAAAAATCTTAAACTCACACCAAAATCATCTAGATGGATAAATAACACTACAGGTAAGAGGAAATATATGCTTTTTTTATTTTGGGTTGAACTGTCCCTTTAAATCTAAACTGCCCATAGGTTTACAATCAAGAAGGATCCTTTACGGTTGTGTTCAGACCCAACATCCTGTTTGATCAGGAATTGTATCACACTCAGAGCTAAATATTTAATTAAAATCTGAAGGAAACTGAATGAGTGATGTCTGTAAGACAGTTTGGTGGAAACAGTGTTGTGAGAACAGAGAAGTGACTACCATACCTTTGCTTCTGTGGTGACCACAGGTTTGGGGGGAAACTGCACCTCAGTGGCTTTTAATATGGTGTTTTCTTGAAGGATATCCTGCTGGGACTGGTTGTGACCAAACGGCTGGAAGTGGACAAAGAAAGGGAGTCTGTTAACAGACAGATTACTTTCATTTTTTCACAAATATAACAACAAAGTTCAGCGCTTACCTTGCGTCCATATAAGCACTGGTAGAAGATGACTCCTACTGACCAAACATCCACCTTGTTGGATATTTTGGGGGGCTCTTTACCCACCACAAAGCATTCAGGAGGCAGATACCTGTAAACCACATGATCACAACCTGAGATTTAAATGAGTTTCCCTCAACAAGTTCTCTCTGACCTTGTACACAATTTTCTGAATGTAGCGGGGGTGTGACTTCCATCAAAAGTCGACACCTCAGCTACAAACGTGTGAAGCCATTGGTGTTGGTTGGTTACTACATGCTGTGAAAATGTGTCTCTATGTACCAGTAGGTCCCCGCTCCTTGTGAGGTCAGCTCGATGCCATCTGCAGAGCTGTAGCTGTCATCATCCATGATCTTGGACAGGCCGAAGTCAGTGATCCTTATCTCTCCACAGGCTGTGCCGTTAACCAACAAGATGTTTCCTAACAGAGAAATTTTTCAGAGGTACCAAATTCAGTATAGTAGTTCTGTTTTTACCAACCAAGGGTGATTACAAAATGCTAAAACTTTAAGAATACCGGGCTTGAGGTCGTAGTGGATGATGGGCGGCCGAATCTGGTTGAGGTACTTGAGGGCGTTGACGATCTGCATGACAATAGAGCGGCCCTCCTTCTCGGTCGTCAGCTTATTCTGCTTCAAGTAGAAGTCCAGATCATTGCCTTCACAGTACTCCAGCACTGTGCAGAACCTGCCACAGGAAGCGCAACACATCATTGGGGAAGTTTTAAGAAGTAATTCACTAAGTGACAGCTTCCACACTGTTTTCACATCATCTTATATACAAGGTTTTGTCCTTAAATACATTTATTATAGTTGTATTGGTGCACCTTTATGAGCTTTATGCAGAATGATTCACTTACGAGTCTGTGTCAATTGAGAAATAGTCGTAGAGTTTGACTATCCTCGGGTGGTCAAGTTCTTTGTGGATTCTGTACTCTCTACAGGCGTGTCTGAGGAGACATTTACAATCACACATTCAGATGGTTTCAGCTGGAAATTTCATTAAAAGGTCAAAACATTTCCAATAATGAAAAGCAAGAAGGCTTTTTACAGCAGGCGCAGTAAAAGAAAAAAAAGAAAGAAAAAAGGTTCTAGACTCACTTGTGGTAGTTTTGCTTCTTCTCCTCCCTCCAGTTCTTGTTGAGTTGATGGATCTTAATGGCCACATACCTTTGCTCTGTCAAATCAAAAGCCTGGAAAAGAAAAACATCAACGCACAAACCAGGTAAGTGAAGTGCCCTTGCTGTATGTTTTTCAGAAAGACCCAGCACAGCTTAAAGATTATGAAGTGGTACTCTAATAATGAAAGTCAACTGATGCTTACCTTGAAAACTTCACTAAAGCCGCCTCTTCCAAGTAAATATAATAGCAGATATCGGTCGTTCAGTGTAGGGTGGTCTTTAAATCTAAAGAAGAAGACTTTATTGGATTATTTGGCTTTTTAAAAAATACTTTTTCAAGTTTAAAATACACAACAGAACATGTGTAAGGTATATTACACGGAGATGATACGTACTGCGAGTTGTCCTCGTTATGGATTCTCTTCAGCTCCCGAATGTGCAGGTTTCTCACTCGCTCCAAATGCTCAAGCTCGGACTGGATCTCTGCTTCTTCCTGCACACAGACATCAATCTATTATCTACTTCAAATCTTAATAAACAGGAACAACAGTAGAACTAGGTCTCTAGGTGAGTAGGTAGTAGCAAGTTTCAAAATAAGAGAAATGAGGAAGAAGCTGCTTTAAGAAGTGAGTTGGTACCTTTTTTAGATGACCGATTCGAAGTTTGAAAATTTCCTCTTGCTCATGATATTCTGCTAGTGACAACCTGTGTTGGGCAAAGAAGCAACAGTTTGTAATCTATAACAATACCTGAATACCTTAATAACCAGAAAGTTAGTGAGCTACACACTTACTTCAGATAAAATGATAGAAACAAGGTGAAAAAGACTCATTATGAAAGAAGTCTGACTCAATGTTCTTACTACTTGTCTCAACAGAAGAAACGGGTTCATGTCTAAATCACCATTTTATTGATATGTATTACTATCGCAATCTATTTAAAGAATAACTGCTTTAGAAATAAACAATGAAAAAAATCTATAATACAAATATAAACAAAAAAACAAACAAACACCCCAATATCATCTGGAAAATCTATCAGCAGTTCAGGAATGACTGCCTTAGTGTGTGAAGTAATTGAGCCATTGTTTATAATCTTACGCTTCATTCTCCTGGCCATTGTTCCGGCTCTTGCGTCTGTTCTGTTCGAGGCTGGGTGGCGGCGTCTGGGCCATGGAGGGCGGTTTCCGCTTCCCCAGCAGCTTCCTCTGCCTCTCAATGTCCTCCCGCTGCGAGTTGACTCGCTCTTGCTGCCTAGAACATGTAAGAACAATCTACTGTCAGCATTCTCATATACAGAACGGACAAAATGCAACAAGCGTTTGTGCCTATATGCATGCTGACTTGATGAGGTTCTGGAAGGCGTATCCGTCTGTCCACTGCTCGGTGAAGGATGCTCCGTGCCGGACAGTGGTGAAGTGGCCCAGACGCAGGCGGTCCTGCATGCTCTTGTCCCTGCAGGCCATCTTCTCCTGCTTTGACTAGATAAAAAGAGGAATTGACACACAAAACAGCTTAACTCTACCACTAAGGGGAACCAAATCAACCATAATTAAACACTTAACCAGTTAAAAGTTCGACAAGTCGAGTGCTAAGATGTATGTACACACACCTTCTCGATGAGCAGCTTCTTGCTCATGGTCACACACTTGTTAAGCCGTTCTTTGAAGCGCTCCAGCATCTTCTGCTGCTCGTCCACCTGCCGCCTCAAGTCACAGTTTGCCTGCCGAAACATACATCACCACTCTGACATCTAATACTTATTGCAAGAAGGATTTGAGGCGGACATGATGCAACAAGTATCAGTGTGTCAGCTTGGTTTGCTGGCATTCACACCAAATGTAAATTAAACAACAATGGCATTTGAAAGTTAATGAGCGCATAATTCATGACGAGCTGCCACCAGCCTGGTGCAGGTCAATTACTGGGGTTGTCTTGACAAGTGGGAGGACATTTGTCTAGTTTGTGAAGGGATTATTAGACATTTGTGAATGGGCCTTGCATAAACATTTATGTGACATCCATCATCAATTTGTAAAAATGTTTTCAGAAATAATAACTTGTTTCCACTTTCCATCCATACTCTGAAGTTCTGTCAGATGTTCCAGATGTCCCGAAGTAAATTCGACTCATCAGATTTTTGAGAAAGATTTTTTCTCGTCTTACCCTCAGCAGGTCGTCTATCCTCCCCTCTTTCTTCTCCAGGTCAGAGTTCTTGTTCTTCTCCAGGGCTGTCAATTTCAGCAGTGTCAGTTCTGACTGAAGAACGAGGGCAAACATAAACAACAAGCTGACAGTTAACATCTCATCCCACTCAAATGATGCAGACACCCCTCAGGCCAGTCAGTAACAAAACACACCATCACTTTAAAAGGTATCAAAATCAGTCGTTGGTGTCTTGGATTTTAGATGTAAATTTAAAATGTTGACCTTTAACTAGCCCAATTAGTGTAATTTGCAATGATAGCTGATGAACTGCGGTGTGGGTGGCAGGGCCTTTCACAGTCTGACCTTTAATTCAAGCACCCACATCTTGGCCAACTAGTGGCATTTTTTTGTTTTAAACAGCACAACAAAGTGCAAAGTTACGTCTTCAATAAAAGTTTGGACAGAACTGAACTTATGGTGGCTGAGGTAACACTTTTTCTAACCAGGAAAGGTCGGTGTTAAGTGGAGATGCATGTAGGTCTGGTAGTGAGTCACCTGGATGGCTTTGTGTGAGCAGGAGTGTGTAGGGGCCGTCTTAACAGAGCTGCAAGATGACGAGTCTGTGTGGGCTGAGCCTGTGGACGAAGGACTGCCGTGCTGAAACTAAGAGACAGAAGAAGAGAGAGGCAGAAAGACACGGGAGCCAAAATATTACAAATGTGTAATACAGACACTATAGAGAGATTATAAAATAGGTGAAAGGGATAAAAAACAAGAGGAAGAAAAAGCTGCATTCCAGTAAATTTTAAAGAGATAAAGAAATATTAGCAATTCAAACAAATTGCATTCAATAGTTGATATTTCCAGAAAGATTTCAGGACAACAACAAAAAGGAACGACATGACCCGAGTGATTCGGAAATGGCAGTCAATTACAGGGTGCTGTAAAATCTCTCCTTTTTAGTGAATATCTTGTATACTGTTGCCAGCATGTTAACAGGATATAGTGATTTTGAAATAAACGTTTCCATATAGCTTTCACAATACAGGTCTTTCATAAACCAAAATCAACCCTGCTGTTTCCCAGTAGAAATCTTGAGAAACTACTGTACCTGCAACTAAGGGACTATAAGTTACTACAACATCCACACACCAACATTAATAATCAATCAATCAGTGGCAAAAATCACCGTCAATTACCACCAATAACATCTTCTTTATGGCAATAAAATTTGAGAGTACTTAGGAACAAAATGTGTAACAGACAGTGTTTGTTAAGGCTTCGTTCAGACACACAAACACACAGGCGCCTCATTCACTTCGATGGAGGGTTCAACTTAAACCACATTTCTGTCTCGTTAGTAGTTAAAGCAAAACATCACCACAAAACCAGCATGTTGCTTCTTTTATTTTAAACAACAGCGCTGCTTTTGGTCTGGGTGCCCAGTAACGATGGTAAAACAAAGTCTTAACCAGAAAGTGAGTTCTGAAGATCCCACCTAATCCTGAAGTCAGAGGTACTGATCAACAACCCTGCACACCTCCCACACTTAAACATTTTGTACAGTCCTTTTGTGTCATGGGACACCAGAAGTCATTCATCATACCTTTTACTTGAGCTCTGCTGCTGTAGGAAGCTGTTTACATACTGTTCACAAGGTAGTGAACACTGTAGTTTGATGAGTCTTGTACTACAAGAGAGTCTAAATACACGACACGGTCATCGACAACCACTAAGAATTTGAAACTGCAGCCAGAAATTTTACATGTAGACATGGTCTTCCTGTTTTACATGCCAGCTCACTGTGTTACAACAACATTAGCCACAGCTTCTCTGGCCAGTTGTTCAATTTTATCCTGCACTTGATCCATCCAGTTAAAAGATGTCACACGTTCAGCTGTTCTGCCTGAAATATAACTAACAAACACTGTCACTCACTCCATTGTATTCAATTTCCATCAAAAGGAAAACATTTAATTAAATAAATCTTATAAACTCACTCGGTGAAGGAATGTTTTGTTACTTCCACTGGTCGAATGGATCCAGACAAACCAGAGACATGTCTATTAGCCCCAAAACGGATTAGACTTTGGTAAAAGAAACTAAATCGTAGCAATGCATGCCCCACCAACCCTTTCCAATTAAGAGGAAATTGATGCTAAAGGAAAACAGACAAAGACCCACATATCCAACAGATGGATTTGACTCTGGCTAAAAGATTAAACAGCTGGTAAACCAACAGTGAAACAACTGAGGAAAGAGAGACAAAGCGGGAGAGAGCTATGGAGATGGATGCTGGTGCTCACCAGAGGATTAGACAGTGAGTGCTGTGGAGAGGAGCGCACCAGCATGGGGATGCCCCGGGCAGGACTGGTGCCAGAGCCACTGCTACCAGCAAACTGGCCACAGGGCAAGTTGACAAGAGTGTATAAACAAAGACAGAAAAGAAAGAAGACAGAGTTGTTATTTAGGAGGAATATGATGAAGGACCATACCAGCACAGTTGGAACGTGAGGGTGAGGACATCACACTAAAGTTTGAGAGTGAAAGTGGCTAGAACGCAGAAGTCTGTAGTTTGTACTCACCTCAAAATAGTCACTTATTTTGTGCCCTCTTCCTTTTCCTACAAAAACAGGACACGTATAAGAAGTAAGAAAACCCACTTAACTGATCCTTTACTATATTCTGAAACATATACATTTAATGTAGTACACAGTAGCTAACACAAAATGCAATTTAGCATATTAAATGCACACCAAATTGCATTTTTAAATTTAGAAACCAAGAGGAAAGCAGTGACTAAAGTGAAACCCAGAACAGTTGAGCCTGGATTTACCCTGGCTGTTGCTGTCATAGATGTCTCCTTTTCTCTTCCTGCTTCTCTGATCACTGGCCTTCTTCTCTGGTGTCTGACGAGCAGAAAAGCAGCACAGATTAGATTTAAATGTGACTCCATCAAGTTTATTACATTAACCCCATTAACATAATGGCAGACAGACTTAATTGACAAAATGAAGCCTTGCACCGTGAATTCATAAGGGTATGATTGCACTCCTTGCTAAACAGAAACGTTTGACTACAGTGTAATCTGATTAATAGCAGCTTCTTTTATGTGTCCAGTATTTAGTGAACTATTTTTCTATATCTATCCGTTAAAAGCCAAGTGACCCATTCATAGTCAATCAATGACCAAGCTCAATCAATTCAATCAAATTTACTTCCTTGTAGTTCCAACTCTCCTAAAATGTGATAAAGGTAACATTTTCTATTCCTCCTTCTGTTGAGAGCCCTTTACATCCACCCATGTTGGTCCCCGGACCCCAGTTGGAAAACCACTGCACCAGTCAGTGGGAACATAAATTAGATCAATGAATGAAAAGTTAGCATGCACCACTGTACACTAATTACTTTGCCACCACAGAAAGGAGAAAGGTCTGGCTACACCAATCGTCATTCTGGTATAGGGGGGGAATTGCTCAGACTTGTTTTCATGTCTTTAAACTAATCACAATTGTCTTGGGTGGCGTTTAACCCAGGATGCATCGACAGCGCCCCTGCAAAACAGTGTTGGAGGAAACTTGGTTTGCACGTGGGGAGGCGAGCCCGACATTAAAATGGCTGAATCCCCGCAAATGAACAGGTAAAAGCTGCTAGCTTGTTCATGTTTATTAGTGTGAGAGTCACTTGCCACTGACAGGCCGGTGACAGGCTTTATACTAACGGTCTACATCCTGTAAGTCAGACTTCACAAATAATCAATAGGGATACCACTGAAGGTCAGAAGGTGCAGACTTATTATTTTGATCGACTCTTTCTTGGACCAACCTCCAGTTCCTTGTCACTGAGTGATCCCGCGCTGCACAGTGACTGGTTGGAAGATTCACTGTTGGCTGAGCTCTGCAGAAAAAAACACATTAGACCTGATTTATTAGTCATGTGCTTCTCTTGCAAGTAGAACTGGAAACTTGACACGTAAAATATTAACATGACAATTTCTAGCAAAAACATTGTATGCTGCCACGAAAAATTCAAAGTATAGATTTCCACATGCATTTCCCATCTGACAAAAGATACTAATTGGCTTCCACCTTTAATAACTCACCTTTGTGGTAGCGTTTTTCCATTCCTTGTATCTTACTTTTATAAGGATTTTTTAGCACATGCAGCTCACAGGTATATCTTACTGTCATTAAGATACAATCTCTAAGCTAGGATGCTACAGTGGAAGTGTAATACACATCCACTTGCAAATCTGCAAATCTTCAGTTCCCATCCACTTGGTAGACTCGCTCGTTGTCATTCATACTATTCATGGCCAGCTGCACAGCCTGATGAGGCTAAGAAGAAACAGCAGGCTAATTGGAGCAGGAGGCTAATGCTTTTAAGGCCTGCTGGTTTTCTACTGCTCAAGGTCAAACATACAGCCAAGAAATGTTCTCATTTTTCTCTTAACATGTACACGACACATTTTCCTCATAATGTCTTGAATGGCACTTTAAAATCTGACCTTAAATCATTTGCAATCTAATACCACAGTGAGCAGGCCGCACAATTCATTTCAGAGCACACTATAGGCCGGAGCATGAATGAGAGTGATTGCTTTCTCAGGGGTTGCCATTTTCTCAAATGCGCACCCACACACAGTAATACCCAGTTCAACAGCAGGGTTGCAGCATAGCACGCAGCCTATGCTGTGAGCTTGAGCTGCGATGCCATTTCTGTGTCACTAGGCTCCACTGAAACAAAGAGCTGCTGGCCGGCTCCCATGTCAGCCAAGACAGAGCTGGTCTTGTTTTAGCTTTAGCTCAGGGAGGCAGGATCATTCCGCTGAGAAAAGCCCTGAACACAGAGCATCAGTCAATACTGGAAACAGAGAAGACTTCCAAGCTTCACTAAACTGAAGGACTGACGTGAGGGAGCTAACCGACTGCTCATGTTTGCATTCACACACAAACGACAGAGGGGTTGTGGGATGTTTGCCTGCAGGAAAACTGGGAGCTACTCTTTTGTATCTCAAAAATGTATTACATCATAAAGTGTAACATCTGCACAAACAACCTGTACTTGGGTTGCAGCAATATACCAGTTCAAAGGTATACCGTCAGTGGTATTGAAGTTGACGATTATCATACTGTGTACATTACATCTATGGTATTTATTCTACCGTATTATTGTTAATAAAAAGTATTTGAAGTTTAGTTAAAATCTCATATCATTGCAGCCCTACTGTACTCTTAGTGCTCATACAACATATCCATTAAGCTATTAAGAGATGCCAACCTTGGTCACACCTACTCCAGTGAAGCGAGCCTCAAGCAGTTCCTGCCTGCGTGGGTCCAGGCCTAAAGCCTGGCTATGAAGTCCTTCCATCATGCCTGGAGAGGAGATACGAACAGTGAATGAAACTGGTTGGGTTATTGTCATACAAGAGAAGACTGACACACATGAACAGGAAGGCAGAAGCACATTAGCTACCAATACCATGCATGTAAAATATGAATTGGAACCAGCTACATCTTCTTCTTCTATTCTTGTATATCTTATATTTTTAACTATACATCTCGTGTTTCATTGTAAGCGTGGAAGGCAAAGGAAGATTTTCGTTGTACAGGGAAACTGCATTTGACAAAACCGCTTTGACTTGGTCATAACAATCCTGTTAATCCTGAGGTTTGACCAGCAAAATCCAACGCCTGTAACACAGCTGCCCGGGAGCCTAATGTTGGATCAGTTAATCTGACAACCCACTGTCCAAACCTGACACAAAGTAAACTCTGTTTGCTGACTGTGTTTGCTAGGTTGCTGCCCTTTCCAGAGAAAACCGCTTCAATTAAAAAAATTCTTTAGAAGAAAGCTAACAGGAAAAGCCCCCTGCCTGCTTTGCGTCTGAAATAACAAGAGTTGACAGGAGAAATGGGCAGCCAGCATGATTTTGCATCTTTGCAGTATACGTTTTGTGATCTACTTGCACTGATAACGAAGGGGGGGGGGATTCTATAAGACTTTGGTGCATATGTAGGTCAATGATACCTATTCTTAATCGCACCAGTTAACAAAACTTCAGCTGCTGGTGCTGAAATGCTATGCAAAGCAGATCCTAGAAGCAAGTGAATCTGAATCTGGACATTACTCGTGAGGGAAGTAATGCCCCACTGTCATTACATTACTAATTTAAGTCAGAGAGACATTAAGGCAGATGGACCAAGAATAATCTCTAATCAAATCCCCACTCATATAAATGGTTATCATAACCATCTGAAAGGGCAGGGCACCACTTCCTTTGGCCACTGGGAACTCCTACCAAACAGGGTGGCTGTCAACTAAAGCAATGATTCATGGTGATGACAGTCACTCTAAAACAAACAAATAAACAAGCAAAAATCAATAATTAACATTTCAGTTTTGCCAAGGCAGCAACGTTAATCATTTTGCCCAACAAGCCTGTCAAAACAATGCTGACCCACCTCATAGGAATATACAAGTTAGCTTCATCTCAACTGTAATATCAATCCATACACTCAACTTTATTGAAGTTAAAAGATTTTTCAGATAAAGGTCATTTTATGACATTTTGTGGAACAACCATTACGATGCTGACTGACAAGAAGACGTTGACTAATGGCAAGCTCGGCTAATGCTAACTAGCTTCCTAGTTAGCAAATGCTAATTTGCTTGTCAAAATCTTGCGAACATTTTAGGAAAGAAAGGCGAAACGCTGTCATGAATTTCCAAGTTATTACGTATCAATTCACATCAGAAGTTTAAGCAGTGTTACCAGTATATAGGCTGTTACTGGTGACTGAATAACAAGCTAACGCTACTAGCTAGCGTCAAGCTATCTAGCCAGCAGGCTAACGTTAACACTGGCTGCGGTCGGACTCACCTGGAGAACCTTTCGCAGTTATCACAGTCACTCACACTCCTAGAAAGGGTGTTGTCCGTCCATCCAGAGACAGCAAACTCCTTAACGACTCCCAGTCCCACACACCTCAAATAAAGTCGATTGAATCAAGTTATCCATTTACAGTTATTTCAAATGCAAGGAAGACATTTGTTAGCTTAGCTAATGCTAGCTAAGGAGAGCGGTGCGGCTGGCTCCTGCCGGTGTCATCCGGACAGGAGGCCCTGATCCTCGGGGTTTCCTCGTCCGTCTTGGTGCCCCTGCACGGGCGAACCTGGAGCTGTCAATGCACTGAAGCCTCTTTTACAAGTGTTGTCACATTTCTGCTTCACTCGGTCTTTCTATTGTCATTATCGAGCGGTGTAACCTTTACACCGGCAGGAGAAGTTCAGCCACCTTGTTAGAGTCCATTCTGTAACTGTTAATAAAAGATCATTACCCCCTGCAGCAAGGCCGCACAGGGCTCCAGGGAGAGCTTTATGTGATGCTTCCCATGCGCTTGTTTAACAGATAATGAAAGCTCCTCAGGTCAGAACCACCCGAAACAGGCAGGGTACTGTAGGAGATGGAGCCTGGCAGGGCCCCAGACCTCCAGGGGCTCCAGGAGTCACAGGTTCACTGTGTGCCACTTGTTTTTCTTTCTTTATATTTGGTCATTTGACTTTTAATCTTATTTGTTTGAGATATGTTCACCACTAATGTAGGCTGCAACATAAACTAGGTCTTTCATTATACATTTGTTGGCCCTGTCTTCTAGGGCCACAATATTAGGAAGGCTAATTAAATCATTATTATTATATTATATCATCTTATTTGGATGAACAGTGTTCAAGCCGATTATATTAGATTGCGCATGTATGATAAATCTTACGCGCTTAAATGTAATCTTAAATGAGCTCCAACTCCACGCAGTTAACCTGAGGCCAAGTACGATTTCAGTATATTCAGGAGATTACTGGCAGCGATTGAATCTACAGGCAAGTATTACATTTATTTGATTACTTTAGTTACTACTAACTTTGTAGGTTGCACGCTGTTTCAGAGCCAAAGCAGCACATCATTAAATTATTTTTACCGGCAATCACATTAATAAAAAAAACACTGATTCTGACAATCAGGGAGGGAAAAGATCAATACCCGATCCAATAATCTGCCAGGGGCTTAATCGGCCGACCCACTATACAGTTTATACATTCATGTAAATGTGTATTTTTTTCTTTTACTTGTACTTTTGATACTTACGTACATTTAATATCAGATACGTAAGGACTTTTACTCAAGTATTATTGGAATGGGTGACTTTGACTTTTACCAAAGTAGTATTTCAACATGATGTCTTTGCTTTCACTGAAGTATGACTTGTGAGTGCTTCTACACTGGTTTGGTCTGTGTGTCTGAGCAAAATCATTTAAAGGAGGGCTGCCCAGAGTGTTTGCTTTTGCGGCCCACTAAGTTTCGGTTTTGGCCCTCCAAGGAAAAAAGTTTGGGTACCCCTGATTTAAAGTGTGCCGTTCACCATTTAGTTGGTGTTAAATGGGTGGCAAAGTGTGTACAGCGCTCATTTGTCCAACCAACAAGAGCTCTTTAAGTCAACTCAGTTGGGCCCTACAGTTTAGTGGGGACAATAATAAGGTTACAACACACTTGCTTGTATCAGGTGACCTGTACTAAATACACAATTAATACAGAACTGATGACTTAATGCAGTGTGTATCATGAATTCTGTTAGCTCACTATTAAGAAATTCACAGTGAGTTTAATTGATCATCAATTAATGATTTATAACCCATAGTTACTTCATGCATCAATTATTTGTGTCAGTCACCGTGGTAAATCTCTGATCACTGTTGAAAGTGCCGTGTCCTTCAGAAATCACATAAAGTCTCAGTTTCTGAGGTTTGACTTAAACTTGACTCGACTTAAGCAGAGTTCAAGAGGCTAAGGTCATCTCAAGCAATTGTGTGAATTTCTAAAAGTAGATTTTATTGAACCAAATTTGGTTTTGTGTTACTATTTTCCACGGCATGCTGTGCAGGTTACATCCAGGAGATGGAGGCAGAGTGTTGCAGACCGGAGGCGTTTGCACGTTTAAGTAGCTGTCATCTGAAAGCAGCTCTATAATTTATTAGTCACATATCTTACTGTAATCATTTTAAACAAGCAATCATAATCTATCAGTGTCTTTGGTTTAATTCTGTGATGATTCAGGTTGGTTTTTAACTTAAACGTCTGTGTTGCCATCACTTTAATAAAATACTTGCACTACCAGAAATTATTTTAGCCCTCCATGTTTATTGATACGTCTCCCAATTGTTTAACAAAATCAACAACCAGCACAAAATATTTACAGGCTGTAATTGAAGCTAATTAAAGGCTACAACGTCACCAGAGACTGTAAACACAATGTAAGAAACCACAACCCTGGTTGTCTGTCACGAGTTTCATGATGTTCCAATTTAAAAAATGAAACATGTTTTCAACGCTTAAAACAAAGACACAACAGACATTGGTCACTTGTACCTTTAAAACATAATAATAGAACAGAATACTTTCACATTTGCTTATTATATGAACAAAACTCCCTAAAGTGTCAGTAATTCTTAAAAAAATGTCTTGAGATCTCATATCTGAGATCATCCACGTGATACAAAGCTCCTTGTCTGGGTCTTAAATGTTGTTTTAGTTCAGCCTTTGTCTTTCACACCTCCAAACTGCAAGCCCTGCATATGGTTGCAAAGTTATCAGAAAGGAATGACTCAGATATGACATAGCAGTTTTCAGTAAATTAACAGTTTACTCCAAACCACATCTCGAGCACGTCACTCGACTGACTTAGACAGTTTATCTTAGCCAGAACACAGTAACCACAAACAGGAAATCCCAACATTGTATTCAGGAAATGACATTTTGTTCTTCGACTGACTTTCAGGAACTACCCACAGCAAAGTCTGTTGGTTATCCAGACTATTGGCGAAATAAAAGGAATGTTACAGTTGAGTTTTCAAGGAACAGCATGTGGGAAAATACATTAAAAAAACTATATAAGTGGCCGGATATTGTGCATAGGGGTAAATCAGTAAGTGTTTTTTTTTTTTTTTGTGATTTGGGTAAACCTACACAACACAAAAGTTCTTTGTCCATCACACAACATAAAAACAATATCTCATTTATCAGTGTAGTATACATGGATGTTTATGACAAATCCCTGATAAAACGTGTCCTCAGAATCATTTCTACATATTTACAAACACAAATAATTATTAATTATTGCCTTGTGACAGTAGAGGCCTGCACATGATTCGGTGCCTTCCCGCAAAGGACAGTAAGAGTCCATTACTTCATCCTTGTTCAGTAGCATCAGTCTTTTCCTCTGTATGTGATGTTCGTGAAGGTAGATGTGGCTCCTTTGTAGAGAGGATTGTGTCCCTGTTACGCAAATACACAAAAAGAGACAATAAGTTAAAAGCTTCTCACGAGGTTTGTGAGCCAATAGCATAACACCGTTGGTATCACGTGGCATCCTTGTTTCCTCAGCGTCAAGAGTCTTGGTAGTTGCCAGTTTGTGGAAAATAAAGACACATTAAAGATCAGGGAAACTGCATAACAGATAAATTAAATATCTACTTCATTTCAGCGCCTACACATGAAACTCATCCTGTCTAACCTTAGATTTTAGACATACGTATTCACCTGAATGTGTGGCCTATATTATCACTCCCGTTACTCACAGAGCATCTTAAAACTACTGTGATACTTTGCGGTTTCAGACCTAGGGGATTTGGGTGTGCTTTTGAGGCCACAAAGAGGCCTATTACCAGTAAAGGCTAATTAGCGTTAGCTAATTCAAACCCAGCCCTTCCGTTGGCTGCCTTTTGTTCTGCTGGGAGCAACAGCATGCCACACAAATAATAAAAAACATCTTCAGAAAACGCGAGCGAGAGGCTGCGTGTGTGGCCTTTTGTATGTGTGTGAAGGTGGAGGCATGACTCGGGTCCAAGTCTGCGCCTTGGTTTTTACACTGTAAAAAAAAGTCATGTCATTTTATGGATTTCCATTTAATTACAGAAATACATTTTTTTCACTTAAACAATACTTTCATAAGGCTTTTTTTTATCATTGAAAATGTTAAATTCAATTAATACCGTGATAACATTAACTAAATTAGATAAAATAGGTGACAATCATCATTATCTTGTATATTTATGGAATATGAGGCCTGGTTATGTGTATTATTACAGCGTTTGACCATATTTAAAGGTAATTTCATTGTTTTTATATGTGTTAATATCCTTAATTAAACATTAAAGGCCAAAAAATAAAAAGATCTCATGTAAAATTAAAGCTAAAATTTGTATTTCATCTATATAAAATGACTGCCTTTACGACATTTATTGTCTGTTATTATTATTTTTACGGCGCCCCCTGCTGCTTGAATATTACCCTTCTTTACTATTACATTCTTTACAGTGTAGCGTTGAACACATCCACTGACCGTGTCCCACTTGGCACGAGCTCGTTCTTCCTCAAATTTGGCGAACTCCCGTCTGTCGTGGATGGTGACCAGCAGTTTCCAGATAAGCAGAGCCGCCAAGCCGAGGAACAAGATCGCTCCCGCCACCGACAGAAGCACCACCAACACGTCAGGACCCTTGGGGCAGTCTGGATGGCAGGAGGAAGAGATAAAGGTTGAGTAAAGTGCACACAGAGAAGAAGATAAGACTGGACGTAGGCCAGAGGAAGTCTGATTTCATATCGCTGCTTCCTCCCTGTCTCCTCCTTCACTCACATAGATATGATATTGCTTTTGTTGCAATTCAATCCTTTGCTAAATGCCATGACTTCTCAGAAGCAGAAGACACTGTCACGCTCGTAATATGGCATTAAATCAGATTTGTAAAGTGATGCAAGAGAATGAGGCTGGTGAACAGAGGCCAATGGGACTTTTAAGAGCAGAGAGTAGGATGGGCTGAAGTGGAAAATAGTAACCTCTCACAGCCAGGCCACGAATCTCCCGTTCCTCACTGTGGTCTGGAAAACTCAATAGGAATTTGATTTGCACAGTTTCAAGAAAGCCGTACAATAAATGACTGACAGTGTTCTCTTTCACAGAGTCATTAAAGATGAAGCCCTCCTACACCAGACTAAAATAACAAATTGCTTGCTGCGCCCTCCTCCTCGTCATATTTCCCATCATTAGTTGTTCCGGAAAACTTTCTCCTAAATGAACCACCAAATATGTTTCAGGAGGCCGTGCACAGCTGAATCACTCTTCATTTTATGTCTCCAACATCTAGTTTAAATAGTTGTTTGTGAGGTTCAGGAGGTTTTAAGTTAAAGCAAATCACTTCTCAACACTCTCATTAGTTCGCTGATTGTTTTGGTCTTTAGTTTCGAGGCTTGATGGATTCTAAACGGATGTTTTCTTGCAAAAAGTTAGATGGGGACATTATTTTTTCTCTGAATAATTGGGTCTGCTCTAGTGCTAGCAATTTGGATTATTTAATTTGAGAGATTTTTTAGTGTATGGTTTTGTCTCTGCTCCTTACTGGTTTGAAGAAGGGTACGCTGATGGCAGAGGCTGTCATGCAAGGTGCCAACTGCTCATCAGGAGCAATTTGGGGTTCAGTATCTTGCTCAAGGATACTTTGAAATGCAGCTGGGGGAGCTGGAGATTTGAACCAGCGACCTTCCGATTACTAAAAGACCTGCTCTACCACTTGAGCTACTTGGGAGTCATCTGTAGGGACACCTGATGAGTTTAACTTCAATATGTACTTTCCTTTTAGCTCTGTTTTTGGTCTCTACCCACTCCTGAGAGGAATATCTAGCCACTTAGCAGCTAAATGCTCCACTATGTCCTCTTGCTAGTTGCTAACTGTGCCAACAGCGAAGCAAAACAGTACAAATGTGGGCCGGGAAACCAAAACAATTAGCTGAAAGTTGCGATTTTTACACTGTAGAGCTGAGAGGGGTGATCATTTTCTCTATGAGTGAAATCTTACAAACAAGCACTCATCTGATCGTTCTTAATATAACAAAATATAAAAATATTCATCATAGCTGACATAGACTTGAGTGGAGCTTTAGTGGCGTTTAAAATCATTGCTCCACTTTCTTATTTGCGTGCACAGTCTGGCAACAATTTCCTTATTGTTGGGGAAAAACGTCCTACCTTTACACCTCTAACAACCAAGAGCCATCTGGTCCATATGTGTGTGTTTGTATGCACATACGTATGCGGATAGTAGCGTTGGATAACATGGCGGTGCAACCAAGGTGAACTTTTACAGCCGACATCAAAGCTTCACTCCTCTTCCTCTCTCCTCGTTCCTACTTTTCCTCCATTTCCTGCTCTTCAGCTGACCTGTGTGATCCCTATAGCTGCTGTCAGTATGGCTTATATATAAATCATGTCAGGTTGGTGCTACAAACTTCTAAATTACAAAAATGCAGTCAGCTTTGGCTGTTTCCCATCTTGCTCTCCTCCCCTCTCTTTCTCCTTTGTAACACAGCTTCATGTCTTCTCTATCCCTGTCTTTTGCTTACTTAGTCTCCCCTCTCTCCCTCTCCTGCTTTCCTCTGGAGGATATGTAGAGTCAGCGGGTTCCTAGAGGACCTGGGCAGCTGTTTACGACCCTCTTTGACACCGCGGGGCGCACTGTGTTCAAGGCAAATTTCAGTTTGCTCCTCTGCTACCCAGTTGTGCCTAAATTAAACGCACACATTCATTAAAGGCAGGCCCAGGAACAGACTTTCTCTGCGGGCACTCGTGGTCATTAAAGGCTGTTTTACCGCCCCACACTCTTTCTATTTGGCCACTTAACAAGCAGATGAAGGGCATGCAGCAGGGAAGTGACAACTTGTACTCGGGTGAAGAAAAAACACACTGATTTCACAAGGCTAGGATGTTTTCTAGAAATAATAAAGGTTGACAGATGCATTTTGGGGTTGTAGATTTTATCCCTGTTTTCTGCTCAGTACTTGCATTTACTGTTAATCTCTACCACTTACAACTTTAACCATATTTGTAAGTTGCTGCTCTTAAAGCGGCATTTACTGATTTTCTAACTACATGTGGGCAGTGAAACAAGCTGTAAACACAACAATGTCATATGCTTGTATAAAATTGTTACATGTAAGCAAACAGTTGCCTGAAAATGAGGTTCATGAGTGCGGAAACAGGCAGTAAAACCAAAACAATGAGCTGAAAGACTCTAGAACGCTCCGTATAGCTTATGAAAACTGTAGAATTTGGTGCTAATCCTCTGTGGGCTTGTTTCTCATGGCTACACACCGCTTTCACATTACCATGTAGTTATTTGATCCATTGTTAAAATCTAAAATATTGATTAGTGCCGCTTTAAATATTTGTTTGCTTGTTAGGTCACGTTTTCATGTAGGATGGATCTCTCTTACCTGGCTCCTTGATGACAAACAAGATGGACTTGCCGCTGGCGTCCTCAAAGTACTGGAAACGCTCCACGCAATCATTCTCGTCTTTGTAAGTGCAGTTCACAGCATTTGTATCATGGAGCCCTGCGTGAAAATGAAGAGAAAATGGTTCATCAATGAGTGAAGACATTTATCTCTTGTTGTTTTTTGTGTGACAGTAAAGATTTATATGCACCATTGATCGACTCTATAGGGGTTTTGCTGTGACAGTCTTACTTGGTCTGGTAGGACCAGCAGCTTATGGATAAAATGAGCAAACATCAGGGTAGATATTATGTAATTACTGAGTCATTTTGCTGTTTTTTTTCTTTTACTTCTCTCGTTATGCTTCTCTTACACTGTTTTATAGCATGATTCATCATCTTTTTACTGTCACAAGTTGACACAGTTGTTGCTGTTCAGGAACACTTCGGACACAGGATTGTCTTCCAGTGAATCGATCCACCTCTTACCTCCTCAAAAACATTAACAGAGCATCTGGTCCTTCCATTTGTTAACAGCTTAATAACATAATTGAAGTACAGACTGAGTTGGTCAGTAACTCCATACCCTTGGTAAACTTAATACCATTTATAATTGCATGGTTTACCAGCATTTATAACCACATAATATGGTAGAAGAAGGATCAAAGGCATTTTTCAACAACCCAAAACTTCTCATGAATGGCTTCTCACAAATCTGTTAAGCATGGTGAATTATTAATCATCCGTTAATAACGCCATTACTTACAACTGGGTGCCTTTTAAGAAAGTGGTTTTGGTCAGCTGCCTGTCTCACCTATTTCATCCACCAGCACAATCTCATCCTTGCAGATGCGAGAGCAGGTGTTGTCGTCAAACAGTCTGCCCCTCTTGAAGTGCTTACACTCCACACACTCCCTTTAAGAAGAGAAAAAACACCAGTCAGGCCATCAGCACATTCAGAAGCGTTTTCTCGTCACCAAATATGACGACTCTTTGTGCGGACTCACTTCTTCATGGTGCAGGCGTCAGGGCAGGTGGGACACTTGTCACATGTGGCCCCATAGGCGCCGGGCTGGGTGCACTCACAGGCCCCGCACACACACTGGCCCCTCCCACTGCACAACAAGCCCAGGTTGGACATGCAGGTGTCAGTGCGTCTGGAGCAGTTACAGTTCTCACCCTGCCAGTCTGGCGCACACTGACAGAAGCCACAGTTACAGACGCCATGACCTGCGAGAGGGGGAAAAAATAGTGAGGGGAGAAAGCAACTATTCATAACTTGAACACTGATGACTGTAATATGAAATAAAATAGCAACATAGGAAGTGAACAAACAATAAAGGAGGAGGACTCTGTGCCTCTGTGGAAACAAGGGTGTGGTGGTAGCTGGCAAAGAGGGAGGGAATGGGCTGCAGTGCTTAGTGGTTGACATGATTGTAATTTTAATTGTTGTGCTTGAGTTTGACAGGCTGATATGAGTTAAAATTTGGTTTATAATAACATGATAAGCAAGTGTGAACTCCTTAACATAAGGTTTTCCCTTTTTTGTTCTATATTTGTTGTCATGATTTTACAACACTGTCATAAATGTTTTTGCATAATAAAAATAATGTGCTTTATAGTGGCTGCGATAACATGCAGCTAGAGGGCTAAACACCTACTCATAGAACTGGAGTTACATCCAGTAACTATTGTTTTCCTCGCTAACGCCGACTTCGGTAACACAAACAGGTGGGAGGTAAGCAAAGCACCCAAATTTCTCTGCTGTCATCTGCAAGAGCCAACACAATCGTCTTCATTTTCTACTACCATCATCCAAGGAAGTGAAGACCCCGTGGAGTAACTTTATTTGTGATAGAAATATCCCCACAACAACTGGAAAACTCTTGAAGGCAATGTGCTAACCAATTCACTTTGGACTGCTTTCTCAACAAGGGCCAACATCCATCATTATGTATCACGATACGATACGATACAATATGATACGATACTAAATACTCATATTAATCCCCCAAGGGGAAACTGAGTAGTAGAACAACAATACAAGCATTAAGCCTCAATTGAAGCTGACTTCATAACCACAGTAGAAGGTTAGATTTGGGAAACTCCCATGATCCCATGCTACTTACATCATTTGTTTTGTTTTGCGGCAGACATTAAACCCTGAGTCTTTATCTTATTCGACACAAACACCATCATATTCAGTATCATATATTTAGGGCTTCATGATTCCAAAAATTGACATTATGTACCATCATGAACAGCAGCCTGACACATAAGGTATCTTTAGAAATTTTGGGAACTCCACTAGAGTTTAAATCAAAGTTCTGTGGGATTGATCAATGCTCTGTTGGTCAGCATGAGCTTGTAATGACTGACCGTGGCTTGTTAAGAGGTTATGAGTGATTTACCACAAGCGTGTGTCATGGGACTTGCTGTATTTTTCTGTTGCCATGATGTATTTTAAAGGAAAAGTTCACCCAAAAATTATATTTCACTCACAATCTACTCACCCCTATGACGACGAAAAGTGGGGTCAAGTTTCCTCATCCACAAAACATTTCTGGAGCTTAACAGTGTTGCAGCATTGCAGCATTCTCCAAAAAAACTGAACTAGATGGGGACTTGTTTTAAAAAGTAAAGGAAAAACCGCAAAAAACAAAACAAAACACAAACATAAAATGGCTCCATGTAGCTTGTATGGCGTAATCGAAGTGTTTGGAAGCTGAGAGATCCTAAATTGATTTGAGAGATGGCTTGCGCGCTAACACTTTTAGCTTAGCAGCTACAGTGAGGATTTGGGCTTAAAACAAGTCCCCATCTACTTCAGTTGTTTAGGAGAATGCTGGAATGCTGTTGTGCTTTGAAGCTCCAGAAATGTTTTGTAGACCACAAAACTTCACCCGACTTTCCGTCGGCATGAGGGTGAGTACATAATGACTCAATTTTCATTTTTGGGTGGACTTGTCCTTTAACTTTATTTGCGGAACTCCTCTCTATCTTATCTATCTAGCACCTTTGCTTTGCCTTTAAAGCCTTACATTTTCAGCAACCACGCTGGCTAAAATCAAGGTATGACAAGGCATCAGGTTTTTTTCCAAACAACAATGTTTTCACGTTTATTCCAAATGTATATATCAATTTATGTGTAGCCTACACTTCCTCAACATGAAAAATGTGTGTTATGGGCTGCTAAGACATTTTGTAGTGCTGGAAGTCTGGAAAGCAACAGTGATAAGTCACGTTTCTGCAACTGTTCGAGACTTAAAAACCCATTTCATTGTGTGCTCTGTGGTGTCTGGGCTTTTATTTTATTTTCTGCTGCATGATTCATTGTGTGTGTGTGTGTGTGTGTGTGTGTGTGTGTGTGTGTGTGTGTGTGTGTGTGTGTGTGTGTGTGAATTTGAGCGCATTGGTTTGTTGTCACCCCATGTACAGATGTGTGATGTGTGTGGGTGCATACCACGAAGAGAGTGACAATGCAGAAAACACTGCGGTCTATCGCTGCAAAACAATGCCCAGATAAACAATGCGACAGGAAGCTGCTCGTTACAGTCTCTCTGGATAAAGGATGAGCCATGAACAAACTGTCATGACTGCTTGACCACAGGAGCGCTGCCTTTTAATTTAACCATACTGAGGGGGAAAAACATAAGACTGTGGTCCCCACTCTGAATAAGGTATTTCAAGACAACAGCAGACCATGTTTTACACACACGAGCATGCAGAACATTTCCAGCTCTTCTCTTTTCTGACCAAACATGGGTTTATTTTTAGCCTCATTACACCACACTAGCCAATGAGTAAGCACAAAGGTATTTTCATGTTAATCTATGGGCTCTGGGGAATACAGCAAAACATTTCTTTGTGAGAGTAGTGGGGTGCGGGCAGGGGGTTGAGCAATATATAACATTGGGTGATGTGATGGTGCTGGAAGCACGAGAGCAGCCTGTGCCAAAACGGTGCGTTATGTAGGCTAATCAACAATGCTCTGTTAAAAATAGAAATCAAACAGTCTCAATAGCAGTTCATTCTGTAAATTGTGACTCCAAGATTATGGACTCTTTGCACTTTATGGAAGCAGTTTTGTCTTTTTCTTCCTATTCTGTCTTCTCTCTTACATTAGTGCTATTTATCCAAGTAGATTGTTTTGGTGTGAGTTTTGGAGATATCGGCCTTCTCTCGAATATAATGGAGCTCGATGGCACTCAGCTTGTGGTGCTCAAGGCCCCAAAAAAATACATTTGGAAAGCACAACAGCTTTCCAAACATGTCTCTTTCCAGAAATCACGAATAAATGAAGGAATCCTTCTGCACGGTGATACGGTTGATGGGTGTAGTGTGGTTGAGCTGTATCTTTAGCTAGTTAGTTAGCTTAGCTAGCTATCCTTTCGTCCATGAGTAGTTGCTTCCTTCTGCACTTGTTGGACTGTTGGTAGAAAGAAAATAGTGAAACTTCTCACAACAACATCTGTGGATTATCTTGAGTGACCGGGTCATGATTTCTGGACATTGCTGTTGTGTTTTTTTCTTCTTTTGAGCACCACAAGCTGAGTGCTATCTAGTTCCATTATGTTCAACAGAAGGCAGACATTGCTAATATTGTTAATATCAGACTTTTAAAGATAGATTATGTTAGTAGCAGTTTGTGAAGACTTCTGTTGTTCTTTTTGCCAAGTAGGAGATATTGCAGCTGTCAAAACTCGATACTTTTTCACAACTCAACAGCTTTTCACACTCTGTGGCTCGTAATTGGGGTCTGAATGATATGAGGCCGGTAAACCGTCCCCAAAATGTCCAACTATTCCTCTTGAACCTCAGGTATTAAATGAGATTGGGAAGAAAAACTGACTTGCTTGAGTCATTTCTTGATCTTATGAAAGTCTTTTTTATGGCACGCTGAATCCAAGGACAAGTAATCCTCCTGATGTTCTGCTTTAGTAGTCTTGATAATACTTCTGCCAGTACTGACAGCAAATTAACTGTGATTAGAAACAGACTGACAGCATTGTTATGAATGGTCGAACACCTACTTCACACAGGTAATCCCAGACTGAAAAGTGGCTCATAAGATGTCACTTATAAACATCCGTAGGTTAACGTCATGTGTTTTTAGTTGATGACATACTGTCTCTTTTAAAACACTACCAGGAGAGAAGCACCGTAAGGAGTTAAAGCCCTTAACAATTACCAAACACACACTCATTACGACTGTTTAAAAATCTCAACCACAACTGAGAGACTTTCAGAAAAAGCGAGAGTCCCCTCTGACCGGAGAAAGCTCCCATCAAAACCTGAAAAAGCTTTCTTTGTGCACGAATCCTCTTGAACTCGGTCGTACAAAAGCTTGACCTGACTGACACAAACATACAACCTGAGCTTACGCTCACACAAAATGTGCACACAGCACACCCTGTGTTTATTGTGAATGGAGCCCATGTCCTGGGCAGAGGGGAGAGTTGTTATTGTAGGTAATTCTTCCCAGATGAGGTGGGTGGCAAGTCAGTGTGGTGAAGAGGACGGCCAACCCAACGGCAAACGTACATACGTTCTCTGAAACTCTACCGCAGACATGCACAATGATCATGATAGTCAGTGGGCCATTTTAACCTCACTCGGATCTGAATAGTACCCATACTGTGTGGCAACCTCGCATTGATGATAAGAGTCCAGGAAGTCACTGCATCCAGGCAAAACATAGTCTGGTTCAACTCCCACTGAACCACAATGTCTCATTTTTACACTTCACTTCTTTTAAACAAATAAGATATAATGATTTAATAAGTGCACTTTAGAGATGTAGATGTTGATTGAACCTTTACAGGAGCAGACAAGTCATTTCCGCCACGCTAAGTTAAACTAAGCTGAGCTAACTGGCATCAGTAGTGTGTTTAACAGTCGTATCGATCTTCTTATCATACTCTTAGCATGGAAACAAACAAGCAATTTCATTACACAATGTTTTTGACAGAAAAATGCCCATTGAAATATTCCCCAAGACAAATATATTCAATGTAAAGTGATTTAAAAGCCTTGACCCACGACTGATGGGTCCCACTCATTCATCTTTAGGTGCCCAGGCAAATTAATTACGCAACAAATTGTGGGTCTTTCTCATTTCTCATTAACTTTTGGGATCTTCACTCCTGTTTATCAACCTGACTGCAGCAGTCCACTGCATTAAACAACCACAGGTGCCGATGAAAATCTATTTGATGTGCCTCAGGCATAAATGTTCATGGATGAGGTAATGTTTATTCACGTTATATTTACTTCCTCCCTCACTCTCTGACTCTCTCCTGGAAATAAAACGCACTACCTCGAGTAAGATGAAGAATATCTCTGGTTTGAACATCGTTGGAAACATAAACATTAGTATTTTTTAAACAAAATACATAAGGCAGGTTTCATATCATATCTTTAAGCTAATAAGGTCTTACCTGAGCACAGCTCCCCCTTGTAGCGCAGGCAGTTGAAGTCATCACACTCACACAGCTTTCCCCACACTTTTCCAAAGTCACTGCTGTGGCACACACACTGGCCGCACACACACTCTCCACGGCCGCTGCAGATCGCAGACTGAGGTCCTCCAGAGCCCGCAGGTCCGCTGCAGCGGTCCTGCTCTGTGGGGTTGTAGTCGCCCTCGGCACACTCACAGTGTGACCCTAAGCGACCTGGGTGGCACTGGCAGATGCCACACTCGTAGGTGCCGTTACCATGGTGACATTTGGGGCTATCGGGCTGGGCTTTGTTCTGGCACCTGCAGTCGCACTCGAAGGTGACGGTGATGGAGAGGGAGTCCTTGAAGCCCACAGGTTTAATGATGAAGGTTTTCTTCTTTTCTTTGGGGCAACCGCGAGCTCTGGCCTCCACGCTGAAGGAGACCTGGATGAGAGAAGGGAATTTCAACAGTACCATGTCAAATTTTGTCTCAAACATGTTTGGCCCTGTCTTTTTAAATGTTTTTGTTTTTTTTTAAGGTGAAGAATGTCTTTATCCAGATGTAACCAAATACCTGGTTTGGCCGAGACTCTCTAACTGTACCAGATGTTTGTGATAATCTCTACATACTCACAGGCATGCAGCCACACTTTGTCAAACCGATCAAGTTCCTATATCACCCTGGTGTAGATTACATGTTATATAAGAGCCCTTTAATGGCTCAGTTAATGTTCAAGCTCAAGTTGTGGGCACTGTCTAATCACTGTCAGTGGAAACAGCACAAAGACATGACACGGGGAATGTCCACATATGCACTTAGTCAAAGTAATTGTTCATTCGGCATTGCATCTAAATCTGGTAATTGTCCAAAAGTGGGCTGTTACCACATCTGGAGAGACAGCCATATATGGCAAAAATAAGAGGAGCTGAGCGAGAGAGAAAGAAAGAAATGTGTGGAGGCCAAGAAATGTCACCTGGAGTGAGGAGAGAGCGGGAAAAGAGCCAAAGAAGCTGTGATAAAGAAAATATGCAAATAAAGAAACAAAGAGAACTCTTGAGGCAGGCGATTTTGAAGCATAGAAGGACAAGAAACATTAACTAAGATCTGATTCACTATTTTCCAACATCTGCTTTTTGATGCCATAAGATAAATGGGGGAAATCCCACTTTAAAGACGTGAAGATAGTAGCAAGAAGGGAAATGGAAAGAGACCAAAAAGAAGTTGAAAAATAGCATATGGAACTTACATGTTATTTTTACAGTGAAGACATGATTATGGACATTAGTTCCTCGATACATGTGTTCCCAAGAGACAGGACATGTTGGTTTAGGGTGAAAAATTTGGTATGAGTTGATAATATTGAGTTGATAACATTGTTTTCTTGCAATAACTCATTTAGCCTGTTGTGTCCTTTAAACTCAATCTCTTGAAGCACTGCATCTGCTCAATGAGATGCTGTTGTTGCACCTATTCACATGTTCTTCATACTTGTGCAGCAATCAGCCTTCTTTCACAACAGTTTCTTGAAAATGAATGTAACAAAGAAACTAAACTGGGAACAAGATGACTTATCGCATCAAGGATTTTTCTTTCTTATCATAGGGAAATAATTCATAAGGCTGAATGTGGGATGTGCTATTGGGACAAATGGTTCATACATTTTATCTCTGACAAGTGAAAAGGGACATAAATTAATAATTTTCTTTAAAGTTTTGTCCAATATTTTGCCTTTTTCTTGTGAAATACTTGATTCAAGCCACAGGAAATGTTTGGTTTAACTGCTTCCAAGTTATTTCCACATAACCTGACCTGAGAGAGACAAAAGTAGACATTACAAGCCAAACAAAGGAGGACATTGACTGACCGTGTCTCCTATGTTGAGCCCAGAGCAGGACTTGAGTCCAGGGATGATCTCTCCCTTCAGACAGGTGGCGTTGAAGGACAAAGACAGCTCCTCTGGGACGCCTTGAAGCTCCAGCTCCACCTTGGAACGGATTTTCTGGCAACACCAATGAGGAAGAACATTGCAACACATAAGCATGGAGAGACAAGTGTATGGACACTGTTCACGAGGAAAAAGTTGTATGTCAGGTTTCAAATTTGGTTGTTGCCGAGCCAAATCCCATGGTCAGATCAGTAAAATCGAATCTGACTACTTGGCTGTTAGAAAACTTCAACACGAGGGATTATAAAGGTTTTTTACAAGTGCATTTAAATAATTTCCCGTTGCCAGTCTGTGTTAATGACACTCAATTTCCTAAAACCTAATTACAGGTAAGTCTGTAGATTAACTTGGGTGTGCAGACACACAAGTGCACACATTAACACACAAGCTTGAATGCACATCATCATAAAGTTACAACCAGGAATTAAAGCTAACAGTAGTTTTCAGCTCATTCACCTGCTCTCAACATAATAAACAGTGAAACTCAGCCAGCAGTCGTCCACATTTGGTCAGCTTCACACGTCGGCCACTGTGGAATTTCTACTGAGACTTTGGCTCGACTGCTGCTTGTGACTCAGACGCTGTGGGTGTGTGTCAGCAAACACATGTCATCCCCTGAAACACTGTCTAGTCTGAGATGTGTGTGTGTGTGTGTGTGTGTGTGTGTGTGTGTGTGTGTGCAACACTTGCCTCGTATGCCTTCTTTATGAGCTGAATAACATTGCCCGAGTCGTTGGACAGCACGCCTACCGCGGTGCCAGGAATCAAGTCACTGTAGTTCTACAAAACACAGAGAGAGAGACTGGAAGACTGTTGTCATCCTACACACACAGGGAAACTATTTATAAACCATTAATAATCAAAAAATGGCTCATTAGTTGCTAAATTATATAAAAATACACCCCTAAATACCTGCCAACATTGTTAAAATGTCATGAAATTGGTCGTATTATTATCATTATTAGCCAAATAAATGATTTTTTTTGCTGATTATAAATAAACTATGCAGGTTTTTGTCAATGAAATGGTGTACAACATATTACGTCATTAGTTCCAGATGATATAATAATGTGTCATTACACTATCCAGTGATTTATAGCATTAATAGATTTAATAAATTCGGCCTTTTCGTTGGAAAATGTCCACATGTTTTTCTTTGTTATCCAGTTAAAAAGAACAGTCAATGACTGGAAAAATATAAAAAAAGACCATTATGTTGTACTCATTGATGGACTGTAACTAAGTGCATTTACTCAAGTACTGTACTTAAAGGTGCTTTATGTAAGAATTAGCCACTTGCTGCTGTCATCTCGTGAGCTCAGTTAGCCGTGCAGCTAGCGAATGATCGAGTGACTTCACTTTTACCAAAGGAATATTTTAACACAATATCAATTAACACATAAGTAAGTAAGCTATAAACAAGTAATTAACAAAATATATTTATTTTTACACAGGGATGGAAGTTACTAATTATAACTACTCAAATTACTCCAATTAAGTCATTTTTGTGGGCACTTGTACTTGTAAGTATTTTGAATACTTTATTTTAATACCAGTTTTACTTGTAATTGAGTAATATTTCAGTAATGTAACTGTACTGGTACTACTTTTACTCAAGTATGATTTTTTGGTATTTCATCAACACTGGTCATACTGGTTTCATTGGTTTCATGGTATGAGATAGTTCTGAGAGTTGTTCCAAATGTTTAATGTCAGATGATCCATAAAAAGTTGTGTGGAAACACCCTAAAAAAGCAGAAGTGTGTCACACCCTACCTCATGCCTACTCACTGTTTCTAAATGTTTGACCTGTTTATGTTTATGAACAATAACCATTTGAAATGTATTTCTCAATTTCTAGTGAAAATTCCCTGTAACAGTTAGTTGTAAGAGCGTTTCTGGTTTTGGAAAAACTGAGCTTGTATTTTGCTGTGTCTGAACAGTGTATAGCAGTGATTAATTTCAAGTTTGCATTCTTCCAGTGCAGTATCCAAGAATCTCTGTTTGAAACCAATGAGGTTTGGAGGACTTGAGCGAAAACGCTACAGTATGTTCAAGCTGAGATGATTACCCACTGGGATTTGCCGTCTTCTCAGTTTCACTTAAAGAACATTTACTCTTTATTAAACAGAATAAAATGCTGAGCTGCAGAGCTGCTGACCTGGTACAGACGCAACACAGGGTTGGTGACAGCAAAGATGAGATTGATGTTATTCTCCGACATCTTCTCTGTGATCAGGGCTAGAGATGGGTAATCCTGTGGGGTCAAACCAGACAATGTGGTTAGCACATGCTAACATAAACACTGAAACGTTCCGTTTCACAGTCCTGCATATTTAAACAAAGTTTTTCATTCTCTCTGTTTCTCTCTCACAGTGTTACTGTCTACTGGCTGCAGCCCACCGAACACACCCTTGCAGCACACACTTACCAAGGTGGTAGACATGCTGTACATATTTTCAGAGTTCAGGTGGCACATCCCATCGTTGGGCTGCACAATCCCGGCAAGACGACCATCCAGAGCCACGTGAGTCTTAGCATCGGAGGTGAAGATCAGAAGGTGGGAAGCACCGGGGCGCCAACCGATCTGCTCCTGAGTCCATCAAACCGCGTAACAGTGAAAGGAAAGAAGGTTCATTTAAACAGTGTTTTGAATTGCATCAGCCAAACCCTCTTCCTTTGGACATCTTGAAATATATTGTGTAAGACAGAAGACTGTAAAACAATGTATATGTCTCCACCTTGCACACAGCAGCCTGGATGATGGCATCAAAGCCTCCCTCCGGGGCATCTCGGTTCCTGGACACCATCTGCTTCTTCACCTCCTCTGTGAAGCGACTCACCTCCTCCGTCAGGGACAGAACGTGTTTGTAGCCAAACTGTGGCAGGCAGGTGGTGTTAATGCTGTCAATGAAACACAGATCAGCTGATCAATCATCTGAAGATCTGTTTATATTGTGGAAACCATGTGACCTCCACAAATGATCTGACGCTTTCCAATTGGTAATATACATTAGTGAAGGGAAGCTTTGGGTGTAAATTGTTAAAAATGTATTGAAATGTAAAGATGCTGTGCAAAGCTACATAAATACATTCAGTTAAGTGTATTTTCAAGTTTTTTTTTGTAGTTATTTTGGATTTTTAAGTTACGTGCAAGGTGACATCTTGACACAACAGCTCTTTATATCACTGGGTTGTTCTTCTAACTGTGCTGCACAAGAGCAGCATATCCTTACCTTGAAGTAGCCAGAACCAGCAATTCTTTGACATTTTTGCCGAAAAATGACTGAATCAATTAATCGATTTTCAAAATAGTCGGGAGAATAATCTTCCCCGCAATCGACTAATTGTTGCACCTCTAGAGGGGAACTAAAAGGCTCTCCTGTGCTGCCAGTGGACCCGTCTCTCTCACTGCTGCACATTGCTGGACTGAAATTCTCCCCTTGTCTTATCTTTTATCCAAACATTCCTGCAGGCTGGACCTCAGCAGACTGTGTGTACGCGGGAAAGTAAAAATGACCCCGAGAGACCTTAAACCACCAAATTAGCTTTTTTTGGAGCCTTTGGGTGGGGTTGGGGCCGTTTGCATTGGGACTCCCCGGGTAGATTACCTGCAGCTGATTCAGAGCAGCTGACCAAGCACTGGGGAGCCACTGTAAGCCTTTAACAAGTGCTGTGACTCTGAGTCTGCTTGCATTTTTACTGTGCAACGCTGTGTTTAATGGTGTCCTAACAAAAATGACATCATCCGCGTAATGAAGCTACTTCCCACATGCAGACACAAACAACCGCTGAAATCAACACCCGTAGGTGCGTATTAGGAACGTAAAACATTGTCAGAATGCAGCCTCTAAAAACTTTCCATGACATACAGGTCTGGACTGAGTTTAGGAACTTATTAACAGTCAAGGAAATGTCGGCCAATCTGGAAGTTCCTGTCGTCATTCAGTGCTACTAACTTTTGATTTTAAAGGAATAGTCCCACATTTGTTTTGAACAAACGTCTTTACATTCTTACTATGAAGTAGATGAGAAGATTAACATGCCTCTTGTATTCGTATGTGATTAAACAGTCTCATTTTAATACTGATGCCTCTATATGAGCTACTCAAGCAAACAAGAGCTGAAACAAGAAGACTGGTGATTTCTATATAGTCGTTCTTGATGCCTTTGTCGTGGTTTGGGTTTTTGTTTGTCATTTCCTGTTTTATTTTGTAGATTATATCCTCACATGTCTTGATGTAACTTTCCATTTCCTGTCTTTGTCTTTTTCCCGCCCCTTTTTTTGTGTACACCTGTGTTTCATTTTTCCATTAGTCCATACTTATTGAGGAGGCATTAGATTATCATCTGACAGAAGAAGTTACACTTCAAACAGGTCGTAATTGTCATAATAAATTGTTGTTTCATCTTGTTCAGTTGTTTTCATTATTGATTATTCTGCTGATTATTTTCCCGAGCTCAAGGAGACGTCTTTAAATTGCTTCTTTTGTCCACCCAACAGTCCAAAACCCCCAAACTCTTCATTTATTATCATAGATGATTAAGAAAAGCAGTAAATCCTCACATTTAAGAAGCCGTAACCAGCAAATAATTAAAAAAAAAAAATCCTGAAAAATGACGGAAACAATTATTAATTTATCAGAATAGTTGGAAATTAATTTTCTCTCCATTGATTAATCGACTAATCGTTGCAGCTCTGCATAATATTGTCCAATAATGGTTGAATAATACACTGTTTTATTACTGCAACAGTTGATCCATCCACGAGGGTGCAAATACTGTATGAAGCACCTTTCTTTTACCTGTAGCAGGGGTTCCTCACAGCCTCTTCAGGGGAGATGTACATGTAAGGTGAGACCGGCTTGTCCACAAAAGCTCCAAAGCCCATACGGAGGTTGCTGGTGGTCTCGGTCATCGCTTCAGCCAGGCCTTTGCCCAGTGTCCTCAGGCGGGTGAGGTCATCGTTCATGGAGTAGGAGAGATCCATGAGGTAGTAGAGATCCACTGGGTAGCCCTCTACCTGACGCACCTTCACTGTGAAGCGCTTAGCATCATCTGGGAAATGGGATACAAAAAAATAAGGTGTTTTTAGATCAATGGTATGATTATCTTCACTGAGACGGTGCTCATATTAAACTCATGGTAAACCCTACCTGGCCTGAGGGTGATTTGTAGTTTCTGGGGCTTGATCTGAGTGATGTCTTGCGTGGCCCCCGCTGCCTTGTTGCTGAGGGGCCGGTCCTCGATCACCTGCAGTTTGCTTGACGGAGACTCTAAACCCGACGGAGCACAGCCCGCTGTCAACAAGTTATTCTTTAGATCACAGCGGGAAGACGTGGCAACACCCTGGCCAAAGTCCTGACAGAAGAGGCAGGATATTCGATAAAGAAGAGCAGTTTCCAGCATCCTCTTCGCTAGTTTGGAAACACTTAAACTTGTTAAAAAATGTAGTGAAGTGGATGTTTATTTACAGAACTCCCATCTGGAACGAAGCTGTGTCGAGAGAAAAGGGCATGTTGGATTCATTTGAAGGCTGAATCGTAGCAGGGATGACCAGAAAATGGTCCAGAACTTTATGACTTCTATTAAAAAAATCTGCTTGAAGATTTTTTCATCCCAACAAACTCTGTGCATGAAGGCAGATACCACATTTTTGAGAAAATCTGAGGAAGAGTGCTCCTGAACGTGTTGGAAGTCTCACAGGCTGAAGTCACCCTGGGAAAATTTTGCACTTGAGTGAAATATTGAGGATGTTGACACCCAGAGTTTAAGGATATTAAATCATCAGCTCTTTAGTCTGAACCAGAAAATATGACTACATCCTCATGCAGTCACACAAGCTCACTCGCTGTGTCTAAAGTGCCAGGAATCCACCCCAAACAGAACACAAAAAGTACTAAACATTCATTCACACCTGAACCCATTTAATAACCAGGGGATGTGTCTACATGCATTCTTCACCACCAGATTACTCGGCTAATGAGGGGATCTGTACAGTACCACCCTGCACCTGGCAGAAAGCTCACTGCCTGAATGAAGTGAAGTGGAAAAAGGAACCCACCTCCTGGAAGCACCACACACAGCTGGGGTGCACAGCCAGACACTGCTTACATGTGCTGGCCCCTCTGGAGGTGCAGACGTTTGAACCTGTGGAAGTACAGTTATTCATTATTGATGAGGTTCAGTTTATATGAGGGGTTACCTGTGACATGGAAAATGTATTCCCTGCGAATATACTGATTACTGAGTCTGCTGAAAATGCAGAAATGGGAAATGAATTGTCAAACTGCGTTAGCTGAGAAGAGGCCATTTTAATTTTAACCAAAATCCTGTCAGATACGAACATAAAACACATACAAGCAGTGAACAGGTGGTGGAGTAGGTGGTGGTTGTGAATTACAGGGGTTGACTGATACTTTTTCAGGGCCGATACTGATTATTAGAAATCAAACAGACTGCAAACTGATATTCAGTACCGATATTCATTTGCATTAAAAATGAAACTTGTGTACAATTTACTCAAGTACTGTTCTTAAGTACAATTTCCATGTACTTTACCTGAATAATTTGATTTCCTGCTACTTAATACTTCCTCTCCACTACATAACACATTTAGTTACTAGGTACTTTCCAGATTCAGATTATTCAGTGATGTGTTACCAATTTAGATATTGTTGTGGGCGGGATATTATTTGAGAGGATGTTGCATCAGAGCCAAATTAGCACTTTTTTAAGAAACTTGATTGTCAGAAAAATGCTGATAATGTGTGATATCAGAATTTTGGTGAATTTTTCAGCAAAAAGACCAAAGAGAAAAATGTTAAATCTACAGAGTTTAATCTAAAAATTAGATCGTCTTTGCCCAATGAAGCCCATTTGGTTTTTTTTTAAAGCTTTTTATTCTATACACATGATATGTCCATGTGCATTTCCTCACTGTCACAACTTCCAAAACTATTACTAAAACACAAGAAAAAAAAACTTGAAAATTACTGGAAAAACACATTGAGAACACATTTTAGGAGTTCAAAACTTTCCTCAAAGAGTCCCTAAAAAAATGCACCCTGTGTCTTCCTCGTCAACATAATCCTGGCTACACGGGCAAAACATGAAAACAAGCAGAGAGATGACCTACCACCAACTCCTGTTATTCCAGTAAAGATCAGGATCCATAAAATCCTTGTGGCCGGGAGAGCACCCATCCTGGTGCGGGCTCTCTGTGAGGAGGACCGACGAGCTCCGCTATGAGCACACAAGAAAAGAAGAGACAAGAAAAAAGTTTCTGCATGTGAAATCGACTCCAAATACAGTCAAATGCCTTAAAGCCACCACCTCCTTTCTTTACTCCTCACTCCACACGTCTCATTATCATAGTGTTGGAGGGAGGGGGCGGGAAAAGTGCAGCATCCAAAGCATCAGACATGTGACCTATTGTACCAGCTGGTAAGTTCACTCACTGTAGTCTGTTTTAAAGTTTGTTTTACTGAACATTACGTTAGATATCTTGTCAAAATATTGCTCCTTTGTATGAGAAATATGTGCAAAGACATGTTAATTAGAAGAAAAGAACAGATTTGGGTAAAAACTGAATCTACACAGTGAAAAAATGTAGTTTTTATAGCTGTAACACTCCATTAAAGTGTGCAGGCTTTGTTGTATGATGCAAATAATCACTATGATTAATATGAAGTAATAATTAACTGCAATCAAGTCTGTATGAGGTGTGTGTGAGTATACACTGCCCACTAGTGGACGTAAGCAGTAAGGACGAGTGTCTGCACACTTAGCTGCAGGGTGAGCTCCACCAAATGCATTTGTATTTTTTTTATCTATGCAACAAATGATGTGCAAAAATGTGTTGAAAGGTGAAGCTTTTGTGGGGTATTTCAACAGTTTAATAGTTGAACAGATCGCATTGATTGTTCTCATTAAACCTGGGCCTACATCTGGTTGTTATTTGTGATACAATTGGTTGCTTTTGGAGGCATGCAGACTCTCTGTCGGCCAGATTTTTGTCTTATTTCTCTCTGCCAGAGGTGGAAGAAGTATTCAGAGAGACTTCACTTAGATATAAGTAGAAATGACACGTTATTAAAATACTATATTGCAAGTGAAAATGTTCCTTAAAGCTGCTGTAAGTGATTTTTTTATTTTTATATTATTAAAATAAGTGTTAAGTAGCTCCATATTCCAACAGTCATCACTGTTATAGAGTGTTTTGTCGGTGGCCCATGTGTCTTCTCCTCCTGCTCATGCAATAAAAAAGGAAAGACATTTTCTGGTATCCCTGCCCACTTTATCCAATCAGGACAGAGACCACCATAAAAAGGCGGTCCTGCCTGCTTGTCATAGAGAAGAGGGAGGGGAAAGCTAACTGCAAACGACAATTTGCCATTGAAAAGATATTAGAAAGATCTGTTTGAGCTATAGCGTGATACATGATATATAGGCCGACCTATAAGCGCTTCATAAATGCTAGGACAGGGCGACAAAAATCAAATATCACAATATTTTTGACCGAATATGTCTATATTGATAATGCAAAAATATTGCAGAGATGACTATTGGTACTTAAGGCAAGTTTTAGAGCAAGTAGAACAGTCTGGTAAGTTCAGGATATTATATCACGTTACTTGACTGCAGCCTGCAGCCGTACAAGTATAAGGTAGCCTAAAATAGAAATACTCAGAAAATTGTAAGTACAGTATTAGAGTCAATGCACTTAGTTACTGTCAACAACGAGGAACATCGCTGACTTAAAATAAATTGGCGAAGAAGTTGCCTTGAGCAAATGTAGACCAATTACAGTTGTCATCGTACATTTTCCCATAGGCTTCTTTTTTTCATTCACAATTTAACAATAACGCTCTTCTACCTCTTTGTTCTCCCTCTGCACTACAGGAGAAAGACACGTCTGATTCATGCACACATGGGATTTGTGACATGAATCGCATCAGCTGAACTCTTCAACCAAGGTATAAACTTTTTTTGTTTATGTCCTGTAAAAGCTAACTTTTCTGGATCACAGTGGCTGATTTTACAGGTTTACATGTGATAATACAAATCACCCGGCGTGGCTACTGTGTCTGTGTCTGCAGCACCATTTACATCCACCAGATGGCATTTTCCTACAATATGTGGCCCTCCAGAGTCTTTGAAAGCATAACAATAATGCATCTGCATGAGTGTGGATCACATAATCCTTAAACCTGACTCTTTTGCTTTTGTCAGGAATGATTATGGACACTGACACATTAATAGCTGGTGCGTGAGACTGCTGCTGGAAAACCACATGTAAAAGTAGTAGAGATTTTTTAGCAAGTTAGACATGAGAACAGGGCGATATAAAAGATTCCTGCAAAACTCTCCAAGTTAAATAGAAAACATTGCTAATCCTCAGCGTTCCCGTCTGGTTACGAAGTCACTCGAGGTTAAAATTCCACTGTACGCGTGGTGTTTTGTCTCTATTCTCAACAGTTCAGGGCCGGTGACGAGAAACATCCTTTTTAAATGGCTCGCTGAGGGATATTTTTCTTTGGGACGTTTAGTTTTTGCTCAACAATCATGTTTTATTTTGCATCTTGCCAGGATCGTTCCACTGAACTGAAGGTTGCATGTTGGCATGGCAGTGAGATGTGAACGGGACTGGCGAGCGGGGCCTTGAGGCGCACCAGATGTAAACAATGAAGAAGAAGAAACACAATGAGGACCCAAGCGGTCCCTGGTTGACTTTGGCTTGTCAGTTTAAAGGGCATTGATGGCATGTGATGTGTAAATGTGAGGAGCAGTTTCAGCTTTACATTTTGAGGAAAAATCAATAACAGAGAGGCAGCCTCTTTCATCTCCTGCTTCCTTCTCCATCTTTGTACCTTTTTATGACATTTCTCCTTCCCCTCCAGCCCTCTATTGCTCAATTTTCCATCTGCAACTCTTTCTCTTGCTTCACGTTTGCCTTTCCTTCTCTCTTTCATGAAACTTCCACATGCAATTGCACAATTTTCTGCGAAGGAAAAGCTCCTCTTTTTATCCTGCAGGTTTGATTGACAGCACCCCTTGCACACTCTGCAGTGTGTGTGTGTGTGTGTGTGTGTGTGTGTGTGTGTGTTTGTGAGGGGGGTGCATGTGTCTTGGCATCAACCTGCGTCTTTTAGAAGTTTAATTGCAGCATTTGGTCGCTTCTTGCATGTGTGTGCATTCATACACTTGCACGTTTTTCGAATGTGTGTGTGTGTGTGTGTGTGTGAATGCTGCTTTGAGGAAACAGAGCAACAAAACCAGTGCAAAGGTTGCGAAAGAGCCCTCACACTGATTCATCAGAGGAGTGCAGGCACACGTGCATGCACGCACACGCACTCTCACACACACCGACGCACACACAGGGGTTGTGTGTTGACTTAAGAGTTAATGAATGGATGATTGAGGGCTGCAGGGGTTGGGGAGAGCAGTGCCGTGGAAACAACCCCTCTTTCCCAGGGAGGGAGTATACAACAAGAGTTGGAGACAAAGAAAGGGACAGAAAAACGAGTGTCTCAGAGACAGAATGAAATTCAGATTGTGTGTGCCGAGAGCCGAGGGGGCTGTGGGGCGAAACTCCTTGAAGCAGAAGCTTTCTAAGCGCCAATAAAGCAAGTAGCATGTACTTGACAAGGACCCAAAGGGAAAGAGAGAGGGAGAGAAGCAGCTGTTGGAGGAGGAGAGTGAGACAAAGAAGGAGCAGGGGGCTGTCCTTACTTGCTCTTCAGTGTGAGGAGGACTGTTATGTGGGAGGAGGCAGAGGGAGAGAAAGAAGAGGGCAAGAAAGGAAAAAGAGCAAGCAGTATGTTTGGTGTGTGAGGAGATAAACTGGAAGTGTGTGAGTGTTTTGCATAGTTGCAGGCAGTCTCTTCTCCTCTCTACGTCTCCGGGCTGAGGGACCATGCAGCAGGCGTGGACTCTCCCCTGGCTCGCCGCTCTCCTGCTGGGGCTGATGGGGCTCCCGGCGCGCGGCTCGGACTTCCAGCATCACCGCTACGAGGACATGGTGCGAGCGATGTTTGCAGTGCAGAGCGAATGCCCCTACATCACGCGCATTTACAGCATCGGGCGCAGCGTGGAGGGGCGCCACCTCTATGTGCTGGAGCTCAGTGATAACCCGGGCATCCATGAAACATGTGAGTAACACCTGATTCAGTGTGGATGGGCATGTTGTGTTGAGATCCAGAGTAGTGGAGCAAGTACAGCAAATTCCATGTGAGAGTCAGTTCATGTGAGTTCAGATTTTTTTCCTTTTTTGAAACTTTTCGGCTTTTTGCAACAGTTCTCTGAAGTTGAATGGATCTCAATGCACAGGCCCTGTCACTGGCTGCCCATTTGTTTTGCACTTCTTTCTGTGGGGAGTGAGAGCATAGCTGGCAGGAGACAGAGCAGTCTGTGGGGGCTCTGTTTCTACTTTTTTTTTTTTTTTCCCAAGGAGATGAAATGCAAGCTTTCGATTTAGCTGATTTACTGTGTGGCTTTAACATTGAAGAGGAAAATGAGGAGCTATTCCAAGCTGGCTTCTTTGATAAACATCAGAGACGGTAATCTGTGGAAAACAAAAGGCAAAAGTGAAAGAACATCTGTGATTCATTTCAATTTTTGACATCCAACCGCTGACAAAGTGTGCGGTGTTATTCAAAGCTGAGCTGATGACACAGAAGTTCACTTTGAGTCAACAAGGCTCTAACCCTGAACCCACTCTTGCGAAAGCTCTGCTTGTTTCCCCCCTCCTACTCTCGACTACTGAATCAGCTCTCCAGGTGTTTATTTTGCATATCGGTTGCAAATTGGAAAATCATAACCTCGCCGTGGCCGGCCAAGGGGTCATGAAGATTTTTCCATCCTTGCATTATTAACGGCAGCTCTTTGGGGAAATAAAAAGCTTGACAACTGCAGGGGAATGCTTTTTTGGCCATGGCTGAGCTTGCATTTTTATCTACATTCGCACACGTAGGGGCTTCCTTCAGTAGAATAGAAGGATGTGTGCCTGTTCTGTTGCAAGATGACCGATGGTGAAAAACAGGAACCGTGCACTTCACGGTAGGGAGTGACCTGAGGTCTAGTCTGGGTCAACCCTCCTGCACTCTTTAGGAAGTTCATGTCTTTTACATGCTGCTGAGTGTGTGTGTGTGTGTTTTTTTTTTTCAAAGCTGCACGCTTTAGAGCCAACACTGTTCTCTGAACCTGAGGCCAGTTGGCCCCGTGTTAAAGAAAAGGAGGTGAATTGCAGGAGCCTAGCTGCCATTTGGGTGCCTGAAGCAATTAGTGAAGGGTGTTCATAAATTTGGAAGTATCTGCTCACCCCTACGATTCCCCACCCCCCAAAAAACCTACACTTACTTCTTCTCATGAACAACAGAAATGCAAAAGAATACAATAATGCAGCATATTCAGTTTTAAATTGAATGGTAAGGGCTTAAGACGGCATTATTTTAGCTTCCGGTCAGTAGCTGTGTCTAGCTGTAGTGTTTGGGGCTTCTATCAATGCTGCTGCAGTGATTAATGAAGGGACCCCTGAGAGGAGGGAACCCTTCACAGAGAGGGAGACTGTTTGGATAGGTGGCTCACCCAATCAGTGACAGATACCCAGAGGAATGCAAGATGATCTTATCCAAATAATCCAATCAGTCGTAATCACACTCACTCTCCTCACCTTTGTGCTATCAAGACCATAATGTCAAAACATTAAGGTAATTAGTTTAAGGTGAGTGCATTTTTAAAGACACAATCTTCCTTTGTCAAATGAAAAGTTGAATTCGTGTGCAACAAAACCCAGCACCCCTGCTTAATTTAACACATGATCCCGGTCTTGGGGCTCCCTGCTGTGCATGTTTTAGATGTTTCCCTGCTCCAGATGAATGAGTCGTTATCAGGCTTCAGCAGAGCCTGATGATGAGCTGATCATTCGAATCAGGTGTGTTGGAGCAGGCAAATATCTAGAACATGCACAACAGGGGGCTGACAGTGATTGTTTAGGGAGTACAACTGGAAATCTGAAAAAGTAGCTTTATTGCCTCAAGTGATGTCAGATGAGTCGGTCTGTGGATTGTGGAGTTTAAAAAGTGAGCCTGCCAGACAACTGTAGCTCACTCCTCATCTATTGCTGCCTTCAAATACAACTCGTAGGCTCCAGATTACGACACGGGAAGTCGTTTAAGTTCAAGTGGTTAAGCGATGAGCAACACCGCTGCAAGGTAACGGCGTCTAGAAGCCACCAAGCTAAAAAAGACTGTCAAGCTCTTCACGTTGCATTTGTCTGACGGAGGCCCAAGTCTCTCATTGGTGACTTCGCCGATTTTAACTGTAATCTCAGAGACTGCCCCCTGAAGCGCTGGTTCAAGTGTGCTAACGTTAGCTCCTGCGTTAGCTTCCTCACTAGCGTGTTAGCTAAGATCCTCTCAGATTTTGGGTTTCTCCTCTGCGACATGTTGTCGGACTGCCTGAAAAAGTACTTCTTAATACTCATTACGTGTTTTACACTTGCAATAGTTTGCGAAATGTGACATTGGTAGGTTATAATTTAGAAAATTGTGGCGCACCAGCTTAGCTAAACCCAACCTCTCTTTGAGCCGCCATCTTGAGAACCCACAGATAAATATTTGAATAGTTTTATCACAAAAGTACAATGAAAAGTCAACACAGTGTACCTCACTAAGAGACTTCCATTGTTTCCTGTTTACGATCTCATTCCCCTCGCTCTCACTCAGGCAGCCTAATGATGATGTCTTTAAAGCAGCTGACTCAAGAGTATCTTGGTAAATGAAGTGAAATTGAATCTGCCATTATCCGCTAAGTGCCATTTATGACTACAGTGGAGTGGAGTCTTGCTTTTTTAATCAGGTGATGGAGTGATAAATTCAAATTTACAACCTGTAACATTTAGAGACTCAACGTGCTGGGACAAAGACTCATAAAAACTCTCAGGTTGAATTAAAAACATAAAAAAACAGCCTACCTATTAAATTTCTCCGTGTTTTCATGTAGTGAGTGTGCTCATATATGTATGCGTGAGCATGCTCAGGCAGTCATTTTAAATGTCACGCTTGGCAGCTCTGTGCGGCTTTTTGACCTCATGTCCCCCTTCACCTCTCCACTTCCTCCCCAGTGGAGCCGGAGTTCAAGTACGTGGGCAACATGCACGGCAACGAAGTGCTCGGCCGTGAGCTGCTCATTAAGCTCGCCCAGTTCCTCTGCGAGGAGTATCGAGCTGGAAACCAGCGGATCATGAGGCTGATCCATGACACCCGCATTCACATCCTGCCCTCCATGAACCCGGATGGCTACGAGGTGGCTGCCAGACAGGTAATGTACACCCTGACATGTATGTGAGCTCCATGTGCACAAAGAAAACCAGGGATATTCTCCCACCGGGAAGCCTTTGTCTGTTTTTCTTCAGCAATCATTTGCCACTTGTGGAGAAAAAGTTTCCACATTTTTTCTAGATTGTGTTCTTGCCAGTGGAAATGTTAGAAATTTTAAGGTCTCTCAGGAAAACTTGCCACCTGCAAATTAAATCAGGGCAAACACACAACCCCATCAGGTATGTGTTTGTGTTTATATCCATTAAATTAAAGCAACAAGCCAAAAACACTTATTAAATCTTCTACTGTTTGCTAATATCTGTAATAATCCCATCTATCAGCTCCTTGAGCGTGCCCCTACCTCTCTGCTGGGGGTAATTATATGGGCTGTGAAACAACAGACACACATGCTTGCCCCCTTTACCACAAACACACCCACATGTGTAGCCACACAATCTCTCTGAGACTAATTACATGTCCTGAGGAGGGCAGTCGCGCATGACAGTCTGTCTTTTTGCCACTCAGACAGCCCATGCACGCCACACTATAATTTGCTGCTGCATCAACAGATGTTGCAGCATCTGGAGAACAATGGAAAGGCTGCTTCATTTTCCAGCATCCTAACCGGCATTGTGTTGATTCGGGGTACAGACTGCGCTTTTGAGGAAAAACAACAAAAATATTGTTTTTCATGTCCATGTTGTCACAAAGTCTAAGATTTAAGTGCTTCCATATAGAGTTCTTTCAGTTCTTTTCAGCTCTTTTCTTTTTTGTCAGAGTTGTGTATAAGCCTGCATGGAAATACTGAGCAAATCCAAGAAGAGCCTCCCTATTTAGGAACAAATCATCTTTTGGAAAGGCTCCCGATGTCAAAAAGAAAGAGAAAGCTGGAGCGCATGTTGGCTTTATAGTCAGTAAAGAAAAAGTCATTTGTAAAAGCGAAACTTGTAAAAGGTGCTATTTGGAGTCAGGTGGGGAAAGAGGAAGAAAATTCCAACTAACTCTGAGTATAATAAAGAGTCTACAGCCGTGCTACCGGCTATGTGAGGCTGTAATTAGGCACACAATCTCATGTTGGTGTTGTTCCTGGAGCTTCACAGCAAAATGATTGAATTTTCCTTTTTGGGTGAACTGTAACCATCATTGCAATCGACCAGTTGTGTTTTTGGAACGTCATTGCATTGCGACACGGGGAAAAAGACCAGAAAAATATGCACATGGGAGAAGTTGTCCTTCAAAACACATGTTAAATGTTGTAAAGGAGTCAATTCTAAGCCTAAAACTAACCAAACAGCAACAGAAAACTGAAAAGAAATGGAAAATAATAAGTAAACTTGGTGTAAAAAGAATAAGTGAACAATATAATATGTTCCAATTGGGGATATAAACCCTGTGAGTGAGAGTTCTGAACGTAGCAAATTAGGACTTTGTCCCTGTTTCGTAAGTCAAAACCAGGAACAACACCAACACAAGATGCAAAGTTATGACCTCACAGTTGCAATTATGGTGCCGGAACAACATGAATTATGATGGAACAAGAAACAACACTAACACTGCGATATGAGATACACTGTGCTTAGCTAAATGCTAACGTCAGCCTGCTAACATGCTCACAACAACAATGCTATAACACATGTATAGCAGGTATAATGTTTACTGTTATTCGGCATGTGAGTTTAGCGTGTTAGCACGATAAAATTAAAGTGCGGGTGAGAACTGATGAGTAAGTAATATTTATTCCGGTATGTGGAAAAAGTCGAGCGTTCACCAAAGTCATTAGAATTCATCCTTTGGGGAACATAAACGACACCTTCGCCAAATTTGATGGCAATCCATCCAATAGTTGTCTCTGTTTGTGTAGTCTTGACATCCCTTAAAGGTTGTTGGGCAGGAATGGAGCTCGGATTACGAGGAAAACAAAGAAGTCATTGTGAATTTAATGTCATATCCAGAAAAAAAAAAAAAAGGAAAATGATTAACGGATGTTGCACCGCAGATTGCCTGGGCAGTTTGTGTAATACTCAAACCAGCTCTCCTTTGCTGCTTCCAAGCAATTTGAACTCTTAGCTTGAATAGAAGCCAAAATGATTCACTCGCTCTACAGGGAAAAAACAAGGTGACTTAACAGAGCGTGACGTTTTGTGTGCGGGTCAACAGGGTCCAGAGTTCAACGGCTACTTGGTGGGTCGAGGGAACTCCAGGGAAATCGATTTGAACCGGAACTTTCCAGACCTGAACGCACTCATGTACTACTACGAGAAGACCAACGGACGTAACCACCACCTGCCCCTGCCAGACAACTGGGAGCAACAGGTCAGTGCTACCGGATAAACGGCACAGGAGACACAAGACACCATTTATCAGCGTGTGAAAATACATGTATGTGCTTGTGTGGGCGAGAGAGAGAGAGGCGGACAGGAAGATGGATGAATACGTTTCTCATGCTGGTGTGAGTGCGTGTGCAGTGTTTGAATATGGACTTGAATAATGAGCAACTGTAACATAGCTGAGTTATCTTGGCTTTAAGTTATGTTGACATAAACGAACGCGTGAGATTTGTTCTGGATCAGATTCCACTGCCAGCTGAGCTTTTTGAGAAATAAAAAGAAACTGGCCTTTAAATTGAAACATCACGTAGACCCAGTAAATCGCTCGGTAGGCCGTCTGTGTTGTGTATGTTTATGCGTGAATGTATAGTCTGACCCGTTTGGATGGCCGTGTTTGCTTATCTTACGCTAAAACCTATACCTCCTCATATAAACTGTGTTTTTCTTCCTCTGGGTCAGAAAGAGGCCGCTCTCCTTTGTCTCTGCAATATAAAACAGGCGGGCAAAATGGCAGCCTTAGTCGTTCGAACTCAGGGACAAAAGCATTACTGAAAATATCCAGTACAACCTTCACGCATAATATGAAACTTTGCGGAGCATAGGAGATTAATCTCAGGCTCAGAACAAGCTTTGACGATTTAAAAGGACATCAGAGTATTTAATAAATCAGTCATACAGTCAGCTCTCGCAATCCTAACGACCTGAGAAGATATACGTACTGTATATGAAGACTTCAGCTTCAGCTAAACATTTTTGTCTTTTCGTCACCACAGTGACAAATACGAACTGACCTACTCTGCGGCCTCAGAGCTTAGATGTTACCTGCTACCTTGAGGTGCTGCCTGACTCGCCACATAGCTGACAAACCTGTGATTTCACTCGAATTCTCATGCTCATTGCCAATTCTGTATAACACAGTAGTGAAGAAGTACTCTCAGATCTTTTAGGTAGGTAGAAGTATGGAGTCTCAAGAGTGCCATAAAAAACAATTAATCTGTTAAAGACTTAATAAATAAGTTTGGATATATGAGAAGGAACACAATTGATTGGTTAGGTCAAGAAAAGTAATTGGTTAGGTTCAGGAAAACATTGTGGTTTGGGTTAATACACGATGTTAAAAAACTACATTACTTCTGTAACGTCTCTCCTCACTTCCTCCTTTGCAGTTGTAATAATAACTACAGCCGCTAGAGGTCGCCACCTACCAACAAACGTAAATATGTTGCCTAATCAGCTTCTTTCATTTCAACCTCTATGGTCATTTTTCTGATGACGACAGGCTCTGCTTTTGTTATTCCCCAACCCTAACCCTGCCCCTATAATAACATATAAAAAATGTCAATACTACAATATAAAAATACTCCATTACTTAAGTATTATCAGCTAAATTAACCCAGAGAAGGCTATTAAAAGCAAAACGTAGAATCTTAATCTGTAAAAGTAACTTGATAACTAGTAACTATATTTGTCGAATAAATGTAGCGCAGTATCGTGCAAAAGTTACGTTCAAGTGCATCAAAATATTGCTAAAGTTACATACATGCAATTGCATATCCTGTAGATTAAAAATGATAACAAGCAGACCCTTGAGGGGATAGACTGTACCATTTATTAAAAGTATGCTATTGTTATGCATTGAGCTCAGATTGGCTGTAGTGGAGACACACTTCTGCTCTGGGTGACTCTACTGCAGTTCACCAGCACTCATTATTTGAGCTCACTGCAGTGTGAAATGTAGAAAGAAGGGAAGGATGAGAGAGTGTGCTGTCACACTATTGCTAATAGTCGGCTGAAAAGTACATTTTAAGTAATAAGGTCAGATCCTCGGGGGGCGTCTCGTCTGCACTCATCTTCAACAGACACTAAAAGGGCTGCTGTTTGAGGTTTCTCTCTAAATTGGTCTGCCCTTTAGTGCTGCTTTAAACCACGGGTGGATAATAACCATGAAAATATAATGAAACACCCCTCTAAGCATTCGAAGTAAAATAGTGTAAAATATATATGACAGTTTGTTTCCATCACATTGCAACAATATTAACCAGATGAACAGCGTTGTAAAAAGTACCCAAAAGTCATAGTTATGTAAAGATATCGTGTTAAAATATTACTCTGGTAAAAGTGAAAGTCACTCATACAAGATATTAAATGTACTATAGTATCAAAACTATATAAGTACGTTATACTTATATATACATGTATACTGTATAGCAGGGGTCGATTGATTACTGGATTCAATAATCAGTATTTTTCTGATTCTGATTTTTTTTGTTTTATCCAATTGCCGATAAAAAATAGATAAATTTAACTGATGCAGCATGCAGTCTGCAGAGTAACTAGTTGCTAAAGTTCTCCGATAAATGTAGTGGAGTAAAAAGTACAATGAGTGTATGAAGCAACAAAAAATTTAAATATTCAAGTAAAAAACACCACAGTACCTCAAAATTGTACTAAAGTACAGTACTTGAGTAAATGTACTTAGTTGCACTCCATCACTGCATATTAAACATATACGAGTGTGGTTAATATTATTTAATTATGCAATGACAATGTTAACAGACAATGTTATTAAATTACATCATCAGTCAAAATAAATGATGTCATACACTTTGTTACGCAACCAAACTGTCAAGAAATAATCAAACTTTTGTAGAGTAGAAATTAGGTCTTAAAGGTATTATTTATTTATTTATTTATTTATTTACAATCTTATATTGTTATATATTGATGATGTCATACACATTGTAAAGTCATTAAAATTACAAGAAATAATAAACCCTTTCTAGAGCAAAATATTTGATATTAAAGGTTTTATTTATTTATTTATTTATTCAGTTATTTATATATTAATTCCCTTTATATGAATGTATGTATATGTAAAATAATATGATATATACTAGAGATATTTATTATATGTATTATATTATAATAATAAATGTCCATGCTGCGATACACCCCAGTGTCCATTACTGCATGAATCACTGTTATCAATGTGAAGTTGCAGCTATAAGGAATCACAAATCTTCACACATTTGCATTTAGAAAACGTATCATTGAGATACTTTTCAAGACAGACAGGGGAGGATGGTCTTTTTCCTCTCTAGCTCTTGTAAACAGAGTTTGACAAGGTATGACATTATAGAGAAGTTGTGACACCATCATATGTTTTCTATTACATATGATTACAGTAGTTTCATTCCCAAGCAAGAGGCAGCCTTTGATTTTTTTTTATTATTTTTTTTTTTTTACGTTTTTCTGTTTCCCAGTTCTTGGGCTGCAAATGTGTAGAGAAAACTAAAACACTGGTCCTCCCAGTCGCAGGCTGGCCGTCTACCCACATGACTGCTTCCTGAAAGGCAAACACAAAAGAGTAACTGTGCCACTGTTACAGATACTTCATTCATGGCGCTCAGGATTACATTCTCACGGGCTACGTGAAGCCACAGGCCCCTGTGCTCGCCTGCAGGCTCAACCATGCTACATTTTAATTAGCCAGCTGATGAGGAATGAGTTTAATAAAAGACAAAATCTCAGTCTGTTCAACAAAATAATGCAAAGGTGGAAAAACTATTTTAAGAAACTACACGGGTCTATTTTAATTCCTGTAGATTAAAAAACATAACTTTAATGATCAAATCTTGTAATAAACTAGTCAAGATGATACATGCTTGTTTTGGTCTCAGAGTCTCTCAGTGTACTTGTAGTTGTTCATGGTTAATTCTCCTCAAGAATAATTTTTTTTTTAAGTTTTCCACTGACCACAGGTTGTCAGCAGGATCTTTTCTAAGAAATGTACACAGCCTCGAAGAAAAGCCGACTTTGCAACAGGAGACATTGCATCCTCATTCAAAAACGACTGAATATGTTGATTGCCAGTGACTCCCAAAGCCTATACCATCGTCCCCAAAACAACATTACCTTTACAGCGTAACAGAGACTGCTGTACTGGATCTTCTTCATACAATCACAGTTTTGTCAGGTTCAAGCAAAGAAACTGCTTGGTTAGGTTTAGGAAAACATCATGGTTTGGGTTCAAATAACTACGTTACTGCTGTAACTTCAGTTACAAACATACCTATGTTACATACGTAACTTAAGTTACGTTATGTTCGTGACGTAACTTAACTAGATTAGTAAATTAAGTTGAAAACACTATTGGTTTCACCCTGGAGACGAATAGCGATATCCTGGGTTTAAGTCCTGTCCTTGTTCAACCCAACCAGCCATCACCAACCTCCCCCCTAAGCAGACCTTTTTTTCCTCTTTACACTACTTCACCTGACTCCCTCCTTTGCTGCTGTAATAATTACTACAGCTGCTAGAGGTCACTGCCGAACAAGAAACATAAATAAAGGTCGTAATAAGCTGCTTTCACAGTAGACATATGTGGTTGTTTTTCTGATGAGGACAGGCGGCTCATACCATCAAATAATGAGGAAAACATGTACTTTGCGTCACTTGAATATATGAGTTTAAAATGGCTCTGTGGAACTTCTGCTGGAATCCGGTCATTGGTTTATGTTGGCGGACTCCATTTCTGAAATAACGTCAGCTACTGTAGCTCTCCGTTAGCGGAGCGGAGGGAGGCACTTGAGAACATACAGCCACATCCTTCAACAAATCGTCCACAGGTTTATATAGGCGACCGAAAGACTGAGAAGGTCTCATTTTTCACATTACAATCCACTCACATACGGCCAATAAAGAAGTGATTGATACATTCACAGTAAACTGCTGCAAATTGTTACATCAAACCCCTTTAATGCAAACACAGATCTGTCAACAGAGAAGATACATTCTCATACCGTCACACAGATTCTCATGTAATCGTGTCCCCCGACAGGCGCCAGACAATGTTTGTGTATGACTCTCGATCAATGTCGTCTCTTAGCTGATTATTATTATGGGAGTCTGGAGTCTGGTCAAGGCTCGTCTTATCTGTACCTCCAGACTCCCAGAGTCTGTTCACATAAGTTTACCAAGTGTGAAGGACAGTGAGGAACCATCAGACATTCCTTTATAATCATGAATTCTAACCTTGAATTGTCTGTCATTGAACCGCTGATTGATCCAGAATGAGTACATTCGAGCCGTCACGCTACTCTTCCTGTCTGAGGTATGATTGCAGTGTGTCCTTCGTAATGTAACCCTACACCACGGTGACAGCTCTGACTTCAAAGCATGCACGAGTGTATATAAAGATCCACAGTCAATAAACACCTGCCAGTCCTTTCAAACAGAAGTCCCACTTCTTGGCTACGACTGCTGCGTTCAAGGCCGGCAGTCTCTGCTAGGCCTGATTATCCTGCAGCTGAGCCGGCCTGTGTTTATTGTCCCGCATACCTTATTCAAGGAGAGGTATTGCTCCTTGTCTCCGTGCATGATATATGGCGGGGAGTGTGTGAGGATAGTTGGCTCTGACAGAGAAGATAAATGGCAGCCTAAAAGTGGAATTTAAAGGTTTGTAGGATTGCACGAGAGATGCTGTCGGGTTAGGTGTGTGGCAGGGCCCTGTGCGTGCAGAATGAGATGCATTCATTATCAATATGTTGACATTAAAGGCATTGGGACTTACAGATCACTATGTTAGATAAAGTGCATACTGTACATTTGCAGTAGAAGTAACACCTTACAGCTTCTTTAACCATGAATTTCAGGCTCAAACACAGAAATCATTATTATTTGAATTTAAGGGGCTCTGTGGATCTCTGTGCTGGAAGCCAGTCATCCGTATACCTTAGCAGACTCTATTTCTAAACTAACATTTGCTACTTTTGCTCTGTACAGAAGGACGCACTGAGACGAGGCACTCGGGAACGTGCGTTTTGTTACATCTACTGCAGAACTGCAGAAAACTGTCACAGAAATCCAAAGAAATCCACAGTCCAGCAGCATTAAATAACGTCAACAAACCGTCTACAGGCTGGAATGGACAACCGAGCGAGACGGGGAAGGTCTCATTTTTCACGTCGTGTTCCAATCCACTCACACATGGCCAATAAAATAGTGATTAATACATGTGAACTGCTACAAATGGTTACATAGAGCCCCTTTAAGGTAAAATGAAATATGTTGAAGCATATACTGAAGTGCACCACGAGGAATTATTGTATGGGCTTGAGAAAGGCAGAGGATACTTAACTATCCTAACTAATTAACTATGCAGTGATGGAACGTAACCAAGTACATTTACTCAAGTACTGTACTGTACTGTGCTTGTACCCGATTATTTCCTTTTCTGCTCCTGCATACCTCCGCTTCACTACACTTGAGAAGCAAATATTGTACTTTTCACTCCACTACATTTATTACTAAATACCTGTCCATTTAGCAATTAGCAATCCCTTCCCTCCACACTTGCTCGACTCCTTTCCTTTTTCCAGGCAGCTCTCTTTGTCTCTCTTTTCTACAAGTGTTTTTTTTTTTTTTCTTTTGCTGGAGCACTTGAACTGGTACTGTAGCTTTCCCTGTTCCTCCATTGCTGGTGGTAGCTACCAGAACAGGAGGATCCTGCTTTCTGCATGTTATCCAAGCAGACAGGACCACCTCATTATGGAGTTCTCTATCCTGATTGGATAAAGTAGGCAGGGATACCAGAAAATATATTTTTCTCTTTTACTGCTAGAGTAGTAACTGTATAACAGTGACTGTTGGAATATGGAGCCGTTTAAAACGTATTATGATATGAAAATCAAACACAGTACATTTGATATCAAATACTTCTAAGACTTCTATTCAAATACTATTCATATGGGTGAGTTATATTAAGTAATATTTTTACATGATACCTTTACTTTTACTCAAGTATGACGTTTGGGTACCTTTTACAACACTAACTATGGTTTCCTAAAGAGCTTAAAGAAGAAAACAAAATCACAGAGAAAACACTTGCATGTGCTTAAGAAGAGAAAATGAGGATTTGCCTAGTTAATCAGCCAGGCAGAGGCCAGAGGTTCTGGGTGAAAAGAAAACCAGATGTCTTCAGTTCACTGTTGTTTGGGAAAAGTGGGGGTTGAAGTGAAGGTGATGCGTCATAATATCAGTAACCAGACAATATACAGTAGGTCTCACAGGCTTTGGGAAAGAGTGCATTGGAGAGTTTAATCTAAGGTCTCGGAAAGTACGTAAAGACTAAATTTGAGCAAATTATGCCAATTATGAAGTCCTGTATATCGGTTAAGTTTCTCGTTGGATATCCTCCACAGGTCGAACCAGAGACGATGGCAGTCATAAAATGGATGCAAAACTACAACTTCATCCTGTCAGCAAATCTCCACGGAGGAGCCGTGGTGGCCAATTACCCCTTCGACAAGTCGAGAGATCCTCGCATTCGAGGGAGGACAACATACGCAGCCACTCCAGATGACAAAATCTTCAGAAAGGTGTGCAGCAGATTAAAGAAATTCCTTCCAGACATTAGACACATCTGACCTCATCGCTGTCTGCTGTGTGTGTGTGTGTGTGCGTGCATGAAAACATTTGAATGATCGGGCGCATTTGTCTGTGATGTCAGTTGGCGAGGACCTACTCGTACGCTCACAGCTGGATGCACAAAGGTTGGAACTGTGGGGACTTCTTTGATGAGGGGATCACAAACGGGGCCAGCTGGTACTCTCTGTCCAAAGGTAAGCAAAAACCTGACATTAAAACTGGCATTTAAAAACACTTTTAACTCCACTGGAATCACATCATGATCAATTTTAGAGATACTCTTCCTGAGAACAGTGAACTGGGAGGAAACAAAAGAAAGTGTGTGGGCCTATCACAGCACGGACAGGCTGAAAAACACAATGCAAACACATTATTTTTTTTTTTCCCAGGGTGATGAAATCATTACCTCTGATTGACTAGTAAGAATATCAGGTTCAGGGTCATGCCGTCATCGTCCTGAGGAAAAAAAAAAATTATGCGCAGGCACGTCTGATGGTGTGACGTTACTTTGGCCTTGCTGACATCCCCGTGACACCTGTGGATGCGTCAAGCATAAATCACCTCAGACACAGTGATGAACTTTAACAGCCACGACAGGCGAAGGCAGGTCAGGACTACCTGTTGGAAAGAATCACGCTGAATTTCTCTATCAGCGCCGTGAAGCACAGCAATGACTCACTACCTCCATATGCAAAGCAGTTCCCTGTTTACATGCAAAATTCCAATGTGTTGGATAATGTCCATTGATCCTTCCCTTTCCAAAAAAAGACAAGGCCACCTACACGAACGACGGCAGGCACTGGCAGAGCCTTCAGCATGAATGACATGCCTCGAGTGGCTTACAAGGCGAGCTGTCCCGGTGTCGTCATGAACTCTGTGACACTTTCTGAGGCCTCAGTGCTCTCCTCTTCCCTTTAACCTCCTCACCCCCTGCACACCAACAGCTGCACTTCCACTGACCCCTCAGCTTATCTGCTCAAGTGTGGAAGACGCAACATGCAAACTTAGGGGCTGTATGAAAATTATTCAGTCCCTTAAAGATCCAGTGTGTGGGATTTAGTGGCAGGATTCTTAGTTTCTGGTGATTATACACCAATGAAAGCATAATTAATTAATATTATATTCTCACATTTTACCTTTATCAAAAAAATTGCACACTTTCCGATTTGGATACTGCACTTATTGCGATTTTCATAGTATTTTGATTAATCGCGCAGCCCTAACTCTCGGTGTGTTGAATTTATTTTTGGTAAAGTGTCATCCAGTATGTCTATTCTTGGTGCTATTAATATGTTCTATTCTGTATCTACTGCCAATTGTATACATAAATCAAATCAGATTTACTGTCCTCATTTTGCTCCTATAAAATCAAATTAATATTAATTAAATTTTTGTGTGTACTGAATCTGTTGTTAGGGATCGGTTTAATACTCTATTATTCACTGGCATTAGTCACCTACAGGCCATTAGGAGTTATATGAGTATAGGCACAAGCATGCAAGTCTTGATCCTCCCATTTTCTGGTTTATGATTTAGGGGAAACTTGGGTTTGATGAATACTTATGGTAATGTTTTGCTGTAGAGCTGTTGGAAGCTACAGTACACCAAGTTCTTCCAATTGTCTGGGCATGTATTTGATCTCAGCTCAGTTAATCTGTAACTGCAACAATAACAGTACCCACTACTTTGATCTTTAAATCCGGGTCTGGGCTGGTCTGGATTATTTCTTGGAATGTGAATCTGTTGAGCTTTTTCGGTTGAGTCATGCAAGCTTTTGAATTGGACGAAAACGCCCACAAGTCGTATTTAGTGGGAGCACGTTATGTTTATTTTAACAACTCCTTTTGCTCCAAGTGTTATGTCATGGTCTGTGTGGTTAGTTTTGAACTTTCCCTCCCAATTCCTGGCATCACATGCATTAGGTTTCTATGAAAAGTGGTGCTGTGTTGCATAGTTGCAAAGCCAAAGACTTCAAAACTTCAAGCCATTCTGTTGTTGTGTGAATCTGAGTCAATCTCAAAGATGTTCTTAAAGGTTTGTCAAAATACTAGAATGCAGTGGTTATATGTGGTTAAATATGCTTGACCATGAAAAAAAGAAGTGAAAGCTTTGGACTCCAACATGACCAAAAATGTGTAACAGTGGTTTTTAGAAGTGCTGACATGATAAGTCACATCAGCTCCTTACAAATCTGAACAAGCTCTTCTAGAGGCAAACCAAGGCTCTATTTAAACGACTTCATAAACCACAGACCAGACAAATGTATTTGTACAAATACATTTGTTCTGTTTTAAAGCTATTCTCTTGAAAGCTTAAAGGTCACATTCATATTCAGCTCATATTCAAGTTCATACTTTTATTTTCTACTAAAAAATGTTTACATACTTTATTGTGCAGAAAACACCTTATTCTTCTCATATCATTTACTGCTGCGACACATCTATTCACCCTTCATCTGTCTGAACGCTCCGTTTTAGTGCCTGTCTCTTTAAGACCCCCTCTCGAAAAGCCTGGCCTGCTTTGATTGGTCAGCTCTCACAGGCCTGAGGAGGCACTGCCAACCAGGTATCTGCATCAGCTCCGTCAATGTTTTTGTAACATTGGCCATGCTGAGGACGTGGTTGAGGGCGGTGACTGTATAGTTGTGACATCACAATGTTACAGAAGTCCTGACGGCTTGTTTAAAGGCACAGTTTCTCCTTGGAGAGTTTTGAAACATTTACAGTATTTACATTGCACGTAGACGTGCTCTTATAATCAAAAAGACATCGGAGTCTCACTTTCTACAACTAGGACCTTTAAGTAAAACATATCTCTGTGTGTTTCAGGCATGCAGGATTTCAACTACCTGTACACCAACTGTTTCGAGATCACCTTGGAGCTGAGCTGTGATAAGTTTCCTCCAGCATCAGCACTGCCCAGAGAATGGCTGGGCAACCGCGAGGCACTGGTTTCATACCTTGAACAGGTGAGAACACACATACACACACTCGCTATGCGACAAAGCACAGTTATGTCATTTGACTCGAGACACGCGAACACAGCCACAGACACAAACGTCTTGCTTCTTCTGGCTCCTTGTAAATATTGGCTGGGATTCCCTGGATAAAGTGAGTCGCATGAAATTCAGTGTAATTCAAGTAAGCTGACTTTTACCTTCCGTCCAAGCATGAAAAGAGGCCTTGGTTTGAGGACAGAATGTCTTTTATCCCCAGATTATCAGATTGCTGAGGTAAAATACAGTGATGTAGTGCCAATAATAGTGTTTCTGAAGCCCTGAGGGGGAGCTGGGAAATGCTTACCTGTTTCTGCAGCGCTGATCAAACAGACCATACTGAAAAGGCCTGTTGCAATCCACAGGGATGTTGAGGAAAGAAGGTTAATGAGGCTTTGGAAAGTTGCTTTGGGAAATACAGTTTGGCCTGATACGACCTGCAATCAATGCAGCATTCAAACACAAACCTATCTACGGTCACTCATACCCCATTTGCTTTTTTTAACACATATTCCACGCTGCAAAAGACGAAATAAATGAAAAAGCAATGCACATTTGTTTCTCTTTTCTCAGGTGCATCATGGGATAAAAGGCATGGTGTATGATGAAAACAGCAACCCAGTCGGCAATGCTGAGGTCTCAGTGGCCGGCGTCAACCACGATGTGACCAGCGGTGAGGAGGGGGTTGGTGTTAGGGGGGTGTCAGTTCATTGTTACACACGTGTGGTTGTTATTTGCTGGGAGATGTTTTACTCTTTAACTGCAGCACTGAAGAAAAGTGAGTGACTGTGTGAGGTTTGTGGTGAATGATCTGCTAATGTCCCGGGTAAGTGTTCAAACCTCGTTGTAAAAATATTCATCACAGACAGAAAGTGGAGACAGAATGAGATCTTTGTGTTTCTTGGGAAGAAGTCAAAGAAACACAAAGGTCACTCAGCAATGTAGGAAAAAAGTCTGTTTTTATAGCTGAGAAATTAAAAATCATCATCAAAATAAAATAAATAGGTGCACTCAACCCTCACACTGGAATGAACATGCTGCCCTCTAGTGGCCAATGCTGGAAATGCACTTTGAAAATAATTCAAACTAGAGTATCTGCACTGTTTTTACATTCTGAAGTACTTCTGTTATTTTATGCAACTTTATACTATACTGCATTTAAGAGGGACATATTGTACTTCTTTACTTTATGTTTTAATTTACAGCTTTAGTTAATAATTACATAAGAATTGAAAATCCTGTGATGAGAAGCGTATTCAATCTGATGAATTATTAAATACTAAAATAAACTCACCCAAAACAGATAGAATTGGACCCACCTTGGTTGACCACAACATATAAATATCACGTACATATTAACATATTAGTAATATTAGTAATATTATCTAATAGTATGATATAGAACAATGCATTTTATTTGTTTTAAATTCAACTTTTGATTTACAAGATGAAGACTGTGTTGTCTACTTTCCAAAGTTAAATAGTCTCACTTGATGTAAATAAAGTACTTTGGGTTTTGTAACTTTTACTTAACATACTACAAGGAACTTTTAACTGCACCACCGGTTTTACACATTAAAGTGTGTTTACAGGTCCGAGTACTGCACATGTGAAACAAATAGTATAACGTATTTTGTGGCTCCAGAGGACGCTGCATAAAGCTGATAAATTGCCTCCAGTGGTGTCACTCAGTGGCTAAATTGCATTGTGGGTAATGTAGGCTTCAGGCTTTGAGAAGCAGTCCACTGGTATCGCATTGCACTCCTATAACACTGTTCTCGGAAATGTTCTTATTCCATATATTCTACTTTCTTTTAAAAACCTACAAGCAGCTTCCTCTGGAGCCACAAAAGGCTTTATACTACTTTTTCACATATGCAGTAGTACTCCCAAGACCTGTTAACTCACTTTAATGTGGAAAATTGGAAATTAAGGAGTCTCCCAGCGTGTTTAAAGTTCCTTGTTGTAGCTTTAATTAAAAAGATATGAATACTTCTTCTACCACTGTGTAAATTAAAATTTTAAATACTAGTTGGATGTTTCCACCTCTCATTTATTTCCCATGTGTGCTCCTCCAGGAGTGGATGGCGACTATTTCAGACTCCTGTTACCAGGTACCTACACTGTGACAGCATCTGCCCCAGGTTACGTCCCTTCCACCAGCACTGTCACAGTGGGACCAGCTGAGGCCATACAGGTGTGTTTCTATCTGTATGTCATACATGGGTGCATAAAACAAGAATCCAACAGTTTGACCCACTAGTTTACCTCTTTTTTAGTGGAAAAAGCATGTATCGTAAGCAGCTGTGATTCATTTTTGTGTGTTCTCGACCGCTCACACCTTGTTCTTCATCTCTACCCCGACAGCTTCATTTTTACTTGAAACCGGCACCAAAACAAAACCTGAAAGTGAAGCCCCACAACGGCAAGAAGAACCTCTCATCTCCCAAGTCCCCCTTAAAACTCGGCCCCAGATGAGACATGGACAATAATTCAGACAACACACAAACATTTATATACACACATACTGACAGTCCCACGTAAAAACATACACACCACGCACACATGCAAATTATGGAAATGATAATTGACCATAATATATGTATGTAATTTTACCTTTGTAGTCCCACGATTATGTATTTCAAACCTTTGTGTTTTTGTTTGTGTTTTTTGTTGATAAATATAAACTGTGTGTCTGTATTAAGGAAATGTTGTGTATTTATGTAACAGTGTTGATTTGTATGAACACAGCTATCCTGTATTTGTAAAGGACTTTTTTGATTTTGATTACTCTAATTTGATGAAAATTGAAAGTGAAAATAAAGGAATGTTTTTGCTGTCATTAATTATCATCGCTGGATATTGTGTCCCTGCTTAATTCACCCCGTTTTTTGTTCTTTAATGCAATTGAATGAGTAATATGTCTTTATTTCCTAACTTTCCAATCCCTCCTAAACACACATACATAAACTAAAGGACGGGACAAAAAGCAAATCAACAAACAAACATGAAGTACAAAGAATTTCATTGAAGAATACATCAATAAATAGCACAATGGATGCAGTTTGATAAAGTATTAACTGTTTCAAACTCTGATGTTACTTCAATGTTTATGGTAAATGAGAGTATTGAACTCACTATAAATAAAGTCAGTGGGATGTTTCAGATCTCTTCTGGTCAGGTTGAAAAAATGCATGTCTGAGTGGAAAAATGAACTTTTTCCTGCCGACCTCTCAGACCGTGTTCTTCAAACAGCAGGTGTCACTGCTGCACAAGGAACTAAGCAAAGCACGGCTGTTCCTGTGCTTTAAGTTGAATTTCCTGACAAAAAAAGCAGCAATATGAGAAAGAATGCTGTCCAAACAGGTGAAGATCTGATTCTGAAACCTTTCCACTATTCATCAAACCCACTGGCAATTACTTGACCAGCTTAAATACTATGAAACCCTGTTCAATATTAGCCTTGTACCAGAGCTGCAGCATTTAGATGATTAATTCATGAGTCAATTTACAGAAAATTAAAAAGTAAATATGTTGATAAGTTGTTTTTTCTGATAAAAATGCAAAAAGTTCTCTGGTTTACATTAAAGTAAATCTAATATTCTTTAATTTTGGATAGTTGAGCAGACAAAACAAGACATTTCAGGATGTATAGGAGATTTTATCAGCCATGTCTTGCTGTTCTCTGATAATTCATTGGCAAATGATTGATTAATAATGATGATCTCGAATTAATTATATCGTTATCTCGGGAAAACAAAGTTTCATTATCTCGAAATCTCGAGAAAATTATCCCGTTATCTCGGGAAAACGGCAGTTGTTATTTCGAGATAATAACTCGAGATCTCGAGAAAACAAAGGAAATTAACTCGTTATCACGGGAAAATGGAGGAAATAGAATGTATGAATGCATGGCCCTTTAGGGCTTCCGTACTAATGTTATATGTTGAACTGACTATTTAACTTCAGGCAATGCTCTTTTGTCATGTTTTAACTCTATTAACTGTCTGTGCAAGTTCCAAGGAAAGTGCTTGTGCATTGTTGCAAACGGAGAGGATTACAGTACTTTAATTTCACATTACTGGATTGAGTTTTTATCTGTTGTGCATCATCACTACCGTCAAATGAGACTACATTTTGACTTTTCTTTAAATGCTTAGCCAGTTCCATTATCCAAAGATCTGGGAACACCAACCCACTTTCCTGGTGATGCAAACCTACAACTTCTTGGAGCTCACCCCACGAGCAAACAATAAATTGCACTGTGTACTGTCGATCACAGCACTGCTGCCTTCTGTTATGAGGTGGGAGGGCAGATGACACAGACAGAGCAAGCTGAGGTGAAGGCTGACGTTCTGCTACATCACAAGACCGAGCCTCAGCTTCCTGGAGGTGGCAGCAAAGGATAAGATGACGTCTGTTACAACAATGCACAATAACATAAATGAAAAAATACATATTTGTCCTAATTTTTAAATGTATTTCTGTAGTATAAACATAGTTAGTTAATATGTAAAATCCAAGGTAGATGTTCTGTGCTATTCTCATGTTGAAGATCCCACTACAGGTATTTTAAAGGTTTCATTTGATCTAACCTTTAAAATTAAGGCTGAAAATTGATGGAAAATGTTTAATTATTGAAGACTGAAAACTAAAACCAAGAACTGGACTCTGGTTAGACTGGACTTGACTCTCTCAACTTGTATTCTGTAGTGTTTGTGTGGCACAGGAAAAGCAACAATCGCTTCTCTCTGACGAACAGGAAAGAGGAAAAACGCACTTCACCTGGCACTCTGAATTTATGAGAGCGACACAGAGGTTCCCTGACGACACGTGGAGTCGCACAAATAATAAAATGCCAGGTGCTCACACTGAAGATGAGTTTAAACAAATCTTTTTACACAATTTACACAAGAAAATCTACCTCCATTTCCAGACTGAATACAACTGCTGTGCCACTGTCACTTCTTTGCTATTGATACTGATATTACATCTGGATTTTAAAACATTTTTTTGCCTTCTAATCTATTAAACCTCCCAATTTAAATTAGTGGGTACATAATCTGCAAAGAAACTAGTTACTAAAGTTATCAAATAAATGTAGTAGAGTAAAAAGTACAACATTTACCTCCAAATGTGGTGGGGTGGAAATGGATGCAAGCAAATGAAAATGGAAAAAGGTATATTGATTGCATCAGAATGACAAACAAAAAGGCCAATAACCAAATATGAACTGTGAGCAAGTTGACATTCGTCATGTGACCTCAAACCCACTGTCACGACCCTCACCCAGTTACCGACATCACTTCGACTATCAGTCCAGAAACTACAAAAGATGAGTGGAATAATTTCCATTTTCTGCCTACTCTGACTCTCTGTCACGGCGGCTGATGTTTCTCAGAGCAGACACAATAGGCTGATTGTACCGCAGCCAATGTATTCTCTGCCTACGGAGCGTTATAGTGCCGATCAACTGGCTGCAAATACGGAAAGACAACAACAGACCCACATACTGACCCTGAATGAAAGTGGCCACTGTGAGAGGAGACAAAGCCAGTGTTTCATACAGGGTCACTGATCTGGAGGGTTCTCAGCGGTGGTATGGGTGTGTGAATGTGTGTGTGTGTGTGCGTGTGAGGGTTTGCACTTGTATTTGTGTACCATTAGGTGGCCAAATGTGGCGTCAATGAAGCCCACCAGTGGACCTACAGTGCCAGACATCTCAGTCACTTACTAACCCACAGTCATTGACTCAGAGTTTATGGGGATACTCTACGACACTGATGGAGCTTATCGGAAGTGACAGATCAACCACTGTTAGAATGAATTATGTGTTAGCACACATCCCGTCTAAAGTGGGAGCGCATTAGTCATTATATTATTCATTACATGCTATAAAATGTATATTCAAACCTCAATAGATTGGTTGGTTGATAGATTGTGTATTGTTTTTGTGTTTTTGTGGGTTAACTGGAGCAAAATTGGTATTTAAAGAGAATTTGATGGTTGACAAGAAGACTTTCTATAAGTAAGTTTTACTCCTTTTATTGTAAATAATATGTTATGACTACACGCCCAACACATTAAAATACTGACACCAGCTGATCTGTGTACAGTAGAGTGTGCAGGTATGTGTATATGTGAGTGGGCCTGTTTTGTGTTTTGATGACCTCTGCTGTGTCTTTTCCTTTCCCGTGCCGACACTTGAAGGAAAAAGCGTCCGACTGACTCCGTTTCCTGCTATTGTTCTGCACATACAAGATCACATATGAGGAAGCTGTCATTACTGCAGACGCAGCAAAAACTCGGCTCACACCACAACACGCAGGGGCCACGGCTGAGAGAGGAGTTAGCAAACGTATAATCCCTCGTGTAATGACTGTGATTTTCTCTCTCTAAAAAAAGGTTCTCATTGTTTTAATGGCTCCAAATGAAGGAGCTGCAGAATACAGGTTACACCTTCAGAGGGCTTTATTACAGGGAAACCTCAACTTTTCTACACCATGTTAATGATATCTGTGACTTTCTTTACCCAATTAAAAAAACTGTTTGATCAAAAGGTAATTCATGTATTAGCCTACATAGATAAAATTCAAAACAGTTGAATGACTCAGTTAGTGACTCTGAATAACACATTTCAGAGAAATCATTCAGTTCCAAACATAGATGATGTTACTTCCTGAAACTGCTGTGAACAGTATTTGGTCTGGGTGGAGTGGACAGCCACAACATGTGCTGTCCTGCACAGGAATGAGGTAATGAATAGAGGAAACATTCGTGTTGATTTTTGCTTCATTCTTTGCCGCAAAAAGGGTGAGTCGTCTTCTCGTCACGTGTTTTACACAAGTAATAACCACAGTAGAATATGCAGATCTTGGTAAGCTACAGAACAATGTGAATGTGGAAGTCCTTGAAATATCTGACGAACTGTATGTTTTGTAATAATATGTTCCAATCTTTTAGAGCTGACATGAATGTCAATTTTGTAATCTTTTGGCATCAGTTGGATGTAAAGGAAGTTAAAAAGGAAGGCAGAAATATTGCAAAATGTAGCTTTACTGTACAGTTCATGTTATATATATATATATCTGCTGCCAATGTGAGTCATTTAAAGATGTATTGACATTTTAAGATACAATTCCCTTTACTGTAGGTTCACTGTGGTTTGTTGGGGGTTAAAAAACATCTTAAAATACAGTTACATGATTTCAAACTAGGTCCTATATCTGCTGAACAAGTTGGTTTACTGGTACCATGATGAGGTCAAAGTTAGAAGTCTTTAAACTTATTGAGAAAAGAGATTGAGTGACTCTGCTGCATCAAGGGTTCCTGAAACTCATTCAGCTGATGCACTCTTGGCCACCCAACCAGACTTTTACGAGAGTTTGATTTCTTTGAATTTATTTATTATCAGCAGTGATGAAAAAACCCTAATTTACTTGATTAAATTAGTTTTTAACCATTTTCTCACATTTTATAAACCAAACTATTAATCAAGTAAACAAATGCCAGATTAATTGATAATGAAATAACCAGTTGCAGCCCTAATTAAGAGAAAAAATGCTCATTAGTCACACATATGGCCCCTGTGAGTGCCATATTATATATTAACAAGTTAATATAAGTGATATATTAAACAGGTTTAGGTGGTATTTTAACATTGTTGCTGGTGAAATTTGAACTGATTTACATTCTCGTAGGTAAAATCATCTGACAGCTCTAGTTGTACCATAGCTTAAGTTTAGTAAAACTTACCATATGTTCCTGTAAACTGTAGTGTATAATGTACGCAAGCGTATTTTTTGCCAAGTCAGAAAATGGCACATTTTTTTTATCATTATCATAATAATGTGAAAATATATTTTGCATGTGATTTCAACAGATAGCAAGAAACGTTTCACATTTTAAAGCAACATTATGTAGAAATAGGCGTTTTGTGCGATTTAGCTGAAATTAAGCTGGAGTAAAATTAGCCTCTTTTAAAGGTGCACTATTCTGACATTTTAATCAGAAGAGGTTTTTTTTTATGCCTAAACAAACTCTTGGCTGAATAAACTGAATAAACAAACTGACCTTAAAGGACGACACAACTTCATACTGTTTCACTTTGTTAATATGTGGCGGACCCTGCCACCTTTCTAGCTTCAAGCAGTGTTCTGGGGGACTTTATTTTCCTCTGAGGACAGCTTGTTTATTCAGTTATGGAAAAGAGAAATATTTCTGATATTGTTTTATTACTTCATTTACATTGTAAATATTACAACTCTGAGTTTGAATTACTTCTCCAAAACCAACATAGTGCCCCTTTAACTTCTGCGCACGCTTTCTTTTCTTTTCAGTCAGGCACCAGGCGGGCCAGCTACGGGTCTCTTCGGAAAAAGTGGGTGGCGTTGTTGTATGTAGGCATGGAGAGAGGCGCAGCGCGACACGGCTGCTCCTGTTCCTAACGTGATGACAGCTGACTGTTCCGACACTCAGAGCCGGGACCACCGTGTCACTTTGAAAAAACTGACAGCATGTCTTCTGTGACCCTCACGACAAAAACAAAGCTGGTCCTCTCGGGAATAATGACTCTGCGACTCGTGGAGGTGTAGCTGCTTCAAAAAGTTGTGTCGCGGAGAAAAGAAGCTCCACCACCACCACCACCACCACAACCACCACATCAGCAGGCTGAAGAAGTTGGATATCTTGTCTGACTTGATCCCACATTTTCCCGTTCAGACTCTTTACAGGTAAGAAAAGCACACAGAAAAAAAACACTTTTGATTTTTTGTTGTTTATCCTGCGCTGGAGGAACTAGAGAAACGCCTGTTATTGAAAGGAGGATGAGTAGAGATGCATATAAGTTTGTAACACCACAGGAAGGGTGCTATTAGCTCCTCTCTGGTGGACCTGAGGGTAATAATGTGGCATGTTTCTCTCTTATACTCCTGTTTAAAATTGTTTAACCGTGATGGTCGGAAGGTGTCAGTGGTTTGGGGCGTGCTTTGAACAGGACTTGTCCTCCACAGACAGCCTCAGTGTGGATACAGACACAGCTATCAGGCTAATGACGTGAGCTGAATGACTGATGGCAGTGAGCACAACTGCTACAGACCAAATAATCCTCCCTCCCTCCCCCCCTGTCTGTCTGTGTATCTGTCTGTCTGTCACCTGTGGCCACTGCTGTCAGTTGTTCCACCATGTGAGAGAGAGGACTACCAACACACACACACACACACACACACACACACACTGAGGAAATATTGTGGCCACAAGCACGTGCACACTTAATAACTTAATGACTGTGGTCAGGTCACAAGCACTCTGATGTTTTTCTAATTTACTGTCCACTCAACTGTTCTGTTCTGTTCTGTTCTGTTCAGTTCTGCTGAATTCTATCATGCTCTATTCTATCCTATGATATTTTACTCAGTTCAGTCGATGCCGGTTCTGTTCTTTCCAGTTCTGTTCTGTCCTGTCGCAGTCTGTTCTGTTTGATTATATTCTATTTTATAAATTCTGTTCAGATCAGTTTAGTTCTATTCTGTTCTGTTCTGTTCTCTTCTCTTCCAGTCCACTGTTTCTATTATATTATATTATATTATCTTCTATTCTATTCTATTCTTTTCTATTCTATTCTATTCTGTTCTGTTCTGTTCTGTGCGGTTCTGCTCTCTTCCATTTTTCTTTTTTCCTTTTTTTTGTGACCAGTTGTGTTGTGTCAATATCTTGACATGTAGACGTATCAGGGCAATAAAAGACAGGTGTATAAACAAAACAAAAATATATAAACTATGATGACAACATTTGATAAATACTTTTACCCTCTCTTAACAAATTCATGACTTAACATTTTAATTGTAGTACAGCCCTACCTTTATGACAAGGACAGTTACCGATACAGAAAAATAAAGCATGCGCCTGCACCTCTCCCACCCCTACATTCAGTAATATTGCTTAATTTTCAGACCAGACATGGTTTGATGTGTTCACTCCTTCTATTTAATCACATTCTATAGTTTTTGATATCAGTGTATGACATTCTCAGTTCATTCTACTCTTTTAGGACTCTTGCTGTCAGTTCGTACCCTGATTTGACATCTCTGTTCATGCGTTTTTTTGGCAGTTCTGTTCTATTCTATTCTACTCAACCATATCCCAGAGATCATTAGTTTTGTTTGAGTTGGATCGGGACAGTCTGATGTTGAACTGGAGCAGTGTGCTGATGCTCATAATCATTGCATGCAAGGATGCAAAGATTACAGCAACTGTGTAATGTATTACAGAAACAGAGAAACATACCACATTATAGGGTCTGTTTTTTTTTTAGTTATGTAGTTGACTCGGCCATTTGAACTGAGTCCAGATTTAGTCGAACAGGCTCTAGTCACACTATGGACCATTGTTTGGGCCAAACAGCTCTGCGAGAGATAGATTATAGCCTTCATTATATCAAGAGGAGTCTCCCAAACACAAAGAGCAAAAGCTAAATATGCGTTTGTTCTGTTCGCACAATACAGTATGTTTTTTTGCCATAACAGCATTTACACACAGCTGAAGTTAAGTAAGAAGTTCAAACATAGTGACAGAACTGTACCATATACCAGATTCAACCTGTACCATGTTGCTTATCCAAATCACAGCAGTTTATCATCATCCTCCACATTTGTTTTCATGCTCTATAAACAAAGGAAGTGAATGTGTAGTTTCATACAGGCACCTTTTATCCTAGTTTAACCCCTTTAAACACATCAAATATATAGACACAGATATGTAAGTGATTCTGACAAAATCGCTGAATATGAAATCCATACATTTCACCTGCATTGATCATTAAATGCATGTCTTCCAACCATCCACACTGAAGTCAGGATATCAGTATTTCTACTCGACCAACACCAGCTTTCTACTCTCCTGCTGCAGTGTCATTATTAGGAGTTACAGTGCTTTGGCGCTGGCTCACACACCATAAATTCCCTTTCAGTTTTCTTAGCCTGCAGGGAACCATTCACCAGTCTTTTTATGAAAATAAAAGAGTCAATAACTTGTCCATGCACGTGTCCCAGGACTGTGCATGACAGTGTATTTTACCTTTTGCTTCCTCTGAGTTATACCTGGCAAACCACCTGAGGTCTTCTTCTTTAACTACTATCAGTCTTAATCAAGAGTATCTTTTTCTCCTCTGCTGTCCAGCCTTTGTGTTTAGTGCCTAGTCAGGACTGTGGATGCACACAAACATCCTACACACTGAATTATTCAGCACTTGCAACAGGCTCCTATATCAGCACAAAGAAACTTGAGATGTTTGTGTCAGTTTGCCTGTGTTACGTGTCACAAACGCTATGCAGAAGCTGTCCCCATGAACCCAGTTAAACATGTAATTGTGATGTGATTATAATTGCAACCAACCAAAGGCACTCCAAGCTACAGCGACAGTAAATAATGTCAAGCAGAGCAAAGTAGTGAAAAAAAGACTTGATGGTGCATGGGTAAAAAAGGAAAATTCAATTTTTCTTCCTATTATGTAATATGCTGTCACTTCAGAGTGAGGCATTTCTCAGACATTAAAAAAATGACATTCCTTACGTTCCTCGCTGGCAGCACAGTATAAGTTAGCTCGGCTGAACAGGCAGGGAAACGCTGGAGAATTAATTTGATTTGAACTGGATGTGAAAAGGGGGAGGAAGAGTTTAGCGCTAGTATGAGCAGCGGCTGCAAAGAAAGGGGTGAAGCATGAGGCTGGCTCCAAAAGTAACGTATGAAGTACAAATACAGTCCATAGACCGCCATGTTAAAATGGTCATCTGTACAGCAGAAATAAACATGTTTACAGCTTGTTGCAAAAACTGGTTCTGGTCCTTATAGCTAATTTTCCCCATTGATGACAACTGTAAAGGGATGAATTCAACTTGCCAGGAGCTAGCTGTCTAGCTACCTGCCAGCAATTATGCTTAACTCTGCCTGTCTCAGCTCCGCCCATGCTCCGCCTCTTTCCCATTTGTAATGTTGTGAACGTAACCCCCAGACCCAGAGGTTGGTGGTACTTAAATGCAAATCAGTTTGCCGGTCCTGAGTGACTGTTTGTCCATCGTCAGATTAAGAAATAATAATGAGCAATCATGCAAGGCACATCATTATGGTGGGTTTTAAACTGGTGCACAAGACCAAATTGAGTGAATACAAGTGAAACATAATGTTGCAAAAAAACGTCTGTCGTGTTGCCGTGTCGCATTGATCCATGCTACGAGTGCACCCGCGACTTCCCCGTCCTACGTTGCCTGTGATCTGTGCTCATGCCCTCACCAGAGTAGGATTCGTAATTTAGCATTCTGGTTCTGCACCCCTGCTGCCCGCGCTGCTGCAGCCTAAACAACGTCGATGTGGAGCCACCACACTGAGCTTTACAATGGCTCTTCAGAAACCTGTGGGTGACGTCATGGAGTCCATGTTTCATACAGTCTACGGATTGGATTAGACAAGACCGACTGGGAAAAATAAACATGAAGACTGAGAGAAGCTGTACATGCTTGCTAGAGGACAGACAAAACAAGGAAAGATCACCGTCAAGGCTGAGAAATCTGTCCAGTTAGTTAGCAAGAACTTTCTGAGGCAACATAGTACTGGGTAGATGACAAATTAGTAACAGAAGCAGCAACATTTGGTTTGCTCTTGCTGCCATCCTTCTACAAAAAAGTTAATGGCAGTAATATTTCTAATCTCTGTGGACTGGTTTTATGGTTCTTAGAGAATTTTGTTGAGCTTTTGCGCCCGCATAAGTTTTGTTTAATGATGTGCAATTATTTTTGAAACGGACATCTTTGCTTGTAAAGTGACATTTCAAGATCTGAATTCCAATGCAGCTGGTATTAACCAACCTCTGCCTCGATTATTCCAATGAGTTGTCCCAAGAGTTGATTCACAAAACTCATTAAGGCATGCTATGTTCTGCCATCTTGGCAGTCTTTTGTTAATGTCCTCAATTCACCCTCAATTTTCTAAAAGTTAGGGAACACGATGTGAGAACGTTGTGTCTGTGTGAATTTTTCTGAAAAGAGCACACTTATTTCACCCTCCATAAATTGATCTCTTTCCTGCAGGCATGTCATGATGTGATTCCAACGGAGAGATCAGTTATGTAACAGCTCATATGCAAACTATTAGGGCTCAGCCATGTTTTAAGGGTGCGGCATCTCCTCGGGCACCTCTGGGGTCCTCCCAGGGAAAACCCTCCACCGTCCAAACAGATCTCTGTATTCGTGACAACGCGGCCTCTGCCCTCTGAGCACAGACGTCTGAGCTGTCCTCCTCGCTCTGGAAATGTTTATGCAAAAGACCAGATCTACCCGGTGTGTGTGTATATGTGTGTGTGTGTGTCATCAAAGGCATTAATATTCAACACGTGCGCGCTTGAGACAGGAATGGAGAAACAAATATGTGAGTGAAAAGAGTCAAAGAAAGAAAGAAAAGGAAGAAATAGAGCCGGCTTGAGGGAATGCATGTGCACTCGCCAAAATGCAGAGATGCAGGAAAGTGAAGTGAATGAAAATGTGAAGACGATGGTGGATTTAGAGCTTTGGATGAGCCAAAAAGAGTATTTGCAGTCTTTTTCCAAGGAACCACCCAGGGTTTTCCCCTACACTCATGCAGCAACACATCTTGCAATGTTCTCTCTACAGTTAGAAAAGTCACAGACCATCAGTATTTCTTTACATCTTTTTAATTTTAACTCGCAAAAAGAGTAGAATCCTCAATTTGCAATAGAAACCCATTTAGCTGTTTTTTAAAGCAAAGTTTGTCGAAGTAAAGAGGTGTGGAAGATGATTTGCTAGGCATGTCCTGCCCTGACTCAGCTCATTGTTGGCCAAGAAGGAAAGTAATCGCTGCGTTGCAAGACCTGACTTGGCCGACAAAGGATCATTTTATAGTGGTACTGTATTTGGACAACCCTCCCATCCTGCCATGTGTTTCACTTGGGGCCAGAGGAGTCAGAAATACCGCAGCGAGTTTGAGCCTAACTCATCCTTGAGGTTCAGGTAGCAACACAACAGACATGTGCTCAGACAACAGATTAGTTAGACCACTCATGTATCTGTCCAATCCAATCTGAGGCTACCACCAGCTCTCAGTTAGCCTAGCTTAGCATAAAGACTGGAATGAAGGAAACGGGTAGCCCGGCTCTGCCTAAAGGTAACAAAAACCGCCCAGGAGCAGCTCTAAATTTCACTCATTAACACATAATGTCTTATGTGTTTAATTTGTACAAAAACTGAAGTGTTAACCTGACAACACAAAGTCATTCTGGACTATGAAATATTCTGGCACATAGTGACCCAGCCGGCTAACTTGAGTAGGGATACATGATTTAATGGTGCGGCTCTTTTAGACTATTCAGATTTTATTGGACCCAATGGATCAAATTATGACAGTGAAATAAGTATTTTTTTCTCGGGGCTGTGAGACTAAAAAAAAAAAAAGGATTCAGCCTTTTCCAGATGCTTCTTTCACAATGTAAGCTTATGGGGAAAAGTCTGTTAGGGCCACAGTGCATCACGTAATGATGTAATTACACGGTTTGGCCGAACCAGAAACTGTCTTCAAAGCCTGGCGCTCTTCCTGGGTGCTTGGTTTACAGTCTTAATGCTAAGCTTGGCTAAACTAACTGGCTGCTAGCTGTGTATTCATAGCACTCTCATCTAACTATTGGCAAGAAACATATTAGTGTACGGTATGAGATGCAAGAATGGCATTGGAGTTTACAACGTCTAAAACTGGATTGTCTCACAAGAAGCCAGTTTAAAATAAAGTTAAAAAGGCTAAATTGTTGTCAGACGATAGCCGATGGTTTATGTATTTTGGCAAATGCGTTCCACCTCATTTGCTCTCCAAGAGTCTGTTTATCTGCATGCAATCAAAGACGCCTCAAATGTGATTCGTCAATACCTCTCGGACTACAAGGGAATTACAGTACAGTAGTGGACTACAGATTCATCATTCATATGCAGGTATACATAGATTAGTAAAATGTCAAACTATTCCTTTAATTGTGCTGTCTGAACCACATTATTTTAAAGTAGAAAAAGCAAAATAAAGACCACAGTGAAATAAAAATAAATAAAAAGTGCATTCAGAGAGGACTTATGTCTTGAGATGGACAACACTTAGACTGAAATGCCAGTATTTAGGGGATGTGGGTCAAATTCATTCTCAAACTGATGTGTCCTAACCACAGAAGTCAGCATTCTCTCCAGACTATTGTAAATAAAGAGAACAGTCCTTCCTGTCTCTTGATGTAAACAATTTGAATTGATGGTGGCCTTGTGTCAAAATAGCCTTTGTCTCCACTGCAGTTATTGTTTGTATTGAAATGCAGAGTTGGCATGTTTGTGTACAGTACAGTATGTCTGCGTGCTTTCTTTTTTGTCTGTGTATGTGTTTGCTTTTCTGTTCGCATGTTTGAACGGCACGAGTTGGCTTTGCCAAATATTTCGACAGAGTTTGGCGTCTTTCGGCATTTGACTCAGCTTGCCAGATGTGTTCTTTTTATCCAGCTGGCTGAGGCCACGTAGTGCTGCCTCATCTGGTTGAAATGCACTTTTAAAGCCAGGCTGCTTCCTTCACTGTCCTGCCCTTTACTTGTTGTTTGGAGCAGTAGCAATACACGCAATGTGGTATCATACTATGTGTTGACTTTTAGAGTTTTTATGAGGAGGCCTTTACAAGTCAGTAACAGATGAAATGAACTGCGGGAACTGGGTGTTTGGGGTAACTTGCATGCAGCAGAGGCCCAGGGCTGCATTTGAAGTATCAGTAGGCCGATAGTGGATTTTAACTGGCTGATATAATAGGGACTTAAAGCAGTGATGGTGGAGGAACAGCTACAGCATCTGCCAAAATGTCCAGTAGGCTGCCATGGTATCACTAAGCAACAGTTAACTCTTACAACGGCTACTTCTAGAGCTACCTTCCAACACTTTTTGATGACTCTTGGGTATGGCAAACCATACGTTTTCCTATAATAAACTGTTGGGCTACAATGTCAGGAAGTGTCGAGATAGAATCGTGCACACGTGAGGCTTTTTTTTTCTTGAACGCCGTAGCCGCTCCCTCAACTGTTGCTGCTTAAACTCCCTATTAACAATAGTTTGGAGCAGGAAAAAGGCCTTAACCGATTCACTGACTGAGCAACATGGTAAAAAAAAAAAAGCAACACTGTCAGAAATGTACTTTATTAGATGTTCAACAGTTTCTCAATTTCTAAGTCAAAGTCATAAATACATAAATAAACACATAAATCAATCTAGATCACTGAACATTAAACTCAAATTAATAAATACCTAAAAATCAGTGTTGTACATCCCCATGTGACTGGTGGAGGCTGCGCAGCCATCGGCCACTATCAAAGCCAAGTTACGTGGATACAGATACCTGTTGCCATTGATTAATCAGCCTATTTGATTGTTAGGTTGATCTCTGATTTGGACCCAGAAAAAAACATGCTTTGTGGGTCTGAACTGAAACATTTAGTCAATTAGTCAATGAATCAATTAATCACTTGACAGAAAATTCATCTGCAACAATTTTGATAAACCATTGGCAATTTAAGTACAATTCTAGGCAAAAATGAAAAACATTTCCAAGTTTCAGCTTCTCAATTGTGAGGAGTTCTTACTTTTCTTTGTATGAACTGAATATCTTTGTTTTGAGAACAGTTTGTCCAACAAAGTAAGCAATTTTAAGACACAAACTCTGGCTGTATGTGATATTTAACATCATATCATCAGCTTCCAGTGGCTTAGACCACCAAGCCAGTAGACACCCTCAACTAAATCATTTTATATGGTTTTCATGTGTGTGTACTGTTTGACAAAGTATTCACCAGTCACAGAGCATAAAGTTTTATGTTGGTTCAGACCTCAATCACCTCAGCCAATTATGACATTCATGAATGACTGCTGTTGCTAATTACTTTAAAAAAAACCTCATATGTAAAAAGGTTATGTCATCATGCCACAGGGGGTCTGTGAGGCACTGACTCTCCAAACAGATGGTTAGAAAACCACATGACTTGTGTTGACAACTGTCAGCCACACAGAGCCTTCTCATTCTCCCCCCTCCTCGTCCCCCATTGCATGTGCTGAAAGACTAGACGGTGGAAAGCAAAGCAACAGATGTCCCACAGTTTTTAATATCCAGAACCATCCACTGGCCGGTCACCTGTTTTTGGTGATGTTGTTTCGAGGTGAATGCATTTCAGTGGACTCAGCACTCCCCGGCATACAATCGGTATCAAAAGACATCAGCTGTCACCCGGCCCACTCCAGAGGCTTCTACCAGTCTGTGTGTGTGTGTGTGTTGACATCCACACACAGGCACGTGCCAGTCTGCCACTTCAGTGTATCTGAATAGGTTGAATGGCACATTGGTGGTGCATCAGCGCAAGCCTCGTCCTGGCAGGCGGACCTAGATAATGAGGCAGCGGCTTCATTGTTGGCATCAGATGACCCTGTTCAATAGAAGGTACTGGCAGTCAGCAGATCCCACTTCCTCCACCCACCCTGTACTCACACTAACACAGTGTTTCAGCACTCAGGCTGATGTACCTGTAGAGACAGAGATGAGATGCCTTTCAGCAAAGGCAAAGGCAAAGGTGGACTCTGATATTGCAGTTGCGATTTAAATAGCTGTTATTTTCTATAAATTAAGGTGTGTTTTTGATTGGCATAGTCTTATAAGAAATATGATTGTACCAAGCGTTATTACGTATGGCTGTGACTCATGATTATTTCATTGTTGATTATTCTGTTGATTATTTTCTGGATTAATCGATCAGTTGTTTAGTCTATAAAATGTCAGAAAATGGCAAAAAAAAAATGTCCACAATGATGTCCTCAAATGTCTTGTTTTGTCCACAACCCAACGATATTCAGTTTACTGTCAAAGAGGACTAAAGAAACCAGAGAATTTTGACTTTTTCTTCTTAGAAAATTACTTAAATGGTCGATCAATAAACAGTTAATCAATTCATTTTTCCTTTTCTACATGAAAAGTTCTACATAAAATAATAAAGTTCTTCTTGAAAAGGTCCGATACTGAAAGGTCAACTTCTAAATATACGTTCCTACAATCAATTTAGCGCACGTTTATTAAGATATTACATTAAAGGTACAAAAGCATCTTTGTTCAAGCTTAAAAAGAACTAATACTAGCAAACAGAGAGCATATTAGACAGACAGTAGATAAAATGTAGTCTTTGTTTTTTTGCCAAGAGTAAAATCAGCAGTCACCATTTTTAACTCTCACATGCTGCAGCCTTTCGAGACACTGTTATGTAACTAACAACCTTAAATTGTGGCTCTTTTAAATTGCAGTTTTCACATGAAACTGATTAAATGGCCCCCAACGTCAAATCGCCTGCTGATTATTCTCAAGTAGCTGATTCATCTTTTCATCTAAACATGTCAGAAAAAAGTGAAACATGCCGGATCTCAGAGACCAAGGTGACATTTTCGTGAAAAAATCATTTTTTTGTCCCAACTTATAGTCCAAAACCAAAACATATTGCATTTAAAATTATATAACAGAGAGAACAGCAGCACATCATCATATTTAAGAAAAGGATATATATTTTAAAGATGAATTGATTAGAAATATTGTTGTCAATTAATTTGCTGCCAGTCACTATCAGCTACAGCTCCTGCTAGCTCCTGAGGGCACTATTTTATCTGAATGTAATTAAGTATTCTCAAAATGTTTCTCAGTTGCTCTCAGTTTCATCTTGGTTTTTTTTGCATGCAGCTGTTGTAGTTAATGAGTTGGTACCCTAGTCAGGCTTACTGTGATTCCTTTCTTTTCAGATGACCTTCATAAATTGATTAGATGTAATAATTTTCATGTAGATTGTTTTGCAATATCAATTTGCAGTACCTGGATTAAAAAGATGGATATTTTCATTGAGACACTGAGACATCATGGAAACTTAACTCACTGCTACTCATGTGAAATGCAAACAATTTACAGCAGACTTCCCATCACATGGTAATCCTTTAAGTGCATCTGAAGCTGATTACTTATGTTGGAAAATGCACACAAACGCACGTGCAGAGATAGTTTAGTAATAAGTGATGATAGTTCCAAGGCCACTTCTCAGGTCAGACAGTTGGTGCTTTGTCCCACGGTCAGTTGTGTGAGTATACAGTGTGTGTGTGTGTGTGTGCGTGTGTGTGTGAGAGAGAGTGTGTCAGCTGTTGATTTAGCTGTCTGTCGTAATCCTGTTACTTTCTCCAGGACGCTGCCAAGTGGCACACACTAGTCCCAGTCAAACACCGTCTCATTCACCCTCTCTTTCTTTAAAAGACCTTCTTAGTACCCACTGATCTTAAATTATGTCATCAGTGCACTTTCATTTTTGTCTAAAATCTTGCATTTAGGACTCATTATTGAGGGACTAATTTGAAATTACCTTTAGATAACAACTGAACTCTGAAAATGCAGAATAATGTCCTATTCTTTCTTTACTGTCTGCCTCTACTGTAGTTTTCAGTAGTTTTGTAGTCAGAAGTTTGTTCCAGGACACGCCATTATTATCAGTCCCATCGCTTATCAAGACCTCATAAAGCCTAAGAGAAGAGACACACCTGTTGGAGTCTTGTAATGAAGCCCTCGCAGTGTGTAAAATGCCCCTTGTACTTTCCCAAGACATGTTCTCCAGTGCAGCTTCACAGACCATTTGATTTATGAACTTAATCGTAAATTTTTTTTGTGTGTGCTTTTCTTGAAATGATACCTTCCATCGGCTGTTCAAAAGTAATTTGGTTACAATGTGGCAATGGTAAACTGCCGGCGTTGTTTCCTCCAGACACGCCTGCTCCTCCTTATGTGATCCCATTTTTCCCTCTCCTTTTTTTTTTCAAATCCAAACAAAAAGGCCCTCCGCTGGTGAAGTTATGAGTCAGAATGAGCCACTCACACACTGAAACTTGCACGGTATGCTTGCACGATGAGAGGAAGATAAGAAGACCTTTTTTTACGTACGTTTTAGTCATTCAAATCAGTTCTGGCAATGTGAAACTGCTGTTTTAGCTCTGGGTATTTGTAACCGATGGGGATGATCCAATAACACCAACTCTGCTGGCATAATTTGGGAGAATGCGCACATTTGTTTTGTATTATGCATCCACAAGAACCCTAATTAATGCCAGCTGCTACATAATTTAATTTATAAAGTGGAAATGTGATATTGGCCTACATGAGTGAAATGAACACAGTTAGCTGAATAGAAATTCAAACTAATTAATCTTGTCAATTAAATAGGCCGATTCATTTCTGAAATAGATCTGGGCCTTATGTGATGTTATCAGGGCTCCAGGCTGCAACTATTGTTTACTAAACAATTGAGATTATCGCAGTTCCTTTCTTCCTGTTATTTAAAGGTGCAATATATAAGAAATGGACACCTTCATATTCATACTCCAAACAAACAAGGGGAAACGTTTCACCTGAGTAACCGCTAACTGCTGCTAACTGTGGCTGCCATTAGCTAGTTAGCTCTATTAGCCGTGCATCTAGTGGTCCAGACAGGGAACTCGGAGCATCAGAAGAGTGGTGTTTACACCACTAGCACAGGAATGTTGGAAGCAGAACAGGCTGTTGCTAGCTGCTTAGCATGCTAACTTCAGTAGATATCTCTGCAGCACAATATATAGATGTCATAACTGTTATTTCTTCACATTATGTTGATAATTTTAGTTACTTTTTAAATGTTTTCAACTGAAATTCTTCCATATTGCACCTTTTTAAAATGAAGAAAAACATGCATTTAGGTGACATAAATTATGTGATGGTGCATGTGATAAAGCTAAGGCTGATGTTAATTTCATTAGCTTTTCAGGTATTTGGTCATAAATTCTGATCCGATAGCGGCGCTAGAGAAAATGTCAAAGTATCACTGAAGTCATTTGAACATCTGTGGCAATTTCTCGTCATAACATCCAGGAGTTGTTGACATATTTCACTTTGCGTCAGAAATGTTATTCTCGTGTTGAAAAGAAATTATCACCAGAGTTATTACAGTTCATCCGCCCACCATGAGTTTATTTATTTTGAGAACTAGAATGATTCAGCGCTTAACTGCAGCTATTATGTTGACCATATAAATGATATGGGCCTATTTTTATGTCAGCTGTCCTGTAAAAATTTGTGCCAACCATGTTCAACTACTGTACGGGACCTCGGCCTCACTGGAAAACTAAACAGTGTTTTTGCCAGGCAGCTTGTGTCATCATCTGCCAGAGCAGGGTGTAAAAGTCACCGAGCACAGGGGCCATTGACACACTGACAGGACCATAAATAACACTAAGGAGCTTGTCTGGCTGTATGCAGATCTGAGGATTAACATGAAGAAAGCTGCAGCCGCCCAGTGACACTTCACAGGTCCTGGCAGCGTGGTCAGGTGTGGAAAGAGGTTTATTTTCCTGGGTGTTGAACATAAGCTCAGCTGTGGGAGGCAGGCCGGAAATGCTCAGTCAAGAGGTGGAAAGTGGTTAAATGAATTCATGTACTGTAGATTTTTCAGAATTAAGTTTGAGACATTAGTTGACATTAATATTATCAATCTGAACAAATGATGCCTATGCAGAGAAGACTGTAATCTACGCATGGATTTCACATACAGTGAAGTAGACATTGTGTTACCACATCACACAGGAAGACAAGATGGAGTCCTAATGAAATATTTCTTACAACACTATTTAGCAGAGAGCAGTTGACGTTCGAGGAAACAAAACCACGGTCATCCAATAAGGGTCAATATTTATTTAGATCACTTAAAAAACACAATTCAAAATCGCAGAGCTTTGTAAAGCCCAGTTGTACACCAGAAGTGATATTTTTACTACTAGATTTATGCGGGACCAGAACTGCCAAAAGTAAATGATTAATGATAATAATAATAATAAATAAATGGATATGCCAGTAAAGGTGCAGTGTATAGAATTTAGTGGCATCTAGCTGTGAGGTTGCAATGTGAAAGGACCTCTCTTGAGCCAGTTTTTGGTTTGTCCATTCTGGGCTACTGTAGAAAAATGTTGGTGCTACATGGCAGACTGTGGAACAGGACTCACTCCCTCTGTAGATATTAAAGGCTCATTCTAAGGTACAGTTTCAGAGGATAGACACTAATGAACACATTACGAATATTAATATGACATTTTTGTAAATGGATCCCCTGAAATCCTTTAAATTGGACCTTGAAATTTACCTAAAATAATGTAAAAATAAAAAGGCATTGATTAATTCAGAAAATGTGACAAATAGATATTTCTGTTTTAATTTGGGCTGGTGGTTTGTTGTGCTTTTCTGCTGTTTTTCAAGCTCTTTTTAATTCTTTGCACAACATTTTCTGGCAGAACCCTTTCTCACTGTATAAGGTTGGAGAGCAAGACATTATTTGTTTGATGCTGAGAAGAAGTTCTTTCCAAAATCACACAAATCTGTCCAGTTTTGGTGCACTTTACTTTTATTTGTGATTAGTTGTCAAAAAGACAAACATGGAAAAAGTGCTCCACACTGTAGCTTCAAGTACAATTTATTAGCACACCTGCAAGTTCAAGTGTTCTGGTTCAACCTGTCTCCTTCTGAAATGTGTGTCTGTTTACAGGAAACTGTTAAATAAACTAAGACACGTCAGGTCAGGCTGTAAGTTGTTGGGTAGATCATTATCAGATCACTGTTTCATGGAAACCGGTCCTCAAAGATGGATGATATGAGTTCACCTGTGTGCGTGTCAGGACTTGATTAATTTGCTATTGGTGTCTAACAGGCAGCCATTGTTTCCTTTGAACTGAGGATAAGCAGAAATGTGATTAACAGTGTGCTTCATGTTGTTCATCCTGCTCTAATCCAAAGGACATTAATAATCCATCACATTTTATTCATTTTTTATGGAGGGATCAGATCCACTGATGACAACAGAACATAAAAATGAACAAAATAAACAACATGGCTTCCGTTCCATTGAATGAATGGATACACAGCCTGTCTGTGCTCTTTCCCTCTTCTTGGACACCTCCTGTTGGTTTGCATTAGTTAATGTGGTGGCTCTGGTTTCACTGTGGCTCCAACACTATGTGGTGTTGAGTTCCCAACCTCCGGTACTTCACAACCTTCCCGTACTTCACTGAAAAGTGACCACTAACTGCTTTTGTTAAGCAAAACAGTTCTGCTTAACCTTTACCACAGGCAGCCGCCCAAACACACACACATTCGATGCTCTTTCTTTCTGTTAATGCTGATCATCTGTCCACCGTATCTACCTCCACCACCACCACGTCCAGGATAACCTGAGTCTCTCCCCAGAGACAGTGTCACTGAACTAGGCTACAGTCCTGTTCCTCTCCCCCTCGGCCAACTTAACAGAGGCCCCATTGACTGAGGCAAACTACAGCCCTCTTCTCTCGTTTCCCCTCTCTTTGAGCGTGTCCATCCCCACCTGTGGTTAGTCTGTCTCCAGATAATGATACACAAGGGCCTGTAAAATACTAATCAAAACCAATCTTTGTATGTGTGTTTTCTTATTTTGCTTATAATTGACTTAGACATTTCTTTTGTTTCATGCGCCTTAAAGCAGTTGGTTTCCAAATATATGGCTTCCCTTGCACACTTAATTATATTTTGATCACATTCCTGCACATTTTAATGTCTTGCATGCCGGTTATCAGCAATTGCAAACACATGCACAGAAGAACATAGTGTGAAATCACACCCATTCATCCAAATATCTTATCTGTTTCCAAGAAAAATCCAGAAATTAGAGGATTTAACTACAATTGGATGAGCTGTATGCTCATGTAAGAAATATGATCGACCACTGAATTGGATTTTCATCATGTGAAACAAGTGACGAGAAATGTTAAGACAGTGTAAGATTGAGAGGCTCAGTGGTCAGAATAACACAAAGGAGTGTACATCCCTACCTCATGAGGTGGCAGAGAAACAGGAGAAGGATCGAAGAGTGTTGAGGAATGTCCTTCAGCCTTCTTAAGTACAGCCCTCTCTCTTTTGCTTTTCTCGTTCTTTTCTCTCTCCTTTTTATTGTGGCTTTTCTCATGCTCTCGCTTCCCCTTTCAGCTGGTGTTGTTTCACAAACTCGAATGAGGCATTTGTTGATTTGCATGGTGAGCATTTTGAATAGCGCCAGTGTGCCTGTTCAAGAAAACTTAGCCTTCTGCATCTTCAATCTCTCAATATCTTATTAAAGTTTTGCACTTTCAGCATTTCGTTGTGATTCTTTTCATGCATTTTGATATAAAACAGTGTGGGAATTATCTCTTAATCTCTCTGTCTCTCTCTTTTTTTATTTTAACCTCTGCAGGTTATGAGTAATGGAAGCAGGATCGGTGGTGCGTGCCGTGTTCGAGTTTCTCCCCAGCGTCTCTGAGGAGCTGCCACTCTTCACTGGTGATGTTATCGAGGTGCTCAGCGTCCTGGATGAGTTCTGGTTGCTTGGTAACAAAGATGGCGTCACAGGTAAGGTGTCAACTCCTCGTAAAACACACCTCATCCAAAATTGACATCAACTAAATAAAACTCACCAACAAAGTCTTGGTTTGTCTTTCCACAAATAATTGTTGACATGCTCTGGTTGAAGATTAAATATAACTTTATATCGCTTGAGGGAAATTTGTCATGGACATAATGGCTGCCACATAAAGATACATGTGGTTATAGTGCAGTTACAGACATTAAGTGCATAGCACAGACAAGTGCATTCAAATACATGCAACACAGCTCACTTCACACCCTCTGAATACAGGGCACGCAAGGGGTCAGCTATAATTTCCTTAGCAGGTTTAACTATATTCTTTGCAAAGAGCAGAGAGGGAGCGATGTTCCCCCACCCCCATCAATTTCATTGCTGTGTGGACCAGTCTGTTTATTTGTGATTTTAACTTGACTGATGTGTCACTGAACCAAGCTTATATTCCTTAATGAAATAAACTTGTGATAAAATAACATCATCATTCTCTGTCTTACCCCAAACACTCTGAGTTCGTGCAAGAGGAAGGGTCACTGTTGAATCCCAGTGCATACAGAAGAACTGGACAAACCAAGACAGATTACAGTCAATATATACAGCCAAGCAATCCTCTAGGAGTTTTGTAATGCATTACATCATATGTGCAAGATAGGATATTGTGGAATAAGGAGTATCGGTTTGAGGGGTTCAGAGGATTAAAAATCAAACATTCTTGTTCATAAGCAGGTTTGATAATTGGGAAAAATCAATGATAACTATTTTTCATAAATAAGCTCTTACACATTATATGTGTTGTGTATCAAATCCCTGTATTTTGCAGAGGAACCAAAGATTTGCCCTTGAAAAGCATATCACTGTCCCCTCGCTTTCTCTGCCCTTGAAGGGTCGAGCGCACAGAAATCCACTTAAGTTTTCCAAGAGTCGAAGGGATAAGATGAGAAAGGGGATTCCTTCAGAGGGGAAGTGCAGATAGGAAGTCAGTGTAGTGGCTTGCTCCATGAAAACACAGATGATATCAGTATTTTGACGACATGACTTCCTTGGAAAGATAAAAACTGCCTTAGTGACGTACACTTACAGAAGTGAAGTTCAAAGAAATGCACATATGGATTACAGTAAGGGCTCTCTGTCTCGCTCTCTTCATTTACACTAAATAACAATCAAAGGTTCTTAATCTGTTGATAGTACACATATCATTATTTCCACATAGATTTTAATTGCAAACTACAGTAAAACAGTAGGCTTGTTAGTTCAGCCTATAAAAACAAATTGTTTTATTCAGCAACTTAAATCTGCACATTTTAAAGTTCATGAAAATGACACTTCCCTCTCCCTATACTGGTACAGTCTGAATCACTGGATGTAGACTGTGGTTTGGTCTGTGATTGGCTGACTATTTCAGTCTTCACCCTCCGCTAACTGTGCGAAAATCCACTTCTCTATGGGAAACAACCTCCTAGGTAGCAAACTTTACGCTGTAAAAGGCAAGTTAACACGGACCATAACCTGGTTGCTAACAGCACGAACATAAACAAGCTAGCAGTTGTTACATGTTCTCTAGCTAGGATTTAGCAGATTTAATGCCAGAGTTGGCCCCCCATGATACAATAAAATATGATATGATATGATGCAATACGATACTATACAATACGATTCAACACGATACGGCATGATACGATACGAGACGATACGATATGATACGATATGATACGATACGATACGATACGATACAACTTTTTTGTCAGTTTGCATTGATATTAGGATGAAGATACTACACCTGGACAACAATGTACATGTCTGTGAGTTACAGCAGTCATTGTTGTCATTGTCTTGAGGAAATCAGACTTATGTAGGGGCTGTTTTTCACTGCCTTTACTGCAGTTATTCAGTCGTGTTCTTGTTCTGTCTCCCGTCTTCAGGTCAGTTTCCCAGCACCTTTGTGGAAGAGGTCACCATTCCCAGCACCAAGCCTGGAGACAGACTGTATGTGTGCATCAATGATTACAGCTCAGCAGAGTCGGGCAACCTGTCACTAAAGAGAGGTACAGACACACTGAATACACACATACATTTCCAGTAATGATTGTAGTATGAATCCCTCCTTGTCTTTATGACTCTTAGTCATAAAACATGAAGACTTCAGCACACACAAGGGCTTTGTTATATGTTATGTGTGAGTAGATGTTTTGAACAGGATACTGGGTGTAACACGAGCCAAACTGTGGTTTTGAAAAGTGCTTCCATTAACTCTGATGGTTTTCTCACTTAGCTTAACGTGTTGATGTCGCTGTGCTCAGGTAAATTGTGTTGTGTTGTAGTGTGGCTGTGTCGTGTTGAATGTTGTGACCTGACGTCTTGTCTCCACTGCCACAAACCGGGAAATTGAATGTTGCAAAAATCAAACTATGGTTTTTGTGCAGCATTCGATTTTATATACGAATAACTGTAAAAGAAAATTAGTAAAAAGCTTAATTCTTTCTACAAATCGTAATGTAATAAAAAGATTGACTATATGGAATGGAGACAAGGCGCTGTTTTTTTCATGGAAAGAAGCCATGGCTCAAACCTGTGGTGTCACTCTGCTGCAATGTCTGGTGGAGCCTCTCTAGAAATTTGGTTCAGAACGAAAGTAAAAGATCACACTACAGCGTAAGGGACTTTCTAAAGACAAGTTAGAACTGATACCTCCATGAAGGAATAAAAAGTAAAGAAACCCTACACACCAAGTCTCATATACTGTACACAGTCAATTACAGACACAGGTTTGCATCTGATTGTGTAATGATTGTTTTCTAGTTTGGAAAAGCGCTTACATTCATAAGAACTGTTTAGTTCAATGCCAATGCTATCCTATTAACCCAATATGTATTAATTCATTTTATTTGTTATTCTCCTATATTCATTTTGTGAAATCAAATTGATCAGCTCTTTATTGATGGGGTCCTTTATTGATCTTTTAAATGGATGAATGGTATTTAGATAAAGAAAGAGATTCATTTTCAAAGTAAGAACATGTCTGTTTTGTCCTCTGATTTCCTGTTCTGTGATATACATGGTCCATACATCCAAAAGAGCTATAAGATGATAGATATTTATCTGCAAATTATTAAAATTTGGGGATTTTCTACTGTAATTCCTGATTGTTGTGTTCTCTTGAGCAAAGCATGAAGGCCTCTCTACCTGGTTGATAATATAGCCTGATGATATGATACCTAACCTAATAATAATTTGATAAATAACCATGGTGGATTCCTCCATGGGATTTTATTGTATAGCAGCTATCTGACAGAAACACAGCCAGTGTAGACACATTAAACACACAACGTCTTTTACTAAAACTCCCCACTAGATGTCCCCAGAGTCCACCTGAAACCCACAGAGACTGACTGCCACAGGCTTTTTTTGTTCTCTTATTACATTCCTGAATTGCCTTACATGATTACATTCATTGTTTTGCTGTTTTTTTTCTCATCTGTCATTCACAACACTCTCACAGATGTTTGCAGAGGTCTTTTACATTGGTAAAACTTTTTTATATGTTATTTTTTTAATATCAGTAGAATTGCTAGTGGTAGTTGTAGTCATAGTAGTAGTTGGACTTTAATGGAAAAGTTAATTTTGATAAATTAAAACTTTAAAATTAATCCAGTTGGACACTAGATTACGTTTAAGTTTGTAAAATATACAATGAGAAGTCACTATAAACTATGTAAAATAATTAATCATCATTTCACTGTGTCTCATTACCATAATTACATATTTATTACTTTGTTTTAATCTGATTTTGTTTAAACTCATAACCCACATTTAATCAACAACAGTATTACAAGATATTTTTGTATTGTCAGAGATAAATAACACTTCCCGGATCAGAGGAAACAATCTGGCCGTCTGAGAGTTGAAATGTTCATTTCCAGTATGAATTTCCATGGTCCCTATTGGCGGTGTGCCAGTTATGGTCGCAGACACAATGGGAGGTGGAGCCGCAGGTCTTTGGAATGTGACCCCCGTGACTTATGACTGACCAGTCAACATTCCTGTTATCCCTGATTCTCCAGATATATTAACAGCAGGGCTGATCCCAGTACAGTTATTAGGAATGCAATAATGAAGTGTATATAATAAAGATGTAATGTGATCAGGGCTACCTGAATGCTGTCAAAAAACTGGACAAAAATGTCTAAAATACACAGTTCTTCTAATTCCATTCATGTCAGGTGCAGTCAGTTCAATTCTGCTCAGTTCAGTTTGATTCAATTAAAGTATTTCTCACAAACATTGCAAAACGGACCAATAAAAAAAACAAATCAGCTACCAAACTCTCTGCCAGGCCCACGAGTTCTCTGTCTCACAAGCAGCAAATATAGGGTTGTTCTTGTGTAATTAATTGTCTAATTACAGGATTAGAGAACCAAAGGAATATAAACAATGTACATATCCGTGTTTTCCGTAGATTTGTGGAAGACTTGCATGCATGTATTTGGTGGGGGATTTGTGGGTCCTCCTCTAAAAGGATGTTTTACATTTTTTGATAAAATATATATGCGATTTCACATCATTTTGGACCAATATTTTAACATATCTGTGTACACAAAGTTGGAAAAGCAGATTATAAATGAACAACACCCAAGAAACTTAATGATAAAACCTGCTAATAAAGCCCACTGATTGGATTGTATTGAATTTGAAAGGCCTAAAAAAATAATGGAGACATAATACATATAACATGCAGGAGGTCATCATAATAATATTGATGTGGTAAATAAAAAATAAAGCTCTAAGAGTACATCAGTCCTTTGTTTGTAGCAATAGCAACAAGGCCTACAGCTTGTTTAAAAACCCAACACCTGATGAAACAAATTATCTCAACTATCCGTTTGATTTGGCCCTGTTAGGGAAAGTATACCTCCTCCCTGATGGCAGGAGTGAAAACTCTGGCAGGAGATGGTGATGAGGGTCTGCCAAAATTGCCTTCACTCTCCGAGTGGCTCTGACTTGATAAACAACAGATCATTGTGAAAGTTAAAATTAGCCTAATAAAAGATAAATAAAACATTTTTAAGAGTGATTTGTCAACATTAAAACACCTCAACTTTCTCAAGTAAATCAATCTCTGAGGGACTGAGGACTAGCTACAACCATGAGATCTGGAACAAGTCAGTTTGTTTCGATGATCTCCAAATCTTTACATTCTGCCCGCATAGACGGTGCCCAAAATGGCTTGGGTGCTACACCTAAACCTTATAATGGTAGGGAAAAACCTGCAAAGACTGTAGATTGATTAGAGCAACAGGCAGGACAGCCCTTGTTTGCTCTCCTTACCTTTATACCCTGAAACTTTCCCGTTTTGTCTCTTAGCACATTCTTAGTATCGCAGTGCTTACAATTCCCCTCTTAACATAACACCTAAGGACAAGAACAGGTGTCACTTTTTATTTAGCATTTAACTGTGACTTAAAGCATTTCTTTATTCTTTGTCTCTCTAGGTGATGTGGTAATTGGAGAGGCAGGAGGGTCCATGAACCTCGGAGAAATCTGGCAGCGTGGTTGTAATGCTTTGGGCGTCCGTGGTCTCTTCCCCACTTCATGTGTAAAGGAGCTGAACCTCTCCGGACGCTCCAGGCAGCTGTCTGAACGCTCAGCTCAAGCCCAGGCTTCAGAGCTCCCACCTTACGCCCTCGGCCAGGCTCGAGCCCTTATGAGCCTCCATGCGCAGCTCAATGAGGAGCTGGACTTCCGCGAGGGGGATTTGATCATCATCACCGGCCTGCCTGAGCCGGGCTGGTTCCAGGGGGAGCTGGAGGGCCGCAGGGGCATCTTCCCGGAGGGGTTTGTGGAGCTCCTTGGTCCCCTTCGATCACCTCAAGAACCTGTGGACTGCCAGTATTTGAACAATGATTCTGAATTTAGCTACGAGGACCCATACGATGCAGGAGAGGGGACCGAGGAGGAAGGTGTAGAAGAAGGAGAGATTTTTGGGAGAGAGGAAGAGGAGCAGAAGGAGGTTGTTGTAGTAGAAGAAGAAGAGGAGGAGGAGGGTGGTGTGTATGCAGTGGCACTGTATGAGTTTCGGGCCATGGAACCAGGTGAGTTGGACTTTGATATGGGAGATCGCATACGTGTTATAAGCACTTTGGAAGATGGTTGGCTGGAGGGTCAGCTGCGAGGGCGACGTGGTATTTTTCCTCATCGTTTTGTCAAAATAGACGATGACGGACAAAAGGCTTCAGATGAATCACATGTTGTCGAACCAGAAGGAGACAAAGAGAACAGCTGTACCTCTGAATACAGCTCAGACCAGGTATGTCCCAATGGGCCAGAGAATGAGCCCGAATGGAGGACATATGAGGATCATACAGTATGGGACTTGGACTACTTTGAAAAGACTGAGCAGCAGAGGTGTCAAAATGAAAACAACAGAACTGAAACTCAAACTACCAATAGAGGACGAGGACATGAAGGTAACAGGCCTGACTCTCAGCCACGTAGACCTGTCGCCCCAGCACAGAGAAGGCCTGAGAGACCCAAATCCACTCCTCCCGCGAGGCCCAGACTCCCATCTCGGCCTAGCCTGCCTGCACGTAGCCATAGACACCATAGCCCATCAACTGGCACCAATCAGTCTAAGTATACGAATGGTAGCTCTCGATCTTTACAGTCCAAACTAAGCCATAGCCTAACCCTCCCTAGCACTCACTCTGGTTGGTCTAAAGACAGCAGATACTACCAGAGTTCACCAACGGATGGTGCCACCACCAATACCAGAGGTCCCAGTCTTGGTCAGGCATTATTTAAACTTGCTCAGGCCCATAAACAGAAGAAGCTAACGCGCCACGCAAGTGTCAGTGATGCGGATATGATGATGGGCAGCGCTGAGACACGGCGTTCCCAGACGATGCGTGGCTCCAATGGTTTAACGCCAACATCCATCACCTTAGATGCCCTGGCAACCTCAGCCAGTGACCTGGAGGCCAAGCTGACCCAGCAGCTTTTCGAATTTGAGAAAAGTTTGACTACTTCATACAGTGATACTGACATGAGTTCAGATGCTACCAGGGACATGTCGCCTGTAGGTGACCTGAGCCAGGATTCCCGTATCTCACGCCACTTTTCCATCCTGGACTTCAGTGATGAAAGCGATATTATCCGAGGCTCCATACACTCACCAGTGTCCCAACACTTGCAGTCGAACTCGGCCTCTTCCTCACTTGAGAGGCGCAGGACCCTTCGCCCTCCTCCTCCTCGTCCTAGAGCTCATCGTCCGCCGGCCCCAGCTGCATACAAACCGGCCCGCCCTGCTCCACGTCCTCCTCCTCGTTGCCCGAGACAAAATACTGCTCCTCCATCCAGCAGCCAGATCTTCTACACCCCTGACGAACCGGCTATAAACATCCACGACCAGGATGAGTTTGGTGACCTCGCAGCTGCCCAGGAACATGAAATCCAGCGGCAACTGGAAGCCGAGAAAGAGCTGGAGAGAGAGATGGAGTTGGAGAGTCAGAGACAGCAGGAAGAGGAGGAAAGGTATCAGCTGCTGCTACGTCTACAAGAGGTAGAGCATGACATGGAGGCATACGCGCACACAGCGGAGGAACTCAGGACCATGTTGGAGGAGGAGGAAGATGAGACGGCCCGCATGCAAGCCATGGAGAATCTGGAGTTCTGCAACTACACGCTGGAGACACTGGCCCTGGAGCAGCAGCAGCTACAAGGTAAGACTATCAGACATTGGATTGAGTATTTTGGGGCATTTTATGCTTTTATTAGATACACAACAGTAGAGACATTGGATTAACTTGCAGCAAAGATTCCAGTCAGGAATCAACTGTGTAGTTGTTGTGATCAATGGCCTTAGAACCAAAAACCACCAGGGACCTCTGGGATTGGGAGTCTTTGGTTAAACCCAAACTTGGATGCTCTAGATGATAACATCATAGAACTGATGGGAATTTGAGACAAGGTCGGTTTGATTCCTCACTCAACCCTGGTTGAGTAGTTTTTGGCGTCATAAGTGCCAGAGTTTATGCTAACAAGTAGCTCAAGAAATTCCCCCCCAAAAAAATCTGAGCTGACTACAGCTGCAGTAGTTTGTCGATTTAACAAATTCCTCGATCAACAGGATATTAATCTGTAACTGTCTTCATCAATTTAAAATTTTAGTAATTTTTCACAGAAGAAATGCCAAACATTCACTGCTTGCAGTTCATACAGAGGTAACATTCAGCAATGTCTTTAATGAGGTGCTGATCACTGCCAGAGAGAAAGTCAAGACTCTGTTTGATCTTAAAGAAGGCCCGAGGGTCGAAACGTTATCTAATTAAAGTAAACTGCATATAGAGCCAGAGTGTGTGACACTTTTTTCACTATGAACGCTGTAGTGTTGCAGCCTTAATATTTTCCTTTGGTTTTCCTGTTTTTTTCCTTCAATTTACAAGTCAGTTAGCTACTGTAGCAGAGAGTGAAGACAGAAGACAGAGAAAGAGAAAGAGAAAGAGAAGACAAATAAAGCAGAATTTCTTTTGCTTGATGTCATAGTTCTCTTCTGAGGCCCTGTCGCCTGCAGGTTAGCTCATAAAGTAATACCAATTCACTGAAGACAAAATGTAATATAGCAGGAATCTAAAAACGAGCCGTCGGTGCTTACCAGATTTCCTCTCCCGACACACACACACACACACACACACACACACACACACACACACACACGAACACTAGTTATTTAAATTCCGCTGTGAACTATGCAAACAAGACATCCCTATTTACCGTCCACAACGATCAGCGGAAGGAGGATTGTGTATTTAAATTAAGAGTTATCATAACAATGTGTGTGCGTCCATGTGTGTGTGCATATTGTGGGAATTTGCTTTGTCCCACTGCGCTGTTCGTTTGGAAAAATAAAGCAAATGTGGCAGAACAAGGATGTCTCTGCAGGGTTTATGTGGAGTAAAGGGAAATTAATTTGTCTGGTTTTTAAGTAAGTTTTGTCTGGTGCTGTTTGAGTGTAATTAGGTTTAAAAAGTGTATATAGTTAATGGCTTTCACATCTTATTTGGCATGACTTATCCTTTTGAAACCACAGTTAATCGTTACAACTGCATTTTTAAAGTCTGATTAACCTGAAAGTGAGGTATCAAATGTAACACAGTATTCTCTAGTATGTTTACATATTTCAAAAACAATAGTTATATACTAGATTTGCCATCTCATACTGTCTGAGTGCACGGTGCTGTCTTTGGCAGCCCAGCACTTTTTCACATAGGTACGAGGTGCATTCCTGCACATAGTGAGAGGGCAAGCAAGGCACATGGGCCTCTGTCTCTTTTTCCACCCCTTCTCTTTCTTTTAGTCCCCTCTCTGTCTCTCTATCCAAATGTCCTCACAGTTTCCTCACTCCACACCTTTCATCCTTTTTCCTCCATCATCTGTTCCTTTTAAAAACGAGGGAGCAGTGGGAATACATTGGATGTGGTTTTGGGGATTTTTTGAGGTAGTGGAGACAGCATGGCCCACTTTAGAGCGGGACCCGGAGTGTGGTTGTGGCGAGCTGTGACATGGCCCGTGGCACACTTCTCCACACTGTTTGGACTCGCTCGGCAGGCCAGGTCCAACAGAGTAGCAGGTAGGCTTGAACTCAACAGGTTATCAGTCAGACTGCTGTGCTGTTTGACAGACGGTGTTGTGTGGACAGAACATTGCTGCTGTTTTTCTACATCACTTATGCGAATAGCCCTTGTTACAGCTGCAGTATTCTACGCAGTGGTCATTGAGTCAGTGCAGCAGTTAGGGGTTCTGTGTTAGTGCCTTGCTCGAGGGAAATGGCAGTAGTTGTTGAGAATGTTTCCACATTACTCACTGGCATGGATTCAACTTCTTATGAAGCAGGGTGTTAAGATGAGTGAGTCGTAAACTGTTCTGTATTTTTTATTTATGATTGTGTTAGAAACATGATGTGTTGTTGTTAATTATTAAAACTTGGTAATAAAAACAGAAAAGGAATGATCATTCTGAGGGTGATATTACAATGTTTACCATGATATAAATTTGTAGCTATCAGTTTAAAGTCACTGATTGGATTCAAAATGTCCCCTTGAGACATAGGGGTATGTTTTGCCCCCTATTAGGGAGTATCAGACAGCATTATCTAGCTCTGCTCTGATTGGTCCAGCCTGAGAGTAAAATTACCCTAAATCATGCAGACGACACCTGAGTGATGAATGTGTTTGGTGATGCTTATCTAACAATTCACGGCAATGATAAATTCCTCTGTAAAATTTGGGGTTTCTCTGTAATTACTGCCAACAACCAGGCTTCTTTGTAATGTTAATGTGTCTCATTTTCCACTGAAGTCAAAAAAGTTTCAGTTCTATTTCATTCTTATAGATGAAGTTTCTTAATGATCATTGATCAAAAACTGATAAACGTTCATGATTTCATTGAATTCTAATTGAATACCAGCTTTAATCCTGTTTGTATTTATACCTGCAAGCTCAGAATCGGTAAATGCCTGTTAATTGTTTCTATTTTTGTTGTATTGAAATGATTCACATCCTGTTTGATTGTGTCTATCATTCTTCAATACCTCTTCAATGAGTGAATTGGTGATCTTTATGTCTGCCAATGAGAAGAATCAGCCTGAGGGCAGGAACACGTTCCACTGGCTACAGGTGCCTCTAAGGGTCATGCAATCACATAGTTTCCATTCACTCTTCATATTACAGGAGTTCTCACACCTTCCTTTCACAGTAATAAAATCTGATTTTCAATCTCTGTTTTTCCTTTGTTATTTGTCACACTCTTAGATGTGGAAATGGACTAAGATGGTGACATGATTTGCAAGAGTTGAAATTCAGCTCGTGGAAAGAAATAGCAAGCACACACCCCCTTTGCATAATGTATGATATGCTAATTATCAACACATTAGTCTGATACTAAAGCTTATAGTAGGATTTGTTAATAGGATATTATGTTTCCCTTTGTTTTCCCATTTAATCCTTATCTTACCGACATCAAGCAAAGTCTCATGGCTTTTGTTGCAAAAAACGTGTTGTCATCCTATTGCTATGTGTCCACACACACATGAACACACACACTTGCCCAGGAGTGAGTGTTTTCCGTGCTTTTACAGGGTGTGTTCCTGAGTGTGACGTTTGAAAGACAATGGCGGCTTATTGTTGTAAGGCAGGGAGTAATTTCAACACTGGGCTCTGCCTGCACTTTACTGTGCAGAGGCCAGTTCAAAGTCCTCAGAGAAGCTGAAAGAGGCGTAGACTGAAACTGAAAACAGAAAGAATCGATTATATGCTTACAGAGTGTGTTGGATATCTCTGGACACCTTTTTGTTCAAGACGTTTTCTGTACATGCAAAAGAGAATCAAAGTGACGGCTTTCTGTCTGATTATAAGCTGCATTGAACTGTTTCTCATTACATCTGAACAATCTTTACACAAGTGTACATGTTGTGTTATATTTGTATCAAAATTGTTCAGAATCATTATTTTGGACAACCACATTTTGAAAAATTATAACTCGATCAGATCTTTAAATCAAGATACACTTCTGCTGTCAGTGTATAATAATACTGGCTTGTTGTCCAGCCCTACATGCCTGTATATGTGATGATGATTTGGGACCAAAAAATATAGTGTTTATGTGTAATATTCTTTGGCACAAAGTTGCAAAATATATTCATCTGTGCATCCAAATGGAATTACTGAACATATTATGCTGCACGTGCATTGTATTAGTTTGTCAGGTATCCTTTCCCCAAGAATGCATTATATCATGACTGACATTAATTGGGTACTATAATATGATGAGGCCTGTGTAAAGCAGTTTACAGTGTGCTTGGAGCTGGTCGTCCTTTTTCTCTCACACTAGTGCAGTTTTTTCTGTCCCCACCACCTCTTTGTGCATCCTCTTTTCTTGTTTAAGCTCTTTGACCTTCAGCCTCTTTTAATTCTTCAAACCCATCATTAAAACACCCCCCATCAGCTTCCATGACTCCACAGCCTGATCTGTGATCTGATCTACTGTTTTGAGGATCTGTTTCAGCTTCAGGTTTCCTCTCCTTTCCTTTCTCCACAAACTCGGAGACTATGACCTTATTTCTGGACATCGCAACCACTTTTTGTAGAAGTGTTGAATGTCGAAGTCCTTGACACTTTCAGCTACATAAGCTCACACAGCCACAGAGAGGAATGTTGTATTTGACATTCCTGCAGTTGACACATGTACACAAACACACAGTTTCGGTTGTGTACTGCTACTGAAAGCTGAGATGTTGAACACTGATAATTAAACAGCCTTATGTAAGAGGAGAACAATGTCAAAGTAAGATTTCCAAGCTCAGCCTTGCCTTGTGAAACTGTGTGTCTGAAATATGGGTTTTGGCCTGCTGTTCATCCTAACGATTCTTTTTCTTTACAAAACAGAGATTCTTGTCGCAATTTTAAATTGTTTTGTAGTAAATTTCCCTGGATCAAGCAAGATTACTTGCAGATTTTCACTTATTTTGTTGTAAACAAGATGCAAAAAGATTGGAAGATAAAATCATCCAGTAAGAGTGTATTTTGTAGTGTATACACAGAATCTAAAGGCTTTGTTTACATGTATCCCTACTTGTGTCAAATCTGTTATTTTGGCTTATTTTGGCTCTTTATATGTAACGTTTGTAAAGCGTTTCATCCAAGTTAAGTACATTTTATGTCCTGGTTTGTGAAAAGGTTTATCGCAATCGGGCTTGCTTGACACCAGTTTAATCAAACCAGGGGAAAAAAGCTTTGGTATTGAAAGAACACACAAGTTCTAGTAGCTTCTAATTACATTTTAGTTTGTTTGAATTGATGGTAAATTGACACTACCCCACATGTGTGTGTCTGTGTGTACCACGTGCACTTGAGTGTATGCAAGTCCTTTAAACCTGCCTCTTTCATGGAGAGCTAAGGGGGGGAGGGATATATTATACTCCAGCTTTATGAATAGGCTTGAGTTTTTTCTCACACTAAAGGATCGTGTCTCTACTGCGAGTGGGGACAGTCCTCAACAATAGCTCATTGTACACACCAGCAGCTACTTTTTCAGTAGCTGCTCTGGCCTAATCAGGCTGTACACTCTCAAAAATCTGCCCCTCTCCACACTCGTTGAATTACTCCAAATATCTGAATATAATAACTCTCTTTCTCTTAGATCTTTCCTTTCACTTGTTTTCAACTTTGCACTCACGTGGCTGACTTCATGTGTAAGTAATTGCACCTCCGTGAAATGTAGGGTCAAAGTCAAACTGACAGACTGAGGTCAGTTTCTCACTCAGTTTCAGTTTACCAACAAATATCAGTGTTGAATGTTAGAGCTGGTTGAAAGCATGCAGGAATGAGTTGCATATTAGGTTTTGTCACTACAGGCTGTATTAATGACCATACCAGTGAAACTCACAGGAAATAGCAAAAACAATGAAAACAGGATACAAGGAAGGATGGAGGATTGTTCATGGCAGTGATAAACAAAACAGTTAGTGCCAAAGTCTGCAGCCCCTCAAAGGCAGACTGAAGTTTGTCTACATCTTCCATCAGAAAAAAATCTCCAGGCAGTCTGTTTTGCTGCAAACAGAGGTACTAGCCAATTGACACAATGGGAGGGGCTGTTGGGCTAATCCTCCACTCATGTGACTCCACTGAATCATTAACCCAAGGAGGCCCCTCCTTCAGTAACCCCACCCCCACCTCCTTCCACGATTCGCTGAGATAGCTGCGGGGAGGGTGCGATTCGGTTACACTGACGGCTGGGAGGTGCTTGGGCCAGGCAGTCCTGCTGAGGCAGTGGAGAGAAGACAGAGAAAACAAGTGGGAGAGTTACAGACAATATGCCTGACAGGTGGAGTCTCCCACAGCGCTTTGTTATGGAATGCAGGACTTTGGAAAGAGGAAATCAGCCACGTTGAGCAAGAAACTGTATCAGCACCGGGTAGGCTGATATAAACAGCAAGAGCCATGAAGAGCCCGGTGGTTTATGGCAACCCAGTCATGTTTGGTCCAGTGGATTGGAACCATCCAGCTGGTGCTCTGGTAAGGAGAGGGAAGAGTGTGGAGGAGCTGGGGGATGCTGGCTGGGCCAAAGAGAGGGAGAGGATGGCCCATCTGCAACATTTACAACAACTACACCAACTGCAGCTTCAGCAGCAACAGGTTGGATATCCTGGGTATGGAGTAGCTCCTCCAGGACAGCCACATGGACCGGTCATGGTAGCAAGCCCTGTTGACCCAGTTCCACCTCAAGGCTTCCCTATGCCAGTACATGGAGGTATGATGGTGCCTGTGGGTGGGCCAATGCCACCTCCGGTGCATGTGCCTGCTCCATGGCCAGTACAATGGGAGAATCAAGCCCAAATTAGACAGGCCAATGTGTGCCACCAACCTGGTTGGGAATATGATGACCGGAACAAGGCAGCTTTCGACGAGAAGAGGCCTCAAGGCCAGAACGTTTACTTCCACCCTGGTTCACAGGATGGTCACATAGATGTGAGGATATCTGAATGGAAAGGCAAACATTGTTTTTACCAGGGCCCTGAGGATAACAGCCACCAGGACTACAACAGAGTGCCACAAGAAAAAGACAGTGGTGACTACAGAACTCAAGAAGGGTATGGTAAAGCGGACGAGGACAGAAGAAGAAGGGACAATCAGCTCAGAGAAAATGACCATAATGCTGAACGGTATGACCATAGGAGTCCCAAAGACTTGGAGGAGTATGATCATAGGGACAAATACAGGTACAGGGATCATTATGACAGGAAACACAATGAGCGCTATGACAGCAGAGAGCAGCAATATTACGACACCAGGAAGAACCGTAAACCCGATCCCAGAGAACACGACAGTTACAACAGTGAGTATGAAGACTACTATGATAATAAAGACAGGTATGCTCGCAGAGACAATTATAGGGACAGTGATCCCTACTATGACCGTGACAGAGATTATTATGACTCCAAAGAGAGTCATCGCTATAGAGAAAAGGAATACTACCAGCGAAGAGAGGAAGAACGCTTCTGTGATGAGCGAAAACGCAAGGACCACTATGCAGAGGATCGTAGAGAAGATAACTACAAAGACAGAGATGTCTATAATCGAAGGGGTGAGGAAACTTACACCAGTAAAGGAAGGGGCCAGTATGACTCTGAACTGGACGAGCCTTCTGGTTATAGGGAGAAGGACCACTACAACAGGTACAAGGAAATAGGTGGTGACCGGAGAGATGAGGACCACAGAAGGAGGGACCACTACAAAGAAAGGGAGCATTATGAGCGGAGGCCAGCGGACCACTATGAGCGGAGGCCGGCGGACCACTATGACCGGAGGCCGGCGGACCACTATGACCAGAGGCCGGTGGACCACTATGACCGGAGGCCGGTGGACCATTATGACCATGAGAACCAAGACCACTATGAATCCAGAGATTCCAACTACAAGTCCAGAGACAGATACCGAGATTTACGCTCGATATCAATGGATTCGCCTTATGAGGAATACCCTAAAAAAGACCGCAAGACTCACTGTGAGGAATGGGTTGAGCAGCAGAACCAGAAGTTGGCACTCAGGGAAATGCACTCTTTTGAGGATCCCGTTATATACCAGCACAATGACGAGCAGGAAAAGGGATATGAGTCGAGTGCTGGGAGTACTGGGTCGAAACGGGGTCGCAAGCCTGTTTATGTGGGCTCGCTAGATCGTAACAGCTTCTACAGGAAGACAGCTCCAAGCTCCCTGCGAAAGTCCCAGTTTGCCACCATCAGGAAACAAAAGCAAGGTAAACACAAGGACACTGTCATGTGAGAGAAGGTACTCAGGTACATAATATGAGGTACTTAAACTGTGTTAGTGTGATCATTTCTTGATCTACTTTTGCAAGGGCTCAGAGCAATTTGTCTATAGTTCATCAACAGTGAGATGAAAGGCTCAGGTACTTCACTAATCAGATCTTAAAAAACAAAAGAGGACACATTGAAGGTATTCTTGTCATTCCCAACCCCTGCAGATAAAACAGGGTGGAGAGGTCGTAATTCTTTGGTGTCACAATTCTTATCATTGGTGACCTCCAAAGGTGCTCTTCTAATCAATGCTGGGGGCTTCAAAGTGCTGACTAGTCAGACTCACCTCCTTAGAAAGTGTGTGTTGGAACCTGTGTGTGTGTGTGTGTGTGTCTGTATCAGTATCATCTATCTCACAGGAAAGTGAACTGTCAGGTATTTGTAGGCGTAGGAACCTGGAGAACAGGTTTTGTGGGCTCTTGGGTTTTTGTTGCTGTCATTCTCCCTGTCTGAAGTTTTCTGACATACTTTGCATCACTAATGCTATGTGCACACATATGTAGTCTCTTCACTTCTTGAATGACTGAGTCAGTGTCTCATTGTCTTGGATGTTTTCTTCAGATAGGGATACACTAAAAATCTCACTCTATAAAGGCGTAAAATTCATCTTGAAGCATCCCTGGTAATTTCAACAATGGTTGGTGTACATGCAAACCATATCTTTCTTTAAATGTTACAAAACCCACCAATTTACCAAAATCTGCAGACTGTCAGCTTAGCTTACAGTAGTTATTTTAACCAAACTTTGGACTTTGTGAGTCATGTATTGAAAATAGAAAGACAAACCCTGACCAAAATGTAAAATCTAGGTCTATAGGGGGCAATAACATAAAGTACAGTAAAAAAAGATCTGCCAAAGAATAAGTTAACATGCCCGAGAATTCAACCAACAACCTCCAATTATTTTCATTATCTATTAATCTACAGATTATTTTCACAATTAATCGATTAATTGTTCAGTCTATTAACTGTCAAAAAACTGTGAAAAATGGCCGTCACAATTTCCCAGAGTCTAATGTGATGTCCTCAAATTGCTACAACGGTCCAAAACCCAAAGACTTTTCACTTACTATCATAAATTACAAAGAAAAACAGCAAATCCTTACATTTAAGAAGATAGAACCAGCAAAACATCTGACATTTTTGTTTTAAAAAATGACTGAGACTATCTGAACTAGTCAATTAATCGACTGATTGTGCAGCTCTGGTCAGCACTCAAAGTTTAGAGGTTAAAAACACAGCCCAATGACGTTGTTATCACCTGTTGACACTGGGAATGGTTCAAAAGTACAATATGGAGTATTGGACCTTAAGGGATAGTTGTGAACATGGAGTGTTGGGAGAAATAGGTTTCCCTTGGTATAGTCATAGTCTGTAAACACAAAGAAGACAACTAATACAACAGTAGGTGTGCATGTGTGCGTGTGCCAGTGTGTTTCATGAGGAATCGAAGAAAGATGGAGCACTCTCTGGACTAACTTCATTGTGTCTGAGAAGAAGCAGGTGGCGCCCCATGACCCCTCCCCCAGCCACCTAGAAACACACGCACACGCACGACCCCACACACACTCAGCATCCACATCGGCCCCCACCTCACATCCCTTTCGGGAGTCCGGGTATTAATCCCTAGCGTCAGCATGGTGAGTGGATGGCGGGGGTCTGTCTGGTGCCAGGCGGTGGCCAGCACTGGGCTGACTCCTTCACTGCAAGACGAGACTGATACTTAGTGTGTGTGCATGTGTGTGTGTGCGTTGAAGCTTATTTGAGAGATGACGCCATTTTTCAAAACACACACATGCACTCTTGCTTCTGCAGTGTCCTGTCATCCTTTAATCTTGTTAAACTGTTTCAGCTCTGTCAGGGGTTTGCCCCGGGTAAAGCATTTGATTGCATGGCTAAAAACATTAGACCATATTGTTGCAGCGCTTATTGGTTTACGCTGTGACTTGGTGACATTGAGGTGATGGCCGAGGCTTTTTGAGATGGGCCTTAAGCATTTAGAAGGGCCTTTGTTCTCCGTAATCCAGTAGTAGATATAAGACCTCTCCCTTGGTATGAAAAATCTATAGTCTAGTAAACATCAGTAACTAATAGATGTTTTATCTGACATACATGCCACTATTACTGTTGAAGGTCTGGTTGGTATTGCACTTGCCATATTGTGATTTCAACTCGAATAATCGCGCTCCTGTAGTATGCACTTAGATTTCTGTCTATGGTCGCACTTTTGAACTTTTAGATTACGTCTCCTGCTGTATGGGCAGTGTTTGAGCGTCTGTGTGTGAGTAATGTGTCGTCATCCAGCTATGATCTGGCAGCGTATGCTCTGTTGTCTTCTGTAATCCTTGAGGAGTTGCTGCCATTGGTGGGCAGCGGGTAGGAGGTAGGGGGGGGAGTAAGGAGTTAAGACAGGAAATCTTTGGACAAGATCTCCAAATTGTCTGACAACATCGCTCTAAAGAGGTCTTATCTCACTGTTGGCAAGCGAAAAAGTCAGTTGGCAAAAAATGACTTGGTTCACCAGTCAAAAAGTCTCCATGAGTGGAGGTTTTTGGTTTAAACATCAGTCCTCCTTAAAGTGTTTTGTAGCTAGATTATCTCATTAGAGCCTAGTTAAGTCATTACTTATAGTTGTGTAAGTGTCATCTAGATTTATTATTTGAGGCTGTTAAAATTTCCAGTGCAATTAGTTTTGATTAACATTTCTTTGGTTAATGTTGAGTTTCACAACAATGGTTGTCTTGTCATACTGGAAGAAGCTTAGAGTTGCTTCATAAGGAGCTTTATATTCAAGTGAAGCAGCGATTGTGAAATCCTGGTACAATTCTGAAAGAACCATTTGGCCAACAGCCGGTGCTGATTTTTTGTTGTTTTTGTTATTTAGTCCCTGTTCTGTACCAGGGAAACATAGTAATCTTCATTATCATAATAATGAACTGAACTGTGTTGACGTCTCTGCATGTTACTGGTAGCTGCAGAAGGAAGATGGCTGATATTATCTGTACCTTTTAGACAGAAGTGTGGGAAAAGACAGTCGACTAAATATCTGACCTTGTGGACATTCCCTTTTCCTTCAGGAGTAGTGATACGGGAATGGTCATAAAGTCAGTCTTTATAGATGTCTTCGTCATGTGTGAGTCATGGACAGAAGCAGTTTAACTACAAATGAGAGGCGTATTTGGAAACTAGAGTTATTGCCTTCAACAGGACAACTAGTTTGTCATCACACCACTCGCTTCTGAACATGTTTTGCCTGTCGGATCACTGTGTTGTCAGTGACCTCCATTAACTCATAGACAGTCATTTCCTTAGAGTTGTTTTACATAAAAAGCCTCTGTTTGTCAGTGCCGTAAAATCGTTGGCAGTTTTGTTATGTCGCGGTTCCATAAACAAGCTTAAACAAATTAACTTGTTTGAATGTTAATTTGTGGTCAAGGCTTCCGCAGTTGTTATATTTGATGCGTACTGTATTTGTCACAGTGGTTACAGGTGTTGATCTTTGCTATTATGACATTAGCTTAGTGGATTCATTTATTTGCTCATACATACAGTGATTATTTGACTGTCCTCTGTGTATATAGTCTTACAGACAATCTCAAACATTGGCTGTATGAACAGATCCCTATTCACACTGGACCGGTATTAAAAGTTTTTGAAATCGTATTTCACAAAGGTCACACGATAATATTAGTTGTCTTCTCTGTGTTTGGAGTCGTCCTCTTTTATATTTATTTTATTTCTGTTGTCAGGTGACTAAAAATGTATACAATTTGATCACGGCTTATACTTTGTAGCACAGCAGTCATCATCTGTGCTGTAAGATCGGCTATATTGAAGTTTAAAAGTGAGGACAAAGAAGGTAAGGGCCAACAAATGTTGTCATACTCAAATCCAACTACAAATTATCCATTACTTGATCTAAACATGATGTAAATGTGTATTTATGTGTGTAACACAGGCAGAGAGTGGGCAAAACAACTCTTAACTATATCGTTAATGTGGCACATCATATCCAGGGAATAATGTCAGTAAGTGCAAGTCAAATACGGACTTATCCCATTTGAAAGCACATTATTACTGGTCCCATGCAAATTGAGCTCCTGTGTGTGTATATGATTAGGTTTTTATTGGATTTTAATAGAAGCATTCAGTTCAGTTTATTGGACATTACAGTTTCACAGAGCAATAAACATAGTTTTAGTAAAACCATCTTGTCACCAATATTGGTTTATACTCTAAGAGGTTGTTTACGTGAAGAAGCTTTCTTTTTGTCTTTACCAATGATGTTAAATGTGGGTTTGTATTTTAAGTTATATAAAGAAAACGTTTCATCACCCAGTGCAGTGCACAGAACAGTTGAACTCATTTCTCTTATTTGGTTGTGGGAAAATCTCATAAAGCCCTAAGGGCTGATCTTTGTCTTTACTTGTCTGACAATAAGCAACATGTTTAATGCTGCAAGTTCGTTCGTATCAGTCACCAGGTAGTTCTCGCACACAGGTTGTACTGAAAGAACAAACATTTTCCCATGCAGGCTGTATACGCTGTATAGACCGTTTTTGCTTAGCATTTAGATCCACAATAATTTAAAAAAGCGTATCACCGAAGCACCTGTTGGACCCAATAGACCCATTGTCCTCTCCTTTACTTGCCATTAACTTGAAGATTTTTTTGGTTGAATAGGTCCCTCACTTCATGGTTTTCCCAAAGCTCTCTCTGCACATATGCAAAACTGATGGTCTCTTGAGGTAATTGGACATTGTTTATCATAGACATGAGACGTAATGAGAAATTCCAAGGCAGCCAGAGATCACAGTCTTGGTCCAATTTGCCTTGAAGCGTTGTCGCAACTTATTATTCAACTTGTTAATTAGACTGTAGCCTTATCCACCTGGAAACAAGATGAGTTGTATCACTTGGTGTCCAATAGCAGACACCAAACACAGGATTAAGTCTGGAGAAAATCACATTCTGGATGCTACATGTATCAGTACATGCCCTGCTTTTAAAATGGCTCGTGTGATTTGAATAGAGGGCTGTAATTACCAGGAATTCCCAACAATGGTACATAAAGGTTTGCTGTGAGATTCGGGCAGGAGCTGGAATGTGACCTCTCTGACATTTGACCCCTCAAAGAGATAAACAGGATGGTATGTCACTGAATAAACTCTCCTTTCTCCATTTTTTAAGTGACCTTCTACCTGGTGCGACAGTTGGTGGGACGAGTTAGGACAAAAGGCCGGGGATATAGCCAAAAAAAAGCCCTGGTGTGCTTCCTCAGTTGGATGTTTCAAAAAGATGCTTAAAATTAGCAATTTTGTTTGTTTCTGCAGAGAAATTAACACCAAACACTCAAAGTTAATGTGTGAAAGAGCCACAGAGTCTTGGTAATATTTACCCTGCCTGTGCTAACATGGATATCTTTAAGCCAGGTACCAGCGTCATGGATTTTTTTAAATACATCCAGTATCAATTGCAAGTCACGGCTCGCAGGTTGTTAGGTAAATACTGTTGCTAGTGTTGGCATTTCCAAGAGTCTGCTTGCTTGTGTGAACTTATTCTCAAGTAGGCTTCATGTCCCGACTGAACACAAACACACGCACACACATGCAGAGTTTCCCATGTGATCATTTCAGCAAAGCCACTCCCGGCTCTCCAAAACTTGGCTTGATATTAGGAGGGCCCCCGCTATTCTCGTTGCCACGGCGACCGTGCAATCTGCTGTGAACACACACAGCGCCGATTGTGTCTGACCTTAGAGCTGCTGTGTGCAGGGCAAACTTTTGACTTTGCACAGCTATTAGTGCGGCACAGGGACAACAGAGCATGTATTCAGAGAAGTATTACTTGAAAACTGAATTTGCTGCAGTTGTGTCACAAAGTTACGGATCTGCAAAACAGAGTGATTTGTTTAAGAGACACAAAGAAAGAATATTCTTCGAGTTTACTTGGATGGATTTGTAGATTGTGTAAAAGAGTTAAAAATATCCCTAAGTGTAAGATCACTTTGGAGGACTGAAGGGGGGAGATTGCGAATCAAGGCTTCATCATTTTGATAGAATTCAGCCTGTCAGAGGAGGAGCCCGGTCAGGTGTCGGCAGACCGTGAAACATGAACCAGACTCATCACAGAACTGGACCACACTTCACTGGACTTGACCCCATCCTACATTGCAGACTTCCTAATAAATGTTGCAGTACACAACTATGAGTTCATGAGGTGTAAAAACTTAAAAAGCAGCATTAAAATTTAAAGGAGACATGACCAGATAAAGAGGGGGTATAAATAAGGTCATATAACATATAAAATATATGAATATATATAAAATTCAGTCAGATGTTTTTTAAGAAAGTACAAATAAAGCTCAATAATCTTAATGAATGTCATGTGACATCTGACTTAATAAACATGTGAAGGACAGAAATCAAGTGCATTCAGAATAGAAAGTTAACCCCAGCAAAAACATTTGTCATCAGAGCACTTTGGGAGCTGAACGGTTACTGCACAGGCCACATAATCGCAACTTTGCCGATTTCTTGTCTCCCTCTCAGCCAGTGTTTTTCTTAATCCTGATCCTGCTTGCCCCCTGTCCCAACACACATGATTCAAGTGAATGGGTTGTTGTCAGGCTTCAGCAGAGCATGATGACAAGCTCATCATTTGAATCAGGTGTGTTGGAGCAGGGAAACATCTAAAACATGCAGGGCAGAGGGGCCAACAGGACCAGGATTGAAAAACACTGCTGTAACTGTAGCTCTCAGACTGCCCAAACAGACCCTTATCATGGCGGACATTTTGACTTGCGCATGCTCACTGACTGGCACGGCTTACTGGGACACTTAATGGAAAGGAGTCAACATTAATGTTATTGGACACAGCTGTACTTGTCCTGCTTTGACAAGTCAAAATGTCTGCCGTGAAAAGAGTTATAAAGGTAAAAACACCACACAAAAGACTGAAGCTAAGAGTATGCAGTGTATTCACACAAGAGAAGTGACAAAATAAAGTTCACTCAACACAATATCAAACTAAATTTTAAGCACGCTGCTGATGAACTCTCCTCTAGTCAGCTGTTAACAGCTGGATAATAATTAAACAGATTGAGGGTGGTGCTGAAAGAGCAAAGTATTAAATCTTTGTTGTCTCTGTCAAGTTGAGTTAATTAAAAGTAGCTTGCCAAAGTTCCTGACTCACATTTGACACATGTATTGTACATATGTTGATATTTTTGTGTACTGCTAGCACAGTAAATCATAATGATTAGTAAGAGTTATTGAAGCAGGACACTTCATTCTCAGCAGCAAACGGCTTGAGTCCAGCTCCGGGTTTTATTATCTGCCAGAGTGGTCGTCCTCCCTGGTGTGTGTGTGTGTGTGTGTGTCTGTGTTTGTGTTTAATGATGGTGGGTTCCCATCCATTCTCATGGTAATTGGAGGTCTGGAATGGAGTTTTTGCAGCGGGACGCGCAGTCCTCTACGGGGCTCAGGAGCTGGACTTCAGATTGACAATGGACTATCGTAGAATGGGTGGCGTTGTTTGAACCAGTGTGTGTGTGTTCGTGTGCGAAGCGGGGGGGTGTGTGTGCTTGTTTTTGAAGTGGTTCGAAGAAAGTTGCGAGCAGCAGGTGGGTGAAGCCTCTTCTCCTTTCTCCCTCTTGCTCTCTTTTTCGTCTGTGGACGAGGCAGCCAAAATATAGTGCAATGGAGAGAATGAATCACTGAACTTGTTTGTTTTGTGTTTGTTACAGCTGAGATTTAAGTGGGACCTTTAATATTTTTTACTTAATTTATTGGCAAAGCATTGATAAGTCGTTCAAAAAACATTATTGTGCATTTGACCTATTTTTGCCTATCCAAAACTGAAAGCATTCCCAGATGGACATTGTTGCACTAAATCAGTTTTTCTGTAAATTTGAATCTTCTTACTCTTTGGTTGAGGTGAAACTTTCAAAAGACAAACAAACAAAAAAGTTGGAAAAACACCAGATTTTATACACGAGCGAATGCATATTAACCATGAATCATAGTGTGATCCTCAGGAATTCACTCCTGTCATCTTTGGGCATTGCCACCTGATATCTACTGCTGCTACTGTTTTTGTTAAATCCTTGATTGCCTGTGCTCATGTATCAGCTGTGATCGCTGCTGTGACTGTCTGAAGATAGAAGGTGTGGTTTACTGAGAGATCTAGTCTGACTCTGAAGGACACTCCCTGTTGCCACAGAAATCCAGTCTGCGGTGTATTTATAACTGTAAGCTCAGCGCTGAACGTGATTCATAAGGTGTTGAAATGGAAATCAAGAGCTCGTTTCCGACTTGACAAATTGTCTGATTCCTGTGAAGCGTTCAGGCTACTGAAGATGCGGGTTCACTGAGTTCTTGCTGAGTAAATCTTCAAATCTTTTCTCAAATCTGAAACATTTGCTGTAAGATCTGTTCCAGGTTTTACTGTGCGAAGATGTCCAGATGAATCAGCGAACCTGCTTTTTGGAAACAGGCCCAGCTCTGTCAGACACTATCGATTCCACCTGTTGATGCCTGGGCATTACGAAGACTGACTCAAAGCTCTTGTTCGTTGCATTTTTTAACATCAGAGCCTCACTGGTGTCCTTCTGAATTTCTTTTTTCCTGTGACAAATGTTGTCAAATTTATTTTTATTTAGGTTCTTCTTCTTCTGCTCTTTCCTGTAACATGCTTTTGGCGTTCTTTTCAAAAAGGCAGCTCAGTTTTTACTCCAAAAAGAGCAAAAAAACAAAACTAGTCTATCAGACTTGTCATTTTTCCACCAAACTTTTGATGAGAACAAAGAATTAAAATCCTTTATCAGTTCTTGTCCAGGCGGATCAGGAGACATTTATAGCGGAGAGATGGAATCAAAGGAGAACAGTTCCTCTGCCTTCATTAGCCCAAATAACCCATAATAAGCCTATATAGTTCAAGAGATTACATAGGCAGTCTTTGTTTTATTTCCCATACCCTCTAATATGTGCAACCAGGTCATGGTTTGAATACAACTCATTTACAAACCCTCATGCTGCTGGGTTTCTGTACAGAGACCCCCGGCTCCCTGCAGAGCTGTCTAGATGTTTGCTTCCCACAAAGAGTGTTAAGATATACTGTCTACACCCAAGGCGTACTTTTTGTCTTTTTCCTAAACCTGTGTCACCCCCCTAAAGTGCTCTACATAGGTTTAATTAAGTATAATATGGGCTGTGTTTTGTATAATTATTTAGCATCTATCTTACAGATACAGCAGGTCTGCTATTGGTTGCCATATTACAGATATTGAATTGACAATCAACAGGTGTTTACAGTCAGACAACAGCAAGAAAACTCTTTGATCTGACTGGCTTGATGCCATATTGTTGTTTTCAGCAGCAGGTTGTAGTCTCTTCAACAGGTGTGTGATTGAGTAGATACTAAGTGATTGTTATGTGGGTGTTTCCTGGACATACCTGCAGACTGCGTGACACAGGCAAGTCCTGTTCCACATGCTGATGTGCTAACCCTAACCCACGTTACACCTCTGATTGTGTGTTTGACAATCCATGCAATTTTTTAATTGTTGAATAAAATAGCCAGATATAGAAGTTTTTAGAATAAATGCTGTGTGTTTGTGCAATCGTGCAAACAACTGTACAATGCCTGCACTCTCTTCACCCTCAACACTTCTCAGAACAAAGCAAAGTGGAATTCCACAGAAGTGGGTCAAAATCTGCTAATGCCGTTTCACAGGTTGCTTATGGTGGAAATAGCTTCGTATTTAACCCTGTGAAGTGGAGCATATGATGTTGTTGTTGAGAGTGCGCGCGCGTGTGTGTGTGTGTGTGCGTGGAGGATCAAACGTGGGAATAAGCCGATTGATTCCAATTAAAACTCGCAGTCTTTTGTTTTCAGTCTCTCTTGTGTATTATGTTGCTGCATGACTTTTCAAACCCATTAGCGAGGTGCTTTCTCATCAGCGGGGAAATGCCCGGCTGCTGTGGCAGTTGGCAGAGCAGCCGTGGCGGATGATAGAGGGGAGATGCAGTGCAAAGCGATGAGAAAAGCTCCTTGAGTCGAGCTTTAGCCAAGTCACGTGAAGAGAGAGAGGAATGAGGTCAGGGAGGGAGGAAGACAAAAGGCAGGTGGCCGAGGATCACACAAGGTTCAACAAGTTTTAATATTTTATTAAATGTTCATTTAGAAAGCTTGTGAATCAATACTCAGTTGAAAAGTGTGTGTTTATCATGAAAGCAGTCACAATTTGGATAAACTTTTTGTTGTTACTGCTTTTGTGTGATTTAAACAAAACTGTGATGCTGCAGAAGTCTGGCTCTGTGTGTGTGTGTGTGTGTGTGTGTGTGTGTGTGTGTGTGTGTGTGTGTGTGTGTGTGTGTGTGTGTGTGTGTGTGTGTGTGTGTGTGTGTGTGTGTGTGTGTGTGGCACAAACTATTCTCAAGTGCATGGGGTGACATGAGGGTAAGCAGAGTTAACTTCATTAGCCTCTGACAGCATCTGTTCGAGGAGCGAGGGTGACGTCACCCTCATCCCTCAACACAGCGCAACACATGCTACATCTTCCCCCCACTGGTATGTCTTTAAAATACACACCACCTCCAAAGACAGCAGTGTTTCCCCTGAGGTTTATAATAATAATAATAATAATAATAATAATAATAATAATAATAATAATAATAAATGCTTTTCCTGCACAACATCTCAGAGTCACACTTACAGGATAATGCTGGTAATAATCCGGCTGCAACTAAAAAAAAATGCTCATCCCAATTTCCCAGAACCCAAAATGATGTCTTCAGGTTGCGTCTTTTATCCAGCCAATAGTCTAAAACCCAAAGTCTCTTCATTTACTATCATAAATGACAAATAGAAGAAGCAAATCCTCACATTTAAGAAGAATAACTGTCTTAACTATATTGAGAATTGATTCATCATTTATGAAGCAGAAATGTCAAACATTTGCCAGTTCGAGCTTCTTAAATGTGAGGATTTGTTGCTTTTCTTTGTCATTTGTCAGCAAATGAAGAGTCTTTGGGTTTTGGGCTGTTTGTTGGACAAAAGAAGCAATTTGAAGACATCACTTTAGGCTAAATGATCTATCGATTGATCATGAGAATAATCTGCAAATTAATCGAGAATAAAAGTAATCGTGTGGTTAAAGATATTTGAAGGAAAATTCCAATTCTCTTTGTCAGATTTAGAAAATTTTGTCCAACAAGTATCATCAGTCTCCAGTACAGTTATCGCTCTTCCCTCAGTCCCCCTCTAACTGCCTCTTCTTTAATATCTGCCCCGTCCCTGAGAGACTGTATGTCTGTAGTTGCTGTCACAGACCATTGTGCCACACACAAAGAGCCTGAGTCCACTCCAGTTTTGGGTCCATTCATAAAAAGCAGTGGTGCATGAACCAGGCTCTCCCTCCAGTCCCAGGCCCCCCTAGAGATCATCCCTCTGGTAGTGATAGCAGAGACATTGATCAAAAGCTGCTCAGACAAGACGAAGAGTAAAGGGTGGAGCGAATGGGTGGGTGGGCAGGAGGATGTTTGGATTCAGTGAATGGAGACATGGGCTGGGAACGTTTTCCTCTTTGCTCTTTCCCTTTTTGGACTTTGTCATCTCGAATAACCCCTTTGTGTCACGTTTTTGCTACAACAAGCTTTGGGTTCATGCCAATTTCATGGAAAATAATGAGCAGAAAATGAATCATTTATGAGAAGAAATTCATAGCTTGGGCTTAAAAACTGTTCACTCAAAACTATTCCAATGAATAGTTCTTAATAAAAGAGAAGTGGCAGTATGAATGAGATCTAAACTAAATCTTCTCCCCCGTCTTTGCAGAGATGACACTCCTGTCATCCCAACCCAAGTCCCTGGAATCCACCCCGACCGGGGACTCGCCTGCCACAGCCGGCACTGGCACCGAGGATCCCGAGCTGAGGATGCTGGAAAAAAGGTCAAAGGTCATCGAGGAGCTGCTGCAGACGGAGAAGGACTACAACAAAGACCTGCGGATGTGTGTGGAGGAGATCATCGAGCCGCTGCAGAAGAAGCAGGTAAGCGTTTTGCAGCTGAAATCGACAGAGACCGAAGCACTTACAAGCAAACAGAAGACAAAATGGATGTCAGTAGGAGAGGAGGTGGAGTGGAAACCAGAAAAATCGGTGGTATTGTGACCCTGAGAGGAAACTGGGAGAGAGCAGTGAGGAATGGGAGTCTCCAGAGGAAAATCAGGAGGGTTGGCAAGTGTGGGTGCCTGCAGGAAACATTAAAAACATTATTCAGCTTTAATGGAACAATTCTGAGTTTTACAGAGAATGGAGGCAGAGTCTTTTAGTACATTTTGATCATATCGTGGATAGGAACATGCTGCAGAGAAGCCTGGTTATTCACCTTTCTGTATACCTGAGTGTACACCACTGCTTCTACCTCTTTGCTGGGTTTAACGTACCTTCATCATATAATCTTTTGTCTGTGTTAAACTTTTATTAATTAAAATTAATGTTTGTTTTATCGGTGAACTCCCATATAACTTGAGTGAAGAAGATAGCAGAGAAAGATCAGAAACTTGGATAAGGTGCTTACACAGTATCATTGTTCATATCCGAGTGCTCCGGCTAGTTTCGATGATGCCGACTACATTTTTTTCTAGGTTTCTGGATCAAGAATATTGATACCATAACCATAATTGGAAATACTCCAAAAACGAAAAACAATCATAACCATTAGATTAGTGTTTTTGCTCTGTGTAATTCAGTTAAAACCCAACATGAATTTTTACCTTGTTTTAACACTTCCTCTCTGTATTTTCTGCAGGTTAAAAACGTGGACTTTGATGGGCTCTTTGGCAACATCAGCTCTGTGATCGACCTGTCACAGCGCCTGCTTGATACCCTACAGGACACGGACTCTATTGGTAAGAAGCCAGTTTTTAAAAGATGCACATCTTAGTATCCAATCAGGCAGCTTCCATCTGCACGTATACTCTGTACTCTATTTATGTTTCAACCATAAACCGTCACCTGATCAAATGTTATTGGCTGAGTAAGACTTTGAACACAGTTTGAAAATAGCTACTGTTAGAGGACGTAAACTAAAGGATGCAAATGTGAAGTAATGATTGATTTTATTGTTGTGTTGAGTCGAAAGTTGAAACAAATCATTACAGAGATCCTTTTTTAAGTTATCGGTTACAGCTCACATTTCTGTCTTTCCAACTTTTTGTGTGTTTTGGTGTAATTTTCCATGTGAGTAAAACATTTCCTCCTTCTTCCTTTCCTGTTTCCAATTTTCAATGAACACATGACCATATGTTTCTGTACCCTCTGTTCTCTCAGGAAAGGTATTTCTGGACTTCAAAGCTGAGCTGGAGGAGGTGTACAAGATCTACTGCCAGAACCACGACGATGCCATCTCTCTGCTGGAGAGCTACGAGAAAGACGAACACATCCAGCGCCATGTGCTGGAGTGTCTGGAGAGACTGAGGTGAGTCACCGAAAGGAGGAAAAAAACATCTGAAAATGGAGTCATCAAAGTTTCAGATTTCAGCTTTGACCTGCGTGTTTGACTTTTTAAAAAAATGTTGCACGGGTGTGGCCAAAAATGTGCATGTACGTGTGTAAAAGCATGAAAACATGGAAACAAGAGTGACCACTAATAGAAATGTACAGTTTGAGTAAAACATTAACTGTAAATGTTTGTTGATCATTTATTGTTTGTAGAGGCCAGTAAGTGAAAATATAACTGGATCAGCACACATTAAACTTCAGTAGGTTTTCCAGTAGAATGATAATTTCAAAATGGAGTGTAGACACCTACGGGGTTCAGATTTTCTGTTGTCATAGTGTATGTTTTGAAAAAGTTCAAAGCTGCAGCAAGGTTTCCTGTAATGGAATTAATTTATGATAGGGTTTCGTTAGCAGACTTTGAACTTTGACTCATGGGTGAGTTGTGACAAAGGAGAGCAGTAAATCTTTAAACAGAAGAAAAACTTTATAAGTGACAGATAACTGCACTTAAAGGGCCAGTTCACCCCAAATTAAAAATACATATTTTTCCTCTTGCCGAGTTTTGGAGATGCCAGCCGAAGATGTATATCTCTCCAATATAATGAAGCAAGATGGCACTGAGCTTGTGGTGCTCAAAGCCAAAAAATGAATTTGAAAAGCTCATCAGAAAAGGCTGTCTCCAGAAATCATGACCCGATTACTCAAAGTAATGCACAGATCTTGTTGTGATGTTTACATCTGCTCACATCAAGGTCTGTAGATTATCTTGAGTAACCAGGTCATGATTTCTGGGAAGAGACGTTGATGTTGAGTTCTTCAAATGTATTTTTTTTATTATTTTTTTTGTGCTTTGAGAACCACAAGTTGAGTGCCATGTAGTTCAGTTATATTCAAGAAAAGGCAGACATCTATCTCCAAAACTTGGCAACTCACACAGAAAACAATCTAGCTGGATAAATATTACTAGAGATAAGAGCAAAGATGTATATATTTTTGATTTCAGTGAGCGAGGTGAACTGTCCCTTTACCTTACCCCACTCCTGCTGTGTGAATACACCACCTGAGAGTGTTCCTGTTGCTCAGTCATGTGTTGCGCAGTCAAAGAAATGCTGCCTACCTGGTTTCACCTGTCTGGTTTCACCATCAGTGACTCAGACACTTGAGTTGGCACTGCTGTAAAATACAGTCATCCATCTGTGTTTGAAGATAAACACGGGTTTTTATCAGACCGGAAGCTTTAAAAAAGAAAAGGGCGCTGTTTCCAAGAAGAAAGTGCACGCTGCCAATCCCTTGTTGACATACAGTTGTTTATCCTCCGAATTACAGTTTTTCTTGTCATTTTTCTAAGTTTACTGTAAAGCTGACTGCCTTGTCAGGAAAAAAATACTCTTTTCTAAAGTGTGTGTGTGTCTTTGGTAACCTATTCAGCTTTTAAAAAGGTCACATGTTCTGCCACCTTCTAGAAACTGCCAAGTTTTACAGCCAACCTTGGTCTCTGTCCAACTTTAAGAGAATTCACGAAACAAAACCATAACAACCGCCGGTGCAGTCAGCTTGAATGTTTTATTGACTTTTTTAAAGTTGAAGTGAAACTGTGTGGATTTACTCTATGCAGAGGCAAATGTGTACTTTGAGTACTGTATATATTTAACTTTCATGTAAGTTATCATGAGCTCATAGGTTTATAAATCCTGTTTTTGTCACTTTCTATCTCTTTCCAACCTTCCTCTCAACAGGGCCATATATCGCGAGTGGTAAGTCTCCAGAACGCCATGATTTCCAGCATGAAATCATCTTGACCGCATGCGTTTTGCTCTCTAACCCCCCCGGACTGTGTGTGTGTGTATGTGCTTGCTGACCCTGTGTGATAGCAGAAAACAAATTTTTAAAAAAAGTTGTGCGCTCAGTGTGGAAGGCTCTAAAAACATCTGTGCTTGCGTTTCAATTTCCTTTCCTGGACTGAGATGGATTAATTCATCTTTTATTGTTGGTGTTTGCATGTGCATGTGAATACTGTGATATTGTTCTGAGGAGAAATATTCAACATGTCCATGATTCCTCCTGTTCTCCTCTTCTGTGGATAAACGATGTCATTGTTGATCGTGGGAAATGCATCTAATGCCATCTTCTGGACAAAAACAGCAACTGCAATTTACAGTTAACAGATTCAGTCAATATTGTTTTAAAAAACAACAGTTATAAGATCTTTTCTCAATATTATGAGGTTGTTTTTTGTTTTTATCTCTTTTGTAACCAAAAACTATGGTCCATTTACAGCAAAGAAAATAAAATAAAGTGAAGATTAAGCTTGATTAAAAAAATATTCCAATTGTAAGTCATCATTATAAATAAAAGATTTGAAAATATGAGATTATCTTGTTTTACATAATATTTTTTTTGTTCAGTAACAGGAAATAATATAATAATGAGGAAAGATTTTTGTTTTTAGATTCAAGTGATTGGCTTCCAACAAAAAGACTAATCATGCAGTTATACTGGTTGCAGTTCCTGAATGAATTTGTCCTCTAGATCGCATTAAAATCAAGCAAATCAATATTTGTTGATGTATTTTTTTCCTCTGCCTTCCCTGTTCATTCATGTCTCCCAAAACTTGCATTGGTCATCATCAGAATATACCTTCAGTATATGTGACGATGGTTGCATATCATTGGATCATACAATCCACATGATACAGAGACATGTGCTACATGAACATGGGAAGAAACATTTCTTGTCAACATAATGCAATAGCTGTGGCTGTGATGGTGGGTGTAACGCTACGACACTGTCATTTTCCCTTCGACCAAACCCTGTCTGCTCTCTCTGTCACTCTTTCAGGGGGAAAACAAACTACATCAACCTCGGCTCTTTCTTAATCAAGCCGGTGCAGCGGGTGATGCGTTACCCTCTGCTGCTGATGGAGCTGCTGGGGGCCACACCGGAGAGCCACCACGACCGGCTCCACCTGACTCAGGCTCTGCAGGCCGTCAAAGAGATCAACGTGAACATCAACGAGTACAAGCGCAGGAAAGATCTTGGTAAAAATCGCTTAAAGCCAGTTTGAGTTTAGTCTTCTTTTGTTACTTTTATCCAGAACACCATTTAAACTGTTGTCCCTCTGACTTCCACAGTGGTGAAGTACAGGAAAGGTGACGAGGACACGTTCATTGACAAGATCTCCAAGCTGAGCATGCACTCCATTATCAAGAAGTCCAACCGAGTCAGCAGCCACCTCAAACACCTCACAGGAATTTCACCCCAGGTACATCACTGCGCTGAGCCAAGTTTCCTAAACTAAGTGGAGGGAAAACTGCTGTATCTTGTCAATAAAATCGTGTTTGTTCTGATCGCTCTTCATTTTACTGTCTTTTTGCCAGATTAAAGATGAAGCATTTGACGAGGCGGAGAAGAGGTTCAGGCTACAGGAGAGACTCATCAAGTCTTTTATCAGGGACATTTCCTTGTACCTGCAACATATAAGGGTATGAACCACTTACCAAAATCACATGAAACACAAGCTGAGCGATTGCACAGCCAGCACAAATAAGACAAAATGAAACTGTGTAATTCCCAAAGCACAGGGATAAAATAAACCCCTGTATGTGCTTGAGCTTAAAGATGTTAAAATAACATCATATTTTATACATTCAGTATTATTATATTAATATAGTGTAACAATTTCTTTAGGAATCAGCATCTGTGAAGGTTTTGGCAGCCATCAGTTTCTGTGACATCTACACCGAGCGCAGCATCCTCGATCCAGAGCGCTTCCAGAGAGCTCACCGCTGCATCAGTGACAAGCAGTTCACACAGTTTGTAAGTCCTCTACCTCTCTTTAGCCTCACTTAGTCACTGTAAAAGTACATTGGGATTGACCTCTGATCGCATCCTATCATCTTTCAACCCCATTCCCTCATTCCCTGAGCAGAAGGAGCGCACAGAGGCCTTAGTCATCAACCCTCTCACCCAGCTCCTCCTCATGTTTGCCGGGCCGCACAAACTCATCCAGAAGCGCTTCGACAAGCTGCTGGACTACGACAACTGCAAGGAGCGCGCCGACCGCCTCAAGGACCGCCGCGTCCAGGACGAGCTGCAGGCGGCACGCAACAACTACGAGGCGCTCAACGCCCAACTTCTGGACGAGCTCCCCAAGTTCCACATCGCAGCGCAGGAGCTGTTTACTGGCTGCGTGAAGGCTTTCGCTCAAGCTCAGAAGCACTTCATGAAGACGACAATGGGAGAGCTGAAGCCCCTCCTACAGGTTGTGAGTGTTGAAGGAAGCGGGACAATTACAGAAAACAAATCACAATGTAGTTGTGCTTGTTTCTTTTATTAACTCAGACTTTTTCTTTGTCTCCAGTTTTCTAGCAAAGTTGGCACGGAGGGTAACCTGATCGCACAGTTCCAAGAAGAGTACGGACGAGTTCTCCAGCTTCTGCAGGGCTTCAGCTTCTGCCCGGAGAACCTGCCTCCAGCCACCACTGCAAAAAAGCCCTTCGAGAAGAAGACTCTGGAGAAACCGACCTCTAAAAAACAACTGCCCGGAGCTGTGAGTTTAACTCAACCCATTTTTGCCATAACATATTTTAAAACATGCTGTAACATGATCTGACGACGAGTCTTGTCCTGGTTCCTTTCAGCCCACGTCCACCACACAGACGGATGAGCACCGTGCAGGACTTCTGGTACGCTACGGTCCTGAGAAACTTTTCCAGGCAGAGAGAAACTTTAATGCAGCTCAGGATCTGGACGTGTCTATACAAGAGGGAGACCTTGTGGGTGTGATCAAGCAGCAGGACCCCATGGGAAGCAACAACCGCTGGCTAATTGATAATGGAGGTAAGTATTTTTGTACTTCTGTGTTCAGATTCTGCTTATTTATTCCAGTTTGTATTGAATGACAGCCAAGTATGCCAGTAGTTAAACAAACCAGCCACATATTTTGGAGTGCAAGCAATATAATGTTATTCCATTTCTTTTCTTGTGTTTCTTTATTTGCAGTCACCAAGGGTTTTGTGTACAGCTCCTTCCTCAAACCCTACAACCCACGCAGGAGCCAGTCAGATGTGTCCATCGAGAGCCAGTCCTCCAATGAGTCAGGGTACGGCGGCTCCTCCCCTGTTTTCTCCCGCCAAAACAGCAACAGCACGCTGACCTTTAACCAGGAAACAGCCACCGTCAGCTTCTCCACATCGCAGCCACCGAGTCATTCATCGCCACACCCATCTCTGGACTCTGCTTCATCCCGTAGGAGTCACCACAGAGATGCACCCAACCCTGACTGTGCCAGTCAGAGCAACTCCATAAACTCCTCGCCCCGAAATCTCTCAAACCGCAGGGAGTTCTCAGACCCACCACACCGAAACTCTCACGGTCACAGAGACACAGAGCCTTCTTACCGGCATTCGGGCAATCACAGAGACATGTACGATACGAGTTATGGAAGTAGGAGCAGCCAGAAGGAGATGTCAGACCTCTCGGAGACGGAGTCGTATTCTTCACTCAGAAACAACCGCTCACAGCGGTATGGACACACAGACAAAAGCTACAGTTCATACCAGTGGAGAAATGGAGATAATGGCGGCCAGAAGAGGTCTGCGTACTCCAGAGATGAGTACATCGAGCCAGAGCCAGAACCAGAGCCAGAACCAGAGCCAGAGCCAGAACCAGAACCAGAACCAGAACCAGAACCAGTAGACGAGAGTGAAGGAGATGGTCATCAGGTGAGACTTTGTTTCACTGTTATGAGACTTTAAGACATCATTACGTGATAAAACAAAGTGTTTCAGTTATTCTGATGGCAATTTCTCATAAACTCTGTGCACTACCTGTACAGCACCACACAACAAGAAAAGTCAGCAGCTATCTGGGGAATAAGTGGAGTTTTTAGCAGCTAAAGAGATGGTGGAGACCAAAAACGGAGCTAAAATGAGAGTGAAAATTGGCTATAAATTCGTTGGGGGCTAGAAACAGGACTCTTGTTTGTTAAGATGTCAACCATAACAACCTTACAAGGTGATTTTATGTCAATGTTATGATTACGGCTTCTTCCGCTGCCATCAAAGGGTCAAAATCTTGAATAAAAACTGCTTTAAAGCTGGAAAAAACACAAACTAACTATGACATTGTTTTAACTTTTTGATCTGTATTTGTCTTTAGATTTACTACGCTCTCTACTCCTTCGATGCCCGTTGTGCCAATGAACTGAGCATCTCAGCCAACCAGCAGCTGCGGATTCTGGAGTTCCAGGACATGAACGGCAACAGCGACTGGTGGCTGGGAGAAGCAGGAGGCCGGCGGGGCTATGTGCCTTCCAACTACATCCGCAAATCAGAATACACATGAACAAGCGGATGATACCTGAGACTGTATTTGGACCGGAGAAGGCTGCGAGCGGACAGAACAAATAGACAAACGACCATCTGGACACGCTGTGACTTATTTTTGATCTGTTTTCATGGAGTTTGGTAGTGAGAAGGACTGACTGTTGCTGCTGACTCTGCTCCTTAAAGTTAGCATTATATGCCTATATTTATAGACTTTTTATATTATTTTTACATTCTGTTGTTTCCAGCAGAAAACCTGTGAATTGCACCAGATTTTTGCCATATTCTCTGGAGCTGAAGACAATGAATTGTACGTTTTTAAGATAACAGTCTTAAAGGTTAGCACATTGGGAGATTGCAATGGAAATGTGAATAATTTGGGTTCAGACTGGTTCTTCTAAGCAAACATCAAGTGGTATAGAGACAGACTGGCCTAAACACTGTGTTAATGAATTGTATTCTGCATGTGGTTTATTACACCACTAGAATTATGCATGAACATTAGATGCATTTACGCCGTACTGTTCAACAATCAAGGATTGAGGCACTTAGGATGATTATCCACTGGTTGCTGGTTTTGAAGTGTCTGTGGAGCCATCAACAAGAATGTGGAGTGTTGTATGAAATGAATTAAAAGCATGGACAAAGTTGAATGGCATATTATATATATGGTTTACAAGCACTCCCCCTCGTCAGTAACCTGAATACACTTTTGAACTGGGTTGACACTGTGCAAACAGGTGATGACCCTTTAACCTGTCAGAGGTTAACGAACAGGGAGAGAGAGATAGTGGTCTGATCTTTACTCTGATTTCTCCACATACTCCCCATGTACATTATATATAGAGCTGTATATTGAGTATATGATATTGCTCCCACTGTAAAGTGATCACTGTTTGAATAAAAAACAGCTCAGCTGACAAATAATGACAGTGTCCTTTTTTCGTTTTTCCTTTGTGGTGTAAGATCATCATCGTGTTACATTAGGGCTGGTCACAATATCAGATTTGGACTACATGATTATCACGACCTGAAGAATTTTTTTTTTATCCAAATGAACTGCACACAAAATGCATGTGTAAGGAGGTGGAGAGAGAGTCTGTAACCATAAATGTACAAAAGGAACAAATATGCTTACCGCCATGACAAAGCAAGAGCGGAAAGAAATAATTTAAAGGCATGTTATTTTTACGATAAAATCTGTATTAACACAAAGTCAGTATTTCATTTTTAAATGTCACGGTTATCATGCCAATATCTGTACATTGCAAAACCCCTACATAAGGGTTTCTAACAACAGACCACAAAAAGATGCAATCTGTCATCATTAGATGTCACAACTTCCCCACAGCACATGAACACACCACATAGAGAGAGAGACTTTTGAAATCAATCTTTTCTTTAAACTGTCGTCATACAACAATAATGCATTTCCAAGCGGTACTATTGCAAAGACGGTTGCTTCTGTTTGCCTCATTGTAGCCACAATCAACAACACAGGACAAAACACAAGTTTTCTTTTTGTCATTTAGTCTGCAATAGAGACATGAAAGTACATGAATACATGAAAATGATGCCAGGCCGCCAGACTGGATCACCAGCCTGGCTTCATTTTCCCAGAAGACTTCAAGCCTGGTGACAGACAACATAGCAAAGTGGAAGTGATGGTGTCTCTATTCTGTAGCCATAACATTGTGCAATCAACATTTACTTTATGACACGATGAAGCAAAAAAACGTGTCTATTGCCCGTTCAAGGCGTTTAACTATGACACGCTGCAAATCTGTGCAAGCTCATTTTTATGCATTATTTTGTTAAAGCAACATTATGTAGGAATTGGTATTTTGTGGGATTTGGCACTCCTTGGTTTCTAAGGACAACACCACTGTCGTAAATACATATCCCAGGTTTCTGTAACAGTATTGTCAAATGTAATGTCAGATGAGCTAACGAGCTAAAGGTTAAATGCTCTTTAATATTGAGAAACTTCAGATCACTCAGGAATGTTGACAAAGAAGACCTGACGAGCACAAAAAGATTTTAAAGATTTTGTGGGAGAACTTTACACAGAGCTACGTGCTTGCTGCTTTTACTTTTGATGACCTCGACAGAAATAAAGGGGCACAGGGCAAAAAAAGACAAAGTTTTGAGTCACATGTAACGTCTGTCAAATCAATGCAGGGTCCTAATGATTAACAGGGGGGTGTAGTGTTTGCGGGGTCTCCGTGTTATTTAGGACGCGCATCTCAGCAAAAAACCTTAGACTGGTCCCATCATGGCCAGGGTCTACAGCAACATGGGCTGCTTGATAGCTTTACTCATACAACTATGTGCACTCACTGCGTTTGGACAAGACTTCCATGTAAGTATGAATCATGGAATCTTAAGTTGTATTAATATTCTGGAAAACATGCAAAGCTTGGTAAATAATCGATATATTTTGTGACAGGCAATCACAGAAACAGATGACCTTACTGGTAAAAACACTCACTCACTTTCCAGTTAACTAAAACTTGACTTTATCAGTCCTTCATGACTAGAATGCTTAAATACCTCTTTTTCCCCTCACAGAATATGAGTATTATTATTACGATTTCCCCACTGAAATCCCTGCAGAAGAGGCTGATTTGACTCTAGATGACTGGTTGTATGAGCTCCTGGATATGACAGGTAAACAACTTCTGGCAAAAACAGCACATATGAGGGTTTATGATACGTGAATGCATGCAAGATTGATCAAGACATCCTTACAATCTATTGCACTCTGCTCCTGACTGTTTTTTCTTGTCTTCATTTAGATGAGTGTGATCCAAACCCATGTTTGAACGGGGGCTCCTGTGACACTGCTGCTGATGGCGGCTTCTTATGTGTGTGCCCCGAGCGTTACACAGGAAAAAGGTGTCAGACAGGTACGAGTGTGCTCATTAATCTGCAGCAATTGACATAGGGGATGACTAGCTAATATGTATTTTCCCTAAACTACCTATTTTTCTAAGTTTTACAAGATCAGGTAAATCAGAGCTTCATTTAATTTTAAGTTTCATTTTATCACTTCTTTATTTATTCATTTATTTTTATCTTCCCAGTTTTGTTTGTATTCTCTGTATTTTACTCTATATAATTACTTAATGATCTACCATTTCTTATATGTTTCCATTGCTCTTATATGAAATGTTTTTATTGCACTTTATTGCTCTGTTTGTCTTAATTGTTCCTGAGTATCCTGCTTCTGCTTTGTTTGTCAAAGCACTTTGTAAACCCTGTTTTTAAAGGTGCTATATAAATAAAGCTATTATAAAAAGCTATTATTTATATTACTCAGAGGTTGCAAATGTTTTTTCAAAGGCTCAGTAAAGGCATTATAATTCCTAGAGTACAATGATATGATATATCTTAATAACTGTTCTTGCATTTTTTCAGTTTTCAATTTAAAACTACTTTGTGTAGGATTGGAAAAAATATAACTTTGGTGCCCCCCAGTGCTAGAAACACAAATATATGTAGCTCTGATGAACAAAAACTTAATTTGGATGTAGTTTTTGAGTTAAATAAATGTCAAAGAATCATTGAGGGCATGACCTTATTTCCAAGTGATGTTGAGAGTACAATTAAAAATGAATAAATACACACAAAAATGATTCATGAGAAAGTTAGAAACATTTACATTCAAGAGCGACATAATTGTAATCATGGTTTTAAATTACCATCGTGTTAAGTTTTAATCTGCGCCGTAAAATGTTCCAAGCTGTGTGCAGCACAAAAACGGAAAAGCAGTTTCACAGGTCAAATAAGCATGTTGACATTAAGGTCTTTAGATTAGAATAGATTTTTATTGCCTTTTGCACAGAAACAGGTCAGTACAGGTACGCTGGAATTCTTGTGCGTGTCTCTGGGAGTCAGCTTAAAATAAGAAAAGGCAAAGAAAGGCAGTAAGAGGAGCGGAAAACACAAAAAAGTAGGAACATAGACACTATATAGAAAAGGTACACACTAAGAATTATATAAAAACTAAAATCATAGAAAATACACAGTAAAATATTGCACACCAAATAAAATAGAATTATTTTACTAATGAATAATACCACAATAAATACATAGAATACTATAATGGACTGAAAAGAAATAAAATTAATGAACCTTGTGTTTTCTCAGTGAAAGATGTTTGCAAGAACGTGAACTGTGGCCGTGGAAGCTGTGTCGTCACCACGACTGCTCCGTTCTACGAGTGCAAGTGCAAGCCTCCATACAGGCCACCCAACTGCAAGAAGGGTCTGTTGTTATGTATATGTTATTCTACTGATTTTTTCTAGTCAATCTTAATTTCTTGTCTCATTTGCACTGGACATCAGTCAGTGATCTTCTCGCCTGCATTCACAGCATCTCCCTGCAGGCCCAATCCCTGTCAGAATGGAGGCTCTTGCACGAAGGGTCCCAAACGCTCCTCCGTCCAGTGTTCCTGCCCCGGTGGATACAGCGGAAAGTTCTGCGAAGTCGGTAAATACAAATACATCATCGTCCAAAATAGAAGTCCACATGGTAAAGGTTCCATATTGCCTTTTTGATCATAAAGCAAGTCAAGGTGCCATATAAATATTCTGAAAGTATCAAGATGCTCGATCCACAGAGAAATGCACCCAGCCTGTATTCAGACACTGAGGCGTCAGGACTTCTGTAACGTTGTGACATCACAGCTATATAGTTACCTCCGGCAAAAACACCGGCAGAGCTGATGCGGAAACATGGTGGGCCGTGCCTGCTCAGGCCTGGGAGAGCTGACCAATCATAGCAGACCTGTCTTTCGGGAGGGAGGCTTTAAAGACACAGGCACTAAAGCAGAGTGTTCAGACAGAGGGTGAATAGAGGTGCTGCAGCAATGGACAATACCGGACCTTAAAAACCGCATACTGTACATATTACCTGGTTAAAGAGAAACTTTTTTTTTTTTTTTCCAGGACGAAACGACTGCTACCAAGACAACGGTGAGTCTTACCTTGGCATGGTGAGCGAGACAGTGGAAGGAGAAGAGTGTCTGGACTGGAATTCCTATTTCATCGTGCAGAAAGGCAGCGATCCCTTCCAAGAGTACGCAGGCTTCGATGGAATCGGGCCGCACAACTACTGCAGGTGAGGAGCCATCTTGTGTAAACATTGCACGTTACTGTTGACAAAAACATGTTTGTGCTCATACGTGCATACAGTACAAGTATATGGACTTGAAACCACAGAAAAGATCTATAAATATGTTGACATTGCCCTTACAGTACTTGATTTGACATGTGTATTCAAGGAACCCTGATGGAGACGATCAGCCCTGGTGCTTCATTAACAAAGATAACAAACTGAAGTGGAACTACTGTAAAGTTAGGAAATGTTCTGAAGGTAAAACACACACACACAAACACACACAGAAAGATACTGGCCGCTACAAGTTTCATTTGCTCATTTTGATTCCCCTTTCCTGCCAGCTCCACAAACAGTTCCAACTCCAGCCAAGCCAGACACCTCCGCTGCCCAGTTCTCCCAGTGTGGGAAGCCGCAGCCCGGCCGCTCGGCCCGAATCTTCGGTGGGAAGAAGTCTCTTCCTGGAGCTCATCCGTGGCAGGTTTCCCTGCAGACCAGACCCAAAGGCTCCTCCAGGCCCTTCAGCCACATCTGTGGAGGCGTCCTCATCGAGTCCTGCTGGGTGCTCACTGCTGCACACTGCATGTAAGTACGTGTTTTCCAGACTGGTCGATGTGGACAAGCTCACCTCGGCTTTATTTAATTCTCTTGTGGGGTTTGTTTGTAACAGAAAAAGCGGAGAGGAAATTCAGGTGGTGCTGGGGGGAGTGGACATAGAGAAGGATGAAGTGTACGATCAGGTCATTCAAGTGGAGAAGGCCATTGTGCATGAGGAATATAGGGAGAGCCCCTTTGCTCTTCATAATGATGTCGGTGAGGTGCAAAAATGGCTTTATTCACTATTATTCAATGAAATATAATTAGAATGAAAACCTGTTCTGTCTAATTTTCTGACTTCCTGTCTCTCCTGTGCAGCCATGCTTCAGCTGAAAGTGACGGACAAACCGTACTGTGCCAAAGAAACACGCTTTGTAAAGACAGTCTGTCTGCCAAACGTGCACTTCACCAATGGGACCGAGTGTGTGATCTCAGGGTGGGGCGTGACTGAAACACGTAAGCATCATTTCAGTCTGCACTGTCAAAATCACTCAGATCAGTACGAGTTAAATGTGCAGTACGTAAGAATTTTGTCAAAAACATTCAAAAATGATCAACTGAATATGTAGAAAATAACAATTCTGAGATTATTATGACATTATTATTATTATACCTATGTATTGTGTCGCAAAGATATATAGCCTACTGAAGTTAGCATGCTAACCAGCTAGCCCCGACCCATCCCGGTCCAAAGCCCCTGTGCTTGCAGTGTAAACACCAACACTCCCCGGGTAGCAGTTAGCAGTTACTCCAGCAATAAGCTGGCCCCTATTTGTTTTGAATTCGACAGGTGGTCAACTCTTACATATTGCACCTTTAATGGGGTCAAATTGATGGTCATAATTAGTCAAAAGGATTTAAACTCTATTTGAGTTGAGATAAAGCGACTGAGCTACGCAGAACAAGTAATTGTAAGATCATTAAAACCAAAAGGAACAGCACAGTTCTGAGATTAAACCAATAAAATGGGAAATGTTTTGAACTTTGGCAGCTCATGGATATTCATCCAGTTCACCACTAGCACGCATTTACATCGGAAAACAGGGTAATGTATTTCTTATTTCAAAGTGTGTCATTTCAGGTGATTTTTTTAATTGATTTTTTTAAATGTCACAAAACAAAATACAAAAAGTAAAATAAAATAAATTGCAATAGGTAGTGTAGAAAGTGGACTATTTTTCAAAACCTGGTTCCTACATTACCCACAATGCACCTCAGCCACTGTGAGTTATCCTGTAAGACTTGACTAAATGTACCACTGAATAAATTTAAACATTACAGCTGAAGTGACTCTCTTCCTGTCTCAGAGAAGTACGGTACCAACCAGCTGCTGGATGCTCGCGTCCTCCTGATCTCCCAGGAGAAATGTAAAGCTCCCCACGTCTACGGAGGCTCGCTGGACGACAGCATGTTCTGTGCAGGCAACATGAAAGGAGGCGTTGACTCCTGCCAGGTCTGTGAGACACATATTTTTCTCTATTCATGAGAATAAATAAGGAGAGAACCCTGATAAAAACACCTCTTCTGTGTCCCTGCAGGGTGACTCTGGTGGCCCCCTGGTGTGTGAGCGTAACGGGACCCACTACGTTGTCGGTGTGGTGAGCTGGGGCGATGGCTGCGGAAAGAAGTACAAGCCTGGTGTCTACGCCAACGTCCGCAGATTTACTGACTGGATTGCTTCTCAGTTAATCTCATGAGGATGCACGTGATCATAAAGTGCTGTGTGTGTGACCTCCAGACACACTGCCGCTAACTCTGTACTGTCCTCTTGTATCAATAACACACTTTCCTTTTGTCAGAAAAAGTTTGTGAAAGTTGTCACTCCATCCCCGGAATGACACATTAACTCATATGTATTAGTGTTTTAAAGGTGCAGTATGTAAGAATTGGCCACTGTATCACCAGAGTAATCACTTCTTTTTATTCATCCATGACTGTCGCTACTGTTAGCTTATTAGTTCAGTTAGCTGTGCAGCTAGCAGGACTACCAGCTGAGTGTTGGTGTTTTTGAGCTTTGGACCTGCAGGGAAAGAGGTTTTCAGGCCTTCGGCTAGCTGGTTAGCATGCTAGCTTCAGTAGTTATCTCTACTACAGGATACATAGATGTTATTTCTACACATTCTGTTCATAATATTAGTTAATTTTTGAATGTTTTGAACTTAATTTCTCACATACTGTGTTGCAACTTTAAGTCGCTGTTTTTATGTTACAATACTAAGGTTCCACCTACTTTTTGTAAGCATGCTTGGAGCAACTGTTAATAAAGACAACTGTAAAGTATACTTCTGAGTGACTCCTTTAAACCGACGTTTATCACTAATTTGTGACTCGTATGGGTTCATATTAAAAGCGATAGGTATACTTTGTGGTAATTTCCGATGATTGGCGATGCATTGTCAGACCAAGATATGTTTTTTTCTGTTTGTTGTTCTGGTTTTGACATTGCACAACAATTGCCAATACAAACTTGTATCTTTCATTTGGACACAGTCCTCTGGAGACCAAAGATCACAGGAAAAAACAAACATCTAGATGATGCAAATAAGAAAAGAAAGAAAAGCAGCCAACAGTCTCATATTCTTTAAATTAATATCACAAACTCTCCATAAGATGATGCATCCTTAGACTCTGACTCTGTTTTAAGAAAAAACACAGCCTCTGTATATCTCTGTATCTCTGGTTACATAGAATAACCCTGGCTGCTATGATAAAACCTGTGCCAGCTCAAACAGCCGTGGTAGGTTGTGATGTTAATCCCGGACACAAACACATTTCTGGGTATTCTTGTAGAGGTTGTTTAAGTCACTCTTCGACATGTTTTAGCACATCTCTCCAAAAAGGCAGTATCAAGGGACAATCCAAAGGCTTGTTACGTTTCCAACATTTATTATCTTTAACCCAAACTGTCTGAGGAATAGAGAATAGGGAATAATATCTATACAGAATATTAAAGGTGCAATATGTTAGAAGTGGCCATCTGTCAAATTCATACTCAAAAGACAAATATCACTGGACTAGCTGCTAACTGCTGCTAACTGTTGGCAGGTTAGCTCAGGTAGCCATGCAGCTAGTGGTCCGGACTGGGAGCTCAGGGACCCAGGGGGCTGTTGGAAGAGTATCTCTGTTTGTGTTGTGACATAACCAACAGGTTGTGTACATTTTCATTGAGAGTTTTGTAACATGGGTTCTTTTATCTGTCTGTCTTGCTGTATTATCCTATAATGTTAGATGATAAGACAATTATGGGTGAAAACGCTCAAAACTGAACTAAAATGATCAACAAATGTGAAGGAATGACGTTTATGTATTGTGTGTTAAAGCATATCTAGCGTGCAAACCAGCTAGCCCCATTCAAGCGCCCATTCTGGACTGCTAGCTGCATGGCTAACTCAGCTAACTAGCTAACGGCAGCAACAGTTGACAGTAGTTTACTCTGGCGATATGCTGCTGCCCATTTCTTCATTATTAATTCAACATGTGGCCAATTTTTAATTGACATTTCCTTCATCTGGTTATGTTGCGTCGTAATCAATGATATTCCAACCCTAGTTTAGCTTTTCTTGGTCTGATATCTACAAAAGAATGACTGCGTGGAGGCAACGTGAAAAAGTGCTGACAGAGAGGTTAAAGTTGAAACCGACAAGTGCAGAATGACAGTAAATAAGACGAGGTCAAAAAACTGAAACGACGACAATGTCCTAAAACACACAAACTCCCGCAGAATCAATGCATCTGGCTAAAGATTAATATGTGTGAGGGGGACGTCAGCGAGGTCTGGGGGATTAAAGTCGATCACTGGATCTTCAGTCGTCTACATTGTGCTGAGACTCACACACAGCACCATGCTGGCTGCAGCGGCCTTGCTCATAAGCCTGAGTCTGTTAAGTGTCCACGGACAAGACCCGACTGTAAGTTTCTCAACATCTCGATGAATAAATGGTGAAATGATTTAGTTATTATTATTATTATTATTAGTAAGCTTGCTGATCTGTCCTCTTCTGTGATTTTGTCATTTCAGCTGGACGCTTCTTGTAAGAATCTTTCCTAATGTACATTTGATTTATATGTTGTGTCTTAATTTAATCTTTTTAACATGTATAGAAAGTAGTTTAATCTTATTGACGGAGATATGGATGATTATAATGTGCAAAATATTGTAGTTTTGAGACGTTTTGCCTCAATCACAGTAGTCAATCACAGAAAGTAGTTTAATCTTATTGACGGAGATATGGATGATTATAATGTGCAAAATATTGTAGTTTTGAGACGTTTTCCCTCAATCACAGTTAATCCTTTTGAGTCCTGCTTTCATTCTGTTAATTATTTAAAGGTTTTGTTGCTCTTTTTATTTCTTACAATATCTATAATACTTTCAACACCTCTATAATTGAATAATGTATTTAATATAATCATGAGGGTTATCATTTAAACTAATCATCCATCTTAGAATTTTGTTCTTTTCTATTGTTTCTCAGCTGAAAATCCATTTTTTTAATTTGCACAATCATTCTGATAAATGTCTGTACGGACCGCTTTTTGTTACACAACTGCGGTGTTTGAACAGCTATCTCTTCTTGCAGACATAGATTATGGAGATTACGCAGGCACCGACGCTCCTGACAGAGTTTTCAATTTTGACGACTGGCTGTTTGACCTCCTGGAGGACAGTAAGTGGCACCAGAAGTTTCTGTGTGATTCGAGCTACATTGTGTCTCCATCTCCCCTCTCTGCACATACACTCACACTTTGTCCCTTTATTTACAGATTCCTGTGATCCAAACCCTTGTTTCAATGGTGGCTCGTGCCGAAGTACATCTGATACAAGATTCACATGCACTTGTCCTGAGCCTTACGTTGGCAAGAGGTGTCAAAAAGGTAGGAATCCCCAGCATGGATTCAGTTTTAACTCTCAGTTACTACATTGTTTTGGTCGATTACAGTGGTCTCCTTCGAGGTTATTAAAGCTTATTTCTATATCCTATTAATGTTTATGCACATGGCTCACGTGGTGCTAACTTTTGCTTTTGATAACTTTGATTATTTAGTGAGAAACGTTTGCCAGAACATCAAGTGTGGCCGTGGTGACTGTGTCGTCAACCTAAACAAACCTCCATTTTATGAGTGCAAGTGCAGACCACCCTTCCAAGGCCCCGACTGCAAGACCTGTGAGTATCCCATACCCCATCTTTTACTTAATCTTTTGACAAATTAAGTGGGATATTACATTGGGTTGTAAACAAACAAACAAACAAACGAACTGGGTTTGCCAATATTCTTTGAATCCCTTGCTACACCCCTACAATTGTACATATAACTTGTTTATTTCTCGTCTGCATCAGTGCCAACCTCGCCCTGTGAGCCCAACCCCTGCCAGAACGGAGGCTCTTGCATCAAAGGGAACCGCCGTTTCCGCTGCGCTTGTCCTGCTGGATTTGCTGGGAAATTCTGTGAAGCTGGTAAAGACTTTAAAAAGGATACTGTGTTTATCACCCTGACTGATAGAACCAACCTCATGTAAAAAGTGGCATCTTGTGTGATTTTAAGCTCATTTTGAATTGTCTTCTGACACAATCCTTCCTCTATAGCTCCTACTGACTGTTATAGCGGAAATGGAGAGACATACAGGGGTGCTGTCAGTACGACAGAAGACGGGCTGGAGTGTCTGGACTGGAAGTCCAATTTCATCATGCTGAATGGGGACGATCCTTCTTCTGTGTTCGCAGACTTTAATGGACTGGATAATAACTACTGCAGGTATCAACAAATTATAATTTCACTATCTAGCTATCATTTCTGTTATTTGAAATCAGTATGTGTACCATTTATGCAATTTTAGCATCTTTGAAATTATTCTGGTATTGTAATTTTGCTGAAAATATTGATTAGATGTTGTCAGCCTGTTTGTTTAAGGAGGAGCTACGGAAGCCCTGATAAGCAAAAATAAAATAATAATAATGATTAAAAAAATACTGCTACTACTACTGCTGATCATTTTCTAAGTCTAAATTTTTTTCTCTCCTGTTTATGACTGAAGCACAGGTGAAAAAAAAGTTTGTAACATTTAAGTAATTTAAAGCTTTTGTTTTCAGCTGTGTAACAGGTGAAAAAAACAGTTTTTTGGTGAAAAGAAAAAGGTTTGCTTCAAAACAAGTTCACCGGTTTCACAAATATAACAAAATTAAGTAACTTAACCTAAAGTTAAGTCATAAATACAGCAGACTTTTTAGATCAGACAGATTTTTTTGGTTGTTTTTTCTCACTTGCCTCTCAGGGCTTCTGTAGATTCCCTGTGCGAGAGGGGGAATCTTACCACTGGGGGGAACCAAAGACAGAAGTTTCCCAATCTACACCTGCAGCCACCAGTTTTTATTCCCAAATGAGGATGTGTGGGCTATACAGCCTTTTAAAATGATTATTGATAACAAATTGCTTAAAATATATAAAACTAACTGTCCCTTTATATCAGCAAACTTCTCTATGTCCCCTCTCCGGTTATTCCTTTCTCTTTCTTTTCTTGTCTAATAGTTGTAATATTTATTCCAAATTTTAGGAACCCAGATGGGGATAGCAAGCCCTGGTGTTTTATTAAAAAACAAAACAAACTGGAATGGGACTACTGCAATGTCAAGAAGTGCTCTCAAGGTGATCTAACACACACACACACACACACACACACATACACACACACACATTATATATATTCAGTATGTACTGTATGTCCGCACTGTGCTCATTCTTATCTGATACGTCTCAGTCCCAACCACTCCACCGCCAGTCAAACCAGTCACAACAGTGCCAGAATCTACCCAGTTCTCCCAGTGTGGCAGATCTCAGTCTCGCACCAGCAGGATTTTTGGGGGCAGCAAGTCTTTCCCCGGCGCCCACCCCTGGCAGGTGTCCCTGCAGGCCAGACCCAAACGCTCAAGCTTTGAGTTTCAGCACACGTGTGGTGGAATCCTCCTGTCGTCCTGCTGGGTCCTTACTGCCGCCCACTGCATGTAGGTGTTGTATTTAACTTGTACGAAACTTCCAATTAAATATGTTTATATTTTTATAAAATAAGCTGATGTTTATTTTGTTTTTGTTGTCCAGTTCAGCTGCTAGCGAATACCAAGTGGTACTGGGAGGCGTGAACATAGAGAAACGGGAGGAGATGGATCAGACCATCCCAGTAATACAAACGATTGTTCATGAGAACTACAGGGACACTGGAAGCGCTCTTTACAACGACATCGGTTTGTCACATTTATCGAATTTATAAAGTGCCATATAAATACTGTGACGGTATCAAAACGCTCAACCCAGGGAGAAATGATGCAGATACACAGTGGGCAGTGCCTGCTCAGGCCTGTGAGAGCTGACCAATCAGAGCAGACTGGGGTTTTCGGGAGGGGAGCATTAAAGAGAAAAGAGAGTGAATAGAGGTGCTGCAGCAATGGACAGTATAAGAAAAAATATTGTGTTTTCAGAATATTAAAGCGTGTAAACATTTTCTGGCAGACCACAATAAAAGTATGAACCTCGAAATGAGTACAGTATGGGACCTTTAAACTTATATTACTTTGATTCAAACTTTCAAGTCATTTATTTATTAATTTTACAATATTTATTTTGTTTATATCACTTTTTAATTATGATAATGCATTAGCAATATAGACTTGTTAATGGAAAAGTGATTTGATTAGTCTATCAATCTAATGATCGTCACTTTGTGTTAATTTCTTGTGCAGCTCTACTTAAACTCAAAGTCACGGACAGCCCTTACTGTGCCAAGGAGACCCGCTTTGTGAAGTCAGCGTGTCTACCAGACCAGGCCTTCGCAGCTGGCAAGGAGTGCGTGATCTCTGGATGGGGAGCCACTGAAACACGTAATTTACTATTTATCAAAGTCCCTTTCATGTCATGCAAACAGATTACATTTTGATGAAATAATGATTCAGTATTTCCATAAAGTTGTGGGAGTTGTAAGAGACAGAATAGTCAAGAGGCCAAGATATCCCAACTTGTACCTCCAAAGACACTGGATCCTACATTTCCCATAATACAATGGGATGATAATAATCTTTTACTAGACCCTCATTTAGTTCTTATTGTTAGCTTGTTTCTCACTGTTGTTCATATTTGCTTACTTTTCAGAGAGGTACAGCCGCCAGCTGTTGAACGCTCGTGTGTTCCTGATCTCTGACGCGCGATGCAAAGCTCGTGAGGTCTATGGAAGTGTGCTGGACAGCAGCATGTTCTGTGCAGGGATCATGCAGGGGGGTACCGACTCCTGTCAGGTGTGTATATTTATGAATGTGAAGAATTTGCATGCAAAGTGCTCATGCAAGTGCTGTTGATACAACCACACATCTGCCTTCAAGCAATCAGTTTGTATAAGAGGAAGAGAAAGAAGAATCAAATGTTAAAATACATTTTTTGGGATCAATTTGTATTAGACGTGTCAGTGGCCCTCAACAGAAAGTATTATATTCTTAACCTGCTCTTTCTAACTCTGCAGGGCGACTCAGGTGGACCCTTGGTGTGTCAGGATAATGGAGTACACTATATCAGCGGTGTGGTGAGCTGGGGCCACGGCTGTGGTGTGAGGGACAAGCCTGGTGTCTACGCCAACGTCAGCGCATTTACCGACTGGATCAAAAGCAAGATGAACTGAACTACACTAGTCAAGTGAATTTAATCACTGTAATGTTAAATAATTTTTGTTTGTGGAAATAAAACAGACTTCATCTTTGCTTGGCTTGAAAAAAACAACAACAGTTTATTTCATCAGCGATAAAACCAAGCATTTACTCCCAGCCCAGCTTTGAGTTAAAAGGAGCACCGATACAAACTCACAAAGCTGAACCTGCCAGACAAAATGTAGGTCACACATCATTTCAGTAGGCCTATACTTCTTCTTACTGAGCCTTGCTCAAAGTGCACGAGAATAGCAGACGGTAACAACAAGGTTTTGTTTCTTGAATTTGATGCATGTTTTTTTCTCTAAAGATTAAAAATACAAATGATGAAAAAAGTCCTCTGCTTCATATCTTCTAAACACACTTAATATACAAAAGACAAATGCAAACTTCCCATTTGATATTTCATACAATATTACTTTTGTCCTGAAACAACCTGCATTCAGTTTCCTCGATGTTTTTGCTTGTACTAGTGTTGAACATGGTCCTTTTATAGGCAATTAAACCCAATCACATCTTGCATTCAATCTGAAAATAAAGTTTCTCTCTGAATTCCCTTTTTCCTATCACATACATCGACAACCCTTTCAACTAACTTGTCAAGTCCCGTCCTGATTCAACATGCTTCATCTCCTTTCGTCATCATTTTAACCACACTTTAAATTTACGCATTTTCTATCGCAGCAGCTTTACTAGACATGTTAACTGTGTTCTGGAGGGCAGCCGATGAGGAGGTGGAGGAGGAGGAGGTGGTGCTGGACTTCTTTTCCATTGATTTGAACGAGGTTGTGGTGGTGGTGGACTTTTTCTGGACGGTCTGGATGGTCTTCTTCCTCTTGACATGAAGGACCTCCATGGCGTCCATGTTGATGCCTTGTTGAATCTCCTCGCTGGTCTCCACCTGCTCTGAAGTCTGTTGCTGCTGCTGCTGCTCCATCTGCTGCTGCTGCTGCTCCATCTGCTGGTGGTGGTGCAGCTAAAAAAAGGGAATGCAGAGAAAGTTCATTTAAAAAGAAGCTGTACACTATATTATATATGAGTTGTAGATCTTTAGTGTTCCCTCACCATCATCATGTGCTGATACTTTGCGATAGCCTCGTCAGTGGTGACTCCCTCAGCCAACCCCAGCTCTGCAGCCCGGCGGGCGAGCTGGGCCTTGTGGGAGCCGGGAGGGGTCCAGCCCACTCCTTTCATCCAGTTCAGGTCAGACTTGTAGTTCACCTGCGAGAAAAGAGTGGTGCATCAATATTGTAGGAATCAAATTTCGACATATTTTAACCATATTATAATAAGAAATATCTGATTTTGGCAGTTTCAGCCCTCCATATAAATAGAATAATATACAGAAATGACGTACATAGAGTGAATAAATGTCAATTAAACGATGACACTGGCTGCAGAAGAGCCATTTGAAAACCAAATTGTGACTTACATCACTCTGCAGCTTGTAGGCCTGCTTGGCATGCTTGACATTGAGCTGCTCGGGGTCACAGGTGTAGTCATGGAGCTTGCTGCGGTAGGTGAGGTCACTGGCCTGAGCCTGACTCTTTTTGGCCTGCAGGAACTCGGGCTGGTCGGCATGGATTTTGTAGTGGGCCCGGTCCTCCTTGGACTGGCGTTTGTACTCCAGGTTGCTCTGGAGTTTGCTGGCTGCCAGAGAGTGCACCATCTTAGGGTCGTCCTCCACGCAGCGCAGCCCCACCTGCTGGCCCTTCTCCTTCACATGGGACTCTTTGTAGCGGAACTGTGGGAGGCACAGAGATTGTTTTCAATAGTTGCAGTGACTAAATTTAGTTTTGTGGTTTAAGGCTAACCATGGATTAAAATGACATGCAGGTCTGCCTTATTCTCATGAGTGAAATGCTTTGATTGTGCCAAGTGTTTTGCATCCAGAAGACGTGAGCTAAACTTTCCATAGTCAATTGTTTTTGTGCTGCAATGAAAAGGGAGACGTAAAATGTTGGCAATAACATTCTGTAGATAAATTAAGCATTAAGTCAGAGGTGAAAGTTCATCATGAAGAGGCTTAACTGTTTATTCACCACATTATTATGCACTCAAAAAAAATATACAGGAAGAGCTGCTAATACAATCTAACTTATGCATCAAAAATGCAACTGAAGGGACTCAAATGTTGTGACCAACTGAACTGAATCACATGAACTCACATCACTGGCAATTTCTCTGGAGGCCTTGGCAGTTTGGAAGGGAATAGCATCCAGCCTCAGGTCATAGCCCGATGTCTTCACTTGCTCCCCAGACGCTTTGTAAACTTTCTTCATGGGAAAAGAATTTTAAACATGTCACAAAGTGATTGTGGCTTTCATATACTTTCCCATGCGGTTTGAGAATCGTTTGCTTGTATCTGGGATTGTGAGAAGCTGACTTACATCGCTTATCTGCTGGGCGTTGACTTTGGCTCTGACAAAGTCTGGATCATCTGAGTGTAAAGTGTACTTGTGCATGTCGTCATTCTTTCCAGATTTGTACAGCCTCTGTGATATAACATGAACAGGGTTGTCAATGGCAGAGCACGTCATCAGTTTTATTACCGATTTTACAGAAGTTCCTTGAAGCACAATAAGACTATCATTTCTGAAGCATGTTTGTCTTTTATTCTCACCTCACTGCACTGCTGATAGCTTGTCTTAGCGTGGACGATATCAGGAGAGTCGGCCACTGAGGTGAACCTCAGCCTGTCTGACGGCTGACGATACTTCTTCTGCATGAAGGAGCAACACAGACATACTTTAACGGCAGGAAATACAGATCGGTTAGACTTGTGTTAAGAGAAGTTGTGTTTAGAGAGAAATGGACTAAAGTTTTTATTTTGTGAACTTGGATAAATAGGTACAGTTGGTGGAAAATGATGCAGCAGCTGTTGACTGAACAATTTTTAGGCCAACAAAGTAATAAGTCAACAAAGATATCAGCGGCAGTAAACAGTAAAATTAGTATTTCCTTAAATAAAACCCTGGTCTTAACTAAAACCATGTGCCACATGTACTCACATCACTTATAAGTTCTCCAGCCTTCTTAGCCGACTCCAGCTGAGGTGCACCCACACCGTCCCAGGCCACTCCTTTCATGAAATTGAGGTCTGCCTTGTAGAGTTTCTAGACACAAGGAAATAAAACACATCAGTCAAGCTGAATTATAAAGTAATGTTTTTTATTTGCTTCCATCCTTTCCTCATCTCTCACCTCACTCTGCAGGTTGTAAGCCGTTTTGGCCCACTTGACCTTCATGTCGTCGGGAAGCACTGTGTACTCGTGCAGTTTCTTCCTGTAGTCCTGCTCGCTGGCGAGGGCCTGGGCGTTCTTAGCAGTCACCAGGTGAATCATGTCTGGGGTGAGGTGGTACTGCCCGCTGGTCGTCAGAGCGTCCTTGCGGTACTCCTGGTCGCTGGCCAGCCGGCCGGCCTGCAGGCAGTGCATGAGACGCGGGTCGTCCATGACGGTTTTGGCGCCGATGTGCTTCCCTTTTTCCATCAGGTGGTTGTGTTTGTAGTTGATCTGCAGAAACACACAAGTAATAGCTGTAGTTTAGTGTATCTGGACATTATGTAAGGCAAACCCTACTCTATATTCTCAATAGCATGTAGCATGTATACGTTTTTATTCAATTCAATGTAATTGCCCTGCAACAAATCCTACTTTTTTGGTTGCATTATTTTCTTATATTACAATATGTTCATGCTGTCTCTATTCAGGTGGATATTTCTGATGAATATCATCTACAACAGACAGTAACAATATATTTTAAGTCTACTATGAATTTACATCACTGGCGATGCCTGTGGAGCTCTTGGCAGCCTGGAAGGGGATGTCCTGCATGGTGAGTTTGTAGCCCTGAGCCCTCAGAGTGTGCCAGGACTCTCTGTACTTGATCTGGAGCAGAGAGACAAGCAACCAACGATCATTAACCTTAAAGTAACAGTCACAGATGTTTACAGTATGTTGCATGGTGTACAGGTCACTACCTCACTAAAGTTGGCTGCGTTGATCTTTGCTTGTGTAATCTCCGGTCTCTCAGATGTTATGGTGTAGTTGTGCTGGTCATTCACCCCTTTCTCTTTGTACAAGCGCTGGTAGAGAAGGATAAAACACATAATTTAAGGTCTTAATGGAGAAAACGAAATGCAGCCAATTAGAAAAATGGTTGAACGTTACTTGAACAAGCTCATCATCTCACCTCATTTGTGATCTGTCCACTGGTTTTGGCATGGATGATATCTGGAGAGTCAGTGACAGAGGTGTGCTTGAAGTTGTACGGCTGCTGACGGTACTTTTTCTGTTGCGGAGAAAAAAACAAAGGAGAGAATTTTTTTTCTATATGTGGAAGCCAAGTGACATTTTTTTTTACACTTTTTCACTCATGAAACACATTTTTTTCATGTGTTTGTGTGATAAAAGAAATTAAGGAACTTTAAGCATTGTATTAACACTATACACAGAAAAAGGAATAAAAAACAAAAGAAAAGAAGATGTCCTACATCACTGATGAGGTCCGTGGCCCTCTTGGAGCCTTCAATCTGCAGAGCCCCCGTGGCGATCCAGGCTGCACCACGCAGGTAATTCAGGTCGGCACGATATACGTTCTGTAACAAACACACACATGGAAATACATATTTTTAATGAAATATTTTTTTCTTTTCAACTTCAAATATCTAGTTGGAGTAATTGCTTCTCAAATCTTTCAGTAATAAACACAACAAAAACTATAATTCACAACAATTTACTAATGAGAAATACTGTATGTATTATATCAAAAATCTTAGCAGTGCTGAGTAATTATGAGAGAAGCTGTCTGCAGCAGCCTGCTGTCTATCTCACCTCGCTCTGCAGAGCGTACGCTTTCTTGGCCGCCTGCACCGTCATGTCATCAGCCAGTGAGGTGTACTGATGCAGGGTGAGCCTGTAGTCCTGATCACTGACCAGTGACTGGGCCTTTTTAGCGTGAGCGACCTCCATCATGTCCATGGGGAGGTTGAACTTCGAGAGCTGCATCGCCGAGTCCTGCTTGTACTTAAGCTGGAGAGAAACAATGGGAAGAGGGAGAAAGTATTAGATATTTAATATTAAGGTTTATTTTTTGTCAGCTGTGTTACACTAAAGGAGAACTTACATCACTCTGTAGCCTGCTGGCCTGGACAGAGTGAGCGATGTTCATGTCGTCCTGCAGTCCCTTCAGTCCGATCATCTTCCCTTTAGTCTTCTCAAAATCTGCTCTGTACTTTTGCTGAAATGACAAATCAGTCACTTTCAAGACGCTGCAGCAGGATAAGAAAAGTGAGATGCTGTGTGAAATGAACTTCTGAGGTACTTGTTCTTTACTTGAATATCTTATGCTACTTTATACTTCTCCACTAAGTTTTGGAAGAAAATAACATATATCTTACTCTGTTACACTAAGTCTCTAATAATGTTATACATAATAATATATATCAGGCACAGAGAACATGTTGCTGCATAAATTCTGCCTTTATTACGTTAAGTATGATTATTCCTGTACTTTTATTTTGGTGAGATTTTAAATGTAGGAGTAGTAGGAGTAGTTTTAGACTGTGGAATTAGTACTTTTACTGAAGTAACTGAGGAACTGAAAATTTCTTCCCCTCAGTGAAAATGACATGACATGATAACAAGAAGCGCAAGTTGCAAGCTCACATCGCTGAGGATCTCTCCAGATACTTTGGCAGACTGGAAAGGAATGGCGTCCAGACGCAGCTTGTAACCGCCATCACGTATCTTCGTCCAAGATTGCTTGTAAGAGCTCTGAAAATGCACACGGCAGATGTTCAGGCTCACTCACAGAGGCGGCTGACTGGATGGATTGATTGGCTGTGTGATGGATTACATGTGTGAGTGGTTTTACCTCGCTGATGTTCACAGCATTGATCTTGGCCTGAACCATCTCAGGCAGCTCTCCAGTCAGTGTGTAGTTGTGCTTCATGTTCTCACCCTTCTCCCTGTACAACCTCTGTAGAGACGAAAGCAAGGCATTGTAAGCTTCTGATGTCTATTTTATACACCTAATATTTACAGTATTTATGAGAGGCCATCAGTGGAGATTTCAGCCCCCCAAAAAATCACAAGCAGACAGTTTAGCAAGATGTAAAAATCCTAATATATCAGTTTTGTTCATTGTAGTTGCAAAGTCTGAACTTACATCAACGGCCAGTTTGTTGCTGACTTTGGCCTGAACCATCTCTGGAGTGTCTTCAACACTTGTAAACCTCAGATTACTCACATTCTGACGGTACTTTTTCTAGATTAAAGGAAACAAAACACATTAAAATGCCATAAACAAACTAGTGCATGTGCATGTGATGAACAGTAGAGGGCGCAATACAACATAACTAATTGTGCGGACATATAACTTGCCTGGCAAAGTGAAACAAAGTGAAACTGGTGGTTTTTTTTAAAAACATTTTTTGTAAGATAGACAAATACATAACTGACACGTGGATAGATAGAAGTCTGCTCAGGAGGAACTCTGTTCTATTTATGTACAGTCAATCATTTCATGGTCTAATGTTGGTAACGCTGACTGGAACGACACTTTAAATAAGTGGCTGCTTATGAAGAGGTTATGTTTAGAGTCTGGAAGAGCCAGTCTGCATTAGATCACAGAAATAAAGTGTAAAAAGTGTCTATGGATAAGACGGGTGTTTCACTCTTGTTTTAAGTTAGCTGTAGAGATTTAACAGACTTGTAAGTCATCAGTTATCTAGAAGTCAGTCTCCAAATCATGCACACACCGAAATAAGATCTGAGCACCAAGGAGCTTTTAAGAAACTCGACACTTGTTGTTAACGAGGGATGCTTCCAGTGGCGTCCCGAAAAGGGGGCCAGGGGGGGCCATGGTTCCCTTGATACAAATGTTGGCCATCCCACTTGTGAGAGCCCCTCCTCCTCAAGTGAGTTGCATATGTGTAATATTCTTCTCAATAATGAGTACTGTATGCATAATGTGCTAAATAGTACCTGATGTTTTACATTGGGTACTACTTATTTACAGTAAATCAACAATGATTTACCCCCCCCCCCATAAAAGATTTCTTGGGGCGCCCCTGGATGCTTCACATCTTTCCCTTAGAAGGTCTGAATGGCACAAATGACATACGTCAGTGCATCCTGTTTCCTGATCTACCGTTCTTAAAATCTGTGATATTATATTTCAAAGTAAGCAATCCGGCCCCACAAACCTAATTAATCAGGTGAAGAGAAAGAAATTGGGGAGCCCTAATTAGTGAAGTTGAGTCGTATTAATATGTGACAGCTTCAGTTACTATAACCTGCTCTCTTGTTGCAGCCGGGTGCAGTCTGCGTACTTAACCCAGTTTCTAGAGAACAGGAATGGTCCCCGGCTCTCTAAATACATCCTGACCTGAGCCGTAAACCTAGATGTGTGCCTTCCAGCCACATGTAACACAGTCGTGCTTATCGCTTTCTCATGCTCTCCGTGCTAATTCACCCACATATTTCTGTAGTTATTAATAGCACTCAAGTGTGGTTAATCATGCATGCATTATAATTGGTTAAAATTACATTTGAGTTCCAATACAATTACTATTAACGAGGGAAATGCTAATGAAGTTTAAAGATGGAAACACACTGCTGATGTGGGTAAGCTTTTAGATGTTTCTCTTTTCTAATTCAATTTCCCCGACTATTTCATCCCTTAGCCTGCAGCAATGCATTCTGGGTCCTAGGTTACCTCACTGACGAGCTCTCCGGCTTTCTTCGCCTGCTGGACATCCAGAGATTTTGAGGCCTCCCAGCCGACGCCCTTCATCCAGTTCAGATCAGACCTGTACTGTTTCTGAATACGGAAACACACAGAATTATCTTTCAAATTCCTTTTTCTCTCACATGAAACAAGATGTTATTCTGATGCCTGACAACAAGACTTACATCGCTCTGCAGTCCGTAGGCCTTCTTAGCCTGGGCAACGTTCATGTCGGTTGGCAGAGTCGTATACTCGTGGAGGAAAGTCCTGTAGTTGGTCTCGGTTGCCAGGTCTTGAGCCTTCTTGGCGTGGCTGATGTTTATCATGTCCAGATTAAGACTGGGGACGAGATTCATTTTCATGCAGTTAATGAAGCGTTTTGTTCCAGTATGACAGAAGATGTACAGCCAGTTCTCGTTGTATTATGATGAATCAGTGCTCTTTGGGTATTTGGGTCATTCCCACTAAAAAAGGATACTAACACACTTTATCTCACTTTGGACCAAAGGCGTAGGTATGTTTCAACATTGGCGGTGTGGCACAAGTGTGGGTCCTATATATTTTTTCAAAAGAAAAGTCCTTCACTTCTTTCATTCATGTTTTCATTGTTGGGGAGGGATGCGTCCCCGGCATCAACCCAAAAATCATCGCCCATGCCTTGGATTTTCTATCTATGTGCTTGTAACCTTTTAAAATGACTGCTGGCATGAGAGTGAAGCAGGTTATTGGTCACAATGTGGTGAAGAATTTGCTAGGAATGCAGATATAACCTGTAGCATGTAACCATCCATGTTTTAAGAAGATATCCATGATTTTAAGTCACTGTTTACACTCCGAAAATGAGCCTGAATGTTGAATAAAATCCTATTTTGATATTTTAAAGCTCATAAAACATGGCATCTTTTATTAATTTGCTAAAGAAGGCAATGTGACATGGAAATCAGTAAAATCAATAGCAAATTAAAGTTTCACACTTTTGTCTGCTTTGACATTAAACTAGCTTTAAATCAGACATTCAGTGATTGACTGTTTATCTTAACAGCTTTATAATTGCAGGTAGTTGTACCCACTCAATTTGGATCTTGTCTGAAGTGTTAAAAAGGCCTCATCAAGGTTACAAACCTCACCTGTATTTGGTCTTAGTGTCCTCATAGTCCTTCTTGTAGTGGCGGCCACTCTGTAGTTTGGTGGCCAGAGCAGAGTGGGCCATCTGAGAGTCATCACTGACCGACTTGATGCCAATCACCTTTCCTTTGTTCTTCTCATACTTCTCCTTGTATTTGACCTGCCATAAGACAAGAAATTACAGCAATCTGCGTTAGTTTATTGCATAATAACAACAACTTTTCTGCAGGTATGTACTCACATAAATATTCAAATTAAAATAAAATATACATTAACACTGATTTTAGTGAAACTCACATCACTGGCCAGGTCTCTTTTGGCTTTAGCGGTGAGTATGGAGAGAGAGTCCAGGCTCAGCTCGAAGCCCTTTTCCCTCTGCTTCTCCCAGTTGCTCTTGTACACTTTCTAAAAAACAAATTTTAATCTGTTTTTACCTCCAGACAGAAACCTCCTCAACTAAGACATATCTCAAAAATAGGTTTAATTCATCATTTTTGCTTTTAATTTTTTTCTGGAAAAAAAAAAAGATGTAAGGATGACATATTCTTAAACACAGCTATCATAAACACAAGGGATATCAGTTAATGAATATGAGTATTTTTGCTTCTCAAGTCACAAGACATGACATGACTTGACATGTTGCAACATGACATGCTGTGCTCCTCTGAAAACAGAATATAAAGTTGCACACTACTTCTTGAGGGCACCACATGCTGCATGCAAAGGAAACTGGCCATGAATGACCTTTTTGTTTCAAACGTCGGGGGCCTAATGCCAATTAAACGTCGAGGGCCTAATGCCAATTAAACCTCTAAACGATTGATTGATTTGTAATACTAATCTAATTTTCCTAATGTCTATTTAATGGACGATGTCCACTTAATCTTTCTGAGAATGGACCGTGTTGAACCAGCAGTGAGTGTGCTTTACTACTACTGCTACTGTTCTTTATAGGATGTACATTACGTTAGGCTTCACTGATGAAATTCCTGACTGTATTCTCTTCATAGATAAACTCAAACAAACACATTAGCGGATTTAACACTGAGCCCCGAGGAACACCACATATAATGCAGCAGACCTGAACAACATGTCCTTCACTGACAGGAAAGAGCTGAAGAGTGTACACATACCGTATAGCCTCTATTTTAATGTAAAGGCGAGCATTCAGCATTCACGTTTCCTCTGAAACATCGGCGATTATATGGCATAGATGAAAATGTGGGCTAGATTATAGTGCAAATAAATTGCTCTACAAGAGGTGACCAACATTTATTATTTGTAGAATATTTAATTTAATATCCTGGTTCATATTGTTATAAATATAAGATACATTATGAAGCTGTTGTAAACACCAGTGTGAAATTCAGTGAACTTACCCCACTGAGAAGGTCAGCGTTAGCCTTCGCTTGTCTGAAAAGGGGCTCGTCTTTTGTCATGGTGTACTGGTGTATCATCTGCTCGGTGTTTGCTTTGTACGCCAGCTGAAAATCAGAATCAGGCAGACACATGATGTGAGAGTGCACAAAATAATTCAAATGTACAGGATTACAGCTTCAGAGTGAAGGCCTTACGTCGCTCTGCAGTTCCTGGCTCTTCTTGGCGTGTTTGATGGATAGATCGTCCGCCACCTGGGTGAACCTGATGCTGTCTGCCTTCTGACGGTATTTAGTCTGTGAGAAAAAGGGCGGTAGATAAACAGTGTGCCTTGTATGATGTAAAGCTCATTGAAAAACTTAAATATGTAGACACAAACACATCATTGTACTGACATCACTCAGCAGCTCTCCAGCTTTCTTGGCCTGTGTGATGTTCATACATCCTTCTGCCTCCCAGCCCACTCCTTTCATCCAGTTCAGGTCCGAGCGATACTGGTTCTGTGGAGCAACAAAAGGGGAAAATTCAAAACCAGGTGATATACTTTCATTACCATTTAAACAACATAGCAGGGCTTAACCTTTCCTTAGATCTCTCACCTCGCTTTGCAGGGAATAAGCCTTTTTGGCCTGCTGGACCTTGATGTCGTCAGGCATGACGGTGTAGTCGTGCAGCTTTGTGCGATATTCCAGGTCACTTGCGAGGGCCTGGGCCTTTTTGGCGTGACTCAGGTTGATCATGTCATGAGAAAGGGTGAAGTTGGCCTGGCTCTCCTTGGAGCCCTTCTTGTACGCAATCTGAAGCGGTGACGTTAAATAAAAACAGTTAATGATAAATTCAGTCATTATCTACTCAAACCCATGCCAAAGGAAAGTCAAGGGATGTTTTGTAGTCCACAAAACATTCCTGGAGCTTTGGGTGAACTTTTCCTTTAGGTAGCGTGGAATCATGGGAGTTGTTGACTTCATTGTTAATGAGTGAAAAAAAAGTATTTTAATGCCTGTTATTACTGATCAAAATGACTTCTGCTTACATCACTGCTCATCTTGGCCACCTGAAGAGAGTGCAGAGTCTTAGAGTCGCTCATGTTGATCCCCACTGCCTTTTCCTTGTCCTTCATGTAGGTTTCTTTGTATTTAATCTGAAACACATGCCCATCTGATTTAATTATCATATTCCACGAAGCCCACTTAGGTTTTCTGTCAGACATTAGTGCTGTATCCCCTCGTAGCAGGGAAGAGCGTGTGTTTGCTTACATCACTGGCGAGGTCCCGGGAAGCCTTAGCTGCTCTGACACTCAGGTCGTCCACGCCGATGTCGCAGGCTTTAGACTTGGTTTTCTGCCACTCCTCCTTATATTTGATCTGCAGCGATAAATTCAAACGAGGAATGAGAAGTGATCACCTGTGACTGTGTGAGCTGAAAATGAGAGAAAGTGTCTGTGTGTGAACTCACGTCACTGCACAATTCAGCGTTGGCTTTGGCCTTCTTGATTTGGGGCAGGTCCTGGGATAGTGTGTACTGGTGTTTGGTCTTCTCATAGTCGGCTTTGTAGTTTTGCTAAAACACACATGACAACACATTGAAACTCAGCGCTCACACAGTTTGCAGCTGATAAACTCGGTGTGATCATTGTCAATGCTTGAAGTTTACTTACTTTGCTAACAAGCTGGGCGTTCTTCTTCGCTAAAATAATCTCAGGTGTGTCTGTCACTGGATGGTACTTCACCTGGTCAATGTGTTGTCTGTAGTTCTTCTGCACTCATACAGGAAACAATTATTACAATTAATGAATGGCTCTCTACATGAATATTTGTTTTACTTATTGACTTAGTACTGTAACACTTGAGGCTCGGATTTGGTTTGAAAGAACTCACATCTTTCAGTGGGTCCAGTTTCCTTTGGCTTTGGTAGCCTGGTGTGAGGGTGGCTGGGTAGTTGTATTCACCCTGCTCCATCTCACAGCCTTGTTTATAAGAAATCTGGAATTTACAAGACTATATTAGTAATATTACAGGCACAACATGTTTTATAACTTATTCATCATCACCAATGTGGGACGTTAAGAATTTGCATGAACAAATGTCATTTCTCTCTTTCTAAGACTTACATCACTGGCCAGTTTCCTGGCTTTCATTGCGTGCATGGTCTTCTTATCGATGCCCGAGTCTTCATAGTGGCCCTTCATATTGCTGGTGTACTTCTCTTTGTACTTGTTCTTTTAAAAATATAGAAAGATAAAGAAAAATCAGAATGCAGGAAACATAAATAAAACAATGACATCCACAAATTTGCCCTGAAAGGAGACATGTTATCCTTTTTCGGGTTTTTTTCCTTTCCTTCAGTGTTTTATACAGGTTCTTCTGCATGCAATAGATCTTGAAAGTTTAAAAGGTCAAAGTCTGCACCAACAGAAGCTCCTCTCTCCCACAGAAAACGCTGCTCCTCATACTTACATCACTTGTGAACTTGGCGACTTTAGCAGCATTTTGAAACTGTGGCGTCTCACAGAAATTGATGCTGTGACCTTTGGTGTTCTCCAAGTCCTTCTTGTACTCCACCTGTTAGAAAATATGGACAATCACAGCAGCTGCTCTGCAACATTTTTCATTTCAAACCGCTTTTTTTTTTTGCTCTTGAACAGTCAGAGTTGATCCTTTGTGGCACCTTGTTATGTGCTAAATATAAAGTGCCTGCAACTAATCAGTCACCATCACTGACACCCCGAGGCTAACCTTTAATCTTAAATATGCGTCGCTGAGCTTACCAATGACAGCATGGCACCATTTAACTTTGCCACTGAAATGCCACACATGGGGAATTTTGTCACCTTTACACATTCAAGCTACATCGCAACATTGCTCACAGACACCCAAAAGCTATTATGTGTGAATAATGTCTCAGCATGGGTTTGGGGTGAAGGCAGGGCTCAGAATAGATGCTAATAGTGAACATTTATAAGTCATATTCCTGAGGCTCAGAATAGGGAAGCACTGTGTGAGGTAACATTAGTCTGACGGGATGTCCCGTGGCCTTGGAGGTAAGCTATAACCCCAGCGGACAGGCATGTCAGGGATGTTGAAAATGCAAGTTGGGTGGCTGCGTGTCTGCTGGAAACTGACACAGTATGCCCCATATTTCCAGCACTTGAACACACACACACACACACACACACACACACACACACACACGCACACTGAGCAGCAACACTGTATCTGAAAATTCTTTGTCATAGACTTAAGCGTACATTGAATAGTATTTATGAATAACAACTTACTGAGTAGCATTTTTGCTAAAATAAGGCATGTGTACATCTTGTATTTAAATACTTATGTGAACGTTCTCTGTCCCTTTCAAAACAATTAAAAAAAGAAATAAAGAAATAAATTGAGGCAAATGTCCTACATGGAGGTCTTGTCTCACCTCGCTGACAAGCTTGTTGATCTTTCGGGCGTTCTTTAGAGCCAGATTGTCCTCGGATGTCAGACTGTGGAAGTGTGAGGTGCCCTTCATCTTGCCTAAGTCCTTCTTGTATTTTAGCTGCAAAGGGATGAAAGATGATTGAGAGTATATAGGAGGAGCACATGTTGTATTTCTGTAGGATCAGGAGATTAGCGGTATGTACACACATGCACACACACACACACACACACACACACACACACACACACACACAGTCTAATTTAGTCAGGGTGGAGAGTTTAAACAATGACAACATGGTGAGGCTTTGTCATTCTGCCCGGTGATGACAGGGACAGATGATGGATGAAAGCCAAAGATCTTACACTCTACACTTTGTATTGTTTGGACAGCATTTACAACCAGTTCACAAAAGGGTTCACAACTGACACAGGCTCTGTTTTTAACTGCAAAACAAAGAGAATGACCTTTCAACTACTTTAATGTCAGACTCAAGAGTTATACTCACATCACTGGCGTTTTCCTGAGCCTTCTTTGCAAGATAATAACCAGGAGTGATCATGGCGGGGAAACTTCCTTTGCCTCGTTGCTGCTCATACTCCTCAGTATAGGCAATCTGCAAACAGAGGATAACTTATTTAATGCTAACTATAACTTAAGTAATACAAATAATTCATATAGTGCTGTGAACCTTTTCTATTATTCTAAAAGCTTTTCCTGGATTGGAAACATCCTGGGTCTGAATCTAAAACTATGAAAATCCTTTTATTTTTCAACAAATTGTTATTGAGTTTTCAACTTTTTATAAAAAAAAAGCAAAAGAAAAGAAAAAAAATCATGTTTGCATACTTACAAATATCCAGCATGATAATATAAACATATACATGATATATAGGAAGATAAATGCATATTAAAGGGGCTCTGTTGTCCTAATGTTAGCTGCTGTTGCTCTCAAACATAAATTCACAAAAGGAACAAAACACACCATACCATAGCTGCATTTACAATTCCTAAGTATTCAACATTTACATTGCTCTCCATTCATCTACAACAGTTTCCTTAACACAGGGCATGTAAATTCTGCTGCTAGGTGTAAATCTATCTTCATGACCATGAAACTATGAAAATCTTCCAAATAAAAGATGTGTCCAGGTGACAAGGTATAATTTTTTTTTATAATTCTTCTATTGATTAAATAAAAAAAAACTTTAGACAGCATATAAGCATTTTGACATCGTATATGTAGTTGGAATTGTTGTAGTTGTAGTTGCATTAAAACTTGTTAATAAAGCTGTGAGAATAAATTCCTTACCTGGCTGAAGTTCCCTGCATTTTCTCTGGCGTGCACAGCTTCAGCCACCGCTGCCTCAGTGCTGGCTTTACCCTTCATCTCCTGTTCATACATCTGACGATACTTAATCTGGTAAAGCATGAAAAGCAACCAAAGATCAGGGGTCTGCAACAGTCTTTGTATGAATGTATGTGTATTTTTTTTATATTGTCTACTTACCTCACTGGCCTGCTCACTGGCCTTCTTTGACATCTTGTATCCAGGTGTAAGATGTGCAGGAAAACTGCCTTTACCTCTCTGCTGCTCATACTCTTCTGTGTAGGCGTACTGGAGGAAGAAAAAATATGATTTTTAAGTAAATAGAGTTAAATGAAAAAGTCAGCTTAATGCTTAATTCTCTTCAGATAAATGAAATAACGTGAAATCATCACTGAAGGCTTAAAGCTTACATCGCTGACAATTTGTCCTTGTTTCTTGGCCAGAAGCACCTCTGGGGGGTCGACAAACGTGGTGTACTTTGAAACTCTTTCCTCGTGTCCTTTTTTATATTCCAGCTGGAGAGAAAGAAAACAATTTTAAAGGAATTGGCTGATGTGAATTATTCAAGTTGCAATTTTGGTACAAGAAAAAAAGAACTTACACTACTGGCCAAAGTATTGGCTTGTTTAGCTGCCTGGTAACCTGGAGTGATCATGGCAGGGAAGCTGCCTTTTCCTTTTGACTGCTCATATTCCTCTGTGTACTTCACCTGTCACAAAACACAAAACCAATCAGAGTTTAATTTTCATTTATTATAAGCCTTCAGTTCAATCATCCCACATTTTGGTTTTATTAAATAAGAGAGGGATGTATACTCACATCGCTGATATTCTGCTGGGCCTGAGACATTGTCGTTATCTGCTGGTTGGTCACCATGTTTGAGTAAAAAGTCTGCTGCTGTGAGAACTCAGACTTAGACTGAAAGGCCTGTTTGGAATATGGAAGACAAATCTAGTTTACAAACATTCACAACGCAGTTAATACTTGACCTTTCATGGCTTTAGGACATTGTAAAATAGTTCTTCCCTGCTTTACTTAGAGTCTATGAAGTGGTGTTGTGGCAGCAGATAAGTTACTTTACTACTCTCCTCCATGATCACTGAAATCTCACAGTCTCCATCATTTCCACATATACATCTTTATATTAAAGGTCCAGTGTGTAGGATTTAGTGGCATCAAGAGGTTTCTGCTAAAAAGGCAAAAAAACACCAAATATGGTTGAACTCTAGAGCTGGTGTTTGGTTTGTCCATTCTGGGCTACTGTAGAAACCAGACGGACTCCTTGGAAGATGACTCCCTCTGTAGATATAAAGGGCTCATTCTAAGGTCACAAAAACACAACGAGGCTTAGTTTCAGGTGATTATACACCAATGAAAACATAATTTTGAATATTATGTTCCATTTCTGCCAACTCATCTTTCTAAATTTCCCTAAATCTTACACACTGAACCTCTAATTATTTGTACAGTCATGGAAAAAATTATTAGACCACCCTTGTTTTCTTCAATTTCTTGTTCATTTTAATACCTGGTACCACTAAAGGTATAATACAATGAACACGACAAAAAATGCAGCTGATCACATAATACTTTATGTCCTATTTGACATTCTTAAGCTTAATTGTATTCCCAGGGTATATAAGAGGCCATTTCATGTCATAAGCAGCACTGCACATGCAAAGGCTTAGAGTGGTTTCCTGCTTACATTCAAGCCATAGCACAACTCAGAAGTTGTCAGCTCTCACATAATGCCTAAAACAAAAGAATTATGTGAAGCCACAAAGGCAGCCATCTTGGCACTGCTGGAAATTGGCATGAGTGAGAGACAGGTAGCAAAAAAACTAAAGATCTCCAAGACAGCTGTTCATTACAACAAGAAAAAACAAGCCGAACACGGCACTACCAAATTGCTACCTGGCCGCGGCAGGAAACATCTCTCTACCCCACGAGATGACCGTGCACTCGTCCGTTCCCGTGTCAGGAATCGTCGTCAGACCTCCAGGGACCTTAAAAATGAGTGGGCACTGTCGAGAAATGTGACTTGTTCGGCAAGGACAGTTCGAAACCGACTTGTTGAAGCTGGTCTGAAGTCACACAGAGCACGGAAGAAGCCCTTCATCAACGAAAGGCACAGGAAGGCCCGGTTACTCTTTGCTAGGGATCACAAGGATTGGACTGTTGATGATTGGGCTAAGGTTCTCTTCAGTGATGAATCCAATTTTGAGTTGATGCCCACTCCAGCTAACTCACTGGTTAGGAGGAGGCCTGGAGAAGCCTACAAACCAGACTGTCTTGCCCCTACAGTAAAACATGGGGGTGGATCAGTGATGATCTGGGGTTGTTTCAGTATGAGTGGAACAGGGCAAATGCAATTGTGTGAAGGGCGAATGAACCAGGTCATGTACAGGGCTACTCTTGAAAACAGTCTTCTTCCATCAGCTGGAAAACTCTTTCCTGCCTCGAATGACTGGATTTTCCAACAAGACAATGCCCCTTGCCACACAGCAAGGTCAGTTAAAGCCTGGATGGAGAACCACAACATTCGCACCATGCCTTGGCCTGCTCAATCACCAGATCTGAATCCAGTTGAAAACCTATGGAAAATCATCAAACTCAAAATGGAGAACCACAAGCCCAAAAACAAAGCAAATTTGTTTGAATTTGTGCAACAGGAATGGGCTGCTGTGACAGCAGAACAATGTCAGAAGCTGGTGGAGAGCATGCCAAGACGCATGGCTTCAGTCATCAAAAACAATGGTTACGCAATCAAGTACTAACTCCTGTGTGTATCATGTGTTTAAAGCAAACAGAAAAGAAAACATGGAATGCTTAAAAGCAGTGTTTTTGGCAGTACAGTGCCATAGCTATTGATGTAAGAACTTAAGTGATTTTGGTTACTATCAAGAAAACCATGGAAAATGGCTAGATATCAGCTCTTAAATTAAACTCTTACGAGCTATTTTTGTTGTTATCATTATATTTGTCCAAACAAATGTACCTTTAGTTGAACCAGGCATTAAAATGAACAAGAAATTGAAGAAAACAAGGGTGGTCTAATAATTTTTTCCATGACTGTAGATAGACCTGGGATCACTGCGTCCGATAACTTCAGGGTCAAGGGTACCAGGAATGAAACGGTAAAGTGGGATTGTTTCATGTTATTGGAGAAGAGATCAGAGTTTGGGCTGGAACTCCCTTTAACTGGGTACACTGGCCAGTTGCTCTACCGGGAGCTCACCTGGCTGGCCATCTGATTGGCTAGGCGAACCCTCTCCAGCTCCATGGACCGCATGTCCTGGTGGAAGGTGGACAAAAAGCGCTCGCCATCTTCGCGATACTTCAGCTACAAGTGCACATAGACGACAAGCATTAAGCCAAGGCCAGCACACATTTGCACATGCGCACACTAGACATGAACACTTTGGTAGCCAGATGCGACTTCATTTCCACAGAGCCAAACAGCACTCTATTCTTATACTGTCAAACCCAATAACCTGAGCTTGCACGCATGAAAATGGAGGGGTAATATTAGAGAGCTATTATTAATATGTTCCAATCAAGATGAAGCTGGACCTGCCAAGAAAGATCCAGAATGGAGCACTGAGTGATGAAACTCTGAGCTGTTTGCTAATCATCCTTTAAGGCGTAGAAACATTTAAAACTAATATAAGAATAGCTGTGTTGCAGGGGGAAGAGTGACCTACGGAGGATCATGGTTGCCACTGTTCAAAAAACATAACAAAAAGGCAAGTGTCTCAAGTCAAACTGAGATGATTTATTTTTCTTCTTTAGAAAACTGTGAATCTTTACAAACAAAAGTTTCTGTATTTAAAGAATTCTTGAGAACACTTATCATTGTGACTAGCATTTAATCATTTGATATTTTCAATTGCAACCATTTGAGTTTCAAGCAACCAAATAATGAAAAATATTTTTAAGATTCAAGTTTTTAAAAAAATAAGCAATATGGATTATATAATACAGATAATATACTTTTCTTCTTTTTAAAAAAACTTGAATCACACTGTAATTGAAATTGATTTTTCATTATATTTCAGCTATTCTTGAACATTTCTTATTGTGACATTTTACTTTAGTTAACAGTGTAAAGGGCTAATAATACACATATGAAACAACTTTTTCAGGGTAAACTGTTAGCATTAGCAACATGTAATAACGCAACAAGTATCATCAAGAAACTTATCAAAACAAAAACTCTGCATGTTGTCAAAATGTCCAGTGGATGGGGTTGAGGGTCACTCTGCCTGGTCTGAGCCCTCATATCAAATATCAACAAGTAAAGTCTCTATGGCTTTCTAGTGGCATAAAGCAGTAGCTGATGAGCTTGCTAGCCCACTGCTGATATAAGCATCAGAGCATTGCATGAACTCGTAGACACAGACGGACACAGACAGACAGGAGCAGGTGGCGGGGCAGAGGAGAGGAAGGGATGTGGGGCTGTTTTTCCTTACGTATAATTTTAGCCCCCTGGAGCATAAAGTGGGCTAAGCAGAGAGGGTGTCTCTTGCCTCTGTCACAGGATAGAAATAACCTGAACAGCGCTTTCCATTCCTCACCGCTGCCGTCACCCGGGACTCAAAGCAGCCGTCGTCCACCTTTTCTCTCTCTTCCACGCGTAAGAGAGGGAATGAGACATTTTTGATCCAACAGTGGGATGGATACGTCTGTTTAGAGTCAGATTTGGAGCTTTCTGACTGTATGTGTGTTTGTAGGTTAATAGATCTGAGTCATCCGTGGGGATACCAGCAATACTTGTAGGTCTATTTAAATTGAGTTGTAATGCATGCATCAGTCCCTTTAGAGATGATCTAAACCAACACAATGATCACTATGAATAGTAATCTCCATAGTAAACCCAGTCATGACAAAGCCAGTGATAAATGGTCACATAACTCATGGCATAGATGGTGACTTATGTCAGCCTGTCAACAATACACCTTCACTCAGATCAAGGCTGAATACTTTGTCTCGTGTTGCTGCTTGCATGTTTTTGCATCATCTTACCTCACTGCTCGCCTTGCTCTGCTTCTTTGCATTGATGTTGACGGGCGTCTCGTAGACACTTGTGAATGTGTTGTTTCTTGGATTGTGTCTGGAGGGATGGGAAACAATTTTACAATTACACCAATTTCTGGGAAACACATGGGAAAAAAGGGAAAACGGCCGCTGAATATAGGTTTTTGAGCAGTTTCTGGGATTTTGCAGCACTTACACGGAGCAGTATGGCCTCTTCTTGTGGCTGACAAAGTTGTTGGCAGTGAGGACCATCTTACAGACGTCACAGTGAAAACATGCCTTATGCCAGTTCTGTCAGAGAAAAATTGAAATCACATTATTTTATAGGGCTCTTACAATTAAACTCGAAATTCACGACAGGTTATCACGTGAAGACAGAAAAAGAAAATTAAATTAATAAGATAAGGCCCAAAATAAAGACAGGAATCACAACGTGATCTTCTAACTGGACTCGTTGACTTGTTCTCAAATATAGCTTTTATGTGACTCTTAAACTGTAGACGTCTTGTTTTCTGTCTAACATGAAGCAACCAGTCAGAGGGATGTTTGCCATAACGCAGCAATCAGTAAAACATGCTACAACAGTGATCTTTCTGTGGGAACGCATTGTTACGAGTCTGAACTCAGATCCACAGCATACTCAAAACTTAACATTAAGACATGTAATTTTACATACAGTTTTTGTATTTTCTAAAGTGTAGTTTCTGGCAGATGCTGCATTTCATTAAAGTAACCTCTTTGCCCACTGAACCATGGGTTACTGGTAATGCTGACACTTGGAATGGGTTGCCATATGTAGGTTGTTTGTGTTTTTCTGTGATAAATCTCATGCACTTAGGTTGATTGTTATTATAAAACATCTACACATGCCTCAATTCACCTACAATTTCCTCCTTTGACTAATGTGTTGATTGAAAAATACAAAATACCACCAATATTTTGAAAGTTTGTATTCACATTGATGTGAATACTGACTTTTTTTGTTACTTTCACAGCTGTTAAAACACGTTTCAGATTAAACTTAGTAGAAACTGTCTTTGGATCACATTGTTTCTGTGTTACCTGGTCAATGCAGTTGATCTTCTCGGCTGGGTAGACCACAAACCCACACCTGGCACAGGACTGCATGATGAATCCTTGTCAAAGGACAAAAGGCCAAAAAACCTTCAGGAAAAAATATCAGAAGACGTGAACTGATGTGAAAATGGTCAGAAGAGTCAGGTCGGTCAGGCAGTTAACAGTTTAGTGGAGGAACTGTCAGTGACTCCCAGACAGCCGTGATAGTGCGTCTCTGTTGGTGGTAAACTTAGCTCTGTGTCTGTCCAACTTTGAAACTCTCTCTTACTTGACACCATGTCCCATGATGGACCAACCCCCTTTCCTGTATCACGCTAGAGGACTGGTTGAGACCAGCTGTCTGTCTGCAGGAGGAGAGAGAGAGACAGAGAGTTCAGATGTCACTGTATATGTGTCATGATCCTGAGTTGGACAGCTGGTTCAACTTTGGGCATCTCGCCATGACGCTCTGACATAAAAGCGTAAAACATTTCACTGAGTAATAGTTTTACTTGGTCTTAATTAGCGTCATCATCTAAGTACGCTGACATTGGTTTTTAGTCACTCTCCGTATAATCACAGAAAAGAGCTGAGGACAAGTGAGCAGGAAGAAATATTTAGATATGGGAGTTACAGCTTCATCCTCTAAAAAGGCATATATAAAATCCTAAAAAACGTTCCTCAGGATTAAAGCTGTATCGAGCCTAAGGAAGAACAGTGTGCGTTCATCACATGCTTGTCTTGTTTTTAAATCATGCAGCCACTATAACAAAGACCTTTTTAACTTTTGTACCTTGACAAAGCAATGTGCCTTGACTTCTTGGGGAATTAATTACATTTTATGGATACGGATTGTCTACATTTGCGTCAGTTGCATCTTTGTGTGTCACAACACTGTCAGATCCATTAGAATGAGTGATCCTGGAGTAAATAGTGTATGGCTTGGACATTATACAGTCTGCTTATAGATTAACATTATGGTAATATGTACCAGAGATGTGACTCAACTCATTTGGTCCAAGTCACAAGCAAGTATAAACTCATTTTTCAAGTCAAGTCACAGGTTGTGTCAAGATAAGAAGTGGGGACTGACTTAAATGTGACTGTAATGGTCCTACATGAATATTAAACGTGGCAGACCTGAGTGACGCAGCGCTGTGACGTAGTTACGCTCCTTACTGTCAACACTTCAATCTGAAGATACTTTCGCTTTCTCAAGTTTTCTGCGGAACAGAAACTCGGTGAAAACTGTGGAGAAAGAGAAACAAACTGCAGGAAACTTGTGTGGAGTAGCGAAGCTGTCATTGCAAAACACACGAACAACAGAGTGTAAGTTCACGCTGAAGTAACCGCACGACAGTAAGTTGAAAATAGTAACTTTTTCGCTGACGAGTTTTGGCTAACTAATTTGTATGCTAATTGGACATGTAGCTAGCTTACGCGTTTGATTTAATAATTTAAAGTATTAAACTGGCGACTAAACTAGCTCTTAATGGTAAATTAATGTTTATACTGGTTTAAAACCGAGTAGTGTTGACGTATCAGTGATGGAGGATAAGGAAATAGTAATGTTCACGTTAGCCATAGCAGTAACGTAGCAACAGTATAATGTAACGTAAAGTAAAGCTAAAGTGCTAAATGTGTGTTTTAACTACAGATGGCTGGAGAACCTGTTGGACCAGCTGAACTTGGAGGTGAAGTTGATGAAGGGAAGCTGTCTGGAGACGAAACAGACGCCAAACCTGACCGCAGAGGAAGATTTCTGCTTTTTGGGAGGTGATTTCCTTTCATTGTTACATTATTTACTGTACTGTATCTGCAGAGGGAAATCCCTTAAATCCATGAGGTGAAAATCATATATGTGGGCCATAATTGAATTCGTGTTCAAGTTCACTTTAGTAGATCCTGTGTAAGAATGTTCATATTTTACTATAACTTTCAGTTTCATTATTATTCCCTCCCCACTCAACCTAGTTTATGAGAACTGTGTCATCTCACTACAGAAGGTTCATCACAACAAGAAAGGGCTCCTATTAAAACTGTTGTGTTTTTGTTGTTCATACTTTGCTGCTGATGCCATTTTTCCATTTGTTCTAATTCATTTGTGGGGTATTGAAAAATCTGTGCGCAACCAGTTACGCATGCAAGAAATTGGGAATTTCTTATAATCGGCTATTTATCGGCAGCAGTGAAATGATATCAGATAAATACAGACGAGAATATGAAGCCTAATTGCTTTCATAGACTTAGCAAGCATTGCATCTACACACTCAGAATCAGAATCGTTTTTATTGACAAGTAAGTTTTCACATACAAGGAATTTGCTGTGCAAAACAGTAAACAATACTGAAAATAGTTGAAAGATATAATACAAATATAAATATAAATAGAGATGAAACACACAGAAGAAAAAGAACGGCAAGAAGAACAAGCACAACAAATCTTATTGGTGCTAACATATATTAAATCATCTGTCTCTCAGTGCTACATCTTAGCCTTTCTTACCATCAGGTGTGCATACACTACAACTACAGGTTATAAACTTCTTTCTAAAAGACAAAAATGTGAAATTATCTAATCGTATCAGCTGAGAATTTCCTATTGTGCATCCTTATAACCAGATACACATGGCGTATGTGTTTTGCAGCTAAAGCTTGCAGTAAAACTAATGCTGTGCTCAAAATAAACTAAATGAGCATGACCTTGTGTGACGATATACGTTACAGTGAGAAGAGATTGTGGCACTGGTTCCGCTTATATCTCAACCAATCAAAACTTTTACAATGATAAAATGTATTCCCCTTGATTTGACACTGCAGCCCAGTTTTGGATAGCCTACTTACTGTAATAAGTCGAGGCATGTGAAAGCAATCTTAAACTCAATTTTGGTTCTGAAGTCGTTCCTCAAGTGGCTGCTCACAATTAGGTTGTACTCCAGCAGAGACTTAAATCAGGGATATTCAGCATGACATCGTTGAATATGGGCCCTTTGACAGTGTCTTATACAGTATCTCACTGTGTCTTTTAAAAGTGTGACACTGACTCACATGAGGGAGTAGCCTCTGTTTATTCCAGTCTGATGCACAAGGTGGCACTGCGAGCCTTTGTAGAGGGGGAAAACATGTGTCAGCTGTGTTTCTCCCAGACACTGGTGATCGAACAAAATGCCTGTGTGGCATTTAGAATTTTTACCCCAAACTGTCAGGATAACAATGGACAGTTTTTAATGTTTTTTGTTATTTTAAAAAGAACATAATATAAGAAAAGTAACTTTCCTCGATTTCACATTTTAAACCAATTAAAGTGATTTTTAAAGCAGGCTGATTTGTTTCAAGACAAAACCTAACAGTGTAGTAAGCATTTAATGTTGCTGTATGCTTAATCTGCTGAATGCTATGTGTTTTGCCACTTTGTCATGGCTGCTTGATAGCAAACATAACCACCATTTTTAGAAGTGTTATGTAAAACTGACACCACCTTATCTACAGTACTTGGATGTATGTCTTTTTCATTGGAAGAAAGCATTGGCAAACAACTGTGGTGCTGCCGCTTAAGTCAGGCCTTTCATGCCTTGTCGGCTGTAAAGGAATTGCGTATAATGTGATAAAGTTGTTATTGATATTGTCAATTATGAAAATTAAGAGTCTTTTGGGTTTTGGACTGTTGGTTGGACAAAGCATTACATTTATAGATGTCACTTTGGGCTCTTCGAAATTGTGATCTGCATTTTTCACAATTTTTGACATTTTAAAGACTAATCAATTAGTCAGTTAAACGTGAAAATCGTCAGATTTATCGATAATGAAAATAATCTTTAGTTGCAGCCCTGAAATCAGTTTGAGTGATTTTTTTTTAAGAGAAAAAAAAAAAGTCAAAATTCTTTGATTTCAACTTCCTAATTGTGAATGTTTTGATGAAGAATGAAGATTTCGTCTTTGACATTGGTGAACACTGACATTTTTCACCATTTCCTGACAATTTACAGGCTAAAAATAACAATTTCTTATTGATTAATCAAGAAAATAATCGACAGATTACAACAAGAAAAAATATTGTTAGTTGAAGCCCTAAAGGCAGAAATTAGAATGATTAATATCCCTTTGGTTATTTGTAGTATGTTAAGATGTTGAGCAAAGCGGTTATTTCTTAATGATCAGTGTTTTTCAGTTGTACCCCTTCTAAGTTGAGGTGATGAGGCACTCACAGTATGTATGTCGGTACAGGTGGATTATGTGCCTGTCAGCAGAGGAGCAACTTGTTGCCCTGTCTGACCTCAGCAGGGAGCGAGGCGCTGGGGCCATGTGTGAATAGGCCTTTAGAAAGCACTGGTGTGGTGGCGAGGCTGCTGACTCAGGGGGCTCACAGTGCGCCGCCCCTGTCCTCAGCACCTCAGCCCAGTCAGGTGTCCATCCAGTACAGAGAGCATGTCAGTATCCTAGCACACAGCCAAAAAATAAGCTGCCAGGTCTGGAGAAACGTACTCTTTTGGGGGAAAAGAAAAGAAACGAGACAAAACCAACGCATTTCAGATGCAGAGTGGCGTAGCGCTTAATGACGAACCCAGGTAAGACGGACACAGCCGCCTCATATTCCTCTTCATCCGTCATCCTGCCTGCTCCTCTTTCTGCCATGCCCAGCCCACAGGAAAACAGAGTTGCAGCTCTTTGCCCACCCTCGCGCAATTGTTTGGTACGGTATGTTGGCACAATTTGGAGGTGGGAGGGGGGCTCAAAAAGTTCTGGATCACATGTTTATTAGAATATGGCTGGGCTGCCTGTGAGTGTATGAGACTGTTAGTGCGCATTGCTGTGTATTGTTCCTGTGCTTGAGTAAGTTGATGACTAGGCTCTTCTGGAACAAGCCTGGATTTTCGAAGCCCCAATGGGCAACTGTTGGCTTAGCTATCTGGATGGATCTTTTGAAGAATGGAAATATGACAGGTCTGTGAGAATTGGCACGGTTGGAAGTTTTCCTCTCGCTCAATCTACATTGATGCGGTTACGATTTTTTAATACCCACGTTAAGCAAAAATGTTCTAGTTTCTTCTTTGACCAGACGGTGGATTACTGCGACCAAATTTGGCTGTGACATTAATGCCTTATTTGAGAATGTATGTACTCTTTGATTGATGAGTAAGTGGTTCCGAGTGTTTTCAGTTTAATGTAAGTTTTCCTTGACATTGAGGGAACTGCTATTTGTAGGAACGTTTTGGCTTAAAAGATACTGTCATGTTGTGTAAGATTCAAGAATATTTTCTTGAAAACTTTTTGCCTACAAGACACGGCCGTGTAAGGTAAGAGTTTGTATTGCTGAAGTTTCAACTGCGCTTATGGGCTGACTTGAAGATAAGAAGGTTTTTATTTTTACATCAAAGGGGTTACGTTTGGCTTGGTCTTATTATTATTATTATTATTATTATTATTATTATTATTATTATTATGTTTATGTGTGTTGTTGGGTCTAAAAGACAGTATTGTAGGAATATTGTTTTAGATGTGATTTGTCTGTATTGTTTGCAATCCTGTTCAAATGTTTGGAATTGCCTTTTTTATTGATGCTTTTTTCCTTTCCTTTAACAATGGTTATTTTGACATAGATAAAAACAGTTTAATTTAGACACCAAATGTATTATTTACCTTTGGAATAGTTTTGAAGAATAATGAAATGATTAAAACTACCTTTCAGTCTGTGTTTTACTGTTGTAACCATTTTTCCTCCAAATAACCTACAATTTTGAATTTGTTTTCTGCTCCACAAAACCCCAACAGTGCCGCTGGGCTCTAAATATTTTGGAATACCATTTTTCTTTGGGCCTTTTGTCGTCTACTCAATGGGTTTGGTTAAAGGAGTTTCAAATGAGATTTGTCAGTCTATAGTATGATCAACTGAGATTCCAAGATCCACTTCCAACAGTGCTAACCCTAGACTGACCCTCTGTTTCAAGTTTTAAGAATAGCTTTGCTAGTAACACGTGTGTTAAATCCAGTTTGTTATAGGCATTACTGTGTACTTGAACCTGAAACAGGAACCTATTTCAATTGAAATATGCACAGATTTTGATGCAAAGCTTACCATATTCATATCCCTATTTAACTTTTGCTCATAGGTTTCTTTGTCTCTTTCTGCCCTTTTAATTGTCTGTCTGGTTGAACTATTGTACAGCATTTTGTTACTTCTTTTTTGCAAACCCCTCTTACCAATTAACATTGGAATGACATCTATAAATAACATTTGTAAATAGGAATTACTACAACCTAAAAGCCTTAAATACAACTAAATGGTTCTCTCTCATCAAGCTTTTGTGGCAGGTGATTCCAGCCTTTATAACAGTACAAGTAGCACACAGGTAGCAGTTGTTCAATTGATCAACTAAACTTAAAACATTCTGCATTAGGTACAGCTTAAAAGTTGATAGTCTTTCAGGTGTTTGGGGGAAAGGTTGAATTCTAAACAATGCTACCATGAGGTGTTAACTATCCTTGATATTCTGTTTCTTTCTTATTTTGTTAGTAAGAAGAATAAGGATGGACAGACGCGGGAGCAGGACTACTCTTCTGAAAGCCATTACAGAATTGTTTCACCAACATTCCAGTATAAGATGAGCCACCAGCGAGTGGGCAAGTGTATCATCATCAACAACAAAAACTTTGATGAGAAGACAGGTAAGGCGGTTGTGTTACAAGCACATTGTGTACCTAATTCAATTTACTATACAAGTAGAGTGTATTCTAAACAGATTGTCTTGGCAGGGATGAATGTACGCAACGGCACAGACCGAGACGCTGGTGAGCTGTTCAAATGCTTCAAGAGCCTGGGCTTCGATGTCTTCATCTACAATGATCAGACATGTGAGAAGATGGAGCGTCTTCTCAGAGAGGGTAAGTAGTGAAATCCTTCTTCATACTGTGTCGATGCTAAAAACACCCACAGTTTTATTGTTCTATCTTGGAGGGACGTAAGACTGTTAAACTATTTATATATAGGGAAACCTTTTGGAAACACCATGGAAGATTTTTCTGAATGCCAGGTTTCTTTTCTCATACACTCATCCTCGCGTCTAGTCACGCCATAAACATTTATTGGCCAAGGTACACAAAGCCAAAACGAATGCAGTCTAATCCAACTGTCCTGCAATTAATCCTACCTTTAGCTTTTGTTAAACTTATTTTAGACTTGTGGTCATGAAAGAGGCTTTAGTTTGTGGTGCTGTTCAGTTGGATTGTGTAACTAACCACTTTGTCTGTGGTTTCCTCAACATATTTCTATGATTATTTTGAAGCATGACATAAGAAGGTTAATGGAAATGGCAATATTTTGATTACTAAAACAAATTTTCGAGCTTGCTTGAGGTGGTTTTTGCCTTTTTGTGAAATTTCAAAAGTGTGCTTCAAACTCACTTGACAATAAGATGGAAACACAGTCTAGTCTTTGTCTAGACATGGATAAACACCTCTCAGTATAACACAATACAATTCAGCATCACCACAATTGCAGACTTTTTATATGTCTAGGTAAGATTTGTAGTCAGGCTTTTGGATTTGACTTCTTTAATTTAAGTCAGGTGTATCTTATAAACGGGCAACTGAGTGTAATAATAGTGTAGTTTTTGGAATAGTAATCTGTTACACTATTTTATTGATGGAGGGAATGTGTTCTTTGATTTAAAGGTAAGAATCTCATTGCCCGACGGAAAGATTGTTTTACTGTAGATTAGCTATCAAGTTCATACATGTACAGAAGTGTTATGTGAAATTGATTCCCCGTTAACTTGCGTGATGTACATGGTGAAGTTACATTCAAGGTTCTTCATGACTATGCTTGTTTCTTGAAACTGCCAGGTGAGACAGCAGGAGGTGCTGTTGTAAAAGTAATTACATTAACCCTACTCAAGTGGCCACCAGTTCATATTTGTGGTGCCACTGATCCAGGAACGTGCAGGTCCACTGGCTGGATTTCCTTACAAGATGTACAAGTCACTTCTCAGGTCATATGCCCTGCGGAAGATATGATACAACATTTTAAAGGCTGCTTCTCTGTGTAGTTTGCACACATCTTGATTCAACATTGCACCCAAAGAAGGATTCCCTTACAACTACACTGTAGATGCCATGGAATTTGGTACAGCTATTTATGGTCCCCTTCGGATAAATCATAATTATTTTGGTATCAGTATCAGGCTAGAATTTCCCATTATTACACAAGAGATATCAAAATCTGACAAACAAATTGGCATGTAGCTTAATCAGCACGTCAGCACTTTCCCCAGTGCAACCCTCCGGCTAACATGTCAAGTTGACACACAAAATATATGTCATTGGCAACTTGCCATTGAAATTCCTTAGCAAATTTACACTCCTAAAGGGATGAACATCGCTGTGTGATTGTGTCAAGCGACATGCTGAGGGTTATAGTTATTCCTCTGAGTATTCCTCTGAGGAAACTATCAAGAAACTGCATATTTTAAACTATTACTGTAATATTTTAAGATTTAGAATTAACCGTAATTAATTCTCAGTTACTCAAAATTAAGTTTATAATTCAGCTGCAACCTCAAGAATCCGAAGGACTAAAATCAGCTCCAGACTGGACCAGTTGCTGATATTGCTCAGTAATTTAGAAATTTATTGAGGCCTGAGCCGAGCTAAGAGTTGAGTTTTGTTTGTGTGTGTATGGGTCAGCCTCGGAGGAAGACCATAGTGACAGCTCGTGTTTCGCCTGTATCCTGCTAAGCCATGGCGAGGAGGGCATGATCTACGGAACAGACGGAGCCATGCCCATCAAGACCATGACCTCAATGTTCAGGGGGGACATGTGCAAAAGCTTAGTTGGAAAGCCAAAACTCTTCTTCATCCAGGTACGAAGTCCTAAAGACATTCATTTTTCATGACAGTGTGGTATGAAAACTGTAGCAACAATGTTATAGTTGTTAGTTAACTTTTAGATTTTTGTCAAGTTCACCACTTGGGACCCAAATGGACCCCAAAAAATGTAACATTGAGGGTTGTCTTTGTTGAGAAGATGGATTAAAATAGCTTTCAGTAGCTCCCCACGGACAGATGATAGTTATTGTGTAAAATTTTGCCCATCTCAGCTTTTAAAAAAAGTTAATTTTTAATTGCTTCACCAGGTCATCGTTGAGAAAGCTACTCAGGATCACAATGAAATGTCATTTCATTTACTTCACCAGGCTTGTCGGGGTTCCGAATTTGATGATGGTATACAGACAGATTCAGGTCCGCCAAACGATACCCTGGAGACAGATGCTAATCCAAGACATAAGATCCCTGTAGAGGCAGATTTCCTGTTTGCCTACTCCACTGTGCCAGGTAAACCACAGTTTTCATTTAAAAGTATCAGCCACAACATTAAAACCACAGACAGGTGAAGTCAATAACATCAATCATCTTGTTACAAAGCAATGTTCTGCACTTTGACACGTACGATGCAACCAAACATTGTTGCAAACCAAGGCACAGTACCATTTCCAATCTTTACCCCTACCCCTCTTTTTTGAGTGCACCCTTGCCCCTCAGAACAGAGTAACAAGAGGTAGTAGTTGAAATCTCTCCTTATGGAATAGGAAAACCCTTCAAGACCCTCATATGTCATCAGTTGTCATTGGTGGCATTTCTGTAAACAGAATGCCATCAAAGGGGGGAAATACATCAAACATGCAGGGCTGTCATGCACAAATCATCAATAACAATGCAAGGTTAGTTAGTTAGCTAATTAGCTGCCATGACATCAGCAAACTAGTGGCGATTGTTTTCTGTGTGCTATATAGAAATTGGATTTGGGCCCAAAAATACCTCCTCATGACAACTGTACTCCCCAGTGGCAGTGCCCACCCTAGCAAGACTATACTGCAAAAACTGCTCAGAAAGGGCCCAAGGAAAAGGACAAAGGGCAAGGCGCTGGCTGCCAAATTTCCCAGACCACAATCCCATCAATGGACACCACAGGACACCTCCAAAAGGTCCTGTTGGCATGCCTCAAATCGTTAGAGTCAATTCTGATTCATTGTGGCTTCACCATGAGTGCCAGGACCCAAGGTTTTCCAGCTGAATGTTGCATTGTAACGAGACGATCAATGTTACTCCCTTCACCCATCAGTGGTTTAAATGTTGTGGCTGATTGGTGCATATCATTGACATAAATGAAGTGAAAGCATTTTTGGTATCTGTAACCTGTGCAGGATGCATCAGTGATAAGACAGGTCAGTTTCACTGCTGACTCATGCTGATTTTCAGGATATTACTCATGGAGGAACCCTGGGCGTGGCTCCTGGTTTGTCCAGGCGCTCTGCAACGTCCTCAATGAGTTTGGCAAGCAACTGGAGATAATGCAGATCCTTACGCGGGTCAACTACATGGTGGCCACCAGCTTTGAGTCCTGGTCTGAAGACCCCCGCTTCAGTGAGAAGAAGCAGATTCCCTGCGTGGTCTCTATGCTGACGAAAGAACTTTATTTCAACTGACCGCCAGCCTAACTGACCGTACTATATGAGACCACAGACTGACTGACTGACTGACTGACTGACTGACTGGACTGTTTCAGGTAGCGACGATGCGGTCAAAGCCTTCAGGGATGACTCAGGCCCAGCAGGACACTGCACATTTGGAGCACATATGACATTTTGCATGTGTAGTTGGGCCCGAAAACAAGCAACTCCGTTAAAATATTTACAGTGGCACTCCTCGTTCATGTGTTGATGGTGAAACTTCTTCTTCTTCAGGTTATTCTTCAGAATAATGGCGTCACATTTGATCTGATCTCTATTTTTTTGACAGGCATTGTGAAATATCCATGTTATTCTACCAGCCCGGAAAATTTGCTGCCAGTTTTTGTGGGCTCGGGGAATCATATCTGAATATGTGTCCCTCCATTTTCCCAGCATTTGCAGTAGACGTTGAAAGGAACTGATTAGAGTGGACAGAAGTCTTCAGGCTAAACTTGGTTCTTGGATATATTGCATGGCTGACTAAAATAATTGACATTCGATGTTCTGAGAGAAGTCTCTCCAGGAACAGATAAACCAGTCAAACACACTCTAATACATTCAGACAGTATACAATACTCACTATTACACAGTAAAATAAATTGAATTTTTTTAATAGCCTTCTTGAATCAATCCTATCCTTTGATTTGTTTTATATGATTTTGCAAAAACGGCGCAAGTGAGGGGTCTTTCGAGATGCACTAGTCAGTCAATAGAAATCCTGAATAGAGTGATTGCGATTGCTATAGGAGAGACGTATGGTGAGATGGGAAAAACAACATCTGGAAAATGGATCAGATCATTTTCAGCTATCTGTGTTTTAATGTTTTCAGCTGTCAATTGTCCAAAATAAGCGACTAAACAAAAAGACAACACTCCTCTGAGCAGAGACATGTGACGGTGCTTTTTGCCAAAGGCTCAGTGTCTCAGCCTTCCTAGCAAGTTTAAGTTGGTAGCAGCACGCTGGCATCCTCAGGTTCTTTAATGTCCCATGAAGTGGGTAAATGTAATGTTAAAGACTGTCATATACGTAAGGCTAGGAAGGTGTGATCTTTTGCTGTGTAGTGCTTAGTTATATGAGATTTCAGGTCAAATGCGTAGTATATAGTCCACCAAGGATTATTTGCAATTTGCCAGATTTCTCAGTGTGATGTTGGAGACTTCACTTGCACGTTGTTCAACCGAGAGCGAGTGAAGTTCATGTATTTGCACATGATCAAAATTACGCACTCGTCTTATTAGTCAGGGTCCAACAAATCAGTTTATGAATTTCCCTTTTTTAATCTTTAAAGTTAGACATTCCACTTTGATACCTTTGATAGATAATAGGATACATGCTGTAGGATTTTTACACCAGAAAGAACTGAAGAATGTCAAAAACTGTGTCATAAATTTGGGAAATATCATATTGTAAAGCTGGACGAGGGCCCAAAGCACAAATGCCACATCCTTTCACTGTATATTAGTGTTGTATATTGTCATTACATACACTACACTGTAAGAACTACCCAGCAAAGTCTTCCTATTGTTTTTTTTTTAAAATAGATTTTTGATTTAGAAAGATTTAAAATCCCAAATTTCAAAATAAAAAACATATTGATTGCTTTTATACATTATTTTAAGCACTTAGTTTTTTAAAAACAATAATGTAATAATTTAGGTTATAGATCATATCATTGAGTTATATGGTGAAATCTAAGATACATATTTTGAATATGATAGACATTTGCTGAAGGTCATTACAACTTACACTAAGTCTGTTTCTGCAATTTCGCTGTGTTATGGTCCTAAAGTCTGTCAATCACAGAGGCAGCTATTACTGGTGGTGACAAGTCTGAACATACACAATCCACATGTCCGCAATACACTCTCACTGTTGCTGCAATGTTTTTACATTGTTCACATGATTGCATGTGTCAGTAACTTAGGGGAAAGGTTCAGCAATAGCTTTAATTTGTCACTCTATTTTTCCCGTTTCACTCCTTGTATTTCTTTTTATCAGTTTTTTTTTTTTTTAATTACACTCTTTCATATTATTTATAAATGCCAAAGTGTAATCAATACTGGCTTAAGTTAAAGACATGTCCCATTCTACAACCAGTGCACTTGTTCAATACAGCCACAACTCTTGAATCCTGTCGACACATGGATCTCTGATCAGTGATGTGGTGCCCAACCTGTGCTGAAAGGAGTGTTTGCTCCACTTGTTTTGGAATGGAATTGAAGAAGGGAAAATTTTATTTTTATGGGTAAAATTTTAAATGCTTTCCGGTGTTAAATGCTGTTGTCCTCAGGAATATATTTGAAAAGATTTGGAAAAATGAATGAATGAATGAATTACATTGAAAGTATAATCTGGCCCAATTTTTTATTTTTTATTTGGGGCAATACCTTGTTTAAATAACTTAACAAAAACAGAGGAATGCTTATTGTAAACATTTTATTGTATTAAACATGAAGAATTTATTGTGTAACGAGTTGTGTGTCATTTTTCTTGCACATTTGTAAACACAGATTGAAACACTGCTGTTTTTTTAAGACAAGGAAGACGTTTGTAACATGGTAATGAAAACACTTTGATCAGCTTTACAATATGGGTACATTGATTAACATTAGTTAATGCTGTAATAAGCATTCACTAAAAGTTAAGTAACAGATGACTACTGTCGTAATAATTTACTAATGGTGTTAATGTATGTTAACTACAATATTAATTATACATTCAATGCATTATATAGATGTTATTAACAGTTAATGTAGTAATAAGCATCCCTTAAGCAACTGTTAACAAATGTTTGTTACTTAATTGTTAGGTAATGTGTATTGCTGCATTAACTAATGTTAAATAATGTATCCTTACTGTAAGGTGTTACCTTTTAGGAACACAGAAACCTTCGCTCTTTAGAATTTTTTGTAAAAACATACCTAATATAGTCGCTGTCAGGTTTGATCATCCAGGCTAATATCTTCAGCTTTCTGTCAACCCTTTAAGGATTAGGTTGGCTATATTCTATATTTTGTTATGTTTAGCAAATATCAAGAAAACGACAAAGACCAACAATGAATTAATCATACAGGTAAAGGTTCAATTTTCTAATAAATGGTTGACAGATTTATCTTCCCAAATTAAAGATAATTACTTATTATTTTTTAATTAAACTGGCAATAGACAAGTTTTCTGCTTCAGGATATCATTATGATGTAAATCATAAAGAGGGGGGCCGGGGTATGTTGCCACTTACTTTCTCCACCCACTCATCTACTCTCTTTTGCAACCCCTCATCTGGGTATTCTGATTAATCAGAGCATTACAAATAAACAACCTTGTAAAAATAAATGCTATGCTACAGTATGAAGGTCATGTTACCTTTTGTGTGTTGACTATAAAGACAACGTGGACTGAAAATAAGATGCATGACCTGTTGATCTAAAATAGAAACACTAAAAATTCCTTCAGGCAAATTTAGCCTGACACGCAAAGCACCCAGAGCTGATGTTGTGTTACGAGTTAAGAATGTCAGATCAGGCGATGCGCATGCCCCTCAGCGCAGCACATTCCTGATCGTTTCTGCCCCATCCTTCCCACCCCTGAGGCATTCCCGCCCCACCTCAGAGAACAGGAGCCGATCGGGAGGCATCGCAGATCTTAAGGGACTTCCAGTTTGTGCCTTCATTGTCATGACCAGGACACAATGCTTGATGCAGGTTGTCAGTGAAGGTCCCAGTGCAGAAGCAATGGAGGGGGGTCATAGTATCAGCTCCTACAAAGCACACCAAACCCCCGGGGAAGCTGCAGAACACCCCAATACGAGTGAACGACTTTCCTGCCAGCAGAGGCAGCGCATGCTGGACGCCACCGTGCCAGGCTGTGTAGTCTCCATTAAAGTATTCCACACACCAAGACTCTTTGCCCCGGCCCAGCCAGGAGTCCTCCTCGCGGCCCTTGCGTGGGATGCTCGGGTAGGTGAGCCCCAGCTCCCAGTAGGTCTTCCCACCCACCTCCACCTCCCAGTACTGGTGGCCCTCGCTGAAGCCTTGCTGGCTGACTACATTTAGGGTGGTGTCAAAGCGGGAGGGAGTCTCTGGTACATCCTGCCAGGTGTCTGTGTAGGTGGCTGAGTCACCTTTGGGAGAGATGATCAGCTTGGGGTGGGCAGTGTTGGCATCAAGGACAACATCTGCAGCATCTGTGTGAGAGACATCAGAAACATTCAGTGTCTTGTGTGAGAGATTTTACAGATGAGTTTACAGACACTTGACGTAAATGTCATGCCCTAGTTGGCAGTGATTACAACCCTTGACACAGCTAGGAGCACATGTCAATCTACCTGTCATTTTGGGTGAACTCACAGCTCTGAAACAGTTTCTTGGTGACAGGGACCTGGGATCTGATGAACAGCAAGAGGTTGATGGTGAGACTCAGCAGTTGTTTGTTCTTGAAGTCATCCACCTGAATCAGGTCAGGGTCGGTCACCTTCAGAGTCTCAGATATTCTGATTTCAGACACAACGAACAGTTGATACCTCAGACTGAAAGAATGTTTTTTAAGCAACAATAACCCATGTTGTGACAGATTTCAGTAGTATTAATAAGTACTAATCTATACACTATATTCAAATGAAAATGACAGTGCTACACATTATATAAATGTCCTAACAACACATTATATTAGGAAAATATGTATGAAACAGAGCTATTATACATCTCACTTCAGTTTAGTTAACTGTTAATGTTCATTTATTTTTTTAAATTCTTCATTAGTTTTAGTTAGAGCTGCAATGATTCATTGACTAATCGATTAGATGTCAACTATTACATTAATTGGCAACTATTTTGATAATTGATTTATTGATATGAGTTCTTTTTTTAGGAAAAAAAGTTTAAATCCTCTGATTCCAGCTTCTAAAAATATGTTTTCTGGTTTCTGTAAACTGAATATCTTCAGGTTGTTGACAAGATAAGACATTTGAGGATGTCATCTTGAACTTCAGGAATCACTTACAGACTTTTTAACCATTTTCTGACATTTTGAAAATAATCAACAGATTATTCAACAATGAAAATAATATTTAGATGGGGGTATTTTTCAGAGAATAGGAAATAGGAACAGTATTGCAATACAAACACAATCACAGTCATGTAGACATCCCAGTCTCGATAAACATATGATGCCTGTTGTGTTGACAAATTTGACCTAATAGACAACAACATTTTTATTTTATTTCGGTTAAATAATCCACAATATAGTTTCAGTTTTCATTTTTGTCTAAAGTCAAGTTTTTATGTTAGCCAGTTTTAGTTAACCATAAAAACCCGTGCTTTAAGCGTAATAACCTGTTTTCATTTTGTCCTTCTGATGGACAAGGAAGTATTGCTTATCAAAACAACATATCAGTAGATATCCGTAAATGAGAAACAGACTACGAGCGGTAAATGAGGTGTTCGAGACAAACGACGCGACTTGAGAAGAATGTTTGGTATGTCTTGTATCTCTTAATGCCCTCAGATCTGTTGTAAGTTTATTTGTGGAACCTCACGCACACGTAGAAAGCTGCAATATGTTCATACCTTTTTTCTGTGTCAACATTCTGTAGAAGACATGACAAGAACACATAACAACTGATTAGTACCACTGAGAGAACAGATTTAGACAAACAGAAATATTGATTAAATGCCCTACTGTAGGTTGAAATCAGAACTTTTGAATATCCTCATGTTTACCTGAATGTCAGTTTCCTGTTTTTTCACCTGGGCACCGATGTTGGACAGCTCCTGGTCCAGCTCCTGTGTGAGGTGGTAGCAGTCCTCTATCCTCTCCTCCACCAACTTCTCTATGGCCTCGTGCTCCGCGTCCAGCTGAGTCAGTGTGATCCGAAGATCCTCATCTAGAACCCGCTTCATGTCCTCATACTTCTTTGTGATTTTTTCCTTCACTGCGTTGGTTTTTTGCTGAGGTTGAAGGATCATGGGGGTTAAAAATTAATTTGTAAGAGCATGCTACGGCATATGGCCAGATGAAAAGTTGAGGAACAGGTGTTGTTACAATGTCATGGGCAACAAATACAGCAGTCAAACTATAATCCACTGACAACTATTGACTAAAACAGTAAATCCTCTCAATAAAAAAATTGGCACTAGGAAATGTGTGAAATTTTTTGCTTAAAAAATGACTTTCTGCACAGTGATACAGAAAGAAAATAGATCCTACATTAAACTGTTTAAATTAGGTTTGTGGATTATCTTGAGGGTCAAGATTTCTGGAAAGAGACATTGCTGTTGCAGCCTATTTTTTGGTGCTTAGAGTACCACAGGCCGGGTGCTATCTAGTTCCATTATACTGGCGAAAAGAGCAGACATCTCTACAGCTGATACCTCCAAAACTCTGCAACTCACATCAAAACATGATGATGGTAAACGCTAAAACGCAGCGTCACAATAACACATGTAAGGCAAAGTTATAAAGTCAGCAAACTAACTCACTGATGTCCATTATTAAAAAAAAACAATCTGTCTTTGTAACTTTAGCAAACATTATTTAGTATTAGCTAATGTGAGCTAACATTAGCCACCATAAGCTACTGACCAAGTCAGGCTGTAGACGGAAAATCCCTGCGTGTAATCAACCGAGAAAGGGTGTGTTTTACGGAGAGAGCTCTTCAATTGAAAAAGGGATTGATGTCCTATTTCCTCTTTCAAAACGGACATAGTCTCGCTTTGAAGCTGTGGCATGGAATCTGTTTTTGATTTTCAGGTGAATTGCCTTGCAGATTAATTTCCTGCCAAGAAACGAATCGATTGAAATTGTATTGTTTCAGGACTCGAGAACATTATGTTAGGCCAATACTCAACAGTTAAAATATCGACAAAATGAGTTGAGAGCACTAATTCTACATAAAAAACAAAAACAAGCCCATTTTATGTGGAGCACAGAAAATGCTTTTTTTGATGGGAGAGCACAGAAAACGGCAAGCCACAGCAGTGCAGGAGGGATGGGCAGAATAAGAGCTGTTCAAAAGTGCGTTTCAGGAATTCATAACTCATTTAACCTTGAGGTAAATGTGCCACAGCGGCACAAGGACATACTCTGTGTTCCACCACTGTCGGCTGAAATGAACAACAGACACTGATGGAACAACGTGGACCAAGTATCCTGTTTGTTTATTTAATACACTCAAATTCAGACTGTCCCTGCCAACATTTATTCAATTTCATCATGACCCTGAGTTTTACAAGGCATACAGACTCCTGATCATCAAGATTTCCAGCATGTGGTCCCACCATGTAGCTTTTTCAGAAGAATGACAGATGCCAGAGGACAATCTGTATACACAGCAGAACACTTTGTGATGGACTTACTGTTATATCCACCTGCTTAGCTGCCAGCTTTTTCATCCTGTAGGCGACGGCATCTCTTTGTCTCTGCAGGTGCTGCTGATGTTTCAAGAGCATTTCCTTTGAAACGGGCAGAAAACATGAAGAGAATCAAAAGAAACAGATCACGAACCGCAGGTAAAAGGAACAAAAGCTAAAGGTGGTGGATCAATAGTGTCATTGGCTTTTCTTCTCAATAAAACAAAGTGGAAGTGCTTACTTCATTTGTGGCCTTCCCTCCTACCTTACCATACATTTTCTGTAGAGCTGTGTAGATTAAACTCCACTAACCGGTGTCAACACGACCACGAGGGGCTTTTATAGGCCTGTGTCAGATGTGAAGGCTTTGTCGTAGGAGGGAGGGGGAGAGCACAGCGGCCTTGTTATATCTGTCCTGGTGCTCTTGGAAGCACGTGCCTTGTTTTATTAAGGAGTGAACATGAATGTGAACTTTGAAGACATGAACGAGGCAGAGAAGGGCAAATGGATGGGCAAGTTGTCAGACCTGAGGAAGAGTTATTCCACGTCCTACTAAACAAGAGATCTATTTATACCCACCTGACACTGGCCTTGATGTACGTGTGTGTGTGTGTGTGTGTGTGCTCGTGGCCTACATGCACATTTGAGGAAGTTTATGAGACACTGATGGCACTTTTGAAGCTCATAGACAATTCAGACTCAGTGCTTTTTCACAAAAATGCCAAGTGCACAGAGTGATTTAAGAGTGTGTCGCATCTTTGTCCCTGAGGCAGTTAAATTTGTCCCAGCTGATGCCTGTTCAAAATGTTTACTCCGACCCAGGTGACCTTTTCCATGCGCAGCACAAACGGCAGGTGCATATGTGCAAGGAGAGAGAAGTGAAATGCAACAAAGGCGGCTGACTCACCTCCATTGACGTCATAGTCCACAAAACATTTCTGGAGCTTCACTGCAATAAAGCGTTGTGGCATTCTCCTAAACAACTGAAGTAGATGGGGACTTGCAATGCTGTGAATTTCCTCAAAAGATAAGTTATAACTGTTGACAAACATGGGACATTAATAAACAAAAAATAAATTAAAAAATACCCTTATCCCTGCTTGTAATTACATTATAGTGTGTTATAAACCACTTATTCAATGGTCATATGGTGCTAAAGTATCAAAAGGGGCAATATGTAAGAATTTTAGTTGAAAACATAGCTATCCCCATCCCGGTCCAAAGGTCCTGTAACCATAAACACTAGCACACCCTGTTACCGGAGCTCCCAGTCAGAACTACTAGCTGCATGGCTAACTGAGCTAACTAGCTAAGGGCAGCCACAGTTAGTAGTTAGTGGTTACTCTGGCGATATGCAGTCCTCTTTGGGTTTTTGAGTATGAATTGACAGTTGACCAATTCTTACATATTGCACATTTAAAGCTCAGCTTCCCTCATCAGTCTTCATCAACCTATAAATCATCTGTCAAAAGTTGGCATCAGTCTTTTCTTTTGTCTCCAGAGCTTTTCGAAAGTGGTGCACTAAATTGGACCCCGGCCAACCTTACACACATTTTCTCTTGTAAAACTGAAAAGAAAACAGTCATGTGTGCATTAATGTGAGTTTTTTTAATGTGATTTCAAAATATTTTATAAGCTCACAACTCCAAACCTCTCAGAACTGGGACTTTATACACAACACTGTATTGTGTATTCAACCCGATCATGCCATATTACTTATTTTTTTATTATTATTTTTTTAAGTCAATGAAAGAGTGAATATTTTCCGGTGTTTTCCAGGTGCATCACTTTCCCGGAGAAGCTGTGGGGAATTCTGCAGCTACACAACACATCAGGTAGACCTTAAGAGCAATTGAACCATGGAACCAGAAACACCAGTTCGCAGTGTGATTGTCTTGTTATTGTGCAGCGTAACTTCCCGCTTTCTCACAAAGCAACCCTCATTGTAAGAGAGACAGAGGTGAACAGAGTCTCTGAACAGGTGCTCCACAGGTAAGATTATTCTTCTGTTTGGATCTAGTGTATTTAGTGACTCGTTTATTAGTTTGATTATTAGTCTTTTACTTTTGATTCGATACAAAATGTAATGCTCATTCCTCGAGCTGACACATGTTTGGCTCTGTCTTAGTGAGTGTTAACAATGGCACGGTACGAAGAGAACAATGAGTTTTAACATTGCTGAGATGCTGCAGGTTTATTATTTTTTCATCACTGCACACATGCCTTTACAGCTCTTTAAACCAGTAATAAGTATGAAAATAAAATCTGAATTCTTTTCTTCATGTGGCTTTTGTTTGTATGTAACAGCTGTATTTCATGCTCTGCTTTGAGGCATGAACCCTTTTTTTAAAAATCCTAAATTGTTTGTCTAAAAGGTAAACTATTGCCATCTAGATGTTTTTATGCTGTTTGGTTGGCCAGAGATTGATTGATTGATTATTGTCCTGCGTTGGTTTTTGTTTAGGTGTGGTGTCACGATGCATAAGACCATGAAGAACACAGGTAGAGTTTCACATCTGGAAATCTGATTTATGGTTTGATGAAGGTGTTTGTCGTTGTTTACCAGTAGTTTGGTGCAGCTTATGGAAAAAAACCTGTTAAATGATAAAAGATTCGAAGAAACCTGCAATCTGCTTATCTGATCCGATAAGTACTTTGGGGAGTTTAAATCCTTTGTTTAAACCACAGTTCCTCATAACTTGTTCATTCTCGCATTTTTAATCCTTTGCTAGTTTCCCAAAGAGCAGCTCCAGGGACATAGAATGGAGATTTATGTAAACAAAGATGGTTTAAGTAAACAATTACAGAACAATAGGCTTTTCTTTTGCACACAGGTGGAAGTGCGGTGTTCTACACACCAGCTGCAGTTGCGACAGAGATCAGATCAGGATACCTGTTCAAGTCTCCTCCACCGAAACGGTTTAAGTCAGAGGTAACAGACTTTGCACTATATTCAGTGTGGGCAATATATTTTCAGCTTTTTATGTTGTAAATCACAGTTCATTTTTTTTATTTTATCATGTTTCTCTTGCAGAAATCGTGGAAGAAGCGGTATTTTGTGCTGTTCAAAATCAGTGAAGAAGAACACCAACTGAAGTACTTCAGGAGTCCAGAGACGAAGGACAGGCCGCTCGGAGGGATAGACTTAGCACAGTATGTCCCCACAAAGCACATGAAGCAACATTTTTTAACTTTCCCAATGTCTCTTTATGAGCCTATGAATATATAATCAATAGCTCTTCAGTTATACCAGCTTTGTTTTTTAGCGTAGATGCCCTCTATCACTAAATGTTGTGTCATTTGTGTCCCATCGTCAGGGTCTCACTTTTGTACGTGAGCCCTCAACAACACCAGAAATGGGGATGGATCCAGAAGAGCTTCAAGTGCTCTCCGTCCTCTGTGCTCTTCATCAAGGTTTCCAACCGGGACTACTTCCTCCTCGGGGAGAGCAGGTGAGGCAGCTGGTATTTACAGGAGATATAAAGCACTGAGATGGAATTTACAGCTTCTCATTGACTTCCATGCATTTTACTACACTGTACTATAAAAACTCCTGACATATCGCCCTCAGGATAGATACACAAGAATGTCTTTTTACTGTACAAAAAGACTGAAATGAGTGTTAAATAAGAGGAGCTGTACATTTGATAACTTTTCTAACAAATGTTTGATCAGCAGTAAGTCATGTTGGTGTTGAAAGCATTTTCAGCGCTGATAACCAAGCTTTACACTGGACGGTGATGTTAGAGCCCTTTCCTGATTTCCTCGATGTAGTCGGCCGGGGTGCAGTAATGGCCGACTAAGGTTGCCTGGAGCAATGCGCATTTGTTTGGTTGTCAGACAAGAGAAGATGCAAATTCTAACGACCAATAAAAAATAAAAAAAACAATCAACCCTTAAAACACCCACAGGAGACAAATCCTCTGGAAGACAAACTGATAAGATAAGATTATAAAAGTATTGCAGAGGTGAATTTTATGTGTGGGATGTTTTATCTTCAGCCTATAACAGAATACAATTGTTTGTGCAGGCATCAGGTTGCTTGTCTTCCCATAGAAACCATCATTAAGTACATTTTTGAATCAAACTATAATTCAATACAGTGACATCTCTGCAGTGGTGGTCTTAACTGCTCTTGAAATAAATTCCAGAGTCCTCTTTGTCTGAGACCGAGTAAAAATGGGGTCGATTCAGAGATAAGACAGAGACCTTCAAAAAGCGGTCTTGAGACCAAGCCACTTGATGTAGAGACAGCTCATTGTAAGCCTTCCCCCTGATAACGTGGCATTCGAAATTGTCCCAATGGCTTTGCTGACCCACCTTTTCTGGAAGTATGAAAAAAAGGTGTTCCTCTGAGACAAAAATATGCAAAGGAACTGAATGAATGTTATATTCTATATAAGCTCTTTTACTGAAAAGAATATAATCAGGTGTAACCCTTTGCAAGCACCTATCTTTTGATAAGTAACTGTAATTGAATAATACATTACAATTATTTTGTCATTTGGATACATTCCACCATAACTCCCCAAACTGGTTGGCCTGTAATCAGTTCTCTGCATATCTGATCACAGTAAGCAGTGTATTTTTCAAAATAAAGTTCAATCGCGAACCATTTTTCTGTCACTAAAACTAGTTTATTCTGCATAAATTATTTTGTTTAGTAAAAATTGACCCAAATACAACGCTCTGGCCAGGCAGTAGTTCGAAAAACGAGGTAAAACAACAAGCTGAATCCAAAAAACAAAAGGCAGGCAAAAAAAGCAAGAAGCAACAGACTAAACTAAATACAAACCAGGACAGCACGAGGCACAGAAGCAACAAACGTAGGCTCGAGGAGCAAACAACTAATTTAAAACCCAAAACCGTGACATAAATGCAGCCATTTAAATCAGTATATATAGTTTTCAAAAGAGTTTGGTTGTGGATTTCTTCAGTAACGGCAATGAGAAGATAAACAGTCGCAGATACATTTATTACATTCAAATTTGAAAGCCTGTGATTACAGTTCACAGCTGGGTTGTCAGTCCTCTCAAGGCCCCACTGACACTTTCACGGTGCCTCATAAAACACTTCCCTCCACCCTTTACAACACCTGCTATTTTTGGAGATGTATCAATCAGGAAGAAATGATGATGTTGTTCTCCAGTTTGTTAATAACGGTCAATCAGCTGAGAAATGGCTTTTTTTCACCCCACTCTGCTCGCACCAATCTGTCGCTGCACGTCACTATTTCCACTTGATATTTGGATTTTGGAATTGAATTTTAAAGTAAATGTAATGGCTGTAATTTGTGTAAGATTAGTGTTTTTTTTTTAAGTCTTTCATATGCTCCTCTTGTCTTTAGCGAGGATGCAGACGGCTGGTTCTCTGACTTGTTTGAAGCCCTGAAAAACAGGCCATATACAGTGATGACCTCAGAGGTACATTTAGATTTGAGTTTTCCATCAATCCATCATATTTGTTGACTTGCTTTGTCGCTGTCACTGACAATCTCTTTTTTCTGCTAAAGGAAATGTCTAATGGGCCGTCAGCAACTGAGGTAAATATTTGTATAATAATACATATGTCTTTTCCTCATCTGTTGACCACAAGGCACTTTAAAGAGATAGTTCAACATTTTGGAAAATTAATTTATTCACTGTGTCAGTGAGCTGTCACAAGATTTTGTTATCTTTAAACAGAGCTAGGCTAGCTATTCCCCCTTGTTTCTAGTCATCGTGATAAGCTAAACTAAGCTAAGCTAACAGACTGCTGGTTGTGGCTACATAGGCCTATTTACCGCACAAACATCAGAGCGATATCAGTCCTCTTATCTGACTCTTGGAAAGAAAGCAAGTATTTTATAATCCGTTTATCATCGAATAATAATAATAATCATCTGCCTCCATTATTACACTTCAAATTCTCAGTCATAGTTCCCACAGCGTCCCGACCACTGTACAGATGCTTTAACCATTCTTATCAGTCAACTCTTCATCTCTTCCTGCTTGACCAGGTATCAAAACCCGTTCTGTGGAGAAGGACTTCCTCCATTATGGCTGAAAAGGTTGGTCCGTAAAGCTCTGCATGGATTAGTTCAATCTGTGTTTCTAATTGCTCCGTGTGTTCTTTTTGTGCATGTGAATGCCTGTATCCTCACTTTTTATCTGTATATAAAATGTCAAATAGTGTCCTTTATATACTCACTGTTAAATGACACTTTTGTGTATCTTCATATGCCAATACACCCAACTTTATTATTTATACGCATAAATAACATGGACAGTGCATCCAACCCAGGGACATTGAGCTGAAGGGGCTGAAAGCAACATAAACATTGTACATTTTCACTGAGACTGTCTAATTTTGTTGTGTGGGATTTTTTTTTCTTTTTCAGCAAGAGTTCAAAGGTCGGTCCATGTCTGATCCGTCCTCAAACGCTTTGGATAATATTAAGAAATCAAAGGTGCAACTTCTTGATTTGACAGTTTGTGATTAGTAAACACAAATATGATTCAAACATTTAGTTTGGGTGATTGGACGTGACTTTACTTTTAGAGTGTCTTATTGCTTTCTGATTGGCCAGCAGGAAGAAGATGCCAAAAGACGAGCATCAGAGCCGATCTACGACTATCCAAGATCCTACCAAAGACAAATACAAGTAGGGCTACGACTTACAATCATCTTCAATATTGATTCATTATTCAACAAATAATTGTGTCTATTAAATATTTAAAAAATAGAGAAAAATGAAATAATTTGTTGAATGTATCTATCTTAGCTTCTAAATTGTGATGTACTGCAACAAAAAATAATAATAATAGTTTTTTTTTTCTTCATAAATAATGTGGAAAAAGACTGGAGAAAATGGTGACACTCGTCGCAAAAGCTTGGACTCAGTGTGAGTGACAATGTATTGATCTGATGCATCTATTTGCTAAATTGATCCTCACTGGCTTTATTTTAACTTTTTTTCAAATAGCACATGCTGGAATTTTTGCCCCTAATTTCTACTTCATATTATTTGTTTGTCCGTCTCTTGTAGATATGAATCGATGACGGAAATTCAACTGAGAATTAATGAACAGGTGTCTCAGGCAGCGTAAGTTTGATTTTTATATAACTAAATAAACGATCTTTATTTGTTTTCATGACTGAATAAACAAACTGACCTTAAAGTACGACACAACTTCATACTGTTTTACTTTGTTTATATTGGCAGACCCTGCCACCTTTCTAGCTTCAAACAGTGTTGCGGGGACCTTAATTTCCTCTGAGAACAGCTTGTTTATTCAGTTATGGGAAACATAAATATTTCTGAGTTTGTATTATTACCTCATTAATATCATAGAGTTTGAGTTTCTTTTCCCAAACTACATATTGCCCCTTTAAAAAAAATTTAGTAAGCATAAATAATCACTAATTATTGTTCAAATTGAAAGAAGCTCATTGTGCCACATCCTTTCAGGGACTGTGAAGTTGACCAGGCTACCCTGATGAGGTCTGTCACTCAGGTGTATGACCGGCTGAAGACACGGATTTCTCCACTCCCTACATTCAGTGAGGAGATAGGTGAAGACAGGTAAAGATCTCAGATTAAATGCAGGGTCGTTTTCTGTTTTTGTGTGCCATGTGCGTGTTTTTGACTTTTCACTTAGTCTTTGGCGTCACTGCCCTATGCCCTCTGTGTAGCGTGTTTTGTCAGTGCCCTAGATACCAAAATAGTTCACTCATCAGACGCAACTGCAACTGCGTGTGGCTCAAACATCTACACTGGCAACAAAGAGGGTGTTATTTTTAAGAAACTGTTGACACTCCAGGACCAGTCAGGAATCTAAGACGGGCAGCCCCTCAGAACCGGTTCAGCTACTTGTGCGCTTGACTTGATGACACATCTCATGTGCGATGTTATACCCGTGCAAGATGGCACTGATCATCTCTCCAGATTTATATACAGTTTAAAATGCATGGGGTGACAGATTATTCAGACCTTGTATAAACTGAACTTGGTTTTACAGTTCAGGTATGACTGCTTATGATCTTAAAATGATTAGCTGTACAGTAAGTAAAAAAATATATGTTGCTCATGCAGGCACATTTGATTTGATTTGATTGTAACGCATGTGTGCTATGTTAAAGGGACAGTTCATGACAAATTCATATTTTTCCTCTCACCTGTAGTGGTATTTATCCAAGTAGTTTTTGTTGGTGTGAAATGCAGAGTTTTGGAGATATCTGCCCAAAAGATGTGTGCTTTCTCCTGAATATAATGGAACAAGATGGCACTTAGATGGTTTGTGCCGCTCAAAGTGCCAAACAAATACATTTGAAAAACTCAACAGTCTCTATCCAGAAATCATGACCCGGTTACTCAAGATAACCCACAGAACTATTTTCTCAAGTGACAGCACAGGATGTAAACATAAATGAACATAAATACTTGGATGAACTGAAACGTTAGCTGCTGTAGTTTGGTAGGAAGAGGACAGGTCTGTTACAGCTCAGCCAAGAAGGACACTATTAATGTTTACATCCTGCGCTGTCACTTGCATGAGTTTTTGTCCACAAGCAGATGCATGCTTATTTTTGCAGGTTGATAGACATGTAACTGTATTTTAATCGTCTATAGAAAGAAGGCACACATCTATACAGTTGATATCTCCAAAACTCAGCATCTCACAACAAAACAACCTGGCAGAATAAATAGCACTACAGGAAAGAGGAAAAATATGTATTTTTGATTTTGGGGTGAACATTCCCTTTAATTATTGAAAGTAAAATGATGTGCCCTTGTGCTAAAACAGCAGATTATGTGATAATGGTAAAATTGATAATGGTAATGATATAAAACATTATCTTTGTTTGTTCACTTAACAAATATTGGTTGATAGTAGCTGATGTTAGCTAACATTAGCCACCATAAGCTAACAGTGATACCAGACCAAGTCAAGCTGTAGATGGAAAATCCCTGTGTGTAGTAGACTGGGTGTGTTTTATTTCTGAGGAATGAAGTCTTCATTGTGTCCTGTTTCCTCTTTCAGAGCCGACACTGTCTTGCTACAAGGTTGCGGCATTTAGAACAATGCACTACACGTCTGATTACTCACGTTTGGTGCATACATGCATCAAAAATTACATCACGCTTACATCTAAGCTTGGATGATATTTGCAATCAAAGAAATGACAAAAAGTCAGCCTAGCAAGCCCTCACAATGCTCACAATGTTAAACGTTTGAACTGGGCTTTCGATCTCTGTTGCATGTTCGACCTTCTTATTCCTACAGCGTCTGAAGGAGAGCCGGTTTGACCTTCTTGTTTGCCAAGATCATTGTGTTGATCACTAATACAGCAGGCGGTCACCTAAAATCGTGCCTCTTCCAGCTGGTTCATGCGTAAAATCTTCCTGTCTGCAGTTAGTCTGCGAAATGTTTGTGAATTCTGCCTCTCACACTGATTTCTTTCTAAGTGGCCAACTGCTGTGCCGCCACACAGAAGAACATCCTCTCTACTGCATTTGGCATATGGGTCAAGAGGCTCGTCTCTTAAGTGCTTCTTAATTAGGATTCCTCTCGAGCCTCTGCAGTGATTTGGGAACTATTTGCTTCTCCCATGCTGTTTTTATGAGCTATTTTTAAAAAATCTCAAGACATCTGGTCCCCTTTCTGTATAACTGAGAGAAACCTCTTTCTGTTTTTGGATTCTACAACGCCCTTTTACCCTTTATCAACCAAGTCTTCCTTTAAAGGTGCAATATGTTAGAATTGGCCACCTCTTGAATCCATACTCCAACTTAAGATGACGTTAGCTAGCTAGCGCAGATAGCTGTTGTATTATGAGATGGGTCGGGACAGGCAGTGGAAATCTCCTTAACACAAGAAGTCTTAGAAATGCATCAAAACCTTTTTTTTCACAGTCTGTTGATAATTTAGTTTCATATTAAACAAAAAATCTTACATGTTGCACCTTTAACTGTCATGATCATCTGGTAAATGGCCCAATGCGGACTGTTTGGCATCCAAGGCTTCTTATACAGTGCCAAAAATCTGTATGTGGGTCACGCCCCTCCACTGTGCAGGCACATTCAGAGGGCATTCTTTCATAATTAAAGCACTGACCTTGGCTCCTGCTGCACGAGAGTGTTTAAACAAGACATTCGACACATGCGCAGAGATCTGACGTTATGATCCCTCATGCTGTTTCTTGTTCTTGCAGGAAGGAAAAGCGTCCGACTTCAGACTTCAGCAGCAGCTCCAGTGACAACGGCGCCAGCTCTCCTGTTAAGATGCTGGCGAGAGCGAACGGGCTCAGACCGGACAAACAAAGCTCCACTGAAAGGTGATAGAAGCTGACCCTGAATCCAGACGACTTGGCCCTATTGTTTGTAATGTGATGTAAAACACACACTGTGGCACCTCCTGTGCTGTCAAATCAAATAGTCAGAAACAGCTTTGGTTACACAGAGCAAATAAAAAAAGAAAGGTGACTAAGTCAAATAAATAGCCATAAAAGAATGCCGGTACCGGCGCTGACATGTTGCTGGACTGGTTAGAGTGGTTTCTGGAGGTTTCTGCCAGCAGTCGGTGGTGCAATGATAGCTGAATAATGATGAGCAATACTCGACATGAAACATCAGTAACTCAGGTGACTTTCCCACCAGAATTTAAATGAGTTGTTCAGAGAAAATTAGAAGTCCTTATCTATGCAGACACTCAGCCCACTATAATGGAGGAAGGAGGCCTTAATAACCATAAACCTCTGCTTTGTTGTTTGTGTGCTTGTTCGCCACATTCCAAGCGGATGAAATTTCATCTGTAGAACAAAAGCTTTCTATCGTTTTCGCCATTTGCTGGCATTTCACACCTTTGAATCACGGAGGGTGGTTTCTTAAATAAACACAAGATTTCCTGAAATCAATATGAGAAACAAACAATAACTTTTTTTAGGACGATCCTTCAAGTTCAGCTGTCAAGATTGAGATGTGGTTCTCTGCAGCACGTCAAAATAAACACAACACCATTCAATAAAGCGTTTGCTGTTGTTTGTTTTTCTTTCTCAGCCTTGACACCATCATCCCAGAGGAGAGAGATATTGAGGTCAAGCAGGCAGATTTGAAAAAACACCTGACATTAACAGAAGTGGAGGGGAAGCCATGGTGAGTCTGTCTATGAAATAGGACCACATATCTACCTCGCTGTTAAAAGTCTTACATATTGGAGTGCTTGATTGCATCCATTAAGCAATAAGTTGCACTGGTTCATACTGAGATTTGGTTAATGCGCTTTGCATTTATTGGTTTAATTTGGCAAAAAGTCCAAATTCTCATCCTAAGACGTTGAAAAAACACTGGTTCACGTCTTTGTTGCTATGATACACACACCTTTTTATAGAAAACTAGTCTTTAAGTTGTTATAAACACAGGCTGTGTAGTGAAGGTAACAAGAGCAGCAGCTTAAGTCCTTCGTCAGCATCTACACAGGACGCATTCAAGCACAGCTGCCTCTGACTTACTATATACAACACCTGGATGACTGAGACTGTCTGTGTCTTCACAGGAATAATATTGGATCCACACTAGATCCAAACTTTACCCAACATATGCAAATATCAAATAGTATGTGAGAGAGAGCCACAGAATGAATCATTTATCAAGCAGTTGTTTATTTTAAAGTTACAACTAATTGTAAATGGTTAATAAATACTGTGTAGTTAATCTATAAACATTATTTTGATGGGCATTATTTAAGTTTCACTGATGGTTATAAAACTTTAAAATTGTTTAATAAATGGTTTAGAAACATGTAATTGCTTGTTACTATAATAACTATTAACTAAAGTTTAATTAACTAGAAATGGACAATTTGTTAATGATGGTCATTATAAAGTGTATCTGTGTGTGTGGGTGTGTTACAGTGTGTCTGGTTGGACCGGCCAGCCACAGTCAGTGTGCCTGTTCCACAAAGGAGACCAGATGCTGGCAATCAATGACTTGCACACCGGCAGCGTGGACGAGTTCAACATGTATCTCAGCAAGTCTCTCAAGAATGAGGTACGCTCACGACGTCGGCGTCTGTGATATTATACAGCTGTTTGCATGCATTGATGAATACGTGATGAAATCATGAGAGGTAAACGATCTCTCTTTTCAGGTGAAAGTGACCATCCTGCGTCAACGTGGATGTCGGCCTCTGCACTCGCCAAACGGTCTCTGCAGCGACTGACTGCGAACTGACCGTTAGGGACGAGACTTCCTTTCTGTGGATGGTGGTTTGTACCATGTATCGACACTTCAGACAACTGGCAGTATTTTCCTAGGGCTGTGGCCAGTTCTTACTAATCTGTCACTCTTCTACTTTAGTCTATTTAAAGCCTAGTAGAGCCCAAAGTGCAAATGAAGGATATTTAATCTCACACAGTGACTCACAGTTCAAATGCATTTGAGCTGCAAAGCGCTCCTTGTGTATACAATGACTTGCTGTTTTTACAGAGCATGAGTCATGATATCTTTAGCTCATTGTGTGTTGTGTTTACTGTAGATAAGATGTTTGTTCTCAAAAGTTGTCTCTAGGAGGAAGCAAGCGGCGAATGTTTTACGGAAACATTTTTCCTCATACCGCCTGATTGATTAAATAAAATGAAATTGTGCAAGACGCTGTGTGCAAAAATCTACTGTATATAGACTATTTAACAACTGTGGTGTTTACACTAATAATCAAATTGTATCGACAATTTAAATGCACATAAAATAGAGTAGAACTAATATCAAAGATTCTTGGTGGAGTGGGATCTTTTCTTTACTTTGACTGAATTGCTAATGTGACTTCTGTAAATACTCTATCATTAATGATCAACTCTGAATCAACATTTATGATCCTAATGAAGTGAAAAGACATGCAGTGTTTCCATAAACTCCATTTGTATCTTGCTGCTGCATCTCAAGTGAGAAATGAGCTGCATGACTAGTGCAGATGTCATCACCCAGCAATCAAAGCTGATTTCTATCTAGATTGCTCGGCATTCGGCCGCATGACGACGTTTCTTTGTAAGTCATGCCCGTCCAATTACACCGTCTTCAGAGCGCAAAAATAAGGGTGTGCCGTATGTTGTCTTTGTCACGTGTCCAAACATCTAAATTTAAACTGTCCTTATTTTTCTTGGAAATGTTTTAACAGTAATTAGATGCGGATGAATAAAGAGATTTAGGAAGAGACCAGAACTTCACCTCAGGGAGTCTGAATTAATATGCCGACAGAGTGGTGCTGCACCTCAGGCTCCTTCTGCTTCTTGCTCTCTGATTCGAAGCGGTAATGGTGACTTAAAGTTGCAATATGTAAAAAGTGGCTTCCTGTTGAATTAATACTGCCAATAAATAAGGGCAGCATATCACCAGAGTAACTGCTAACAAGTTACATGTAGCGCAGTTAGCAGTGTAGTTAGCCAGACTACCTGGGGAGTATTGGTGTTTTACACCACTTGCACAAGAGCTTCGGACCAAGGCACAGGTCTAGCTGGTTAGCATGCTACTTCAGTAGATACTTCTGCAACAAAATACATAGACGTCAAAACTGTTGTGTCTTCATGTTCTGTTGATAATTAAAGTAAAATTCTTACATACTGCACCTTTAATATAACTTTTTAATCATTTTTAGATTATGTCGGGTGGCCGATGCCACACCTGACAAAGACAACAAATGGAAATTATTCACAAGGCCTGTTGAGTTTTATATTTAAAGTGTTTGGTTTTTTTTACTTATGTCCACTGACCAATGTCTTTAGAAGGCAAGGGCGAAGCTTGTCTAAACCCTTTAACATGAAATGATATCATATGACATTGTTAATATTCGGTCGAGACCTTTTCCCAAAGGCTGATGCATCCCATTATATCAACCTTTCCAAGGTATATGAGTTCTGACAAATTAAATTATTCAGGACATTTATTTTTCAACTGTGATCCTCAAGCTGTGCTGTAATATAAATGTGTTCTGTTAATAATAAATATATCCTTTGCAATAGTGCAGCGAATGCAGGTTGTACTGGGACAATGTATCTGTGATTAATGTGTAAAATGATGATGAATAAATTTTAACCACATTATTAAGACACTGACTGTTTATTTCTTTCAACTTCCTTTTTCTTGTAATGAGGAACGTCAAGTAAACAGAACAGGCTGCAGAGTTTATGCAACAAAATAACATAAATTAGATTAATTCCACTTTCTATAAGCTCATAAAATTAAGGTTTAGCTACTTATCTTGAGTTTCACGTTGGCATTTCAAGAGTTGCGTTGAATAAGACACCTGAAGACATTATTCCAACTCAACAGTTTCATCAAACCTTTTGTAATCATGTTTGTTTTTCAAGTATTATCGGCTCATTGTTGTGTTTACCGAAGCATGACGTGAGAGCCAAAGGGTATCTAATAATGAAAAGTTGGCAGGGGCTCAGTATCATGCTCAGCAGGCGCAAGAACCTGAATCTCCAGTTTCCACCTTGAGGCCAGAACTTATGAAATGATCTATATGACTATCTGTGAAGAAGATACAAGAAAATACTATGTGAGGATTTCTTGTAACTTCCAACAGCTTGTTTTTTGCTTTGCATATAGACCCATTACATAGACATAATTATCTTCCACCAATAAGACTACTGACTGAAATGGAGAGACATTTCAACAATCGCTTCAGTCAGTCCAATTTAAGTTTGGCAAGACTTCATACATATAATTCATGCCTAAGGAGAGAATATGATACACCATTATTACTAGAAGTGTCTCAATGGAAATGGCTTGCTCTGGGTGCAAATAGCAATACAGTGGTTATCAGTCACCTGGTAAAGTGGGTGATAAGCATGATGACATGTGCGTGATTTTAAATAGGAAGAGGCAGGAGGTGTAATGAAACGCCTAGAGATGGTTTTCGAACAGAAATTTGCACAGCAGCTCTTTTTAATGATAAAAATGATGTTCTCATACAAGAAGTGCTCAGTGTTCAGAAATATGCCAGGCAGCTCTTACATGTACCGTTCCTGTTGTGAAAGAATAAAATGTTAAAATTAAATTCTTGTTGCACAACCGGGGGAACCTACAGTCAAACATCAAATCTCTCCAGTGTTTATCATCTACATACCTCCTGAGGTTGAGCACACACAGCTCAGACAGAGGGGATAAGTTGAAGTACATGAAAGTCAAAATCACGCAGTGAAAAGCCGGTACTGCAGAGACAGAGATGCTGAGAGCTTTATCTCTGCACGGCGAGACTCTGCTGCCTCAGAGATAAACGACTGAAAGATCCAGCAGCGCACTCTCCAAGAGAAAGTAGTGGCAGTTCCTCCTTAACACTATATTTACTGAAGAGGCATTAAAAAGGTCACGCAAACCCATCTGTATGAATGATCTGAATGGCAGAGATGTCTTCTGATGTTCAGCAGAGTGGTTAGAGAATAATAAAGCTCATCTTGAATCGATTGTATAATGATTTTTCTTGACACGACAAGTAAATAAACGGTGGCAAAAAAGTGTTAAAAGAACATTTTAAACATTTATTTTTTCAGGATAAGAATTTAAATTAGAAAATAATACAGATAATTATGAAATTGCACAATGTCAAAGCAGCACTTGCAGTATAAAGTTGAGCTATTAATTTAGTTCTGATGTAAAATACAGGTCTGACTGTACACATGATACATACAATATCAGATCATGTTCACACAAAACAGCTTTCAGCGAGTTCAACAGTGTATGCTTGACCTTTTTCTCAATAATATTACAACCCCTCGCTCTGCTGGCGTCATGAGCTCAGTGTTGAGTAGTAGTGTTAATACGTTTGTTCCCCATGGTCATACAGTATCTGAGGCATTGAGAATTAACTGGTTCCGCTCTTATTATCAGAAAACAGCAGAGAGGTCAGCTGCGAACACAGTTTTACTGACACATAAGTTACCGTTTAGCTTTAGCTTCCATTTGCCACTCATTAAAGTACTTCTCCATGGCCTTCCTGCTGGCCCAGCTGCCCACGTTGACTGTAGGGATGATCTTGAGGGGCTGGAGCCACTGGACGAAACGCTTCATCTCCAGAAAGCTGCTGTGTTCGCTGTATGGGATTCCTGTTGAGAGAACAGAGGTCTGTCACCATGATAAGGTTGTCAGCAGAATTTTTAAACTGAGATACTAAAAAAAAAAAAAAAAGGACTCGGTAGAGCGCATACCTCCGTCAAGGCCCAACAGACTCTAATTTTTAAACCACTCATAACTGTTTAGCCATGATTTAAGCTCACTGAATCTAGGGTCTGCATCACATTGTACTCACTCATAGATACCTGTCACCTGAATACATCAGATTTGTTTCATGAAGATCCATGCATCAATTCCCAAGAGGTTAACCAAAATGTGGAAAAACAGCCTCTCACATACTAGTGATGACAGAAGTAATCAAACATAGGTACTTTCATGTATCCTTGCTTTAAAAGTTGCATTTGTCAAAAAAGTTCAAATGCAGCTACACTGAAAACGACTTATAAACCTGAAGATAACCCACGCTTTGTTTTTCCTCACAGGGCTGTTTCAGATATTTCTTCTAATTATTAAAATTCTCCATTCATTGAGAAGACAAGTCCTGTAGGGAATAAGACTGGGAGGGGTTTAAACTCAACCTGAGGGACTTTTCAGACATGATTTTCAGATTTAATCGATTTCAGTTTTAAAAAAAATTATATTTCCCCCCGAATTCCTCCCCGAGACATCAAGCGCAGTGAATACAGAGAAGATTTGGTTGGAGGTAAAAACTTGTCATGAAGCCAGATGTCTAAAAGTATAGAGGAGTGAAACACCCACAGGCTCAGACTTCCCTAAAACTATCAAATGACTCATTTATTTTTTTTCCGAGGAGAGAATGAGACGACATCTTGGGACGGCTGCACAAAGCCTCTTGTCTGTTCTCCCTTCGCCCATCCTCAGGTTTGATGTGCTCCTCTATCTGCGTCTAAACCTAGTCAAGTATACAGCCAATCCTCCCACATGCAGAGAACAATATTAGGAGCAGCGGCAGCATATGGCTGGGAAGAGCAAGGAGGAGGAGATCGACACAAGGCAGAGAGAGAAAGTGCAAATTGGCTTCCGCTCGACTGACACACAAACTGCTGAGGAGCAAGAAATTATACCCCTGTGTGCATGGCAAAAGCCTCTAGCTGGTGATTGTAGGTTACAGGCCAGATGGCTGATGCTGTTGATAGATCTATTAACAATATGGAACAGAGGACGGGAGGAAATAAACAGGCTAAGTCTGCATTGGCAAATCAAGTCATGACCCATTTCATTGCTGGGGTTTGATGCTGGGCTTCTGTCCAGCAGAGCTGTCCATGAGTGAAGAAACCCAGCATCCTCTTCATTATATTCCCTCTCATCACCAAGCTGAAGCAAATGAGCCATGATCTATTGTTTATTCACACACTTCCTCCCCTCCTCTCTTTGCCAAAAGAGGGAGCTGTAGGCTAAATGCAACAATGTGATGAACAATCACGTTTTTGGCATGAGAGTGCCGCTCTTGTGATTAAGTCTTAGCAGCAGGTGGCAAGGTGAAGGTTTTTAACCAGTTTTTGGGTCTGATTTTGATCAATAAAGGAGAGCAGGACATTCTGACTGCTTCAATACCTCCATCCTTGCAGAAGAAAAACAAATAGCAGCAGCAGTTAAAAAAAAGGAAGGATTTACTTATAAAATCATTATTCATGGCCTTTTTTCCTCACCTGTGATTCATGAACAACTTTTTAAGCCTTATAGGAGGGTATTCACTGTTTTCTGTTAATAGTCTCATGTGAATGTACATGAAATAACTGTGCCAAAATATATACATAAAATAAAAAAGATTAGTGTGTACCATAGATAGAGATGTCGCCACTGATATGAGGCTGGATATCTTCCACTGACTCCACCTGCTGGCTGAAGGTCCAGCCTGTGGGCTTGAAGGCCACCAGCTGATCATACTGGCGTGAAAAGCGTGCCAGATAATCCTGCAGTTTCTGGAGACAAGGGGAGGGAGGCAAGCAGAGATGGAAGTGAGAATTTTATGGAGGCCCATTTCTGCCAGTTAAAGAAAAAAAAAAGATGAAAACTAAGCTTGATGAAAGTAGTAGATTGATAATCTTACACTGTTGCAACAAAGAACAGCTACCAAACATATACTAAAAGCTTTCTTTCAGAGTCTGTGTGGTTCGTGCAGCTTTTGTGCTCATAAAACCTGCCTCAAATATCAAGATGCAATCATTCTTATTCCTAATGAAAACCTGGTCTCATTGTTCCTTTGTTTTTGAATAGCTTACCTCCGACATAAAAGAACAAGTTATTAATTTTCATCTCGTGTCCCGGCTGATAAACAAACCTGCAAACCCGTTATTTCTAATTAATTATAAAAAATGAAATGCAAATATTCAACTTATATTATGTTGTTTATTTCAAGGTGACTTTGTCCAAGTTGCAGCAGCTCTTCTTGATAAAAATAGCTCAAAAGGCTGACTACTCAAAGATATCATTGCAAACCTAAACTCCATTTCTCCCAAGTCAGCCTTTCTGTGCCCAGTGATGCCTGAATTATACCAACTCTGGGAATTATCTGAGCTCATACAGATGGCAAATTTAAATACCTTCATCATTTTAGAGAGATGATGTGCTTGGTCATCTTAATTAGCCTTTCCTAATTATTTTAAACTCCTGCCCTTAGTACTTGCATGTGAATAGACCATAAGCAGAATAGAAAATGTGTTTGCACATCAAGATAAACTGTCCAGAAATAATCTGAAACAGGTTAAAACAGGACAAACGTTCACACAAAAGGTCTGTGGACCATTTGAGGAAACTGTTTTATTCTCCCGTTCATCTCGCCAAGTACTGTATCATTAAATTAAATGTCAAACTGACTTACAGTACATGCAGTGAATGAGTCTGACGTGATATATTTTCTTGTTGTTTGACTTCAATCAGTGAAATACTTTGTTTCTTAAAAGGTGCCCTTGAAATAGGACGTTTTAATGGAGGATGAGACCGCTGCACCTACTTTGAAGTTGAGTTGCATCATGGGCAGCACGTGGACCTGCGCCGCCTTCCAGTCGGTGGTTATATGTTTTCTGACTTCCTCGGACTCCAGACAGCACATGGTGTTGTATTTGTCTTTAGAGAGGCACACTTTGGACCCCAGGACGTCCGCCAGTGCTGCGGACAAAGCAGAAGAAGGTCTGTGTGAGAACCAGGGATGTGAGCAACTCAGACAGTATGTAGTTGCAGTTACACTCCAAAAGTGTGTAACATTAAACTTCTCATATGTACGATATGTGCACGACAACAGCGTGCAATTTTACCTCACATTATCAGCCCTCTTGATCTCTTGAAGATAAATTTCCCAATACTGGTCCGATATATAACATGCATCCCTAAAGACAGCCTTTACATCAACTTCACAGAAGCCATTGTGCAAACTGTAAACGTTGAATGACCCCTTTTTTTAAAGCAAAAAACAATCTGGATGCATCTTATGATGTTCACCATGTCTAAAGTGTGTGTTTATGAGCTCAAAGAAAAGGAAAACAAAGTGGCTGAGCAGAGTCAACTGAATCAGCTGTTGATTGTTTCCCATTCCAATTTCATGCAGAGCTCATCGAAGCAGAGGTGATTGCAGACTGAATGCGTGTCGTTTGATTGCTTCGGCACACCAAAGTGGAACAGACCGTGATTCATGCGTCACTAGACGACTGTTTGCCTTCACGTGAGGACAACACATATCGAGTGGCTCTCTTCTGAAAACACACTAATCCAACATTCTCCACGCCGCTCCCACGTCAATACAAGACGCAATCTTCACATGACCTTTTCAACGGGAGGAAAGGTCAGGTAGTGACAGAAGGCTACGTAAAAAAAAACAAAACACTGGTTATACCAGTAGGTTTAGAAACACATTTATTTTGTGTCCAGCAGTTTGTGGTTGGTGCCTCATGGTAAAATCGTTGTTTCAAGAATTAAATGAATAAATTACCATGTCATTTGCAGTAATAAAATTACTCATCAAAAAACATTTCATTTATCAACCTGTCTTAGTGATCAGACTGATAACGACCCCATACCCTTTTCTTATAGTGTAATTAGTCACCGTCACGTCAGCTAAATGGGAGCCCACAGGAACCAGCTGGATAAGAAACAATTTCCACTACTTTTTTGTGAGTTACTCTTATTTCTGCAGGTGCTTCTGAAACCTTCTAGTATCAAGAGATAGTCTTTAAAACTAAACTGGCAATAGACAAGATTTTTGCTTTTAACAAATAGAATAATTCAACGTCAGCATTTAGATCGGTTCCCTATGAACCTCACTTTCGCTGTGCACCTTTTGTCAGCACAAATCTCCCGGAATAATGAAAGCTGATCGACGATCCAGTCCTCGCTAAACTCACCATTTCCATCTCCGTCGTCTTTTTCTACTTTAGGTTTTATTAATAAGGTTCCATATAGATGGTATCATGACAAAAAATAAAGCTGCTGCTGTAAATTAAGTTTTATTTTCACTTAAAATATTGCATTATATGCTGAGAAAACACTGGTTTATTTTTGATTAAATTGAATATTTTGCCAATAAGGCATTTTCAAAATTTCGGATGAGGTTACATTTTAAGAAATAAAAGCAAAAAAAAAAAAATTAAAATAAACACACTTTCACAAGTCCCCTTTATGTGAAATGTAGGTTTTTCTCTGTGTTTTGGATTTCCATGAACAGGTAATGGCGTTTAAGGTTATTAAACTGGACAAAGGTGAAGATATTCATTCAGATATTCATGTCCATATTTTTGGAAACAATGCCGCAAACACACAAGTTTGCATCCTATGTTAAACCATTGACAGATGTGAACTCGCAGCATAATATTGTGCATTGCTATTGTGCATAGAATAGATGTCATATTGTCAATATTTAGAAAGACACTGAAAACACAATTATGAAAAAGAGAACCAAAAATGACTGCCGACAATGTTCATAAAAATAGCATTATCCAGAGGAGGATTCTAGGAAAAGCAGTCACGTTTCTCTGCCTCATCCTTTTTGTCCTGTGATCGTTTTTGTTTTATAAACCCTGTTTTTTAAAGGACGTTGTAAGCTGTTGTCAACATCTTGACATGTCGCGACAAAAATTGATTACACGTGGATCTTCCTGGCAACGCTTATGTGGAAAGTGTATATTCAGCGATTTAATGACACACTCACCAAGGAAGACCTTCTCTTTTCCCACAGAATAGGAGCCGCACACCACAAGTGTACGTGGGTTGAGTGTCACCAATTCAAAGGCTGTGCTGGCTGCAAAATTGATGACCTCCTGCTGTCTGGGGAAGGTGTACTCAGGGCTGCAGTAGCTGGAGAGATAAGAGAGCTTACATAAAAAATCTGAACATGTTTTAGCCAATATTGATCCACATTGGTTGTGAAGAGTCTTTTTATATGTTAACCACACAAAAGGTCACACGCACAGCTGAGAGCACTGCGATATAACCAGTAACGTTGATGGTGCTTTCAGTATATATACAGTATATGTGTGAGGAGACAGACTGGTACTAACGTGGTGTCCAGGTAGAGCGTCTGCACCCGGCAGTTGAGTAACTCAGGGTACGTCTCCATGGAAGGGTCAGCTCTGAAGTCTCCAGTGTGAAGGACAGTCTGTCCATCGGGCAGGAAGAACAGCAGCATGGCAGCTCCAGGACAACTGAAAGAACAGACACAGATGTATATAAATATGGATATATGACAGAAGTACTTGTGTGATGAACATGTGTCAAACTCTGGCATCTGTATGGTTTACTCCAGCAGTTTGTAGCTTAAGGCTAAATGAATTAATGGTTTGGACTATATTCAGTGGCTGATACTGAAATCATGTGGATGACTCACTGGTTGGCCTCCAGGAGGATGACAGCGACTCCTTCCACAGTGACCCGGGTGTTCATGGGGAGGATGTGTACGTACTCCTCTGCCACCTTCAGTTTGCTCTTCACCAGGTTCCCTGTGATCTGATGAGGAGACGCATCTGTCATATTTACGGTGTACTTCCATACAGTGATGCAGCAGCAGCCACTAAAGCAGGAAAAGCCTGAATGATAAGTTGGATTTTTAATTCCTCAGTGATTCCGATCAAACTTTTCTGGGCTATGACCCATCTAGCAACCAAGTTGAATTTCTGTGACCTACCAAATAAACAAAACCCCAATGGAGTCCCAGTTGGTCCTTGTAAGGCTGTTTTTAGTAGTCATCCTGAGAGAATGCAGGCCCTACTGTGGTAAATCATGACCCATTTGTCAAGAGAGCTGACGTAATAAACCGCCTCTTTCACCAATACATTTTATTCTAGATTCTACTGATTATGATTAGTTACAGAGTTAGTTCCTTCAATGTTCCATACAAACCTCAATTTGTTCAGTTTACTGCTGAATTCATACAACTCAAATGTTTGCACAGTGGCAAGAAAGAGATGTTAGAAACAGAATGACCAACAGATATGAAAGTTTTTTTTCCAAAACTGTCAGAAAGCCACAAAAGGTCTTCAGATTTATAGTAAGAATGGTTTAACCTAGCAAATTGATATTCACAGCTGCCAACTGCAAGCTAATTTTTCATTACAATGCAGTCAATGAGATAACAAATGGATCAGGCGTATGTTTATGAATTCTGTGGAAGAGAGCAGTCAAGAAGCTTTTTAATGAGGTGCAAATAAATAGGATTTTGAAGAAGAAAAGAAGGTGTAGCACTTTCAAAGAATTATTAATCTCTTGCATGGTATTCAAGGGACAAGCAGACATTCGGAGGGGACAGTGGTATTTATTCATTCATTTTATTTATTTATTTATTTATTCATTTATTTATTTATTTATTTATTACACAAACTGCAGACACATCTAAACTGCTGCCGTGTTTCTTTCTGCTCCTGTATGAATAAGGAAAATGTCGAGTTTGTGTGGGATGCAGCTGCAGCGGTGGACTAAAATGAGACCTGGGGTAAAAAGCACCATCCATAACTGTTTCATGTAGAAAAACAAATGTGAAAAATGCCGTCTTGTGCAGATCAAGTCATACACGGGGTTTGTACAGATTTTTTGGACTAAAATTCAAGCACTTCCCCATCATATACAGGTCTTATCTGCTTTCTGTAGGTTGTGCTGTACGCTTTCCTTACTATGGTTCGTCTCTGAAGCCATTTTTTTAAATATAGTTTGTAAACAGCTGTCATCAAAACAACAGCGACATGAAAATCCACTCATCGCTTGTAGCTGATGAGCAGGAACAAACGTTGGCTCACTACTTTCCATGCTAATGTCGAAGGTCAGAGGTGACGCACACATTCTGAGAGCAGATGGTCGCCCTCATGACGCCAGATTTACACCAGACGTGGAACAGATTGGAACGGAAAAACGGCCCCTTTTCATGTCAGTGCCCGTGTCAGTCAGTCTAGCGCCGGTCGCGTCTGTGACTGGTGTGAGTCATGAGGAGACCGAAAATTTAAATATTTGTTTAACTTTACATGGGTGTGTAGATAAAACTACCAATTTGGTTGAGAGTAAAACAATTTTTCATGGATTACATCTGAATTTAAGCATATTCCTTGAAAACAAAACTTAAAATTAGGTATTTTTCAAACTTTCATGACTTTGTATAAAGCTTCCAAACATTATATAGGAAAGTATTTGACTCCTACTTTAAAATATAATGCCGTGGCTTTACATATGGCTAAAAAATGCACGACCCAAACACCACATCAAGCGCCAGATAAAATGCAAAGCATAAGCACCTAGGAAATAAATATTGGAAGTCACAATAACCAGTTTGACTTACTCTGTTACAGTAGATTGGAAGCGTGGAATTCTTGGTCAACCCTCCGTAGTGGTCCGAGTGGAAATGTGTGAGGAAGTATGCGGTGATGCCCTCGATCTCTCCGTACCCAAAAGCGTCTATGACAAACTTCGTGCCTGTGAAAAATGTAAAAAAAGGTTAAAAAATAATCAACCTTAAAATGTATGCAGCAATATATGACATGTCGTCAATCACTGACCTGGAATCTTCTTGTAGAATGGACATCGTGGGAACTCTACTTCTCCATCAGCGTTCACTCTGTTCCAACTTCTCCCTCTCCATCCTCTGTTCCTTCCTTTCCCTGCTTCTCCTCGAGTATTCCTTGCTACATTACTATTACCTACAGTCACTGTGCCCTGTGAGGTATCTGCAGCTGTGTCAGCCGTACTTTTTCTTTGCCTGTCCTTCCTTGGTCGTCTCTGCCTTGAGTTTTCACCAAGCGATGGAACAGACGTGGTGTTGAGTTCATTTGGTCCGCTCTCAGTCTCTTTCTCCTTCTCCTTGAGGGGTTTGATGCCAAAAAACACCCCAATGTCCGTCTGCTTCAGAGAGGAGACCTGACCTGTCTTGCTCTGCCCCTTCCGAGGCGGCATTGTTTGAGATGTGTGGACAATGGAGGTTTGTGATGAAGGCACTAGAGGAGGTGGCTCTGATTGAACACTGCTGTCATTCAAGTTTTTTAAATGCGGGCTATCTGAGCTTTGAAGAGTTTTCCTCAGACGCTCTAAAACAATACTCTGTGGAGACTGAATACTACTCTTACATGCACTGAAAGATCTACTGTGCACTTCTTTCCCACCTGTGGGATCAGATCTGTTTCCTGTAGAGGCATTTAGCTGATTGGTGGGAGGTCCTGAGCTAACTGACTCCAGCTGGGTGTTTGAGGAAGCATGCTGCACATTACTGGTTTCCAAATTATCTATGAATTCAGTGAGAAGTTCATCTTCACTGAACAGCAACATTGAGTCTTCAGACTCATTTTCAGATGCATCATTTTTAAAAAGGGCTTTTCTACATTCACTACTTTTTACTTCAGTCTCTGCAGGGAGCTCAGAAAGAGGAGAAAAGGATATAAAATCATCATCATGGGAAGGTTCACTTTTGGGTTCACAAGCTCCTCCTTCACTCTCCGCCTTGACAGGAGCGGATGAAGGCTCTGCTCTACTTTCCTGGGAAGCACTAATAGACTTTTGTCTTTTCAAAGAGGATGACCAGCCTTTCTTTTTCTTAAAATCTTCAGGGCCAGGTGAGCGCAGAAACAAGAGGCCATTTGTACGTTTAGACGGAGGTGTTCCAGTCTGATTATTGTGAGGGGAGGTACTACGGTTGGATAAGGCAGAAAGACTGTCCTGTGAGGTCTCTAAAACAGAGTCATCCACCTCATTGTTTATGAGTCCTGGGAGACCACTGAGGCTGGTGTCACTGCTAGTTCCAGCCTGCTGGGAAAGACTGAGGAGGGCTGTATCACCGTTGGCTCGACTATGAGCTAGGAGTGTGTGGTTGAACTTCTTGTAATGGGTTGGAATGGTGGAGCAGCACTGGAGGCCATCTGGACACTCTGTGTGTACACGTAGAAATAAGGCTTATTAGAGAATGCTACAAAGTTGTAATAATTAAAAAGCACCTACAATACAGACAGAATCTGCAAAAGCCATTTGACAATACAGATATCAGAAAAATGTGAGCTGCCTTTTTTAAATGAGAACTATACTGAGTATGCACATCAGTTTCCTCATCATTTCAAGTTAAATTGTAAAAAGTTTGTCTGATCTCAAAGGAGCTTTCTAGAGTAAATAACACTTGATTATGTCACCAAAGTTTTCTTGAACTGACTTCAAATTCTGGAAAACAAAGCTGGTCTTCCGGACCCGGGGTTTCGACTTCAAAAGACATGGACATTTACTCATCAGGGAGGATCTGACCATAATTACCAGTTTCGGAAGTTGTAATTATGACTGATTACAACTTGGAGGTTAATAATACAGAAGTGCCTGAGAGGCAAACAAATATAGATGCCTTACATCAGACGAAGTCCACGCTTCATGGTAATGAAACTCATGCACATTTTACCTTTGTTACAAAGGCATCTCTTTGCTGTTCGGTCGTTGCGACTTCAATAATATTTTGGTTAAGTGTGCGGCCCTGAACACAAGTTTTAATGAATTTCTGCATTTTCAACTTTTTCAAATATTAAGCTTTTTCAAAATAAAATTTACAATGGAAGTGAATGGGAAAATCTTCATATCCTCTTCAAACCCACCTGACTTTCAACCTTGTGCAACCTTAATTCCTGACACCAGAGAGAAGCAAATGGTGTGCGTGTTACCTTTGACTCATGATCATCAATGACATCATTATTTTCATCTGGTAGTGTATATAAAACTGAAAACTTTTTATTTCTGGTGTGTAAAAGAAGACCATACAAACATATATAGAGAGAAACCGATGAGAGGGAACAAGTCATGTCTTTAGATGAAGTATATGGAGAAGGATGGATGACTGTACCTTTGCATGTGTCCCTGTTAGTGTCTATACATTCAGCAACATGCCATCTTTGAGTCTGGACCACCAAAATGGAAAAGGGCATCTGACACATTGGGCAAAAGTCTTCAGAGGATGGTCCCTCAGCACCATTGTCCTTCTGCACTGTGTCATGAGCAGGTGATGACTTTGAGGGCAGATCATGGTCCTCTAAACTGTTATGTCCATCTACGTCTATTTTAACAGCAGCAGTACCTCTATCCTCACTTCCAGCTGTGTTGACTGTCCTGTCAGGTGACCTGAGTGAAGTGGAGTCTCTCTTTGAAGCTTTTCTGGAGGTACATCTTCTTTTGGTCACAGCTGCAGGTGCAGGACGGGGTCCCTGACGCTTCTTCTTCTTCTCAAGAGGTTTATACTCCCAAATGTCATTTTCTGAGTCGTTTTTCTGTGACATTTGGAGCACAAACAACCGCAGCGTGCCTCACGTTACCCAATCGCCTCCTCAACACCCTCGTTATTACACAAGAACCGACGTTTGATAACATCCCGCGCTTACTACGACAGCAGTAAACGCTAATGTAGATTAAACTACTTCGAAAACAGTTTATTTTAAGTAATAATTACGATATCAAGCTAGCATAATCCCTTCTTTAGCTAGATAACGTATCTGAGAGGTTTGTAGAGGCATGTTACCGCCAGTACAATAATGAATGTGGTAAAGACGAGGAACGAAACACAGCAGCACATTCAACACATTTCCCAAAGCTAGATTATTTTATTAGCTTGAAATAAGCATTGGAAAAAATTAAGCAGACTTTTACTGGTAAATTTATCAATGAAATGTGACCAGAAATCCTGAAAAATCCTTCTGTTGAGTTATATTTAATTTATTCTTGTTGTGTCGAATCAGCGGTATCAACCGTCCTCGTGCATTTACTTAGCTGACTGGCTGATGTTGTGAACATGGCGTCTCAGTGCAGCCTCTCCACCTTATTTCCTATCCAGAGTCAGCTGGATGTCGCACTAGAAGAAGCCACGACAGAACAAGAGAAGGAACATCTTGTCTTCCAGTATCTGAAGAAACTAGACGAGAGAGGGGACCTGAAGATACCCGATTTCCAGTCAGGTTAGACCATGTTACAGCTCCAGCAGTGTGTCTCTCCATATATGTTTTACAGTTTGACTTGAGTTTGCTAACGCTGCACGTCTTGACATGCTCACACAGTGTGAATACTGAAGGCTAGGGTGTCGTCTCATTTCCCATTGCTTTTAAATACTTTTAAATATATATTTTTGGTTAATTTCGGCCCTGTCTGTATGTGTTTCTAACTATGCCGACGCCCTTAAACTGAGTGTTTTTGTTAATTAGCTAGCTAACTTATCTACTCCCAAAGCAGCAGGTGGTACAGTCAGTCAAGGAGCTAGCAGCAAAGACTAACTTTAGAGAGCAGCGGCTTTGTGTAGATGTATTTTTTTTAGAAAGTGTGATTCTTCCTGTTTTGTGCATCAGCTGTTTTTTCTTTTACAGTAATGAGTGGCACATCCCGGAAGCCACCAGTCTTCATTCTCAGTCTGCATTTATCTTCCTCAGGGATTTGTTAGCATGCACCACTAAATAATCTTCATGCTAATTCCTACAAAAGGCATCTTGAGATGTGTTTTTTGTTTGTTGTTCCTTTAAAAACAACATTAAAAAGGTGCTGTAACTGCATCAAACAGATTGAATAATGTTGTTCCATGGTTGAAAAATAAAAAATGGTTCTCAAATAAATCACAGTCTTTTTTAAAAACAAAACAAAACAAAAAAAAAACTTCAGCTGTCAACTCTGCTGTTAGATCCTCTGTTGAGTCATGCAGCATGTTGGCAATATCTCATCACACCAGTAGATGGGGATCTACAGTAGATCATCAGACTACACAATGAACAGGCTGTATAGCATCATAAATGGGCCCCCAAATAACTCCTCATGACAGTTTTTTAAACTGCCTGACAGACACAAGATTTAAGTTTTTGTCTCTCTGTGTGTTTAGCCAATTTAGGGTGTATAGTTTTTGGCTCAACGGGAGATTACCTGACAGACAGGGAGGCACGACAGTAATAAGGTGTTGCTTAACTTGATTACAGAAAGTGTGTTGAAATGTTAAATCTGTCAGAGTAGTGATAAGGGCACATATTACACTTATGGCTGTTCATGTATTTGCGTTTTATCCCTATACTTGTATAGAATGTCCTTGAATGTATCCAGTTTCTTCTTTTTGCATAGTCAAAGATACATTAAATATATAACAATTTACCATAGATGTGGTATAGAATATATTTATATTGCCATAATCTCTTCATCAAGTAGAACTTGTATTAATACCAGTTTACGCAACACAGATAAGGAAGGGCGGAAATGACCCTATTGTGGTTACTCTGAAATGAAGACAGCTATTTTAGCTTTAACTTCCGTGCTTGCAGCATTTTTAAAGCTGGAAAAAAATAAGGGGTCCCCAGGTCAAATGCTACCGAGGTTAAGACTCTTGTTATCCTCAGGACACATTACAAAACTAGGCAGCAACAAAGATAAATGGGCTACAATGTTCAGAACGCATGTTCTGTAAGAGAAGTTAATTATTTTCAAGCACTTTATGCTGGATTTTGGTGCTCAGTTTGCTGTAAAAATATGACAAAAACATACACGATCCATATCTACAGAAATAAATTAATAGGGTTTAATAGCTTCATAGCACTTTTGAAGCTGTGAGCACTTTCAAGTCATTGCTTTGATCCATCAACGTTTTCCATAATAACATAAATGCAGTATCAGGCCTGACAGATATACCCACACAGTGATGGGCACTGTAAAGCGTTTTGCCTACACTGTGACTAAACATAATTAATAAGATGACAGCATCATTTTCCACTCTGTGACTTGCTCCAGGCTTGGAATGGCTGAACACGGAGGGGCCCCTGTCTTTGAACAAGGAGCTGGCTGGGAAAGTGGTCCTGCTTGACTTCTTTACATACTGCTGCATCAACTGCATGCACATCCTGCCTGACCTGCACCAGCTAGAGAAGAAGCACTCTGTCAAAGGTATGATGGACTTTGGTTTTAAGCAGGGACATGCTTGAGTGTCTTGATCCTAAAAGGGCTTGGGAGATTATGTAGAGGTGTGGGGGGGCTCACAATCTCATATGGCTGATTTAAAGCGTAAGAATATTCAATTTTACACCATAATAATGAAGCTATACGATGTGGGAAAATAGGACAATCTCTCAATGGTGTCCCACTTTTGAAATTAAGCAGAATCAAAGCCCATAATGAATAACGTGTTGATGAATTAATGAGTTAAATTAAGATAATTATGAGAGATTATTTGATATTCAAATGAAGTCTGTTGTTACCAGCCACCTTGGAAAGCTTGGTTGATCAGGTTGGTTGAAGCCATTTGCAAGAAGCGAACACTCTCCTCTGATTTTGTGCATTTGGCTTCTCACATGTTCAGTTGTGCACAATTTTTTTTAAAGCAATGTTACCAGATAGCTATAAAAATCAATAAGTGTAAAATTATATTGTCAAGTTGTATCTACGACTGGCACTTGCTGATTGAAATTGAAAAGATAAGGTTGGCGTTATCCTTTTTTTATTTTTATTTTTGCAACACTACATTACTACTATTCAATAAGTGCAGTATTTTTTAAAGCACCAATCTGGGCCGACACTAATACTAATGTTAGAAATATCAGTTTGGATGATTGCCGACACCAGTTGTTTTTGGTGGTTGATATTTGTTTTTGTTTTGTTTTCATCAGTTTCCCCTTTTGTGCCTTTTGTCTACCTGTGGCATAGATGTTTAATGGGTTCAATTTGAAATGATATAAATGTGTAAGCCAAAATGCTGACTAGTAAATGTTTCAGTAAAGTGACGTTCCTCTCCTGCCAAATTATAACAAATTGAATACTTCCAGAAAGCAGCACTGGCCTGCCAGACTGCATTTAAATGTAGTCCTTACAGTCTGACTAAAGGTACAGTGGACCTCCCAATGGGAACACAATTCCATCAATACCTTATTATGTGTCATCATGCTGCGTCATGGGAACATGTGTAAGTTCACTGGGGCAGAGAAAGTGTAGTGCTTCAACTCAACTTCTCTCTTCTTCTTTTCCAAGAGCTTGAGGGCCCTTATCTGAGCTGTGAAGAGACAGTTACTAAAAATATTTCCCAAGCTGCAGAGTCAGTAGGGCCCATAATTGTACCCTGCCTGCTGTACTTCACTGTATGGCTCTTTATTTAGCCACTCCATGTTAAGCATAATCGCATCCGTCTGACTCTGGCATCCTGCTGACACTTCAAGGGATCATCTGAGGAAGTTGTTCAGCTTGAAATTCAGTTGTGAGCCTGGCGGGATACAGAACACACACACACACACAAAAAGCTCAGTGGCATCGCACATTATCACACTTGTCTTATCTTTGGCACTGCTATGGGTACATTCTGTTTGCTGCCCTGGTCAGTGAGGTGTGGGAGCCACCCTGTCCAGTCACTCCCACAGTACACCCACCCACCCACCCATCGTCACTGCAATCTGTGCTGGTACTATACTGCTTGGCACAGGCCGTGGGTGACGAAATCCTCTGCAGATAGCGTGAGCTTGAAGGTTTGGAATTGTGTGTTTTTTTGCTCCTGTTGAGGGCAGCTCAGCGATGAGTTAATGTAAAGGAAATGTCCAACTGACGCCTTTTATGGAGGCCAGGGGGCTTTGAAATCTAAATTTAAAATGTGAAAATTATTCAGTCTCCAGTCTTTTTTTTGTCATCGTGGCCGATGTGTGAGCAAAAGTCTGCTCATAAAGCTGATCCAGGTACAATGCAAAGCAGAGTTTAAAACCAAAATAAAAAAAAATGTGTTTCCTTATGTTTAAAACTTTAGCATTTGATTTGTATCTGCGCTTCTATGCTTGTATCTATAAGTAAATTCAGAATAACAAGGTGGCTTTTGACATTTCTGTTGCTCCTCTCAGGCTCGGTTTGCACACAGTTTTTGAATCATATGAGCACAAACGTGTTTCAATAGTTTCACACCAACTGGTAGACAGGAAGGACACTTGTTGAGACATCTTCTCCACAAGGCCATGGCTCAACACGTTTTAGTGCCATGAAGAGTATCACAAACATTTTTTTTCCCCCACAGTTTTAGGCCATTTAGTTACATAACATTTACACATCGGTTGTCAATCGTAACCAATTGCATTCATTGTTTGGATAATAAGCATAGTGTTAGTGGTCTTTGATGACTACTGAGAAATAACACAGATAAGAAATAAGAGTCTCGAGGCAATACAAGTTTTCCAAGAAGCTCAGCGAGACCTACGTTATTTCAGGCTGGATGTTTTTAGTAGAAAATCCCATCAGTGTCCCTTCTTCTTGCACATCTTTGTGTGTTAACTTGTTATTCGAGCTTATGCAACTTTTTGTCAAAAAGATTTACGAGATGGACACGAGTTTGAACCATTTGTGTATCTTTCAGCTACTGTCACACAGTTGATTAACGTGCCGGCAGACATTGTGCTTTTTGTGAGGGAGTTAAGTTAAAATATCAAAAATATGTCCTAAACATTTGGAAACCACTTACCTACTGTTGATGTTTGTTTACATTTGTCCTTGTATCTCTCTCAGATGGACTGATTATTGTAGGTGTACACTCGGCTAAATTCCCCAATGAAAAGGTGAGTGTTTTCATTCTTCATTCTCCTTTTTTTACCTTTGAGTATCTACTTGTGCTTTCTGTCTGCATTTTCATAACTGCAAAGTATCAACAAATATGTGTGTTTTTGGGATTGCTAAAGACAGTCCTTTGTCAACATAAGCCACTCATTCCTAAGGCAGAAAACTAATGTACCAACGCATGAGAGTCTGATTTGGTGATATTTATCAGAATTATCATAGTTGAAAATTATGTTCAAATCTTGAGAAAATCCCCCTAATACTGTTGATCTGTCTCCTTTATCCTAAATGAAGCTGGCACACAGTTATATTATAATACAGAATAAGCTCTGTGCTCCTGTAGTACTGCCTTTGGGAAAATATGTGCTTGATACACACAGTGCTTCCCCTTCTTGTTTGTGAAAATACTTTGGGACAATGAAACAACTGTTTTGATTAATTTTGAGGTTCAGACATTCATTCAGAACATGATGATTCTGCCTAAACTCCCTGGAAGAGTGTCCGGTTTTATTTAGAGTTGAAAGAACTTAATAAACTTAATAATCAAATAGTCGACTGACAGAAAATGTTTTGGAAATTGCTTTTTATAATCCATTAATTATTTCAGTTATTCTTTAGGTAAATATGCAAATTTTTGGGTTCTAGCTTGCATATGTATAAAAAAAAGTTGAAAAAAGCTAATTTGCATTGTGGGTAATGTAGGCATCAGGTTTTGAAAAGCACTCCACTGGTCTATTTCATTCCTGTAACACTGTTGGACTCATTATGGAAAGTTTAAAAATAAATAATCAAAATCGATACAGCAGAAATAGAGATATCAGCGGTTTTATTCCACCCATTCTTCTTCCTTTTTTAAACCTGGCGCCTACATTACCCAAAATTCAACTTAGCCACTGAGTGACATCACTGGAGGCAATTTATCAGAATACATGCAGCTTACTCTGGAGCCACAAAAGGCTTTAAACCTTTTTTCACATATGCAGTAGTACTCCCCAAGACCTGTAAACACACTTTTAAGTGTAAAATTGGTGGAATTATCCTTTAATATTGTACATCCTTGGTCTTGGGGCCTGGAAATTATAACTTTTATCTGACATTTTGAAAAAATGATTGACTAATCTTTAAAATGTATTGAAAATAATTTATAATTTATGAAAAATATGATTTATTGGAGTCACAACTCTTTGCTAATGTGTGTATTTGTATCCAACCCTTCAAAGGTCGTGGACAACGTCCGCAGCGCTGTGCTTCGCTACAACATCTGCCACCCAGTGGTGAACGACAGCGAGGCGCTCCTCTGGCATGAGCTGGAGGTGTCATGCTGGCCCACGCTGGTCTTACTGGGCCCACGGGGCAACCTGCTCTTCTCCCTGGTGGGCGAAGGCCACCGAGACAAGCTAACGCTCTTTACTGACTGCGCCCTCCGTCACTTCCGGGAGCAGGGTCTGCTGAAGACACACGCAGTGGGGATCAAGCTGTACCGAGACTCCCTGCCACCCAGCATCCTGTCCTTTCCTGGGAAGGTGGCCATGGACAGCAGCAGGAAAAGACTGGCCATAGCAGACACCGGGCATCACCGAATTCTGGTGGTGTCCTCGACCGGACACCTGTTACATGTCATAGGAGGTAAGAAGCAGGAAACAGGAAGAACAGAGGCATACTTGTTGAATGTGCACTAGCCTTCAATAGGCATACTTCCACTCTTTGTCATTTTGAAAGAAAGGACATAAACCTTTTTGTAATCTGTGCAAACGTAATCAGTTGTGGATAAAAACATCAAATATTGTTTTTGCTTTATAATATTCAGAATCTTTACAAATTAAACAACAATATTTGAGCATTACTGATATTTTTAGAGTACTCACATGCCTCAACAAACCTCAGAGGAGCCACATGATAGTCTGTGTTGTCCCAAGACCAACAGAGGGGTTGGCAGCAGCAGGGACCAGTACACACTGGGAACTGGCACTGAGCTAAGTGTGGACAAAATGGGTAGAAATTATTTTTGTCGTTTGACCCCACTCAGTCCTTTCTCACATAGTATGAGAAATAATATTATAATAAGAATTATAATAATAATATTTATACTAACGTTCAAGTTCAATCTTAAAGATGTCATTTTGTAGGACAGATTCTTAAAAAATGTCTTTTGTTGTTGTTCTGTCTGTACGGACTGACAATGAGCTGTGGTCCAGAAGGTTGTGTCCTCCATTTAACTGAACTAGAGGACGTCCTCCTGAGCATATTTGTGACATGTAGTATAAGTACATTAGATTAAATAGACCACAGTCACAAATCAAAATAATGAATCCACTTACAGAAATGAAAGACGACCTGTGGTACAACTGTAAACGGGCAAGTGTGCCTGTACATATGACCTGTTATATCTCTTTTTTTCCTGAAACTGAAAGTTTAGGTGGGGAAGATGAAAAATGCCTAAATCCAACTCTCTTAATAAATAAAATATAAAATGGGATATATAAGATGAAATTGAAACTGCTGTTCCTCAGTAACCGTTTAATTTCAAAAGGTTGATGAGCAGAGTTCATACAAAATCCTGAAATAATGGAAAATGCTTAATTAAGTGTGTTAAATCAGGGCTCCAGACTAAGTTTTCACAATGTTTAGTGGAACTTAACAGATTTTGGGTGCTTGTGCAGCTGAAATAGTTGCACCCTGTAAATGCTTGGTCATACTGAGTCTGATAATAGACAAGTTTCCCTGCAAAGCTCTATTATGACAGTGATTGATTATGTGGCGAATAAAAATAGAAACATAGCCACTTATCTGTCATCAGAGATGTGTTTCACGCACGTGTTTCAGTTCAGTGAGGTAAAGAGCTTTGATGCACGTACTGTAGTATGGAAAGTAGGTATTATGTATATTTTTTTTATTGGATTATCTCTTCAGGGCCTGAAAGCGGGAGACAAGATGGCGACTTGTCCGAAGCTTCCTTTAACTCTCCTCAGGGTGTGGCCATTAAAGGGGACACTGTGTACGTGGCCGACACAGAAAACCACCTGATTCGAAAGGTAGTACTTTAAACTATATCGTAAAAGTGCATTTTTGAAAAAAAAATAATCGTGTTTCTCTTTACGTTTAATCCCGTCTGTGTGTTTGTCTGTGTTTCTGTCTGTCAGATTGACCTGTTAGAGGGGAAAGTCAGCACTCTAGCTGGAGTAGGCACTCAAGGCACAGACAAAGAGGGTGGGGCCATGGGACCTCAGCAGCCCATCAGCTCTCCTTGGGATGTGACTATTGGGACTGCTGGTGAGTCTTAGGATGCTGCCCTTGCTCTCATTGCCTACCAAACACAATCTCCTCTATTTGTTTTCTTTCGGCACACTTCCATACAATGAATAAACCCTGAGAGAGAGAGAGGTCAGTCACAACCTCTGTCTCAGAGTGCCTGCACATTGTTTAGTCTTGTCATTTTGCATGAGATTGAGGTGAAGGTTGAAAAAGTCTTTTCACAACAGGAAGTGAATAGATCGCACCTCTGTTGAAAAGACTTAGGTGTGACTTGTGGTGTGATCACACCTTTTAGATGGATTTTTTGCAGCTTGCATATTTAGTGCAATTAGAGAGCAACAAAAACATGCGTGGATGCTGACATTGTTGTGATTACATTTTGAATAAAACCAAATTATAGCTTCAGATGTTCACGGTAAGTTGCAACAGAGTTGAGTTTTTAAAAACCAACTCCTTCTGAACCTGACAGTGAATAGGAAAGGTATCAGTGCAGGTATCACAGATATTCTTTAGGGACCCTCAGAGGTGGATTGAATGGGCGAATTAATTCATTGGAAGAGACACTTTAATCAATAGGATCTTATTCATGGGCGATACTCAGTAAACCTCTTTGCCAAAATTTTAGTTCTTCTGAACCTCTTTGAGGACAAAAATCAATAGTAAGTCAGAACTATTCAAGGTGTCAACTGATTTAAACTCCCTGACAAGGTCTTTCATATTCTCCTAAAGTAATCCAAGACCTCCACTTTAAAAATCAAAGCTCAGTCCATCTAAACTCTCTGCTTCTATTATTTTTGCCTTGGGCATTCAGAGTTTCTCTCTTAATAACCTTTTTTTAATATTTGCCCCACAGTGCCTTTTTCTTTTTATCAAAGCAGAAAGCCTTTTTAATTCAGCTTTTGAATCTCTCACAGCTTTTGTTTCCCAGGCTTCACTTAGACCAAATCAAGTGTGGATTGTGCATTTAGGCTGCGATGGTGAAGGTTGTAGGGGTTGCTGGTAATAAAACGCAGCAGCCCTGCAGCAGCCCTGCAGCAGCCCTGCTGCGCATCGCTGAAACAGAATCAGCTTTTGGAGAAACGCAATCTGATGTCACATTGCATGGACACATAAACCACCGATCAGACCGCCTGATCAACAGTATTCTTGTTCAAGCTGTTCACACTAAATTTATAAAATGACACTATAATGTGTTTTCTTGTAAGTTCTGGTTTACACAACATGTTACGTGTCAGGGTGAAACAAATACTGTCCTGTAGGCCAAAAAAGACACATGCACCAACATGCAGGAATCCGCCGAATTGCTCTGTGTTTCTGTTATGTTGCTTGGTGCCTCGAACAACATGGTACTGTCATAAGACTGCACCAGCAGGGGAGTTGAAATACCCTGCACAGTCTACGTGGATGGAGAAAGAGTTCTCAGTTTCAAGTGTCTCATTTTAAGCTCCTGGCAGGAGTTCATGGATCAATCGATGACACTCTCCCATTTGTCCCAGTCCTCTCACACCACCGCACAACCCTGCGCTAATCGCCGCAATGCCTGATTAGATCGGAAATGAGGCCTAAGTGTGAGTGTACTGTATGTCTTGTGTTCACATCAGGCCTTGTTACCTGTAGGTAGACAGAGTTGTCGCCATACACAGCGATGTATATATACACACCTGTAATTGGTGCTATACGTTATTGCAGAATTATTTTTCTCTCCTGGAAGGGCTGGTATCATTTATACATGGTGAATACAGAACTATTAAGCATGGCTTATTTTTATACTATTTTTATGGCAGGAGCACTGAGTCAATAAATGGATAAACAGTTTAATTTTTCTTATTTTGTTTCCTTCTTTAAGTCCAAGGATGCTTGAAAATCATCTTGTTCTCACTAATCATGACATACACCATTACACTTAATCCGGTATTACCTTGTTGTCTCCCATAATCCCTCCTGTCCCGATCAAGGTGTCATAGTCTAATTCCCTTTAGTAGAAAGACAACCCGATGTTACACATCTCATTTTCCTCATAGATAACGTATCTATTTTGTCTCCTAGTAGACAGGACATTAAGGATCTCTGTGACAAACAGTGTATCAGGATGCTTTTGTTACCGCAGCCATGTGCAAGATTTTCATTTGAGTGATTCCGTCAGACACATTTTGATAAATTTGACTGCGTAAAGAGGGGCCCTTATGTCTTTCTCTCAGCAAAGCTGTGTTGATGAGTTACTCAAAACTGTGCAGAGGCTCACAAGTTTAAATATATTAGAGACTAGTCCTTGTAGCAGTTGTAAATTACTATGTCATCTGTTTGTCTTACTACTTTCTTGCCTCAGGTTAACAATGTTTACTATCAGTCATCAAAGTGCTTCTTCAGGCCTGAGGTGTGTGACAGTTGTAGTTAAAATGTAATGTTAGAATTTCCTTGTGACATTGTGTTAATCAAACAAAGATGAAAGAGCGCACCTGGACTGAGTTGTTTGTTCTGCCTTTGGCGAGTACTATACTCACCATCAGTCAGTTTGCACATCAGAGAAATGTTGTTTGATTATAGTCACATGAATTTAAAGTTTTAATTATAGGACTTTTAGGGACATAAGCACAATTATTTCTCCATCACACACAGTCAGAAGAGTACGGAAGCCCTAAAGGGCCATGCATTCATACATTTTATTTCCTCCGTTTTCCCGTGATAACGAATTAATTTCATTTGTTTTCTTGAGATCTCGAGTTATTATCTCAAAATAACAACTGCCGTTTTCCCGAGATAACGGGATAATTTTCTCGAGATCTCGAGATAACAAAACTTTGTTTTCCGAGATAACGGGATAATTTTCTCGAGATCTCGAGATAACGAAACTTTGTTTTCCCGAGATAATGGGATAATTTTCTCGAGATCTCGAGATAACAAAACTTTGTTTTCCAGAGATAATGATATAATTAATTCGAGATCTCGAGATAATGACTGTGATATGATAGGCCTGAGATTATGGAGATGCCCGGGACCTCTTAGCTGGTCAGCTATGTAGTTAAGGACGACATCAGGCTTACTTAGATTGCACCGCCGATATAGCTGAAGCCTTGCTAACCTCTTTTTAGATTACGCACACTAATGTGTATATTATCTATAATAGCAAGGCATAATGCTATTTCAGTCTGTGTCAGGCCTTGATTGAAAAGATGTGACGCGGTGATCGATATGCTCCTGCTCCTCTGACATTGCTACACTGAATGATGTTTCCTGCAATGATTTAATATACTACACTATCGTTTTGTTTTCTCAAGATCTTGAATTAATTATATCGTTGTCTCGGGAAAACAAAGTTTCGTTATCTCGAGATCTCGAGAAAATTATCCCGTTATCTCGGGAAAACGGCAGTTGTTATTTCGAGATAATAACTCGAGATCTCGAGAAAACAAATGAAATTAACTCATTATCACGGAAAAACGGAGGAAATAAAATGTATGAATGCATGGCCCTTTAGGGCTTCCGTAGAAGCGTACAGAAGAGGCAGTCAGTCTTTGTCACATTTTCTGCACAGGCTGATGGATGACACAACCTGCTGGTTTGCACATCACCACATGGCGGGAGGATGTGGAATCAGACCTTTAAAGCCACTTACATTGTCCTCTGAGAGTACATCCAAACACTCATTGCATATTCATGATTTATTCACCATGTGCATGAATAATTAAGCAAGAGGACCTCACACCTTTTGAACTGTAAAGTACTACAGTGACATTGATGCTGCGAGTCAGGTGCTGGAGTTGTCGAATTTTCCTGGCAGTCCACCAGATGTGATCAAGAAGGGCTGAGCTCTGTGCTGCATTAAAAAAACAACGGACATACTGTGTGTGTATCCATCGTGGTGACAGCGTTGTCTCCGGGGAGAGCATCTGAGGTGACATATGGCCTTTGTCAGACAGGCTGCCGTCACTTAAACCTGCACGGCAGCATTTCTGAATCATTTCTGACAAGCACCAAACAATGACAAATCATTAGATCACAAGAGATATTTCTTTGTAATAGTGTAATAATGGATTAGTTTATTTATTTAGAAAGAAAATTATAATTATAGCTCAAAGTAAGCTTCCCAAAGACACCTGAAAGGACTTTTTATGTCGACTGGTAAACAGCCAAGAGCAGTGATACAAGTTTCCTGTTTCTGTTTTTCTGTTTGATTGTATGCATGTGTGTGTAGGCGGTGTTGAAGATAACGTGCTGTGGATAGCCATGGCAGGGACCCACCAGATCTGGGCTTACTTCCTAGCAGATGGGAAACTGCCCAAAGGAAGGTGAGAGACGGATGCATGACCACCATGGCCACTTGGCCGCGGCCACCATTCAAAGCCACTAATAACTCTTTTCCAACAATAAAAATGAAAACTCACTTGTTTTATGTGTGTAGCTGGCCGCTTCACAGGAAGTCAAATGTCAATATTTACCACAGAGACATCTCCAGCTAAGAGGATCTCCCTCCATGAGGAAATGATCCAAGTTTAGCATCATCAGAGTCATGTTCCCTGTTTTATTTGAACTCTGCATATCCAATAGCCAATGCAGTAAAGTGTTTATCATTCTCTTTTCATAAAAACAGTGAGTCCAAAGCGGGGATGTGTGTGCGATGGGCAGGCAGTGGCAGCGAGGAGAACCGGAACAACTCCTACCCCCACAAGGCTGGCTTTGCCCAGCCTTCAGGCCTGGCTTTAGCCCCGGAGGAGCCCTGGAGCTGCCTGTACGTGGCCGATAGTGAAAGCAGTACCATCCGCACGCTGGCCCTGAAGGATGGAGCCGTCAAGTTGCTGGTCGGGGGAGAGAGAGACCCAATGGTGAGTGTGCAATAATTGATAGGTAGATGGACAGATGTTTCTGCCTGTTTCTTTTATTTTGTTTTGATGAAGAGACCCCTAACAACAAAAATGGTTAAAACATTTTTGTTCATTTTAGTGTTTCTCTTAGAGGAGAATTTCTTATCTAATGATATTAATAAGAATGTAGTGAACAGCAGTTTGAACATTAGGTAGAGGAAATTTAAAGTCCATCCCCAGAGCAGCCTGCATGAAGTACAGAACCTTTCATACATTGCTTTCAATGACAGTACGTCCTCTACCTGACTTTTCCCCCATTCATCAGCAGCAGACACACTGTAAAACCTGCTCATTGATCCACCACACTTCCAGCCACAGAAAACACTCCAGCAATTGTTATGAAAAATGTTACGCAAAGCTTTGGATAACTCCTAGGCAATCACAAGGTTTCAGGGCCAATTCTCCATAGATAGAAAGTATTGATTTAAGAAATAAAAGCCATAAATAAACACTGCCTCTCTTGTTTGTTGTTTGAAGCCTGAAAACAATTTTTGGTTGTACTTTAATGTCCTCACAGTCAATCTGCTGTAGTTTCTTTTCCTGCCACACTTGTGTATTTTTGGAAAGTCCCAAGAGCTTTAAAGCTTGTAGTCACGCACACGAGTGGTACGTAATTAACTAGAGAGTCATGTATAGTTTATTCAACATAGATGTGATTCAGCAAAACCATTAATGTGTAGTCTGCTGCCATAGACATTTGAGCTTTTTAACTGAGACAATGAAACGTAAAACCTGAAACAGGATTAAAGCTGTTGCAAGTGAATGTGCATCTGAAGTGACAGTGTCATGTTTGCATGTTAATTGGCAGAGCATTTGCATCAGCATATGCTGCATCTGGCCTTTGTTATTCATTCCCCAGCCCTTTGAATATTTTTATATTTACAGATTTCTTTTCATAGGAACAGTTCATCCTAAAATCAACATTATTTCACTTACCTGTATTGCTATTTATCTATCTAGATTCACTAGGGCTCTCTTTCAAAACAAAACCTAAAGAAGTGTTTTGTGGGCGGGGAGCATAGCCACTGCTTAGAGAGTTTGGTGCAGAGTCAGACCTTCCTCCTTCTGGAGGAAAAAACACCCTGGGTCACGTCGGATTCTGGTCTGATCCGGAGCCATAGCTCGGAGATTACTTTTTAACTTTTGGGATCAATAACTTTATCTCCACTCCCGTTTATCAACCTGACTGCAGCAGCAATCTGCAGAGGTGACGGCCATTGTCAGATGTTTATATACTGCAATGTTGACCGCTAAAAGAAGAAGAGCTAAAGAGGAGTTCAGTGAGAGGTTGACATGAATTCAAACCTAAATTTGATGTGTGCCGTTGCTTGCTAACGTTTGGTTACAGCTAATATACAATAAAGTTTGAGGCGAATAAACACTCGTGTGAGTAACAAGAAAACACAGAATTGATCCCGCAGTCAAACTTGCTTCGCTGGTGGTGAAAACACCATTAACCACTGCTGATGAAAATGTATCCGGTGTGACTCAGGCATAAATGTTTACAGACAGGGTAATGTTTTAGTTTTGTTCATGTTACATTTAGTAACATTTGCCAATTTCCTTACTCCCAATTAGTCAAAAACTGGCGCTTTGGGATGGCGGCCGGCCTGTCCTACAATCCCAAAGCGTCAGTTTTAGACAAGCTGGGAGGGAGACTCAAAAATCAACTTTTATTACTAAAAGGTCCTTTAATGCAGAATTCTTACATATTATATATTTAATTCATCTTCTTTCAGGGAAAATAAGAACACAAAATCTTCACAACAACCTCTTTACGAGTTTCCATTTTCTTAAGTGCTCCAGAAGAATATACAGTAGAATCTGCTGACGGTACTGTAGACTTAGAATAATTTGCTGCTCTCACCGAGAGTTGGATGAGAAGATTGATATCATTCTGAAGCCTGTGCGCTAAATATGAAGCTGGTATTGATCTTTCCACCTCACTTCTGGTGAGAAAGCCAATAAGCCTATTTCCCAAAATGTTGAACTATTCCTTTAACCCCTTTTGATTTTATTTGATCAAAGTTTTCCATGTAAAAGCCAAAGCTTTTAATATGTGTGTATTTATCAAATGAAAGTTATTGAGTCAGGGGGTATCATGCTGTTTTTCAGTACGTCCAGCCTTAGTTTTAACTTCCTTCACACTACAGAACATTTTCACATTTCTGCTAACAGCTGAATCTCCATCTGAAACACAGGTCACAAGTGAAGCCACTGGTGATTAGACCAGTTCCACTAGTGCCATAATAGATTCTCCAAAAGATTTAATTTCCTCTTTCAGCTGGGCCTGTTGAGCCAGCTCTGTATCTGTGCAGAGGCAGTGAGCTGTGGAGTATCATGAGACTTTTTTTTTTGTTTTATATCAGATTGTAAACTCATTATTTTGTTTCTTGAGCTTAGTGATGCAGAATGAAAATCTATTTATTTCAGTTCTTTATGTGACAATTTGGTTGTTTATTGGCTGTGATAGTAATTTATCTGTTTGGGTCATGTTGACCTGAAACAGCCTGCGGCACTAGGAGCTGTTTCACTTAATTAGCTTTTTGCGACTTTGAACAAAAACGTGAAGAATCATTTTAAGACAATTTCTTCCACATAATCAGAGAATATTCCCCTTTGTTATGTTTTAGGTTTTACATTTATCATTAATGTTACAGCACTTTTCTTCAAAACGTATCGTAAACTTCTCAAGTATGACTCATCAAACTACTTTTAGTGCAGTGACTAACGCGATTTAAAGAAATTGTCATCTTTCTTGTGTTTCTTACAAATGTGGCATATGAATTCTTGTGTTAGTGTTCTTGTGTGAATTATTCAGAATTTTTTAAAGATACTTACGCCACTGTAGTGTTGATAAAGATGGATCATTCTCTTTCTTAATGATCAAAAAGCCTCCCTGTCTTTCCTTTCCAAAACTGAACATTAAGATTGGATCATCTGCTCTTTCACCTACACTGAGGTTAAACAAGGTGTCACAAGTTGCAGTTTGGGCATTTGTATGTTTTATATCTTTATTTGATCTCTTCTGAACCTTTTGCCTCCTTTTGTACTAGAACCTTTTTGCTTTTGGGGATGTAGACGGAAAAGGGGTTGATGCCAAGCTGCAGCATCCTCTCTGCGTCGCCTGGGCTCCTGAACAAAGCCTGCTCTATGTGGCTGACTCCTACAACCACAAGGTAACTGCTGCATGTCACAAGGCTTTCAAGCCCGTAACATTTGATGCTTCTGTTCTTAACTCTTTATACTATCTTTTGTTTGATTGTGTCAATGTGGCCTGTGTGATTATGTTCAGATCAAGGTGGTGGATCCAAAGACAAAGCAGTGTAGCACATTAGCAGGGACAGGAGAGGCCGGAGATACTCTAGGCCCTGAATTTAACAAGTCCTGCTTCAATGAACCCGGAGGAATCTGTGCTGGCGACAGTGGCAAGCTTCTCTACGTGGCCGATACCAACAACCACCAAGTCAAAGTGCTGGACCTGGCATCCAAGACTGTCTCGCTGGTGAGGCCTGTGTGTGTGTGTGGTGTGTGTGTGTGTGAGTGAGAGTGTGTGTGTGTGTGTGTGTGAGTGAGAGTGAGAGTGAGAGAGAGAGAAAAGCTCACTTCCAACTGGGAAAGCACTTTAACCTTGTCCACTTTTGTTCTTAATCTACCTTAAAAGCCTTTGTACTTCAAGAGTTTCGATAAAGGTAACAAGGAAAGGAAACTGTAAGTGTCTTTTTAATCCAAACTTCCAAATCTCTCTCCCCTGTCCAGTTCCCCATCTCCATGGACTGCACAGACTCGGTACCTTCAAAGCCTTCAGGTCCTGCCAAAGCACCTACGTTGCCTAAATCAGCTGCCAGGAAAGAAATGCCACCAGTGGCAGTGTCTGCAGGCCAGACTCTCATCATGTCGCTCAGCCTGTCGCTTCCAGAAGGAACAAAACTGACTGAAGAGGCTCCCAGCTGCTGGGCTCTCTCAGCTGAGGGTGAGAGACAGTTCAATTATTGTTAGAAATGTCATGGATGTAAATGTTTAATTCACATTTACCGTATAAGTACATTTGACTGCACCCATGAAAGGCATCTTGCCAGTTCGCTGAGCTGAAGCTTGCTGAAGTTTTTCCAACGTCGCATGTAGGGCTGCACAATTAATTTGAATATTATCGAAAATCGCAATCGCAGGAGCTGCATTTTGTTTTACAAAGTTAAAGATGTGTGAGCAAAAGGCTTTATAAAGAAGTACTGTAGTTCTGCAGAGATGTCCTGGCCTACAAATCTTGTTCTCCAGATGTGAGAAAACACATCGTTCAGCCCGGGTTGTAAGGCACTTATGCAGTTTACAGTGACAACGGTGGCAGATTTAACACTTGATGACGGACCACTATTGTTTATGTATTGGCGTGCGAAGCTTATCCCTGGTATGACAGACAGAACAGTTTGATATCTGAACATTTAAGATTAAAACTAAATTAATGCTAATTTTACAACTGCAGATTATAAACTAGTTAACCGGACATGCTAAAGTGTACAGCTTACGTTGGAGCACACAAATGACTAATTCCTTACACTTTTGCTGTCGAGTTTTTGTTTTTCTAAAGGCCAAAAACAACACGAACACAAACTCCTTTTATACCGAGTAAAGCTTTTAATGCATCCCCGTGCACAACCACTTCATCATGTGGAGAAACTCAAAGCTTGACAGCACCTGCTGTCTTTATTTACGCTTGCTAAGCTATGATTGGACAGTTGCTGTTCATTGGAGGGGTTTAGCTGACAGTTAGTTCTGAACAGACAGCAGTATTTGACAACGATTTAACAAATATTTGCCAAAAGAAAAAAGTTTATTGAGTAGAAATGGAGAGATTTCAGTGAGAGGACAGTCGGGAAGTTAAAGTGAGAACAGACAAATCCCAGGATCTGCAGGATTTTGCTGCTTTTGTGGAGGAGCATTTGTCCAAACTCACGCTGTGCACGGCTCATATTTAGAATGGATCCTGCTATTGTTTGAAGAAGGTTTCAAAATTCAGTTCAACTGCGTACTTTGCTGAAGTTATTTTCTACCTTTCAGGGTGAAGTTGCAAACCTGTCCTCAAACATTTATAATGACCCTGTTCTGGATGCGAGCCACTCAAACTCTCCTACTAGGCTTTATTTTGGTCTGTGATCCACGAGTCTGTCAAAAAAAAATAATGGAAGTGAAGGATGCTTAACCTTCATTTTCACTGTACAACAAGCAGATTCTCACTCTGCCGGCCCACGTCTGGGACTTAAAGCTCTCAGCTGAGAGATGGAGGAATACTTGGATCAGTCAGGGAGTCTTTTAATGCAAGTTCAATATATGGCTTTTACTGCTTTACACTATTCAAAAGGCTTTGTTCACTGTTCACAAAGTGTAATCAACAGTAGGATCCAGTGTGAAGTCATTTGAGATATGCGGTTGATGGCCCGTTCATTAGGTTTGGAACAAAAGTGTTTCCATCATTCTGAGCGATGCAGCATGCAGTCAGCGATATCAGTACGCTATTTTTAGAACATTTCGATAAGACGACATGCCTTAGTTCACATAATTAGCTACCAGGCTATGTTACGTGATCCCCCGCTGTCCGATTATACCCAGTCTAGACTTAGGCTGATCAGATCAAAGCAGAGGCAGGAATTTTAATGGATCAAGTTAGAAGTGCACGGCTGATCTAAATTGTTTTTTACTGGCTTTTTAGAAATGGCTTCCCTGGGACCTCATGTTCAGCATCGGCTTCATTAATCACCGCTGGCATGGATTTGACGGACTCTCTGGCATAATATTTTCTCACAGTTGAAGTTCGAGCCTTTTCTTTTCGACTTTCATTCATCTTTCAGTGCTCACGTCACTTTAGATGTCTGTTTGTTTCTAAAAATATCCCCTGTGGATCAGTGAATTCTTGTCCTCAGTCTCACACGGCCTGATTCATCGGGGTTATTTGGGGTTTAGGCTAATATCGTGAGGGACTCCATTTAGCAGTCAGGTGTGATGCTCAAACTCAAACTAGTGCCCAAGGTGTATCTTGCCACAGTCAGCCATGAATTTAGATGCTATACAGACATTGTCATGCCCTTTCAGATCATGGGTGACTCCACTGGTTGCAAGAAGAAGTCCAGTTTCATGTAAGCTTAGGAGAAAATTACCCTACTTCTCACTTGATTATTACCCCAAGAAACTGTTTCCTATTGAGATTATGGTCTCGATCACTAGTTTCAAGTCTTCTTTAATACAGCATGATGTTGTTTTTGTAAATTATGGTCCCATTTAGAGAAAAATAGACAATAAAGCAGCGTATGCTTTAGGGCATGGATTTCTTGTGATTGATAAGATGTTACCATGGCGTGTCCTCAAGTCTTCAGTCAGGTTACATCTGGCTCAGAAAACCCACAGTGGCGACGACCGTAATGCCAAAGTCAAGACTTCACAACTGTAGTCCACATTCCAATAGTCATGGTGGGAAGTAAACATTACACTTGCTTAACTTTAGCATGTAAGCATTGTCATTCTTCATGAGCTTGTTAACGAAACATTCAGCTCGAAGTACAGCCTCACAGAGCTGCTCGCACAGCTGAAGACACGTTTGTGAAGTCTTCATGTTTCCTAATTAGTCAGATTGTATTTGACTGTTGATTTTGTCTCTTTGACAGCTTAGATTATAACTACACAAATTCTCTTTCCTGTTTTTCACAGGCTACGAGTGGCTGCTAGAAACTCCTGTGGTTACCGGTGACATAGTGGATCTGTCGAAGCCCCTCTCCATCTCAACCAAACTTCCAGCCGTTATAAAGGACTCAAACAGCAATCCAAGCCTCACTTTGGGTGTATGGGTGTACTACTGTAAGGAAACAAGTAACGCCTGTATGATGAAAGCAGCCTCCTTCACCCAGCCTCTTCAAATAAGTGCCAGTCCTGGAGAGGAGGAGGTCACCGTGTTGTTGACTCATGCCTTCTAAAACCTCTTACCTGTCTGCGTCACAAACCCAGCTCCTGGTTCAGAAACACAGATTGTCTCTGCAATTCATACAAACCTGATTTTCAGGGGAATTACATTTCGAACTACTCAGAAGCCCCTTCAACCAAACATAATGCATCAGTGCTGTAATGTCCTTGACTCTGTGTGAGAGGTATTACAATTGCAACATAAATATCCATCTAACTGTAAGAAAACTGTTTGTCATAGATGAAAAGTTACCTCCTTCTTTATAAAACACTGACAGAACAAAATGAATTCAGCAAAATAAACATACCTTCTCTAGAATTAATGAGAAACTACCTAATTGGCAGAAGGTGATGATGGTGTCAGTGATAAATAGACAAATCAACAGATTTTCTGTCATTTAATGATGTTTTGGAGGATTTTAACTAGCTAAACCTCTGATCGGCTTCATGTCTTCACCTGAATTGCCAGATGGATTTGAATTTCAAACACCCAACTATTTACATTCAGGTTTTGTGCAACAGAATATGTTTTCCCACCACAACCTCCAACTAGTAATTTATTGAACAATTTCAGCTTTTAAAGAATTATTAGAGGACCTCCGTTGTGTTTGAAACCATTTCTCATGTAAATTAGAGGAGGTTTTTCTTTCAGTCCCTTGAGTAATTACATGGCTGGTGGGGAAAAAGGAACATTTAATGGAGCTGATTTGCGACTCAGACTCGGAGAAAGAAGTTTTATTGTCTTTCATGGGGATTATTTAGAAAGGAAACAAAATCTCTAACCTTTCCTTTAATCTCCAGTGGTTGATGAGAAGTCATCTATGCAGACTCACGTTTATATAAGAAAACACATTTACTATTGACTAGTTGTTTATTCGCATGCTTATTAGTAGTAAATAGGCATATTAGTCATTATAAAGCAGTTTTTAATGCCTTATTCTGCTAACTACTTGGCCATTAACTCCTCTGTAACCCCCAAATTACTGCTTATTGATAGTGAGCAAGGACGTTTTTGTACATGAATTACGATCTTAATATGGTCAGTATGAGCCTTTATAAGGTCGTAGTACCCTTGTTATTTGGACACCATAAACACAAGAAGTTTTTTGTTTTGTTACATAAGAATAGACCATATCTATAAGGTGTTATTAACCCTTTCATGCATGGTCCAGTTCAGTGGGCAGATATCTGGAAGCCATTTTAGCCACTGAAGTTGGAGTACCATGTCCCAATTACCAGATAGTGGATCTCCAAAGCCTTGATTATCATCCTTGTGTCTCTGGAATAACCGTTAAATCATGGTGTTATATTTTTCGACTAAATATGGTGTTAGAATTATGTTTTTAGCCAGAATTATGTTTTTTTCTGTGACGAAAAATACCTCTGTTCACTTCAGCGGTCATTGTGTGCCAAATGGGAATATTCTGCATATTTAGAGTCTGTCTTTTTTGTATGTTTTATTTAAAATTAGAACAGTATTTACACTTGAATAGTTTTAATAAACAGCAATATCAAAAAGTCTTCAGAGTTGATCGAAATAAACACCCATTTTATCTAAAAATATATCCAATAGGCAGACTATAACCATTGGAGTGGACGGATGTGTTTTCAGTCACAGAAAAAAGAGGTTTAAGAAAAATATTAATACAATTACAAATTTCTAGCATTTCTTATTCAGTTAAAAATGTTGTTTTTACCTGTCTGACTTAACGGTTATTACTGATTCCTGAGAGTAAAAACAGATTTAATCACTCGTGCATGAAAGGGTTAAGGGAGAACAACTATTCTCGTAGGACTACCACCTTATGAGGCCCATTCTGAGTAATTAATGTACAAAAACTTCCTTACATGATATCAAAAAGCAATAATTAGGAGATAATTGAGGGAGAACTCTTAGTTAATGACCTAGTATTTGTAGAAGATGGTCATACAGAATAAGCATTATTATGACTAATAAAAAACAAGCAACTAGTTAACTGTAATATGTGTTTTCTAATATAAAGGGTTACCCACATTTTTATTATCATTAATAAAATAAAATAATTTAAAAAAAATTAAACGGACTGTTAATTCACATCTTCACTGTATAGTTTTTTAATAGTCGTATATGTCCATATATACGTGTGGTTGCTTTAGTTTACAGTCACTCAGCTTGGATGGTGCATTCAGGCGCACTCACGAAGCTTACGTAAATATTTCACTAACATGTCACCACAGAGCTTGTGGTCTTAAATCGTTTACAAAGTTCACGGTCTCTCAAAGGTTACGCTCATCGCTGAAAGCTTTGTTCCGTGTCTCCACTCCATGTATGACTGATTGTACTTTTGACTATCATTTATTCATGAGTCATGGAGCTCTTTTTATTTAGACCATGCAATACTGCTCTTATCTAAGTAATGAATAAAGTGCCTGTTCTCGATATGGGGGAGCAACCTCTGTGAACTGATGACACCGACTGACTGCTGCTTAAGAAAGTATTATTAAAGCCTCTGTTTCAAGCATTTATACACTCTATCGCAAGAGGCACTCTAATAATGTTTACTGTACTTCCTTATGTAATATGATATAATAATGGTGTTACTGTCATTTCCCCTTATTGGTTTTCAACGTTAGAAGTTACAGGGTCTGAGAGTGTTTTGATAATAACCGCTGTCATCATGCCTCATGACATAATTGTGCCCGTCAGACTGTTTTTATTTGGTTTGGATCACTCGGCCCAAGTGCCTTGCAAAGAGGTGTGACTGTATGGATGGCACGAAATCGACGACACTCTAACTGTATCGAAAGCAATAACAACATACTCCTGTGATGGGAGAAATGTTTTATTCCCACAAGTTATTTATTTCAAATGAGCTGCGTACGTTTCTGTTATTCCTCTGGCATTTTTTAATGAGCAGTAATGAGCTTGAGTGGCTGCTGGTGGGCATTTAGTTCCTCATATTGTTTTCTTGTTTTCACTTGATTTCTTCTCACTGTACCGCCTTTTGAGGCACATTTTGGGACGATTTGTTCTTGTTAGTACGTCTGCTTGTCAATGCTGCACTTTAAGATGCAACCGAGCAAAATAATAAAACACTTTTATCTTGTCCGGTGTGTGTGTGTGTGTGTGTGTTCTTTAAAGAGCGTTGCTGAGATTTCACACAGATTCTTCGTGTATTCATTTGCAGATTTTCAAGCCTTCGAGAATCAGCTAAGCATAACTAGGATTATTACATTAATACGTTGAAAGACATAGCTATGTGAGATATTCCCAGAACCTCCACTCATGAGCCGGCTCCCTCGTTAATGTGTCACGATGCCAGCTCAAATGTGCGCTGACCTCAGAGGACAGTAAACGCCTCTCGTTTGTGTCATGACCACTTTTGCGTGACGACCACTTGAGCTTGTTTTTGGTAACAAAGTCATACACAATAGCCTGAGAGAAGCAACTCTCCATGTTTACATGTCACATCATATGACAATTTATCGTGTGACACCTGTTTACACCAAGACTACAACAGCTGAAGTAGTTCTTTTGCTAGTACTTCTTCAAGTATTTAAGTATTATCAGTAAAATAAATGTTCCCTATTGTAGGTGATATTTCTGGATTAATATGGCCGCTGCATTAATGTGTTTGTTGCATTTTACTGCTGTAGATGTTTATGGCTGAGCTCATTTTGACTACTTTATATAGTGTTGGGTACTTTAGTCTACAGCAATGCATCATATTCTGTCTCTACGAAGTCAACTTTTTCAGAAAAAACAGCCCTGTTTTCTGTTTTATTAAGGCAATTTTCAGCAATTCAGGAGGATTTTCAAATTGTTTATTTAGCTGAAGAACATATAAAGGATTTAAAATGTTGCCAGACATGAATTTCACCGGAACTGAAGGTTATGAACGTTTTTAATCAGAAAAGTAACCGGGAACTAAAGCAAAAAGTAAAAAGAACAGTATTTGCCTATGAGCTGTAGCAGACAGTACATGAGTGAATATACTTGGTTACTTTCTACCACTGAAGACTAGACAATGCTATTTTAACACAGCACTTTGATGTTGTGAGGTATCAGGTAGTGGTATTTATAATTTCATAGTAAGTACACACTACCATGAGCCACAGAAGTGCTGCCAGCACTTGAAGCATGCATACAAACTGAGCAAATAGTGTCGCATGTTGGGAGGAGCCATCAATCAGCAGCCTTACCCCTGAGGTGACCGACAATAACACACTTCAAAGATCAGGCCGCTGCAGTTTTATATTTTTCTTATTGTCAACAATTTGCTAGAAAAGACCAAAAACAGTCTCAGTCCTTTCTACTGAAGATGGGACACAAATATAGAATTTATTGTCACAACAGTTTATACCAAATGTTACTCACAAAGGAGGAAATGGTGCATATTGTTGGAGACTGATAGTGAACTGCCAGAGCAATTAGCATGAACTAATGGTTACTTAATACAATAATGAGCATTAAGTAGCTGATAACAAATTGTCTATTGTTACCCAAAGGAATGCTTTTTCAGCATTCTTTCTATTCTATGTTTACATCTTTAAAAAAGGTCACAAAGGGAGCTGATTAGCTCAGTTGATAGAGCGTGAAATAGAAAAATATTATTATGTAATAGGGCCTATATTAATAATACAAATAGTATTCTAGTATGTGGTTGATTTATATGTTGCACAACTTTTGTACATACAGAATAAACACCAGAAGATACTGTAGAACTTGCATAACACAGAAAAATGATTATGTCAGTGTTACAACAATGAATATTAAGCAGAAGAAATGAGACACAGCAGTATGACCTGAGAGGACACTGGAGCCAAACCACTGTAAATAACAACATCAGTCATTGTCAACCAAGGAAGTTACTATAGAGCAACACTAGCCAAAGTGAGGCGTGCGAGCCAAATTCGGCCCGCCATACATAAAAAGATACATTAAAATAATTAATTAAAAAATTAAATATAAATAGCTGTATATTCAGTCAATTAAAGGGTTACTCTGCCAATTTCACACATTAGTCTGTTTACAGGTCTTGGGTAGTACTACTGTGGCTCCAGAGGAAGCTGCCTGTAATCTAATAAATCGCCTCTAATGATGTCACTCAGTGGCAAGGTTGCATTGTGGGTAACGGGTTTTTTGAAAAGCAGCCCATTTGTCTTGCATTGCACTCCTATAAAACTGTTAAAACTGTTTGTTAAAAACAAATGGAAATCGCCTCCTTCCCACCACCACCTCCTCTCTCCCAATTTTACATGTCTCATGCCTCTGCCCGCCCTCAGCTTCTCCCCTCGCTGTTGTTCTGACAGCATCATTAACCCCATGTGATTCAGGCTGCTACTCTGATGCCAGAGGCCACACACACACACAGAAACAGTCTCGGTACAAGACAAAAACATCACAGGGAGTATACTAACACACTCACAAGGATGAAATACTAGACTTGCACAGGATAGGGGAGTCATGAGGAGTGTGGTAGTGCTACCTCCTCCTCCTCCTGTGGTGATATAATATTAAAATTCATTTAAAAGTAGGCAAATCCCTCAACTAAGCCATGAGGATTCTGTATCTGATCAGATAAGACTCTCCATGGGCACACAGCTCCTTTCAGTGGCACAGAAAAGGCTTTTAGAAGCTTTCTCAAGGACTCCTCTTATGACGCTCATATGATGTACAAATCTGACACTGGTTGATTGTTTCTGACCTCTTTAAATCAATTGCTGATACGAGTTATGAAATTATGTTGGCAGTTGTTGTTAAAACTTTAAACCACACGAAGGTTTAGTGGAGGAGAAAATCACAGTTTTTGCACACTTTTAATTGCAGAAACATTTCTTCACTCTTCATGCTGGCTGAGTGGGCTCCATTAAGATCATATCTGTGCGAGACATAAAATAGTATTATATTTCCAGTCTGTGTGACTGTGCAGAAAGAATGCTAGCTCAAAAAGACAGGACAGGGAGGTTTTAGCTGCTGAAAATTCTCCTCTGCTGAGAAGCTCGAGCCCAAATCTGAAGACATCGCTCAAATCAACTTTGGCCTCTGACTCGATGCCGGCGTTCACACAACAGGTCAAGCTGCGAAGTCAGGTTGAACCTGCTCTACTTCCCTTGCAACACCGGCAAGAAGATATGTGGGAGGTAGCTGCTGTTCAGCGGTCGAGAGCACTCGGCTCAGCTTGTTTTTGTGAAAGTGAGGGAGCAATTGTGTGAAAATCTGAAAAGTTGAATTGCAGTAAAGAGGTGCAGATGCTATAAATGTAGCCCCAAAGTGACAAGGTCCTGCAATGTTTCTAAGATAAGAGCTTTTCAAACATATATTTGTTCCACTTCAAACATATCAAACCTACAGTAAAAGGTCAGTCCACCCAAATTACAACAAAAAGCTGTTTTAATCACTTACCTCGAGTGGAATCTGTTCACATGCTTGGTTTTATTTGTCTAGATTTTTAGATTTATGCCACCACTGCCAGAGGATGAAGGTTAAAGGAATTTAATTGCAGCACTGAAAATTACATTTTAGAAATTCAATAGCAACACAATGTCCTTGTTGCTCACTGTGAGCGGTTTCCAACTGCGTAACCACTAGCTTCTGTTTTTACCAGACCGCAATAATAAAGCCTACATAAAGTAATAGCATTTGCCAAACTGTTAAATAAAATTGCGATGGGGAATTACAGCTTTCGTTGTTTCTCTGTTTATTCCATCTTTTGTCGGCCTAACTCACCATGTGCTGTCTACAGTGGTAGACATGGTTTTATTAATGGATGATGAGTCATTTACTCATGCTTTATAGAACTGTTGAAAGACATTGATAATTTGTAAAGATTATACCTTTTTAATGATGTTTATTGTTTCTATTTGGTAATAAGGAAGTTATAAATGTTGGTAATAGGGATGTCACAATACTAGAATTTCTAACTTCGATACAATACCTTGAAAAATATCTATATTTGATACCACTGGGAAAATTTGCCACAACGTTGAGGGCATCAAATTTCAGGTTTTTAATTAAAAGATAAATAGAGCAAGGCTTGTGAACAGCATCTAAGTTAATGTACTCCTGGAGGACGTGGGGATATGTTGGCACTCCAGCGGTGCAAGTGTTAAGAAAGGAGAGAAAAAAAACACAGCTAGTACTGGAGTATTGATACTGCAAAACATGAGTATTGAAACCATTTCCAATATTCAGTATATACATTTCAATCCTTTCCATTTATTGGTACGCTGTTTTGTAAATGGATTCTGGTCCAGATCCTCTGCAGCCCCTTTTGATGAAGTGAGTGGTCATACAGTCTGCTCAATGAAGGAGAGTTTTTTCGCAACCTGGCAACCCAAAAGATGGTCTTGATAATGACTTTGCAGATCATTAAAGTTTTAGAAAATGATTCCTTTAGAAGAGAGTGGTAACCAACATAGAAACTGTCTGGTGTGTATAAATCCATGTATATAAATCAGCAAAAACAGCCACCACTGAGTTATTTACACACACTTCAGACGCTAACTCCTTCAGCTTAGCAGCTAAAGTGAAGATTTCGTTTTTTTAAGAAGGGTATAAATAAAGTATTTTTTCAGTTGCTTATTTATGTTTTAAAACAAGTCCCCATCCATTTCAGTTGTTCAGGAGAATGCTGCAATGCATGCTTTGTGGACTATGCAACCGGTTTGAGAGTAGATAATGCCTGAATATCAATTTTGGGTGAACTTATCCTTTAACTCACAACTGCTGAAATGAAGCTGGACATTGACAGACTCCCAGGTTCATACTGTATTAAAAAAGCAATCTGTTGCTTCATTTGAAGGTATGAGACACCATTATTACAGCCTCCTCACATGTCTGTAAGAAAAGCCTGCTGCCCCTCCCAACATGTATGTGGCTGCGAGTGCCTGAGGTGCATAGACCCATGAAGTAATGTTGACACTCAAAGATGAGCCTTCTTACGCTGGGTCAAGTCGTGTCACAGCCTCCGGTGCTGGGTCGTCAGGTTCATGAACAGGCATGCTAATCAGCACACAAAAACAAGGAACGCAGTCATCGTCATCCATCTCTTGAACGCTGTGTTTGTCACACGGCTGATCATCAAGATGTCTGTCCTTGTGTTCTCTTTTGAAAGTCTTTGCCTTTCAGCTGTCGGGGAAAGCTGTTGTCAATTCGGCATAATTTTCCATTCTGTGTGAATGTCTAGATTAATAAAAGTTTAAATTTTGTGTAGTTTCACTGAGAGGCTGCAGCTCCACTTGCTGCCTCCTGAAAAGATGTTTCCTGTCTTTCAAGTCTTCCTTACTGATGTATCCATGTCTTTGTTTGAACTACGCTGTGCATGAGGCCAGTCTGTCAGCCGGTTCAGGTGTGATGTTCCTCAGCCTTCGTGGCTACTTTGTCCAGTTTAAGATAAGATCAGATGCACCAGAGGGGAAATTTGGGAGTTGCAGCAGCACAAGGACAGAAACAGACAAGATAAACAAGTTAGAGACACACTTGCCAACTTTGAGACCCTAAAAAATAGGGAGGCTTTCACAAACAAAGATGGGGTCTGTGTGTCCTCCCCCAGAAAAATCTGAGTTTTGACTTTTAAAGAATGAAAATAACAGTTTTATGTTGAATTATTTTAATTTTACTATTAATTCTCAGGAAAGAATATAGGATCATTTCCCCCTCTGGTGTGAGTCTCTGGCACAAACTAATGTTCACCATAACCACTCATGCTCGACAGAAAAACCGATGTGCATGGTGTGCAAGCATTTTTTTTCTCAGAACTCTCCAATTCTCTGCAGGTGTTGTGCAGGTGGAAACATGCTGTGCTGTGCCAGAAACAGGTTGCTATAACGAAAAGGGAAAATAAAAGGAAAACGTGCCATGAACTGGGAGAAATATCGGGTGGAAACAGCAAAAGGGCAATGAAGACGAGAGATTCCCGTGAAAATCAGAATGGTTGGCAAGTACGCTTAGCGTGCTTTGAAAGCTCTTCCACGCATGTTTTAAGACATAACAATCCTCTTATATGTTTTTGCATGATTTTTGCAGGAAAAAAAGTAATAACGACGTTCAAATCCTTATTAAAAAGAAGTTTCTCCTTGTACCTACTTCAAAATTCAAAAGTCATTTCGTTTTCTCGATAACAGGTGTTCCTTACTTCAGTGTAAAGTCTATTCTCAGTGTGTCATGCTCGTTGGACCGCCTCTCCAAATCGATTTTTTAAAACGAAGAACAGGGAAAATTTCGAGCTTCAGCAATGAATATGAAAACAGCCTTCTACTCTCAAGCTCTGCTTATTAAAGCTCAAACATTCAACTGTAGGAACAAGAAAAAAAAAGGTCTTTCACAATTAAAAAAGTATAAAAAAGTTTGTTCAGAAAGCACAGAAACCTCTAACTGTAAACTCCAGATCACCTTAATTTATGTCTTACATATATTTTATTGAACTGAAACTGACCTGACACTGTAGCATATGCAATGAATAGTTTGGCAGCTGGTCAAAATGTGTTTTATAGTTATCTTAAGACTTGAGGAGTTTAATGTAATACAGCTGCTGTGAAGCAAAGAGCAGATCTGTGGTTGGGCCTGACCTCATGGTCGTGGAATGTATTCTTTGTGATAAAAATATAAAATGGACTAGTGGGAAAACAAACCTTGTTTGTGATGGCAAGTGATGAAAACAGGGAAATCCCTGTAGTTCACAATGCCATGGTAGATTTTGGAATTCCATATTTGGGTTCTCATGTTTCCAAAGATCGGCTGATTTTTTGATGGATAACAGAAAGTTTCAGGTAGGATGTCATTAGAGGGCTACTTGTCGATAATAACCTGTCTGGAATCAGACTCAGAAATACTTAATTTTTTTCCTGAGGTCGAATTCGGGTTACGTTACAGTCGCTCCTTCTAGAAAAGAAAAGTCACAGTATAGAGAAATTATAAGAAAACACTTTACAGTAAGGTACACAAATATTTGACTAGTTACTCAGGAAGGAGTGAGGAATGAATCAGGAACTACTTGATAGTGAATGAATCGTTACTGAGTAATACCTGAAGAACTGTGATTTCAGGACTGTGTAAAAGATAATGATGAGTTACAAGATAATAGACTGGGAGACACCAGATTAATGAATCATTTGAGTCAATGAGTTTGCTTGCTAACTACTCAGTATTATGCTGCACTACTTAAAGGTTCACATAAAGAGTAACTAATGATTAAGTAATTAGCGATTAATGAGTTGTTACTAGGTTGTGCTACTCAGCGATTGGTTCACGTTAATCAAGAGCAACTCATCAAGAAAGTGGTCAGTACGTTGATTCACAGATATTAATATACTAATCATTACCTAATGATTCATTAGAATCTCCCAGTCTGTTCTCCAGTAACTACTCATTATGCACTACATAGTTGTGGAAAAACAGTTATTGAGGGATTACTTGGTGAGAAACATTAATTACTAAGTAGTTCCTGATTCATTCCTCACTCATTACTTGGTAACTATTCAGACTTGTATGCACCTTATTGTAAAGTGTCACAGAAAAATATAAAATATAGAATAGATAAGAAATGAGAGTATGTAAGAATAAGAAATATATAAAAGGAAATGCTACTAGAAATATAAATATGTTAATATATGTGCCTCATACTGCACATTAATTACAGTGTAGATCATAATGAGTGATAGTGAAATAATAATAACAATAATAATAATAATAATAATAATAATAATAATAATAATTGACAATAATTTGCAGTATACATGTCGCAGTGTACCAGAGTAACTGCTTAAACAACACTAGAATAATTGTGTAAGTGTTGTTCATGTGCCTGATGACAAACTGAGACTGATTGTATAATTTCTGAGGTTCAGGTGTTGTTTACTCCACTTCATTCTCGGGACAGTGTGTCCGCTGAGCAGCAGCTGATTGGTCCAGGGGAGCGGTGATGTCACCGCCGGCCGGTGCTGCCGCTCTTGCATGCTGGAGGGGAGAGAGAGAGAGACGGACAGAGAGAGAGAGAGAGAGAGAGAGAGAGAGAGAGAGAGAGGAGCTCCAGATGGAGTTGGCGCGCGACGAGAGTGGAGCTGTGGCTCGTGCGGCAGACTGGAGACGCTGCCTCGCGCTGCCTTGATGAGCTCGAGCTGGTCCCGCACTCAGCGCAGCAGCCCGTCATGGGGGACGGCGGCGCATCCTCGCTGGTGAACCTGCAGAATGGCTCCGCTGGGAGCGGCGCGTCGGACGCACCGGGCTCCGCCGCGTCCGAGCAGTGGATGGCGGGGATGAGCCTGGTGATGGCTCTGATCGTCCTGTGCATCGTGTTCGGGAACATCCTGGTCATCGTGGCCATAGCCAAGACGCAGCGGCTGCAGACGCTCACCAATGTGTTCATCGTGTCTCTGGCGAGCGCGGACCTCATCATGGGGCTGCTGGTGGTGCCGTTTGGCGCCGCGCTGGAGGTGCGCGGCTCGTGGCAGTACGGCTCCTTTTTCTGCGAGTTCTGGATCTCCGTGGATGTCCTGTGCGTCACCGCCAGCATCGAGACCCTGTGTGTCATCGCCATAGACAGGTACGTGGCCATCACCTCGCCTTTCCGCTACCAAAGCCTGTTAACCAAAGCTCGGGCCAAAGCGGTGGTGTGCGTGGTTTGGGCCATCTCTGCGCTCGTCTCCTTCCTGCCCATCCTGATGCACTGGTCCCGGGACAGCGTGGACACAGCGTGCTACGACGACCCTGAATGTTGCGACTTTGTCACCAACAGGGCATATGCCATCTCCTCATCCATCATATCTTTCTACATTCCTCTTCTGGTCATGATATTTGTTTACGCCCGCGTGTACAGGGAGGCGAAAAAGCAGCTGAGGAAGATCGACAAGTGCGAGGGCAGGTTTCACAACACCTTAACCGGACTGACCTCCAAGTGCAAGAAGAGGCCGTCCAAAATCCTGGCGCTCAGGGAGCAGAAGGCGCTCAAGACGCTGGGCATCATCATGGGGACGTTCACCCTGTGCTGGCTGCCTTTCTTCATAGTCAACGTGGTGCGGGTGTTTAGCGCAGAGGTGGTGGACAAGGATCTTTTCGTGTTCCTGAACTGGCTAGGGTACGTGAACTCAGCGTTTAACCCCATCATTTACTGCCGGAGCCCGGACTTCAGGAAGGCTTTCAAGAGGCTGCTGTGCTGCCCGAGGCAAGCCGACCGCCGGCTGCACATCAGCTCCTGCGACCTGTCGCGGTGCTCCGGCGGGTTCGTGTCCGCTCTGGAGCCCGGCACGCTGGGGATGTGGACGGAATGCGCCGGCTTGGACAACAGCGACAGCAGCCTGGTGGGGACCGCGAAGCTGTCTCACTCTGAATCCCAGCTGTGAGGGAAGACATGAAACTTTTTATTGAGGTGGATTACAACAACCTGGTGATGGTGACATAACAGGAGAGGTTTGCGCAAAAAGAGGCACGAGTGGGTCCATTTTTTATATCTGCGTAAATCACCAGACATGTATTTTGAAAGCCATATTTTTGAAAGAGCCATGATGCCGAATGTTTCCAACACGCGCAAATCTCTCCAGGACACTTTAGTGCCGAGGATTGGATCATTCTGCGTCATGATATCGACCCTAGAAATGTATTTAAGTGGATCTGATAAATCACAATGCGTGCGTAAAACAGGATTCAGCGACAGAGCGCATTCGCTTTTTTTATTTTTATTGGATCAGCTGTTCAGTATTGAGGAGCATAACGTGTTAAGTGGAAGTGGGTTTCCTATAATTCGACCCCAGGGTCGTCATGGGTCACACTTTTGTCCTTAAGATGGACACGAGCGAGCCATTTGTCGGAGTGACTGTACTGTAGTCATGTAGTGCTGACTATCATGCGTATTTTTATTTTTATTTTTTACCTCACAGCCATCGACAAGTGCAATTTGTACGACAGGTATTTGTTTATATTAAACATTTTAATGTGAGATAGGTGTATTTATTCCGCGCTGTCTTTTTCCAACTAAGAGAGTGACCGTGGTGCCTGATTCCCACGCACTTTGTACATATGATAGTAAGTGGTGTTTAGTGCCCAAGTGAGGAATTCGAGTCTCTCTCTCTCTCTCTGTCCCCTCTCCTTTAAGCTTGACATGCTGTTGTGAGGTGGTGTGTTGACTCCTGTGAAATAAAAGGAAGTTCTATTGTTAATTAATTACCGTTTCTGTATTATTCTGTTAAGGGTTTGAGGTTTGCTGACATAAAACTGACACAAATGATTTAAAATGTAGAGGTAAACAATGGTTTGGGATGATTCTCTCCCAGCTGATGTGGCTCTGTGTGGTTTCTGCTCTTGCTGGGACTGCTGGGAGCAACTGGAATCTGATTCGGCCTCTGTGGAGAGATGAGCCATGAAATCTGTTTTTTAAACAAGGGAGTTCATGCACACTCACGCACTGTGGGTTTTATCAGCTCTTGTGTTAAGTGTTTACATGATTGACCTACTTTATTCTCAGCTGTGCACTGATTCATCCATACAGCACATCTGCATTGTTTTAAGCACTTGCACACAGGCAGACACTGAAACAGCTGTATTGGGGCTGGACTGGGTTAAAGCCGAATATGTTTTTAGATATATTATTATGGCTGAACATGTTAAAGATTAGTTGCTATTTCACATTATAATTGAATTGGACTATGAGAGGAATGGATTTCTTGCATGTTAGTAGTCTGCAAGCACCTTTTACTCCACTGTGATGTGTTTTTACATGGTTAAAGTTGCATTTTGATTTGAAGCCAATGCACTTTTTAAAAGTTTAAAAGTGCAATTCCAGCAAGAAACCAAATGCACTAGCTTACGTACAACATAACTGCCTTTTTACAGTCACGTTATTTCAAAGTCTGTATCTCCCATTCATCTAAAATGCTCTCCTTATTATTAAAGGTGCAACATGTAAGAATTTCAGTTCAAAACACAGAATGTGAAGAAACAACATTGTTGACGTCATGTCAAAGACGTCTATGTACTGTGTCGAGGAGATATCTACTGAAGTTAGCATGCTAACCAGCTAGCCCTGGACATGAAAACCTCTTTCACCAACACTAACTCTCCCCTGGTAGTCCAGCTAGCTGCACGGCTAACTAAGCTAACAAGCCAACAGTAGCCAAAATAGCCAGACTTTCCATCCCTGGCGAGGCTCGTCCTCCAAAAACACTGCATCCTACATTTCCCATAATGCAACTCGCTCACGTCTTTCATTAGACCCTCCCTGCCTCCTAAACCTCACGCCTCCAGTTTGTAGCGTAGGCTTTGTGTTAAAGTATTCAAAAGAAAGCCCCAAGCACAAGGCGAAATAACCCTGATGACATCACTGTGACCTCATCGGGGTTATTACTTTAGATTTTGAAAACAATTCAGACAAAAAGTACAAAAAAATTCAGTGGAATTACCTTGTAAGTCTTCAAACGCAGCACAGTTGCAAGAATAAATGTCAGGAATGTACATTTCTGCATATCATGAATATGTTCAAACTTGTCGCATCTTTACGTTTCTTTGGGTTCATTTGTCTATGTCACGTTGGGACGACCATGTGTTTATGATCTGGTTAGGTTTAGGCACAGAAAACACTTGGTAAGGGTCAGGAAAGGATCATGTTTGGCTTAAAATACCAGTTTTAGTCGCCGAAAACACGGCTGGTAATGGTCCAGAGGTCTCCTTAAAAACATCCAGTGGTGTCGAGCTTACAAATGTTGAAACGACATGGTCCCTCGTCAAAAACATTCTCTGGTTTCACACTTGCTAACATCGGGACGTGTGTCTTCTTGTTTATCATTATTTACTCTGTCAAACCTGTTGAAATGGTCCAAAATCCAAACAGGCCCAGATGTTCGTCCTGTTCGATGTTAACTTTAAACTTTGCTGTTTGATTGCCGCCTCAGTCTGGAAGCCTATAGAAAACATCTCAGTAAACATCATGACAGCTGGTGTTACGAAGCGCATCTTACAGCAGACATTTCCATTTCTTTCTGGGGAATATTAATTAGCCCTAAAGCTGGACGTCTTTAAAATGCATTAGCATGATGTTGTCGGCTAACGATGCTCTCCCAGAGGGGCCCGGCCGCACATTTCAATTAGGCCAGAAAAAACTGAATGAGACTGAGCTCAGCTGTTTTGACTGTTTAGATGTGATTGGCTTAACTAATGTGTGTGAATGAGACCCAGCGTTTGGGGGGAAAAAAGAATAACAACAGCAGTGCAGCCAGAATCATTGATGGCCTCCTGGCAGAGACCCACGTCATTATTAAGCATTGTTTGTTTGGCAGGAAGTTTGTGTTTGGGCAGATTAGCAGTGGGCTCGCAGATGGAGAAGCTAATCAGCGGCTTTAAGAATAATTGTTTCAAATTGCCTGTGTATTTTTTGACATTTTGGCAGCTCCAGGTCGAAGTAGATGGATTGATATCAGCGTGACCTCGGGGCGAACGGAGGTCACGCTGATATCAATCCATTAATAGTGTTTCACTGGAGTATTTGACAATCAAGTCACCAGAACATTCATTTAACCGTTACAGGGCACACAGTATGTTCAATGATGCAGAATACAATGTTTATATATTCTATTAACTGTAGGCTTATTATATTTAATGCTAAAACTTGTTCATATCTATTGTCTAAGAAACAAGAAGACATTTTACAAGACCAACTTATCTTAGCTTAGCATGAAGTCTGGAATGAGGAGAGAACAGGTAGCCTGGCTCTAAAGTACATACAATCTGCATGTATCTAGTATGGAGGACTGAAACTGCCAAAATCAAAAATAAATAGAGAAATAACTAATTGTCTCAATTATTAAGTAAACATGTCATTAAATGCATAATTGATATTTTTGTTTTAATTTGCTTCTGTATTTATTTACCTTTGTATCAATTCACTCTATTTTCTATGCCATCTGTTTTACCTTTTTTTAAAAAAAAGTATTTATTCATGATTAAATTTATTAATTTAATTATGTATTTGTGCAAAATGCAAAATGAAAAGAATACAGGAATAAATACAGAAATAATATATTTTTAAAAAATAATAAAAAACAAAAACAAACAATAAATAAATAATAATACAAATATAAAAGCAGATTAAAACATAAAAATATCAATTTAAGTCACATTTTATACATTTATTCATGCTTACATTTGCTTTCAGGATTATTTTTGGTGCATTTAATGACATATTTATGTATTGATTGATTGATTGATTGATTTATGTTTGATTTTGGCAGTTACAGTTACTCTAAACCTGACTAACTAACACTTTATATCTCCTTTGTTTTATGCGTACAAAAAAAAGTGTAAAAACTTTAAGTTTCGGTTTCACCGCAGAATAAAGTCAGACATTTTCCACGACGTCCCGAAGCACCACATCCACACTGCACTGACACTTTGAAGGAGCATCTGGACTTCTTTCAGATCCTCTCAGGCAACAACAGGTGTGAGGTTTCATTCAGTTATTACAAAGCCTGAACCTGCTGTCGCCCTGATCATGAATATTGTCTCTGCCAGCCTCCTCCCACCGCCATCTGTACTTGATGAAAGACACAAACATCATGATCATCAAAAAAAATTAAAACATGCAGACTATGAGAAGTCTTTGTGAACATTAATAATCCTCTCATTCCCTAAATGCTACTGTTAAAGTGATGCACGAAGAAAACCAAGTCGGTCGGTGGCCGAGGACAAAACAAAGAACAAAAAAACCATCAGCGATGAGTGATTCAGCTAATTACGGCAAGAGATGCAACGGAAACACGATTATGAAACATGATATTGTGAAATGCAATGTCACTTTCGGCAGGAGGTGGATGGTAGGAAGGTTGTTCTGAGGCAGAGAGTGAGAAAAACAAAACAGTCATTGCTAAAAAAACAGAAATGTCAACACCTGGAGATAATTGCTGCTGATTGCTAAATAATTAGGCCCACAACCTTATCAGATCTGCACAGATATGCTTAAAAAGTGCACGGTGTAGTTCTGAGGAAGACATTTTAAACGAGAAGAGAAAGATCTTCATTGATTTTTTTACACAAACTAAAAAAACAAACTCTCTTTGTTTCCATGACTGAATAAACAAACTGACCTTAAAGGACAACACAATTTCATACTGTTGTACTTAGTTTATATGTGGCGGACCCCGCCACCTTTCTAGCTTCAAACAGTGTCCTGGGGGACCTTATTTTCGGACATTTCAAAGACGTCTATGTGTTGTATTGCAGAGACATCTTCTGAAGTTAGCATGCCAAACAGCTAGCCGCAGCGGTCCAATGCTCCTGAGGTAGCGGCGTTAACACTCCCCCACCGCTCCGAGCTCCCGGTCTGGGCATACTCGCTAGACAGCTGACTTGCTAACGGCAGCTACAGTTAGCAGCAGTTAGCGGTAACTCTGTCGATATGCTGCGCCCTGTTTGTTTGGAGTCTAAATTCAAGCTTTCTGATTTTGCACCTTTAAAATATTTCATTTCCAACTGATAATGAAAGAGATGTCCGCCATTTTTTCAGTTCCACAGCCAGAAACTTGAAAGTCACAGACAAAAAAAAAAAAGATAAGCACACTAAAATGTAAGTACCTCACAACTTTTCAGCCTTTGTTGTGAAACTACTTCTTCTTGCGTGAGGATTTAATATACTTTTTGGGGAATTTTAGCTAATAGGAAAACAAATATTTAAAATCTTAATTATGCATTAACTTTTGGAGACCCTGTTGCCGGCTAAACACAGATAAAACTTCCACTGGTAATTAAATGGCGAGTAATCCTGTCAGATATACGTAATTCCCCTGTGATTTTTTCCACTCTAAATCACGCTGCGAGTGTCGAGGTGAGCTGCCAGAAGCTGGTGCCACGCTTCATGTGTCCATCTGTTTGGAATCCCATGTGAACTTGGCGCTTAGCTTCCTCCATCTGCCGCGCTTCGGCTTCATGTAAAGATGGGGCGAATGTGGTCAGTCATTTTCAGCATTTGCATTCAGCTTCGATAATATAAACTGACAGATATGTGAACGTAGAAACGGAGCGGAGCACACTCGTGGCCACTTGACTGCCTTTAGAAAACAAGATGCAGCAAAGTTAGCAGCAGCAGAAACAATATTAGTTTTATAGAAAAAATCTTTGCCTGAGGACTGATCTGGGATCAGACTGTGTGTCAGATTAAATGAGTTACAATATGGATTGGTATCTCGGCATCTTAAAGAGGATGGCTATCTTTATGTACGTTGTAGAATTGATGATGACTGTGTGGAAAAGCAAGTCCAAACAGCCTTGAAGTGGAGCGATCTGCTGACAGGCTTGTCTCACGTGGGTATGGTGCACTCTAAATTCACCACTTTTCTTTCTTTTTTAGACCTGATAGTCAGCGTTCTCTCTGTCTCACTGGTTTCCTCACTCCAAATTAGAAACTTTTGGCACAGTCAGATCTATGAGTTTCTTTCCAAATTGTACATAAGGGTGCCAACCTCTCGAGTCTTGACCTTTCATTAAATCCTAATGAGCTGGTGATTCAGCATCTGATGGTGCAGGAGTCCCTTTTGAGATTTTGTGCGCAAGATGACAATGGTTATGTCATTAAAGGAGCAGTTCAGACATTTCTTTCTGAGGGACAAATGAGAAGATACCACTCTCATAGCCTGGCTCACTGGATGTAGACTGTTGGTATAAACCTGCCACTGGCCGACTATTTCAGGAGACATTCAAAAATACAAAAATCAGTGGAAACAAAAAAAAAAAATCAGAGGGTTATGTGCCAGTTCACCTCCTGAGCACTGCTGAGGTGCCCTTGAGCAAGGCACTGAACTTCTAACTGCTCGCCAGCATCCTATATGAGGCCGCCCACCTCGCTCCATTAATGCAAGTGTGTAAAAGAAATCATGACACTGTGGAAAACCTGAATTTCTCTGTAGTGTACTGCTGGTTGCCCTTGTTTCCAGTCATTATGCTAAGCTAAGCTTAGCTAAGCTAATCAGCCTCATGTTAAACAGACAGATTTGGGAGTGGTACTGATCCTCTCATCTAACACTCAGAAAAAGAAAGTGAATTTTAAAAAAATATCAGACTGTTCCTTGAAGTCAGCAGCGTCTGTGACTGATGCACTGATGAGAGCGCATGAGAGTTATTATGGAATCCAGTTCAGACCCCTGCAGTCTCCAACCTACTGAGAGCAGAACCAGGCACGTGCTCCTCCAGCAGATGGCAAACACAGTAAGATACCATCCTCCGCTGACGATTTCTGACCAAGACTCTTCATCTCTTCGACCAGCGTGCAGAGATCTGACCATCATCATCATAGATGCAAACATTTTTAGACAAACGCTTGCTGCTTATCCAACTGGAAGCGTCTTTTTTTCACAATAACAATCAGGTTCAAGAGGTGAAGACTTGAATCACCCATGATGAGCGGCTCCACTGAGCGTTCAAAGCCCCCTGAGAGGCCGACCTGAGTCTAAAAGAGGAAGAGTGCCCTTTTGCAAGACCGCCGACTGACATTGGGGTTTTTACCCCTCATGGTAAAACATCACAGAGGTGAAATAGATCACAGAGCACCTCAATTGTTCATCTGAATCTCTGCTGACCAAATCAAACCTCAGTAAACTAATTGTAAAAGTGGTTGAAGAAGTCTTCTTAAGTGGAGGTAGGATTTAGCGGCATCTAGCAGTGAGGCAGCACATTGCAATTGAAATCTCACCCTCCTTACGGTAGCCGCTAAAAACATGAAAAGGCCCCCTATAGAGCCGTGTAGAAACATGGAGGTAGACTCCATGGCTCATTTTAAGGTAACGAGAACACTCTTAGTTCTTGGTTTCAGGTGATTATACACTAATGACAACAAAATTATAAATATAATATTACATTTCTGCCAATAGATCCACTTAAAGTGAAAGTACCACTGCAACAATGTGAAAAATATTCCATCATCACTCCTTCATTCATACTTAGAGTGTCAAAACTCAAGTGTTCATTCTGAGGGGTCGTGACATAATTAATGGGAGAGGAAAGAAGAAAACTAAACAGTTCTGTCATTTTCAGGACATTTCTCTAATTTTTTTGATTGTAAAGGTCTCACACAAGTATTTAAATGAAACCATTTGAGAAGTTTAGACGGGACATCACTCCGTCTCCTTGTTGGAACAGCTAACTATTCACAATCGTCATAAAAATGCCAAGAGGCTCCAAGTAGAAACATTTTTCTTTTTGTAACGGGTCGTGTGTCAGAAAGCTGTTATTTCTGTAATGTTGCAATCTGAATTAGCTACAGCTGTCAAATAAATGGAGTGAATTCGCACTGAAGGACAGTATTCAAGTAAATGCCAAGTATGAAGTATCCACCTCTTTCATCAAGCTCAAGGTCCTTTCACTGCATTCAGCAGCACTGACTCAAAGCTTTCACTCCACAAGGATCTGCTGCCTCCAGCATGAAGACACAGGAGTCAGTCTCACACGTCATGGTGCACATTCTTGTTTAAGCATGAAACAAAATGAATTTCATTCACTCTGCACTTTTTGTGTCATGCAATTCATACAGTTCAGTTATGTCATTCGTTCACAAAGCTTTGGATAAGAATCAAGGAGCAGTGAAACAACAACAAGCCTAATTTAACTGATAAAAAACAAACAAATGCAAAAAAAAATCATGTCTATTAAAGAAACAAAACATGGCAATGTTCTATGTTTTAGCCCTTTTTTTTACATGCACATCCATAGTGAGATTATATTCATATAATGGATTTAAGCTGTGACCTTTTCCATTTTATGTTTGGGGATTGTAGCATTTACCATGAGATTGATATAGTTGGCCAATTACAAGTAGGATTTTTAAAGGAAAAATTCACCCAAACATGAACATTTTTATCATTATCTCCCCACCCTGCGGAAAGTTGTGTGAAGATTTGAAGTTCACTAAAAACATCTCTGGAGCTTCACAGCAAAACAGTGTTGCAGCATAAACAACTGAAGCAGATGGGGACTTGTTATAAAATCTCGACTGTGCGTCAAAGTTGCAAATAATGTCTTTTTCGAACCAATTTGGGATGTCTGGAGCTCATTGGAGACTTGGATTATACCGGACAAGCTATTTTTACTATTTAATTTCCTAAAGGGATCCCTAAAATGAATAATTTTGGGTCCAGGTTTAATTTGTATCCAAGATTAGTTCTGTTTCCTTTGTAACATCAGCATCATTGTACTGTAGACAGTAACGAGAGGTCTCCTTGGTGGACACAAACCCTCAAACCTAATCCTGACAATCCTCTATTCAGCCATTACGACCGTAGATCCGAAATACCTGTTCTGTCCTGCACTTTTTTATGAATTAAAATTCTGAATGACCAGTACAGAATCTGAGTAGAATAATGCAGCACCTGGAGAAAATGAATCATCTCAGTTTCCATTGAAGTGTCTGGAGGGGCCGAGCGGGAGAGAGTGGCGTACAATCAAAGAATTACACGCGTGGGATATTCCCAATTAACAAAGGTCTATTTTTGTGCACAGACTCACGTAACACTGACGTTAAAAGACAATTAATGGGCTGTAATAACGTTCATTAAAGAGACTCATTCATATTCAGATGTTTTTATCTTAATGGTGCAGCCGTAACTGTGTCTGTGCTGGGATGGAGTGTAGTAAACAAAAACAGGGGGACAAAGACAGGACAGGCTCCTTATCTCTGCACCTTGAGCGCTACTGTCATGGCGGCTGCTGCTGCATCCAAAGGACACGGGAGATGCTTTATGAATTCAAGGGTGGTCATCTCAGCTGATAGGAGAATCCATTATCAGTGAGCTAAAAATAGCCTGTCAGTAATCATTGGCCTGAATTGGATATTCGAACCTGCAGTGTGCCGCTGCGCCTGCAGATAAAATGGGAAATTTCGACCAAGCATGACGAGAATGGGCAAGGAAGCGAGTTTTTCCTTTCCCCTCTGCTAAATGATGTATTGTTTTAATGGCAGGTGCTATCAGTTGGTCTGTAGGTGTTTCTGCACATGTGCATGCGTGGGGAAGGAATAATAGAGAGAGTGACTCAGGATGGATCAACAAAACTGCCTTTATGACGACGATTTTTATCAAAAAAAGAAGGACGGGAAGTAGAGCTGGGATGACAATCAATCGACTATTATCGGCAACTATTCTGACCATTGATTGATTATTGTAATTATTTTTCAAAACATTAAAAGAGTTCTCCACCGATTTAGCATCACAAGGAAGACAGAAAATAAATAAAAGATGAAAATTGTTGCAGCAGAAACAGAAATATCCTCTTTTTTATTAAACTACAGGAGGCCATTCACACAAGAAAGATGCTTTCAGTTTCACTAAAAGCGACAGTGAAATGAAAGTTCATCCTCGACTTGTTTTCGTTTTGTGAGTGTTTTCCCCGAGCGTCTGCTTTTTAAATCATCCGAAATGCTGCCGGCTTTGACTGACAGTGGTGCAGTGTTGTCCGTGACCTCCAGCACTGCGCTGACGCTGCTGCTTTTTGAAGTGGGACCTAAAGCTACATCCCACAGATTTACAGTGCGAGGTTATCTGTGTGCAAAACTTACCAGCCACCTTAATTACACCTCGTTCCCGTGTAATTAAAAAAGCTGAAACCAGGACAACAGATGTTCGTGTCAGGCTTAAATTTATGAGACGAGACCAGTGTGGAACATTCAAGAGAAAGTTTAGACTCTCCTTTTATTCCCTGGAAACACCATATATATATATATATATATATATACACACAAACATCATCCAGAATCAGCATTTTTAAAAACATCTCATCGTAATTTTTACAGAATGGCGTATTTACAAATGTATATTATAATCACAGTTTGTATATTCCACAAAACAGAGCAGGAGGAATCATTGCACAGCAGGAAGAGAAACAGAAAAATGACAGACTTTGCATTTAACGTTTTGACACTCATATACACTGAACACCATTTCTTCATATTCATTCGCTCACACAATGCTGCAACATGGCTTCATTTCAAGGCTGCGGAAATGTGTCAAATCTCAGATCAGCGCGATTCTTCCAAGTGACCCAAAATCAGAGGAAACGTATTAGCATGCTTCGGAGAATTATGGAGAGTTAATTCAGAAAATCCCATGCGAGTGATTTGCATAGGTTGTATTTTTCTTCTGTGACAGGAACGAGCTGCAAAACAACAAAAAGCTGCTTTGATTTGCAGCAAGCAGCTCATCTTCACGTCGTTTAAGACGCACAAAAAGATCCAGATGAGAAAAATAAACCTCAATTTTAACCTTGCGAAACTTTTCAGAGTTTCGAAAGGTTAGTAAGTTTTCGATATAAAAGGAGAATCAAGATGTGATCTGCAGGTCTGCTGTCTGTACACTGATCCCATGTAGCAGAATAATCAGTTTGGATGAAATAAAAGTAGATGTACATCAAACAACTAGCACCCACCGGAGCCACGAGGAGGCTTTAAGGACTCCATGACCTCAATCCTGGAAACTTTCATCTCTATTCACGTAGTAGGCCATTTCGACGTAGCCCGAGGGCCTACGAGAAGGGGATCGGCGTGTAACCATTCGTGACCCATAAAGCCTGTTTCTGATTGGGAGGAAAAGGAAGACGGAGGGTTTAATCTTTTGTGGCAGCAATCAGATCAAGTAAAGACCGAAGAAAACTTTAGTATCGTTGAATCAAACTCTGCTCATTACCCTTCATCCTGTGTGTGTGTGTGTGTGTGTGTGTGTGTGTGTGTGTGTGTGTGTGTGTGTGTGTGTGTGTGTGTGTGTGTGCTGACAGACTCTGGTCTAAATGCAAATCCTGTTTAGCACTGAGGAGGAACAAACTTCATGGTCAACCTGTTAAAGCCTGTAAACCCTGACAGCTTGAAGCATGTACGCAAGGTATAAACACAAGAGCTCGAGAGGGTAAAAAGAAAGAAAAAGGCACACATGCAGCCGTGCACGCGCACACACACTCATGATTTGGACACTTAAATACTCAAACATCAGCACAATCGCATGTTGCACGTACACAAGCATAAAAACAGACAGTATACTGGCGCACAGAAGAAAAAAAGTAAATCAATGCAAGGAACAGATTGCACTTTGTCCCTGGATATATTTCTGTAGGTTCCATTGGCCTTCCTGAGCTACAGCTACAGATCTCCTGTCCTCCTTCTGACTCTTCTACACTTGATTTGCTGCTACGGACTCAGTGACACAACAGAGAAAACAAAAATAAGAGAGGGGTGTGACAGGAATGCCTCGACATTTTTGATCTTTCCCTCCACTAAATCATACTGTGAGAGCAGAGAAAGTCGCTACAAGCTGTGAGCGTGTCTGCTGTTTGAACTGAGAGAAGACGATGCTAATGAAGCACTGACACATAAACATCTTTAGACGCTCATGTCTGATTAAAGGGATAGTACGGATTTTTTGAAGTGGGGCTATATGAGTCAGTGAATGTCAGACTTAGGTGCTACATATTACCTACTTACTTACTTACTTTAAGATGGGCTATGTAACTCTTTCTCTATTCAAACAAATAGACAGAGCTGGAATCGCAGTTTGCAAGAGCTTAAATTAATTTTTTTATGCACTTTAAAGCCATGTGTTTACATTGGTATTTGTGAACATTAGAACAAAACAGTGTATTTTGAGTTAGTCATTAAGTGAGAAATAAAAACAGCACATTGGCTACCTAGAAGTCCTTCAAAAAACTTGATAAAAAAGGGGTGGTGAGTCGCGCTGGACGCCCCCCGATTTGCAAAAAGTAGCCTAGATTGCATCTTTATCCAAACAGACAATGCGGTGCCCTGTTTCTCAAAAACGCCAATACTGACTATGGATAAGAAACTCATTCACCCTACGTCAAAAAACCCAAAATATCCCTTCAAAAGAAGTTGGTACTAATAAAGTTCCTCCTGCAGCAGCAGCAGCAGCAGCAGCAGCAGCAGCACATCACAGTGAAGGAAAGGCAAAAATGCTAAAGGTATTCATTATCTTAAATTAAGAGCAAAGACCCAGTATTCTAAAGAAAGCTTTGTAATAATACAAAACAATAAGACATACTAAAATAAAATGTAAATTTTAAGCCAACAAAAATTAAAATAAATTAACAATGACATTCAAAAATGGCTAAAGACCAGCTCTACATTTCAACCTTCTCATGATATTATACTTGTCATAGATTTTCTTCAGTTTGACACAGCTTAACATTTGGATACTTCCACACTGACGGTGCTGTTTTCTGCACGAAACACTGCAAAGACACAGCCTGCTTCCTCATGTCTAGCACCGGTGTCACACAGATGGGTGAGTGTGCTGATGCGAGGCACCTTGCTCCACCAGCTTGTTCATAAGTGCTAGTTGTGCAGAGCAAAAATATGATGAAAAATGCGAAGGTGGCATGCGATGTCCCCGCAAAGCCGGGGCTGATTTTCATTTTTTTGCTTCACGTATGGACAGCCATGTAGTGGCGCTGGAGAAGCAGTTGTTCCAAAATACATTTGGCTTATTGGCAGACGGGAGGGGTAAAGTAGAGAGAGAGTGCATGCTGGGCGTTGATCATCTCATCTCTGTTTCTGTACGGCGGAAAGAGCTGCGAGTCAAACCAGAACACAGTCCGGTTTTTATAGGATGAACTAATTGGCATATCAGTCTTTTCTGACAGGTAGAATTTGCTATACATTCACAATTATGGCATCTTCAATCTATCCGTTTACAAGGCAGTCAGAGTTTCAGGCTTGATGCAACCTGCCCGAAGAGTTTTTTTATCTAGACAAGGCTCAGGGGAGAAGGACGTCAGCCGGAGGAAGATTTGTCGTGTCTGAGGTGGAGACGGAGGTGTTGCTATGTGGATGGAATGATGACAGTTCAAGTAAGTTTGGACAAAATGGGCGAAAAGTTCAAGAGGTCCTCCATAAAGCAGCCTGAGGTGCTACTGGCACTTAACAACATTCAGTTTAATCCTTTACTTATATCTCGCTAGAATGAGGGTTTCGCTGTTCCTTCAAAAACAGTGGGCTGGAGGTTCCTCAAGTGCTTTTCGGTCCTTCATTTCTCGCGTCACTTCGTCCTGACTCCGTCGTCAGGAGCTCGCTGCTGTTTTATGAGCCTCTCGATCTCGGCCCCCAGCGTCTGCAGATTCTCCTGTTGAAGAGAGTGAATACTTTTACGACTCAAAGGCAACGTTTAATTATAATAAAAGGTAAAAACTGAGTTTGCCTTTCTGCTTTTTTTCTGTTGCGTCACCTTCGAAGTCGTGAACACGCCACAAAACGGAACAGCAGATCATAAACCTCATCACAAACAGGAGTGGAGCAGATTGTACTTTACCACTGAAGACAAATTTTTAGTGGATGTAAGTGGGCGTCTTTTCCATTGTGAAAAGTATATAAATGTGAAGCCTTTATTTGACTTCATCCCAGTGTTTTTGTTGCACTGCACCTGTGTTTATTGTTCTTATATCATAACTTCCTGCTTCCTGCCAATCATCTTTCATCCACTGAAAGAAAAGTCGCTGCCAGAAAATACTCCCACGTTACTTACTATTCATCGTCTCATTTAGGCTAGTACACGGGATGTCTTTAAGATAAGTAAGACACAAAATAAAGACAATAGCAAGCTGCTTGTTTGCAAAATATGAACAGAGAGTTGGCCTTGTTCATGTGGGCGCATTAGATGATTTAATACATTTTTGCTTTCCATTATCTTTATGTTGCACAACACTGAGCCTGTTTGGAAGCAGTTTTTCACCCACTGTATTTGACGTAGACTCAAGATGCTTTTGAAACTTTGCATTATAGAAAAATCACTACATAAAGTATGAACAGACATAGTGGTAAACAAGTTGTAACTAACTGGAATTAATTTTTCCTGAAGTAAACACATCAATCTTAATTTATATCAGTTGATCAACATTAAATCTAATGGACCAGCAAGTAATTGGCGAGCAAAGTACAGCGTAAATTGAATTTTCAACGCACAAACTTAAAGCTGCATTAATCAGTGTGTTTTAATGAACGACAGATCAATTAGAGAGGCAGAACTTTTATGTTCGACTCACATGCAGTAATAAAGTGTTAGTACATATAGAGTAAGTAAATCAAATCTAAACATATCTAGACAATGTGGAACCAATGGAACAGTGTGCTAAATGTATACACACTTTAGCTGGTGGTTAATGTAAACTTTTAACAAGGTAAATCTGGGAAATGTGCATATTTCTTTGTGGAGAAATAAACTTGTCACAAACGGCTGCTGCTGTCCTGGCGCTACATAAACAGTGCATCATGTGGTCAAAACACATCTTGAGACAGGCTGCTGCTGTAAACTGAGACTTTAGATGAGTAACGGATTCATTCATGTGACACTAATGATTAAGGAAATTAGTTCAGTTAGGTGAAATCCTAATTCAATTGAATGGTCAAAAGACCGTCAGGTGCAGAAGCTGGACTAAGCTCTCACACACAAGGGCTACATAGTGTGAATGGATGCTTAAATCTGTGATTACAAGAAGGAGCAACACATCTAAGTAACAGTGGGAAGCAGTCTCCTTACTCTGCAGAAGCATCAATGATGCGGGCTGTAATGTATACAGCTCTGGAATTAGTTGTTTTAAACCTTTGTAATACAAGTGGCTTTGAAGAAAGATGAGCTTCTGCACGAGGCTAGTTTTCCATGATTCTAAGAGTCATTTTTATGTAAGCACAAGTTTGGGACGTTAATTAATGAATTAATGGAAGAAAGTGTTTAGAAACACTTAAAGAAAGCAGAATACACCTTTACAAGCATGAACACCATCTGTGCAATAACAGAATGACCAGAATTTTCAAGGTGGCTCCAAAAACGTAAAGTAGCTGACACTTGCTGCTCTTTGCTGGCTATCCTTGGCTTTAGCTACCTACTGTCGGCTAATTGGCTCATGGTTCAGTTACCGGTGGAGTCAGCGGCTCTAGAGTTAAGAGTAGAGCCAGAACCGGGACCTTGGATCACAGGGGTAGTCTGTTTTGGCGACTTATGTTTAGATCATGTTGAGTTTGAATGAAGTGTGTTTTTACGATGAGTTGCTGAGGCAATTAATATATCTGCCAGCTGAAGCTACGTGGGCTATCAGACCATCACCTCTTGCCGTTACAAATGGTAATAAGAGACAGGATGATTTCTTATAAAGAAACTTCGTCAAACTTCTTGCTGATGGTCTCCCTGGTTTCATAACCAGATAAAAATTCCTTGTAGGACGTTCAGCTCACACCAAAGCTTTCTGTATTTGGATTTGATTGAATTGAACATGAGGTTGGCAGTGCTTTAATAGTCAAGTCACATCAGGCTGTGTGGCTCCAAAAGGTGGAGCATATCACTGACGCAGCCAATTAATTATCCACTCAGGTCATCTGAGCTCAAACAATTACACACTCCCTGCAAATTAAGAGGCTTGGAAGGAAACTGCACACATCATCAATATTACTAACGCATGTAAATCAGGGGTACGGTGTATGACGCCTGCTGAGGAAGGCCTTACCTTCAGGGTAATGTTCTTCAGCAGCGTGTCCTCCAACACAGCCTGCAGCTTCCTGTTAATCTCCAGCGACAGGTCCAGTGTCAGCCCGCTGTCCGCCGGGTGGGAAGTGTAGAGCGAAGCCATGATGCCTCCCCGCCGGCTCAGGTTTGCCTTGTTAATGTCTGAAGCCTCTGAAGAGAGGGCCCCTGTTTCTTCTCTTAGCACATAGCTCTGGATAATTCTGTGTGGAGGGAAAGGGGAAGGAGATGAGTCAAACGGTGCGCTTCAAAAAGGACAAGGGAGAACGGAGTGAATGCGTGGCCTCGGCTGTTGAGCAGAGAAAATGGAGAAAGTGGGATTTATAGGTGGGAGCACGGAGTGCTCCTACAGAACGATAAAGCCGTTTCCAGCAGTGAAAACAGCGGACGTCTCTAGAATAGTAATTCCAGCGGGATGGCTTGATCTCACGTGCGCTGGATACATTCAGTCATTGTGCCAGTCGGAGAAGAGAAGGTAATGAAATCGGCAGCATTAGAGTCGGCTGCCAGAGTTAAATTAATCAACTACCTGCTGTGTGTATGTGTGTGTGTGTGTGTGTGTGTGAGAAAGTGAGATAAATCTTCATGTTCATAATCCATTTTCATCTCAATAACAATACAGTGCTGAGGTTAGGCTATGTTTGTTTAGGAAGTGAAGGAGGGAAGAGAATTAATTTGCTTAAAAGCTCCAAACTTCCCGTTGTCAAATTTTCCCGAGAACAGCGACATGCAGGTGTGTTTCCATTTAGATGAAAACACACCCAGAGAGAGCCGACACTGTGATTCAAGCTCATTACTGCCTCCTGCATTATTATCTTTTTCGTAATATGCCACCGAGGGAAGGGAAACATGATACAAAGATGGTTGAGGAAATTAATGTGTGAAACTCATAACATTTTTCTGTCACTCCAGGCAACACGTATAAAATAAAACGAGGGTTGGACCTTGGATTTGTTGTGTGGGAAGGTGAAGAGGGTTGTGTAAGGTCCTACAGAAAAAGTCAACAACCTCTTGTACATGTGTTGAGATGGGTCGGCAAACAATATTTTGATATACCTCAAGAACTAACCTGAAACAAATGGATATTTTGAAGGTGGGAGGCTGCAGGATGAGCTCCACTCAGTTAAAAAAGTGTATTTCTCTTCAAGAGACTATCAAGAAGATGAATAGGGTGTAGATTCACTGGACGAGAATACCTAAGGTTGCAATTTCTACTACTACAACAACAACAACTACTACTGCTGCTACTACGACTGATCACTATCCATCTATCAAAAATTAAAAACAAGAATCGAAACAACACCAGAAATAATAAATACCACAAACAACAGTTTATGTACTACTTCCTTGAAGGGTTATTCTGGTATTTTACACCTGGGCCCTATTTTTACATAGTTTGGGATCTAAATGACTATTCACTACAAAAAGTTTTGGAAGTGAACCAGCAGCCACGAAGCCGGCTGCAATAGCTGCAACATAATCCTCTGGGGGCAAAGTGCATTTCAGATTAAGTCTATTAAAGGTGCTTGTTTTTGCCAATGACAGGCTTAGATTGATATTACAAGTGTCTGAACTAGTTTTGGAAGGGATCAGACATTTTTGCTAAGATTAAGATTATTTTCCTGTGACCTGAAAATGCCATTATAACTCCCTGTTCAAAGCCACCAGACTACTTCAACAGAACTGCTCTGTGCAGATACATAATGACTCTAAATCAAGGCAACGACTTTATGGATCCAATCTTGAAAGACTTCCAAGTTGTCTCTTTAAATATTAAAGCACTGAGTGACCTAAAAAAAGAACCTGCTGTTTATCTCGTCAGGCATTTTATTGTTGTGAAAGCAGCGTAGTCAGATGGGAAATGTTTCCGCTATCGTGCTTAAAATTATCCTAGTTTGGGGAAAATCATCGTACTGTATGCGAGTCAAAATATGCATTTCAACAAATTTTTTAAACACCTGTCAATCTACCCACATCAGGTTTCATAGAAAGCCAGCTGATGTGGCTTTAGTGTGTGGAAGGGGGTATCCATAAGTCCAACAGTCTGATAATTTTTGTAATAGCCTACGAATAAAAAGTTACATTACAAGACAGCATAACTGGAAGCCTGTTCATATTGTGCATGAAACAATATAAGCTACTTGAATAAATAACTAGAAATAGTTATGCATTATAAAACACCTCAACTTGAACACAGCAAACCTCAGTTTTTTTTATTATTTATCATAATTCATTTTAGGTTATTGATCCGACATCATATAGGAGGGCAAAATGATTGTATGATAATTATCGCACATCTGGCAAAGCTGTGTGAAACAGATGTAGGGAGGGTTGAAAACATGCCAGTGACCTCTGTTTTCAGAATAGACCATGCATTATTGGTGGTGGCCTTTACCAACATAAAATAGCTGAATTGTGTTGCAAGTACCAGTGGGCATGCAGCAGCCTGAGACACTTGAGCCTCACTTCGTCAAAAACGAAAAAAGCATTCACCAGGAATGAAGATCTTGGTATCGTAAAAGTGTTTGTTGCAGTGTTTGCAATTAAAGCTAATAAAGCAAATAAAGGGATGGTGCAAAAGAACTGAGAGGATACAGGAGCTATGCAAGCACTAAAAAGAAGCCACCATCATAATCATCCTCATCTACACACACCCACACCCACACAACACCTGGGCTTGCACAGACACAAAATGAGACTTACCTCTGACTAGACTTGCGAGGGTCCATATTTGGACCCCAGTTCCATCGCGACAGTGTTTAGTAAAAAACAAAAAAAGTGACAGAAATTAAGGGTGTGGCCACACGGTCGCGCTGAGTGGCATGCAGAGGTCGACGAGGGAGGCAGGGATGTGAGCAACAATGACGATGATTTAGTGTTTAATTTGTGAGTAGTTTGTCTTTTTGTTCGCAGCGGAGAGAGTGTAAGCTATGAGGACGGCAAGGCAAGCATGCATGAAGTGAAGGTGGCAATTCTGGGTAGAGTGCAGCTCTCGGATATGTTGTGTCGGAATACAATTATAGTTCTTAAGGTGCCCAAAAAGTGGCGAGACAGAAAGAGAAGATGCAGAGAAAGAAAGATACGCCTGTGGTCTGAAAACCTTTCAGTAATCAAAGCCGTGTTTTAACCTAATCCCACTTTAAAAAGATAATTATCAGTTTCATGTTGAAGGCTGGTTGATGCTCAATAGGACATCTAAATACATCCTTATCAAACATCACAGGCATTGGCTTGAATCAAAAGCGTCAAGAAACCCAGAAATCCCACATAACCTTGAAAGGATCAATTAAAATATCTATATCTTAACGGTCAGCAGCTGTGGATCCATAATATCCTACAACAGAGCTCTAAAATTCCTCCTGAACAGAAGTCCTCCTCCCACTTTGTATCGCCATCATTTTAATTCAAGTCACGTAAATGGACCATTTAGACTTAATGGTCATATTAACCAGGTGTTGGTATTGAAGGACGGACATCATTGCCCTTGAAGGATGATGCTGTCGTTCCTGCATGTTTTAGCTCATTTACTACAAATTACATACACTGTATGAACATTACAGCCAATGACCCCTCTTTGACTTCTTATTATCACATGAATATGCTGCTTGTACAGAGCGCCATTGTTGCTGAGTTCATCCATAATGACCCAGAATGAGTGATGATTTAACGGTTCCCGCTAAAGAGCCAAATTTTTAGCTTTTACCTGTGGTTAGCGCTGTACATAACGGAGTTTTAAGCTCTGTGATTGGATGTTTCTTACCAAAGTGAAGCCTGGAGCTTTCACCCTTACACTTCATGACTCTATATTCTTTAGAAAACTGTGGGTGTACTATTCTTAAACTGTAGTAAATGAGCTTAAAGAAGCAAAAATGTTGCTATGATCATACAACAAATAGGTATGGATCTGGTAAGGTATATCACACATTAGCCTATTGACTTTCTTTCCACTATGTTGCCGCTTCCACATCTCTTCCTCTCACTTTATCACCTGCTTCGGGCTTACAGTTATTTCATCAGTGATCACCAGGCTGCCCTGGAGGGAAAGGAACAGAAAGGCAAAAGGGACAACTTCACATCCTCATTCTGGGTAGTGCAACACCCCCCCGCTTAGCTGAGATTTTATAGCGCTAAATTTAGACCGGCAACCGTGGGATTCGTCCTCGATCTTAACTCTTGAATGTAGGTTGAGGCTAATGCATTCAATCCGAATGTACGGCTGCGAAATAAATGAGAAGTGGGATGATCCACGTGGAATCGTCCGAGAGATCATCTGGCAACAAGAGGTGACGTGATACTTAACTTTAATGAACTGTTTAAGGTAATCTGAGAAAAAAAAATCTAATTTTAACACTCCTAGCATCGGCCCACAGTCCATGTGAAGGCCTAACCTATACATAAAATGATGATGCGATTAAGATAGCTCCGACGTCCTTCACACCTTCTCTTTTGTTTATGACCATGAATATAGATGGGCTATCATTAGGGATCCATACTGATGCCTTCTTTCCCCCGATCGGCTCGACTATAAATAGCTCCTGACTGAAGTTTGTCACGAATAAGGAGTTTGGTTCATGAGTTTGAATCTAAAGATGAGAGAGAGAGACAGAGATGTAGAAAGCGGTAGGGGGCTATAAACTGTGTGTGTAAGCATATACTGTTTGTCAAGGTCAGCTGAAGCACCGGTGTACCGAGGAGTGAGGTATATGTGTGTCTAAGGATTTCGTTTAAATGGGAAGAAAATTGGTGTCAAACAGTAGTATTTTTACACTTTAACACCTCAACACTTCTGCAGGAAACTGCTCTCACTCCTGTGCTACACTGGAGCGACTATTGATGTTATCACACAAGGTGTTGCTACTTTTCTTTAAGGGCAGATCAGACCACGTGATATTACTTGAACTTCATTAAGGTAACGAACAAGCGGTGGTGGAGCATTCAGACTAACTGTCTACCATTCTTAAGTAATACGCTAAAGCCTGTATCTAATATAAGTATATAATTCAACACAGTAGTATAGTCTTTCAGTGCATCATCCTCTGAACACCACAGGATGGCGCCTGCAAGCTCCAAGAAATAGCCTACACCATCCTATCATCTCACATCCTATTTGGTATTCAACTTGCTACTTCAGGGTGTGGCAGACAGTACACATGGAGTATCATTGTCTGTGAATATTTTGATATTGACTCAGGGAAATTAATATGGCTAGTTAGTTAGCTATGTCTACATGATGCAATGTTACTGACTTTGAATCTTACTAGCATAACATTAGCTTTCTGGCTAATAGCTGAGCCAAGGGTTCTACGAGTTGACTAGAAATATTGCCCGTTGTCAAGTCGTATCTAAGGTTCATCCTATTTACTGGAGTAGTGAACAGTGTTTCCATTGCATAAGAAACATACGGGATTGTAATGACCGTTCCAGGTATTAGTCAAACCCTCAGGTGCTGCCAGGGAAATGTTATTGCTTGTGAAAAACTTAAACATTTTTTTTTTTAAAAAGGACTTTCTGTGGCAAGTGACCATGGTATAAGTGGGATAATGCCCTTCGAGGTGTCCATTATCAGGTATTTCAGGACTCTGTAGAGTCCTCCGCTGCACTTTAGACCCTCTGGCCTCCATCCATTAATTCCTAAAAATGGATTCCTTGTTGGGCATTAACCCTTACTTAGTGAGCAACTTTTTATATAATGCTGACTATAATGCTGTGTGGCTATAAATTTAATATGTCACTGTGTTAAAAGGAGACAGCTCTACTTTTAATAAAACTGCTGTAGGGTCTGAGACACTTCCTAGCATTCCTAAACTGAATCCGTCCATTAGTATTGTTTGAGCACAATATACCTCCATCATCTGCACCAGTAACATCTGGACACACTCTGTGTTCTATGGCCAAAAAAGGAGTTCGGCATTGTTCTCGCCATCTCTCTTTCTCTGCTCCCTGTGCTTTGGTCCATGCCACTCACTTGGTCTTTTTCCGGATCTCCTCCACCAGTTGCTTGATGTGATCCTCCATGAACTCAATTTTTTCCTGCTTGCGAGCCAGCGCCTTTTGCAGGCGGACGATTCGATCAACAAGCACAGTTTTGTCGACCTCTGGGAAGCTGTCCACGACCACCACCGACGGACCCGACTGGCTCTCTGGTGAGCGCTCTTCAACACCACTGCTACCACCGTGGCGTGCATTCAAGGAGCCTGGCGAGTGGAGCGGAGATGAACTTAGAGAACAGTTTATCGATGTGATTTTGGTCATGTTTTGCACAGGTAGTAAGCTATTATTTTCCATGAACAACAGAAGAAATGGTCTTTATGTATCACCTTTTGTAAATAAAGGATACCTTTATTAGCAATTTTATCCCAAAATAGAGAGAAAAACATAAGAATATTGGAATTTTTTCTATTTTACTTCTATGTGTGTTAAATACTAACCAAATCCAGGAGTAGTACCTGAGGAACTTGAGCGACTGCCCATACTGCTGGCATCCCGGTCACATCCTCCATTCTCAACCTGCTCCAGTTTCTTACGGGCTGCAGAAGCAGAGAAAGTAGAGAAATGTCAACTGTTTCATACTGTCTGAACACCCAAAAAGGTGTCAAAAAACAGCTCACTGCTTGTCTGACCAACAGTCAAAACCCCCAACTATTCAGTTCAATCATATCATTAAAGACAATTAAGGAAATCTTTGCACTTAATTGATTACAAAAACTACCAGAATCAGATAAACTCATCCTCATCGATTCCTCAACTAATTTGACTGACTTTGTGTGAGTAAAGAAGAGAGAAAATGCACAAAAAGCACAAGAAAAGTCAAAGCTAAGCATCATTGCTTGAATGAACTTGCTGATTTTTCCTCAGTGAAGGTGTCCACCTAAATAAATGTAATGCAGCTTTTGCTTCTGAAGAAGAGTGCACGCTCAGCAAACCTTCCATGCATAAACAAAGGCTTATAATGACTGCACTGTAGTCAGAAAGTGTAACTGCGATGCTGATGAATGATCAGAGGCTCTCCTAATGAAAATGTCATCTCTGCCCCACATACCAACTAAAAGTGAAAGGCTTGTGCATACAAGATAATGGTGCTGAACTTCATGCTTTAAGGTTACTTTGTGTGCCCAGAGAACCAATTAAGGGAGACTGGCTCACTCTATTAAGTGTAATCCTAGCATGAGAAGAACATAAGCTCTCTATACACCGCAACTATCTGTGCACTCCCATCTCCCTTGTTTCTAATCAACCTGCACTTTCTTCTCTTAATCCGAGTGTGTGACCTGATATTTAATCCTGGGTAGGGACGGTCTCAGTCTGAGTCGAGCCATTCTATATTAAAGATAAGATATCACAGCAAAGTGAAATTAGATAATGGACACAGCGGCCACTTTGGTGAGGCTGGAAATGATACAACGCTTTTAACCTTTAAATAAAATCCCATCTACATTAATTGTGACACAAGGTAGTTTCTATTTAAATATTAAACCGACTGGGGCGGATGACGACTTGATAAGAGTCACTGGATTACATTACAGCTGTGTTGTCTGTAATTTGAATTCTGCAATTGTCTGTAGTGGTTCCAGTAATATTTGTTGTTTAGGTGGACTGAAGGAGAATATCACATGGTTACATTTTATAAATGTGGATGCAAGAACAATACCTTCCACTCATATTGTAAGCTGATCTGGAAGAGAACTTATTTTAATAACTGCTCTAATTATAAATTCCCTAACCCCAAGCTCTTTCATTCGTTTCTATCTGCACAATGTCTCTTGGTTTTTATGACTCACTCTGTAATATTGAGTGTTTTGTCAGAGTAATTGTTATTTGGGGTGCTTTAAATCTGCGCTCTCGGTGCGTAGGGAGCCATTTTCTCTACTACTCTGCTCCATGTTGGACTGTTACAGAGCATAACCATCGTTTCATTGCCTCATGGTGAATTATACTGTCTGTGCCAGCTGTGCACACAGCACATTACATTTAATTCTTAAATGTAATGCTTCTTAATGTGTACTTTATTGTATTAGACTGTACTCAATTTAAAGGTGCAGTATGCAGTTTCGAAAAAACTCAGAAAGTTAATATTTATAATATCAATGAGGTAATAATATGAACTCAGAAATAGTTATTTGATATATTTCCATATAAACAAGCTGCCCTTAAGGGGAATAAGGTCCACAAAACATTGTTCGAAGCTAGAAAAGGAGTTACTAAGAAGGGCCCTGCAACTATAAACACAGTATAAAATCGTGTTGTCCTTTGAGCACAGTTTGTTTATTCAGTTACCATGAGGGAGCAACAGAAAACTGTAAGCTTGTTTCCTCACCTTGCGTGAGTTGTTTTGTCAGGTCCTTGATGTTGGCAGCTTGCTTCCTTTTCTGAGTCACCAGCTCGTCCCTCAGCTCTTCAACTCTGGTTTTCAGTTGGGCCACTTCTGTCTGCAGTGCCGCCCGCTCCTCCTGCAGGCCCTGCACCTCCTGCTGCCTCAGCATCTCTTCCCGTTTCAGCTGCCGAGACTGCAAAAAATATGAGTAATAATGCAATAAATGCCTTGATAGAGGTATTGTGACTATGTCTGCTTGTTCCAGACATAAAATTGACAGTCTAGCAACCTCTAATTGAATTGCAAAAATATTGCACAAGCATGTTTTTCTGAATGTTAAGCCAGAAAATATCACTATTCAAGGACACTGTATGTTCTAGGGCAGCCAACTCAGCAGTTATGAGGATGCCAGACACACAAATCACTATAGTATAATAACCTTTAAATTAACACTGACAACAGCAAGGCATGTCTACATAATTTTAGTGAACTGTATTCCACCATCAGTTTTAGTCATGTATCACTTATACATCTCACTCTATCCCTTTCTGCTATCAGGGTTCCCGACCTTGTCATCTAGCTGCCCGCTGGTTTCCTCCAGCCTCCCTTTGAGCTCTGTGAAGCTGCTGGAGAGCTGATCCAGCTGAGACTGTAGTGCGTTGCTCTCGTACTGGAGCTGGGCGTTCTTGCTGCTCAGCTTCTCGGTGAAACCCAGCAGCTCGGCTTCGCGCTCCCTGCTGCCTTGTACATCACGCTGGAGGTCAGCCATCTGGCCGGTCAGGCCGTCCACTTCCTCTCGAAGAGACGTAATCTCCTGTTTATCACTGTGTGAACAAAAAATGATTGCCAAGGTGTTAATAAAGACTCACATTAAAATGGGCGGACGACCAAGAGCTTCCCTTCTTGTGTATGCGTGTGAAATGTCTAGTATTAGGGACACAATTATTTATGAGAAGTGTATGAATAAAAGGAAAATATACTTAATAAGCCAGAAATTAGAACTGCTTGCTTTGATTGTGATTTACAAAATAACAAAAATGAGCAAAAATGAGCTTTACATCAAGCCAGGATGAAGGTCACAATGTTCACTGGTAGTAAAGTTATATATGGACAGCAAAAACCCTGATGGTATCAAATCATTTTTTCTTGCCAGCAACTAAAAATGTTGCCGGCATGTTCCTTCTGCTCGAAATGACAGCCAGAGAAAATAAAGAAGAGAAGCTCTTTGAATCAGTTTGGGCTGGCGCCACCTACTCATGGCACCGAAAGCAGCATTTCAATAAGTGGAAAAGTTTCTCTGTCAAGTCATCTGCACATGGCCGGCAGAGACACATAGCTACAGAGGGACCTGAGTCCCTTCTTGCCCTGTGTGCTATATCTGTCACTGGCCTAAAAAAATAAAAAGGGACAAGAACTGTATTACAACCTGTGCAGTTCTATCAGAACCAATTATGTTTGAATGGTGATACAGGAGGACACGTCAAGAACTGAAACTGGCCTGCAAGATAACCTAAATGCACAGCTGGGTTTGGGTAAGCATATGGCACCTCTTGCATTTTGACGAGAAATTAACTCAAAACCTGAATGTTTCCAAAGGTGTGCTCATGTCACGTAATGGTACTTCCTTTTAGTACTATAATAATATCAATGATTTTATCTTTTTTCCCAGCAATGTCTAAAGTCCCCAATGTGTAAGTGTCTTTCCTAGTAACATTTCAGAAGCAGCTAATAATATCTTTATAAATCAATTTTAAAAACAACTCTGAGAAGGATCTCTGCATTGTGAAGTACAATCCATCATTTTAAAATACACTTATTTGCCTACTTAAGCAGCCAATTATGCCATTTGATAGGACTACTTTCAATTCATATGGCCTTTCACAAAATGTGCTGGGGTAACTGGAAGAGCCAAATTATAATTCACTGCAGCCTATACAGCATATACTTGCTTTAGCCCTAAGCCCTGCATTAACAACGTGATAGCTCATTTTTACAAAGTTCACAGCAAGCAACAACGACATAAAAATGTCAGAGTAGCTATTATAGCTTAATAATCGGCCTAACTTGTCATATTTTAGAATTTTAGGACTTTGATTTTTAGAGCTGTTGACATCACACATGCCTGAAATACATCCATGTGTCAATGCTTGAGCTTTTACTTTCAGTATGCGGTCAGTGTAAGTGTGTGTTCGTACCGTTCCTGCTGTTCCTGGAGCGCAGTGATCTCTTCCATTTTCTCTCTCTGGCGCCCAATCTCAGCTTTCTGCCGGTTGATGATCTCCCTGTATTTGCTCAGCTCGTCCTCCCAGCGTGGACGCTCGTCCTCCAGACACTTTAACTGCAGGACAACACAGAGACACGTATTAAACTGAGGCTGACCTGCTGATGTCATGTGCACACACAGACATTCAAGCACTTATCTGTGTGACAAACCTTGGTGCGTAGAGTACTGAGCTCATCCATGGCCTCTTTGTAACTCCTTTTCAGGTCTTCCAGCTCCTTGGCTTTCACTCGGTGCACCTGCCAGATATAAAAAAGTTCTATATTAGATATTTATCCACAATTATAAGAAATGTATGTTTCTAAACCTTTGAATCTTTGACTCTTCTACCAGTTCATTTCAATAGTTTTACCAAACTTCAACCTTCTTTTTTTTTTAAAAAAAAAAGCATACATATTTCCTGATAATCCAACTGTGGCATTCATTAATGTTATTTTGCTTATGCACTCATTAAGCATGTGAAAGCAACACTTAATAATGTTTCGTCTCATCTTTTAAACAAAGCCATTAATGGTTCAAATCCTACTTAACTTTTCCAGGAAGCTATTAGTTGCTTTTGGTATCCAAGACAACGTGCCAGTAATGGAGATGCCAGCAAATTTACTGTCTCTGTCTTCCCTTCCCATCCCATCTTAATTACCACAGTAATGGAAACTCAACTGTTTTGTTTGCATTATTTATGACTGAGCGCCGTCATAACTTGAGCATAACACACATACTAAAATAAACACAGGCTTGGACTAATTTATCCACCAGTAGGGCAGCGATATCTGCAAAACGAGGTCCTGTCCTAAATCAGTCAGTAACTATCAGTGACAAGCCTGTAACATACTGTACATCACCACTGGAAATGTGTCTGGATAACCGAATGTTTAAAACCACAGAGTTGAGGTTAATCATGGTAATCTTTTATATGACCAAAATACTGACTGAAATACTTACAAAAGCAAGTAGGATTTTTCTTTTTTTTATTTAAGACCATTTTAAGACCATTTAATGCCTGATTATTTGTGAAACAGTCATTCTGAGGACTTGTAAACACCTGGGATAAACGAACCCGACGGTGGGATCAGGGCAAGAAATGTGTGATTTCCTCCACAGCTTCATATTGATTATTTCCAGGCCATTTATTTTTAAAGCGTGATTCCCCCCAGAATGGGGCAGAGAGAAAAACAGGCCATTGTGTTTGGATTGAGTCCATGTCTGCGCCTGTGTGTAGAGCCTATGTGCCAGCTTGTTACTCATTCCTAGTTATGCCAATTACACCTTTCAAACTGATGAAAACAGCTGAAACAAAATAAATATTTTTTACTGGCATTAGGACCATCAATAAAAGGGTGAATAATGGCCTGGCAGAATATGTAATTTAGAATTAAGGTAGATAAATGGGAACAAAATTAACAGACAAGTTTGTCTGCAGACATGCAGCAAGCATGTAAACAAATCATGTTTCTGGTAATGCTGCTTCAGGATTTTTTAGTGCCCACTCACTGACCACTTCAAGCTTATGTGTGTGAGAACGTTGTTGTGTGTGTGCACAGCGGTTGTCACCTCTAATTGGTCTGTTTGTTCCTGCTTGTGTTTCTCCAGCTCTCCTTTGGTCTCCCTCAGTTTAGCATCTAGCGCATTGGACTTGAGTTCCTCTGATTCCTGGAGGAGTGAGGGGTAAATGATGCAAAAACAAGACAATAAGCTGGGCGAAAGACAGAATGCAATGGCTGAAACAGCATTAAAAGAGGGGGAGAAGCAGCGATCTATGAAATATAAGAGGAAAAAGAGACACCAAAACATAATTTCCCTGTTTGTAACAAAGATCATTTTGGTTCCAGACAGTTCAAGTCAACTCCTTTCCTGGTCTTTTTCCCTATATATTCTAAATGAAAGTACACTTTCCTTTTTAAAAATACTAAACAAATATGTCATATATTGTTTTCTTTGGAAGCTTCATGTCCAATCATTTCAGCTTGAAATCTTGTTCTGTTAAAAGGTTGGCATTGCTGCCTGTGTACGCTCTGATAACACGCTGCTGGTGAAAGCACACAGTAGCTCAAATGAATATTTCCACCACAGAGAGAAAACTACAGCAGCTCTTTACTACCATCATAAGGAATAAATGAAAACTGCCTTTCATCTAGAATAGAATCAATCATGTTCCAAGTAAATTTAGCTAATTTAATTAAAATCAAATATTCTTTTCAATTTCTACAAAAAATAAAATCATTCAGTCCATGTATGCAAGTGTGACTGACCAATCAGATTAGATCAATTTAATTATTTGAGCTCTCGGTTGGTTCAATCAGAGAGTAGGTGAACTGACTGTAGCACACACGTTGTGACATTGCCAAAAAATCTGTATCCATTCCATGCAAATAAATCCAGATATATGCCATGTTTCTAAGAAACAGGTGTTTTCTATTTGCTCACATTCTCAGTCAAGAGCAAACTTATACTTCTATGTGATAAATATCACACACCTGGTATGTTCGGATCATGTCCTGGCAGTTCTTGCGGATCTGTTCAGTCTCTTCTTTGGCCTGGACCAACTTGGACGTGGTCTCCCTCAGTTTGTCTTTACTTTCCTGCACACAGATAAAGAGAACATAAACAAAGATATCAGGATTATCCTGTCCAACATATTTGCGATTTGAAATATTTCCAGATGATCATCAAAATATCCTTTTATATTTCATATTTCTATCCTTTTAGGAGTGTACTACAGCGAGCTCGACAGTTTTTTGAAGTCAATCGTGAGGATATTCAGGATTATCTCAAACACAATTATCCTGATAATTAAAATTGACCACAATCAAATTATTGAGTGTTTTTTTAATCACGCTCTGTATAACATTAAGATTCGTAGAAGACAAATTCACTTATACACATATAGACAGAGTGATTTATCACACACATCAACCACACAAACCACCACAAAGACAAACATTAGCTGCTCTGCTCCTGTGGCCTCGAGCAATTACTGAGGTTTTGCTTTCCCCTCTGTTTATAGTCGTGTATTGGCCTGGAGACAGTTAAAAAAAAGCATTATTTCTATTTTTTAAAAATAGCAACAATGTTAACGACGACTTCCTTGCAGGATCATTACTGTACCATTTTCACCCCATTTCATTTCATCCCCGAATCAAATCATGTCTTTTATGGAGCGGCTGCAGATAAAATGACTGAAGGGAAAGTTTTTTTTTATATCCTGGAAATACCCAGCAGGCGCACATCTTTGACAAACAACAGACATGGTGTCTAGACTAAATGAAGAAAACCAACATTAACCAGAAATTTTAAATGGGTTTTTTCATACTTATATGGGCAATGTACTGTATACACTCTATACTGGAGCTGCAACAACTTTACGTAATCATGTAAATATGTAAATTTCTAAATGTATTTAGCGCATCATTTGCTTAAAATTTGACTGCAGCATATTCAGGTTCATACCCATGTCCCAACTAGCATCCAACGCACAAGGATATTATTAACAAGTCATTTAAATGTAGTGCTCTGTGTTTTTTAGTAACCAAAAACAAGAAAAGATCAAAAGTTCTGATAGACAGTGACTACCTAAAGTGTTGTGAATGGTTACATGTTGTTTGACTGCAGTTCTGTCTGATAAGCAACAGGTTCAACAAAGATAAATAGAAAAATAGCACAGTTACAATACCTTGTGTGCATCTGCCTCACTCTTTAGTTTGTTCTGGGCCCATTTGACCTTGATAAGATGTGAGTTGATCTCCTCCTTCAGTTTCTCCACCTCTCGAGTCGACCTGCTGACCTCCCCTTCCTGAGAGCGCAGAGAGATGGATGAAGCAGGAACAACATCGGAGGCTAACAGGTCTTTAGATGAGCTGAGATACATACTAAATAACTAATCTTAATGCGTTTCTCCTGCTCATTACCCAATGATTCAGTAATCATTTACCTTAGCATCATACAGCTGCTGCAGCCGGCCTTTCTCCTGAGCCAGCTGGTTTCCGCGGAGGGCCTGGCGGTCCACCTCCTTGGTGGCTTCCCTCAGCCTCTTCTCCAAACTCTCCTTATCCCGCCTCAGGTCGAGGGCCTCTTTCTCTCCGCGCACGTATTTCATCACCATGGCCTCCTTCTCTTGGCGTGCCTCGTCACACTTCTTGTTCACCTGAGATGGTTGTTCATACAATGAGGTTTATATAACTCAAAGCAACATTATGCAACTTTTTCCCCTTAAAATAACAGCTTCAAAATCATTGTCAATCGTAACAGACCTGGGACTTGTATTTACAAAAAAGTGTTGCACTCAGAAATTGTGGGGGGCGCCAAACTGCACAAAATGCCAATTTCTACATAATGTTACCGTAATATGGAAACTGCTTATATGATTGGATCCTTAAGAGAATCATTTTTCAGTCCAGGGCACGCTGTGCTACACCTCCTATACTGACACCTCACTATCATCCTGGTGGTTCACTCAGGTTTCTCTACTGGGGTCACACCGGTGTGTTCATTCCTCATGCCAACAAAACGCTCATGTGCCATTTTTTGGTTTCTCAGTCGACAGTTTTATGCTCCCATCTTCACTGCATGCTGTAACAAGTTGGACTTTCAGGAGAGCAAGAGAAGGATGGACAAACTGTGTAGAGAGTTGCTGTGTGTGCATTTATGTGCTTAAAATATTACACAAAACAACACATTTTGTACATCAGGCTACATAAAGTTAAAAATAAATTACCAGCCAGGTGGCACAGAGTCTAAAAAATGACAAATGTTTCAAACCTCTGGGGCAACAGTCGATTAGGACTGGGTCACCATCTTAATAAAAGGAAAAAGGAAAGGGCTTTAAGGTGGCGTCTGAGTGCAAAATCTACTTCATATTGTTCACTGAACAGTGAAATTAAAAATTGAGAAGTGTGACAAAACTGCAAGGAGAAAGTTAGCCTACGTGGTGTCAACCAGGTGTGCAAACTATCGGATGAAAAATGTGCTTTCCTGCACTATTCACTTAAATGATTTAATCTGCAATAACAAGAGTTTGGTGTTCAAAAACCTTGACCGTTCAGCTGATAGTTTTGTGCAAACATCTTAAAAGGTATACAGGGATACAGTGTCTTCACTAACTGTTGTGAATAACCTTTATCTTAGCCATTTGAGCTTTAGCATGATCACTGATCCTGAACCTGTATGTGTTGTGGATGATAAAGAGTTCAATGTGATGTGTGGTGGTTTTAAATGTCTTCATTAACTGTCTGAGTGAGCAGCTGTCCATGTCTCTCTGAAAAGCCGACCACATGATCTGTAGTTTCAGCTCATATCATAACATATCCGGTATTATCACAAAAGTATATTTGTAAGTATCCCGAATATATTTGGTAGTAATGTCTGTTGCTGTATCTTGTTTGGATCAGAGAATCTTAATTATCTTCACTTCAGCTTCAGTATATCAGGTCATTTTTAGAAGTCAGGAAATTATGCAAGAGTTCATAGATTTAATTTGCATTACTTGACACTGAATGGATCCTGGGCAAAAACTGAAATCTACTTTACATTAAATTAAAATAGAAATGTTGTCATAGATTTTGAAAATAAGGATCAGAACGGGGCAAAATAAGTTGTGTAACCAGCTCATCAAAAATACACTCCGTTATACCTGTTCTAGTCGGAAGGCTGTTTCCTTCTGCATCTGCTGGAGGGCGGCCTTAGCTGAATGGTCGTGGTGAATCAGTTTATCCCGCGACTCCTTCAGCTCTTTCAACAGCTCCTCCACCCTGCCCTCCAACTACAGAAACAGGGTGGATGCAGGATTAGCAACTCATTGGGCAACATGTAAGCCTGGGCCTCACCTGGGTTAACCTGCTACACAGGATGACACCTGAGACAAGATTGTAGTAGGCAAAACAAATCTAGACAGGAAGAGGGAAGGGAAGGGAAGGGAAGTTTGGCATCGTTTTATACCTCAAATATGGATGCTTGTACAGTGAAATATGACTGAAATCACTCTGGAAAGATAAGTTTTAGGGGCATTAATCAGTAATAGACATGTCCAGCTTAAATCTATGGTTGGGGAAAAAATGAAAAGGGATCCAAGCATACATTGGGTGTATCTCACAAAATTCCCTCCTCCACCCTCTTGCTTGCACAATGCTTAAACAAACGCTGTTGCCTAGAAAGCATTAATCAATTATAGCTCTTTCTATGGCAACAACGATGCTGGTGTCCAGTGAATAGAAAAGATCCAATGAATAGCAAAGTGCTCTGGAGTCCTATGTACTGTAAATGGTGAGCTTAGTAAATCAAAGGTTAGGACACAGTGAGACATTTAAACAACACAAAAATGAATAGAGCCATTCATTCACATGTAGCATGCTTAATGCGAGTAATGAGAACTCTGTGTCCTTTTCTTCTCACCCACCACGCTGCTTTGTTTGACTTACTTAATCACCAGCAACACAGGGCTAGACCCCAGATTTAATTGAATCAGAGTGTCACTGTGACCGGTGCTGCTACACACAATTTGTCCTCTGATTGTATGGTGTGTTGCGAAGTAAATTGGTCCTTGAAATTTCCATATATTAAAAGGATGATTCTACCATATCCCTACTTTCTCACCAAATCAATACCATATGAATGTCGAGTGTGCAATTTCTATGTTTTTGATGGGGAAATATTGTGTTAAGACATTTTTTGGATGCTGGTCAGCAGCAGCGCTCTGATGAGTGTTTGTATAATTTTTTAAGGCTGCTGTAGAGCAAAGTTTTTCCTGTCTTTGAGCTGTGACAGTCCCAAACACTAAACATTATCCAGCAAAAATGAAAATATTTGCAAATATGCAGGTGCTACGGGATCACAGTTAGCAGAAGTCAATGTCCAGCACAGGCAGGAAGTCAGACAAAACATCGCAGCACAGCACTTCCTTGTTGATGACAAACATATGCTATAAAGGCTTCCATTGTTTTCATGCATGACCAACAAGCCCATTATTTTAGGATAGGCTTGTTTTGGACCATGGGACAGATACAAACCACATCGTCTGTGCTTGTGTTCCAAAACACTCCACGCCATATGACCATGAACAAACTGAACAGACGATACAGAATGAAACGAACCTTTTTGATGGTGGCCATGTGCTGCTTTTCTGTCTCTGCCCTCTTCTTCAGCTCTTCCCTCATGTTATCCTTCTCTGAACAGATGCCCAGAATCAGCTCCTGATGCCTCTTGTTCTCTTCGAGCAACCTATACACACAGATGAAACACGCGCACAAGAGCATACAATACTTATTTAGGTCAAGTCCATAAAGTACTGAAAAACTTAAGACTGTTTTTATGAAATATGCAGGTTGTTCTGTGTCATTTAGCCAAAAAGTGCACTTGAATCACTGCAAAAAACCCTGCTTTGGTTCTAAAACAATACTCCTTTGTGTTAGTTTCAGCCAGATTTAATGCAACTTAAGTGAAAGAAAAAGAAACAACACAGCAATTAGCAAATAGGTTAATCCTTTGCTGAACTGACTTATTATGATGGAATCCACGTATTGTACATATAGCTGTGCTCTAAAATGTTTATCAGATTATCTTGGCTGATACACCAGATACATAACTGACACCACAGTGCATCAACTGCAAAGAACAGAACAACGGTTTACCTCTGAACAGCTTTCTCCTGCTGCGCGTACTTGTATTGCACACACTTCTCAAAGACCATCATGCAGCCCTCTTTGTCTGTAGGGACTCCGTTGACAGTTGGGCTCCCTTTCCTCTCACCTCCACTTTCACCCTCAGGCAGCTGACAGGCCAGCAGCTCCGACTCAAGCTCATCCAGCAGTGACTCCTGTGACAGCGAGCGCTGGATCTGGGAAATGAGCTTTCGGCTGCAATCAGTGTCATACGGACTCGACAAGGAATGAGAGGGGGCTGAGGTTTCAGCGCTGGTTTGCGGGCTGGAAGCCGGCGAGGAGCTGACAGTGTCAGAACTGGGGGTAGACGGGCCATTAGAGATCCCAGAGGTGGTTGTAGAGTCGGTGGGGGAGTTTTTAGAAGCGCTTTGGACGGATAATGGACTCTCGGCTGAACCGCAATCACCAGCAGGCGACGGCTCCGTGGAACCATTTTTAACCAAGATTGATGGCTGCTCATCGCTGTTTGGAGTGGTGGCATGAGAATCGTTCACTTCATCAAAAGTCAATAAGGTTTCTATTGTCCCTTCAAGAACAGAAGGAGAGCTTTCTACCACATCATCTAAAGTGGTGACTGGGGCTACCAAAGCTCCACCAGCCTCATTTAAAACTTGACTGCTACCACTGCCGGTATCAGCATCCAGCTCACTCCCCTCTTCATGTTCCTCACTGCACGATAGAGCTTCCGACTTTGTCTCTGTGTCCATCTGAACATCTGCCGCAGTCTCGATTAATTCACTGTCAAGCTGTGCTTCACCTTTTGCCTGACTGCACTTGTCTCCCTCATCTGCACTGTTGTGGGAGATCTGTTCCTCCTCGTCTACCTTAGACGTGCTGTTGTGAAGCTGATTCACCGGCTCCAACGCAGATTCGACCTCTGATCCTTCCATCGTGTGCGTATGTAAAGCAGGACCAGGCTGTTGCGTGGTCCCTCTCTGGTTCAAATCTGGCAGACAGAGGAAGAAGCAGAGGAGAGAGGGAGACTGAGTGGGAGCAAAGACTGAACTGTTTTGGTTTTCATCCAATGTGTGACAACAGCTGTGAACTGCCTCAAATTCCTGGATCTCGCTAATGCAGCAGTGCTGTGCTTTCTGCATGTTGTGCCTTTCTGGTCCTTGTGTTGAGCCAGGAAGTAACTCTGACAATCGAAACAATAAGCTTAAAATTTTTATCTGTTGCCAAAAGGAACACGTAACTCAAAGGCATGCCCAGCACACAAACACACTTTCTTTGACAGACACTAAGGTGTGGTCCTGTCAACATATGTGACGTAGTGACTCTTGTGAACATGTGGTAAAGAACGTCATTAAACATAGATAGGTATTCAAGATTAGTAACCAGACTCACCGCATTCATCTTCAACTGAATGAGCAAACTATTCGTTTCCGGTTCATGATAAAACACACCGTCAGTGTAAGAGACAAGTGTAAAGTAAAACTGTTTAATTTTTTACTTACTTAGATACAACTTTTGTAACCATGTCTAATATGAAAGCAATATGACAAAATAAATAAAACAAGGCACCTCTGAAGGGCTGGCAGAACATTTGATTCCATTTTCACTTTTACTTTTTAGACTGAGACTTTTATGTTGTAGTGTGATAACACTTATTTAGTTTATCTTAGGGATATGGGGAAAAAATAACCAATTACTAGACTTAAGCTCACTAAAACTGTAAACAAAGTAGCTCTGTCTCAATCTAAAGACATTAACTTGAACCTCACAAATTAAGCATTCAGCAGTTATGCAATATTTCCTTGGCTGGAAAATGGCTCTGTCAGCATGTACTGTGTTAATATTCACTAAGAGATGACTGCAAATAGCTGTAAGCCATGCTTCCTGGTTTATTGTCCCTGAAAGATAATGTTATGGTAGAGCCCCCTTCCTCTGTTACACCATGTTTCCTGATCCAAAATCCCCCAGCACCATTTGTAACACCATCTTCTCCATGCACATTAGAGTTGTCCCCTTTCTGTTCAATTATACAAACAGGGATCGAAACTGTAAGTCTTGCAGTACAACCTGAAAGACCTGTGCTAAAGCTACACACACCAACACCATCAAGCTTCTCAGGTTAAGTAGGGAAAGAATAACAGTTAGCTTAAGACACATGCAATGATGTTGATGCTCTTGTGACAGGTGTCGCCCTGTCAGAAGCATTTAACGTTAATGTCAGCAGCCTGCCTTACGAAAACACACCCTGTAAGTGTCCATTCATCGGGTAGTTAGCAAGCAGCGGGCCGATGTGTCCTTTGTAACGTTATTTACCACCATTTAATCCACACTTTCATTTAACCTTAGCCCTCCCTACTTGTCTTTAACTCGCTAGCTGTTTCACGTTAGTTAGCCACGGCAAGGCAGTGAGGAAAACACATTACCTAGCGTAACACGGAGCGCACGCTGAGACAGAGCCAGCTATAGAAAGGGTGGTTCAAACTGATTTAACGCTAGACTGCAGACTGACATATTGTATGGAGGCACCGCTTACTTTAGCTGGCTAGCTAGCCGAGCTAACGTTGATAAGAGAGGCGTTCGCTACGAGTAACACAGCCCGCTAACGCTAGCATGTAGCATAAATGACAAATACAGATGGTTATATTTTCACCCACCGATTGTGAGAGCCCCATGGTGTAGTTCAATGCGGAGACAGTCGGGATAAGTAGGAACTTTGACGTTTCTGTCTCACCAGCTGAGAGCCCCAACAAGTCACTTTGATATGACACATCAACAAATATGGCCACTGCGGGAGAAACGACGAGGTGATAGGAACCAATCAGAGCCCAGTGAGATGTGACGTCAGTCTGACGTCAACACACGTCAGGTACATCCATCCCCACAATATAACTTCCAGAAAATTAAATATTGTAACACAAAAACAAACGTGTACACACAATTAAAATGTCTCACACCATTGATATGATATTAATAAATATTGTTGTACTGACTTATAGATCATTAGTAAGCTGGGGATGTTTAAAACTTGTTATAACTATACTTTCATCATAGTTTGAATTTGCTTATAAACAAGCTGCTTTGGTGTAAATGACTTTTCCTTAATAAAAAGGCAGAAAAACAAAAATATTAATTAAAGCAGGCAAAATCTGATCATATAATAACTATGATGTGAAATAATTTTGGGAGCCTAACTGAAAGCTGTTGTTGCTCAGTGTTCAGGTTGATACCCAGCAAGATTATTCAATCAAATAATTGTTTAATATATTATCTCAGAATATAAATATGAATCAAGGTACTTTAGTTTAACAGCTTTATTTTGGCCACTTATCACAAAGCTTCATCATCTTTTCAGCTTTATTTACTTGTCACAGAAATGTAATCCATCAGAAAATATAAAGATTTCGAATGGAAACTGATTTAAAGACTAACAGAATTAAAGTGTCACTTAAATACAAATAATAAAGACAGTCTCCTTTGTTAAATGACCAAAAACAGTCAGCATTCAGAGCAAATGATTGAGGGGTTCTGACAAGAGCCCATACAGTATTTTAAGACACTATGACCCCCACAAATGTTGAAGGTAAATATGATTTTATTTTCTTTATTCCTTCTCTGTCGTCAGATCACAGCGTTCGGCTTTTTACGGCTTTCTCTGTAATGGACATTAACATTTTCAGACAACAAACCAGTCCTCAGCTTTTCTCTGGAGACAGAAGTACAGGAGGACCTATCTGTAATTGGGTCTACTGCGCATGCGCACCACTTCACCTCTCTTCAAACACGTGCGGAAAGGTAAAGTATTGACCTTGGAATATAAAACCGTAAAGTTCATATACATTTATTTGTTTCGGTTTATATATTTCGGCATGTCTCGAAGCACAACATTGTTTGAGTTTGTAGTTGTAAGTTTTACTCAAGTATCGCCGTTTGTGTTAGCATGCTAACGGTAACCTACACGTTAGCGAGCTAGCCAGTGGAGGCTAACAGTTACACCTTTGAGTAGCTAGCTAAAAATGCAGCGCTGTTTCCTCGTGAACGAAAACTTTGCGCACTTCTCATGCTCACGTCATGTTATCAAGCTGTCTGACTCAATATAACTTCTATCACATTGACAGCTGGCACCATGTATCGTTCATTTTCTCCCAACCTGCTTCGACCTAACCTTCCCTTGAGGAAACCATCATCGAGCCCGATGGCTCTTGGCGCATCTCCTGCTCCAAGACTTCCCACCATCCCTGATGTTACACCTGAGCGCCCCGCGCCAGGCCCTGCTGGAGACGGTAAATCAATGACACCATTACCAAACTGGGAGAGACTAGTGGGGCGCCCATTATTGGACACACCTGTCTGGCAAACCAATAAATATGACAATATAATTAGCTACCTGGACCTTATATTTCACCAGATTTATTCCTCTTTTCTTTTTTGCAGGTCCTAAAATGCCACCCTTCAGCAGGGATATATCTGCAGTATGTAACAAACTTGCACTTCTTCATCGTTGGCCTAATCAGTGTGCTCTGTGTTCATTATCAGTGCCATTTTCCACGTTTGCAAGTGTTTTTTTCTCATCACAGGTGTCAGGATCCGTGCCCCCAGCGCTGACTGTATACTTCTGCAACTACTGTGGTCAGCAAGGTAATACTGTCGCCATTGAAGTCACACCGACATGTGAAGTGATGCATAGAGTTCTCAGATTTCTGTCACATTTACGTGGTGGAAATGACCACGTTTTGCTGAGGGAACCGTACTTGCATACATTCACTGAATGTATTGAGTGCGACCAAAAGTGTTGCCCATACAGAGGATATTCGGTCGGGGGTAATGGTTACTCTACGGCGTTCCCGTGCTACCAGTGATCGCAACACCCCCAAACTGGTCCCTGAGTGGCGTTTCTAATTACTATTTTGGAGTAGGACATTCTCCAGAAATCATCAGACATGTTTAACATTGTATTTAATCAAATTACTTACTAAATTAATACATTTTGACCTCATAAAGGATAAAATGCTGATAAACTGTTGTGATTAGGTTACACAGATGTTAGGATTTTGTCATCAGGTCACATGTACATACCTCAGCTATGATGCGATGTGGGTTGAGGCAAATTATTTGAATGTTGACGACGCTTTTACATAATTTATTCTCAATATTTTGAAAAGTCACAAAAAAAAAAGTAACGAGTGCTACGGTGTGATATGCTTTTAAGAACACAATGGGTGCATGCACCACATTTCCTCATGGTTGTTTTGTGATCGTCAACCCAGCTCAGACGCCTCTTGTTGCCTTTTAGTTTGAATTCAGTGCAATCAGCAGTTAATAAATTACTTTTCTTCACTCGACAGGAAATTTCCGTTGCAAGCGCTGCAAGAAGACGCCTTACTGCTCTGTTGTGTGTCAGACAGAAGACTGGAAAGCACACAGACACATGTGCAAACCCATTGATCCAGAACCTGTAAAGTAAGCAGGGTCAGCTCTGAGTACCATTGACTGTCAGCTGTGAGGATTTATTAATGCTATCCAAAACCAGTCAGTATGTGATTCAGCAGCAAAGAGTTGAGTCATTATGTAATGTCTAATAAATAATGTGTACTCACTTGTTTCTTCTTAAGAGAGAAACCAAAGGAAACCACAGCATCACCTGTGACGGGAGACAGAGCTGGCCTGCTTGAGTCTAAGGTAAGTGTACTGATTTGGAGATCTTCAAGTTTTCATCATCTGAGATAGCACTATTGACAGGATTTCTGATCTATGTTTTGTTATCTCTTCTTAACCTTTTTACAGGCTTGTGGTGATGCACCCAGCCCCCAGAGGGTCTATTTAAAGGACTTGCAAATGACTAAAGTCATTATGGGAACAGACATCCAGGTATAAGATGCCCAGTGTACCTCAACTTTAAAGACTGATCCAGCCAATGTTATTAATACCAAAATCTCTCTTTGTTTTAGGCATCTGTTGTAGAGTTCTACAGCCCTGGCAGGTTTTTCCTTCTTGCACAAAGCCCTGAACTCCTGGAAGTTCTGAAAAGCATCAGCACAGAGCTTCAGAAAACGTACAGCTGCCCATCAGTGACGACATATATACCCTGCGCTGGAGAGGTGTGCGCGGTTCAGTTCTCCTGTGACCTGGTGAGCAGAGGCCTTCTCAAGCAATTTGACAAGATAGACAAGTACACAAATATGCACATTGGCGCAGTCCATGACTTTGACACTTGTGTTTGCCTCTATTTTTCTACTTGTAGAACTGGTACCGGGGCCTCGCCCAGACTTTGGCAACTGACCAGAAGAAGGCTAATGTCCTTTACATTGATTTTGGCAATGAAGAAGATGTTCCTGTGGAAAGGATCAGGCCCCTGGCTGCTAATATCCCACCATTCTGTCCATGTGTAAGTGTATATTCACACCATTGAAGTTAGATTAATGTTTTTATATTCCAATGTGGCATACGGATGTCAAAATGTTTTGTTCCAAGAATATTCATAATGCACAGACAACTGTCAAAGTCATTTGACATTAACCCTGACAGTTTGTGGTGTCTCACAGCTGGTGTGATGACCCTAGCACTTGCATCTATTACTTCTAGGCAATGGAGTGTCGTATCGCTGGGGTGGTGCCAGTGGCTGGCAACTGGTCAGGCGAGTGCTGTATTGCAGTGAGACAGCTGCTCGCCGGCAAGACTGTGACTGTGAAGCTGGTGGAAACATTAGAGCATGGTCGCATCCACACTGTGGATATCCTGCTTTCTATGGGTAGGTTATCACAGAGCCCCTAAAGTCCTGAAATATTATGATATTTTCTCTATCTTGCACAAGATACACATAACCTGTGTACGCAAGATAAAATATATCACTTTTCAGTCTTAAGGGGCTCAGTAGGTTATATAAAGTTAGGGAGGCTGAAAAGCAAAATCCATTTATGATGGGGGAGGTGCAATTTGTGATTGGGAAACACATGCAAGAGTTTTGTGGAATTTCAAACCCAGATAAGAAAACTCTCTCCCTGTGTTTTTCAGGAAAGCAGCTGAGCACACTCCTCCTTGAACATGGTTATGCAGCAGAGGAAACCGTCAACACAACACCAACTGAGCAAGAAATAAGTGAGTTGGCTTCACTGTCTCATCTCCAATCAGTCTGCAGACAAAGGCTGCAACATACAGGACAAAACTGAGGAAAATCACTAGAAATCCCTGTTACACTGCACTCTGAAATATTTAATATAGACACTTATTTTTAAGGTATCAAAAGTCCTACATGTAGTTTAATTCACATATCACAGGTGTCACAGCAAAAATAAAGCAATGCATGTTGCTTCTGGCAACGTGATGGGATTTTTCAGCTCCTGAATTTGTTTTGTGTTTGCTACCAATTTAGAGTGATGCAAGTCCTCTTTTTGTTAAGGGCTGTTATGGCTCCTCCACATTTGTCCGGGTGTAAATAAAATACTTTTTTTTTTTTTTTTAATTTTCTCAGAAGGCATGGTGAGTGCGTCCTTGGAGAACTTCAGGCGTCTCTCTGATGGGAAGGATGACAACATCTGGGCTCAGCGGCCTGAGCCCATCACACAGGCAGTGGGTGACTCCTTCTCTGCTGTGGTCACCCACTTGCAGTCACCGAGTGAAATTCTTGTACAGAAGGTGGAGAATGCTGGTAAGAAGCATTTGTTCTGGTTCTCATAATGCTCTGGACTTTGATATGTATTTTTAACCTGAGGGCTTTTGGTCTGCAGGGGTGATTCAAGAGTTGCAGTTGAAGCTGAGGGAACACTGCTGTCAGGTCCCCGCCCCGCAGAACTTCAGACCAGCCGTTGGCACAGTTTGCTGTGCCCAGTTCTCAGGTACAACACATACACTTTGCAGGATGTGACAGTTTGGTTAATGAGAATACGCCTGGTTGGTTATGCCATCCTCTAAAGAAAGAGATAAGATAGTATTGGAAATAAACAAGTTAATAAATGATGCAGATTGCTCAAACTGTTGACATGTGCCGCCTTTAAAATAAAAGTTTTCTCTTGGAGTGTATGCTCAGTCTGTCAGTGTGCTTCTTTTAGAGGACAAGCAGTGGTACAGGGCTGAAGTTCTGGCTTACTCATCGGAGGAACGCGTCTGTGTCGGCTACCTCGATTTTGGCAACTCTGAGGAGGTGGATTTAGGCCACCTGCGGCCGATCAGCCCTACACTACTGGCCCTTCCCATGCAGGCTGTGCCTTGTGGTCTAGCAGGTAGTACTTTTAAATTTTAAATGTTAGAACTTGAGTTTGAATTGTTTTCCTTTCCTTTAGCTGTAGTGTCACTCAACTTTTCAAAAGAAGTCTCCCCCAGTGTGTCTGAATGTGTCTTTGGGCTCCTTTCCAGGGGTGCAGCCTGTTGGGGAGAGCTGGTCACAGGACTGTGTGATGGCCCTACAGAAAATGGTATTGCACAGAATACTACGTGTCGAGATCCAGGGAGTGCACGAGGGCAAGGCGTTGGTGGACCTGTATGACGAGGCCAGCGACCCTCAGGTCAATGCAGTGGAGATGCTGAACTCTGCTGGTTTCAGTGCTCCTGCTCCTGTTACCACCAGCAGTGAGCAACAGGTTGAGCAGAAAGCGACTGCTGCTGCAGAGCCACATGGTGGGAAGTGTGAAATAAATCCCAATTACTTTGACATAAAAGTGTTAAAACATAAGAAATACTCATCATAGATTTAAGTAATCATTATATTATAAGTAACTATTTTGAGACTGTTTAGAAGTACTCATTCTATCTATCAAACCATAGTCACAGTTAAAGTACTTATCACTCATTGACGTGAGCATTTTTATGCAGCTGTTTGAACCACTACTTTTAACTGAGATTTTAATGATTTGAACTGAGGATTTTTATTTTGACAATAAAATACATAAGCCTGTTTTATGTACTTTTGTGCTGAAATGTGCTTCAGTGCCTGCCCCAGCCTGTGAGCCTCTGCTGTGGTCTTATACTGAGCTTCCCTCTGATGGCCAGACAGTGGCACTGCTAGCCAGCGTCGTGGAGAACCCTCAGGAGTTTTACTGCCGCATTGACAATCCTACAGGTATTGTTGTTTCTTCAGCCTAGAGGGCCACAATTATTGTTTTTTGACAGCATTAGCTCAGTGTTGGCTGATGGTAACACTGCTGTCTGTCTTTTTTATCTTACCATCTTAGCTGATTATCAGTGATGTTCAGTATAATTCATCTTGTAAAGTTGTATTGGCCACTCAAAATTAGAAGAGTAGACAACTTTGTGTTTGGTGTCTTTAATGCAGTAATTCATCTGATAGTTGGTCTACAGTTGCAGTTCATTATTGCATGTATTTAAATCTTTGATCTCCAAAAATAATGCAAGCAACCCTGAAATCTAAGGGAAACACTGCAGTGTGTATGATACTAGAGCATGGTTCTGATGATTTCACATGTGCACATGAGACTTGATGATGTTAATATTGTGATGTGTGTGTTTTCCAGACCATCAGCGGCTGATAGAGCTCGGGGCAGAGTTGAAACAGCACTGCGAGGTGAAGACCTCACCTTTTGTGCCCAAAGTGGGGGTGCCCTGTTGCGCCTTGTTCTCTGGTGAGACCATCTACCTTACCACTCGCTGTGGTACACACTGTCAGGAAACTCATCAAACAGACGTTGACCATCGGAATTGTCTTTATTCTTATTTGTTTTTGGAGATTTAGTTGCACTTGATGTGCTTTTTGCTCCCCAGGTGATGGAGCGTGGTATCGTACTATGGTAAACGAGCTGTCTGAAGACGAGGCGTCTGTGAACTTTGTGGACTATGGATATTGCATGAAAGTGGAAAATAAGAACCTTCGACCCATTACACCCCGACACCTGACTCTACCCTTCCAGGCTGTTCGCTGCAGCCTTGCAGGTAGCGTGTGCGCATGACAAACGAAATATAAAGCCAAATATGGCTTTATTGTAAATACATGGCTGAAATCACCTGTGGTATTACAGACCACATGAGATTAAAATAGGGCATTTTTTGGCATATTCAGCCATGTGAGGATGGTTATCACTCTCACAGCATGATGGAAATTTGGCACAAATTTGAGCAATAGAAGAATTGTGATTTGATTGTTCTCAAAAGTTGGATTAAAGAAGGCCAGACATCAAACAAGGTTATGTGTGTGTTTGGATTCAGGTGTGGAGCCCCCGGGGTCAGAGTGGAGCAGTGAAGCCCTGCTGTGGTTCCAGAGTCTGGTGGATGGCGAAAAGCTGTCTGCACGTGTCCTTTCTGTCTCTGAACAAGGCTACAATGTGAAGCTGGAGAGCAGAGGGCAGGATGTGGCGGTTGCCCTAATTTCCGAGCAACTAGCCAAAGCTCCTGGAGCGATTCCCTTAGAGACACATGGCACCACAGGCTCTGACTCAGAACACCAAGAGAAAATAAAGGAAAATGAGCACAGCCAAAAACAGGCGCAAGCCTCCAGCCAGACCGGAGCCAGTTGCAAAGAGATACCAACTGAAGGGACGGCAACGCCATCAGAAGGTCAGCTGGAGTGTAGGTGTTCAAGATGAAATGTAATGGGTTGATGATTTCAGGAGCCTAATTGAAATTGTGTGCTGTAATCTTGCTTCAGCCCCATCTTTCCCAGTGGACTGGAAGACAATGGAGCTGCCACTCGACAAGACCTTTGAGCCTTTAATCCCAGCTGTCATCAGTCCTTCCCTCTTCTACCTGCTCAGTCCCAGCCAGGGTCAGAACACTCACTCTTATCCCTCTCTGTCGTAAGAAGATGCACAAATGGTGAAACATTTTAAATCTCCTTTCTATCGTGATTGCTTTGTGTTGTTGTGCAGTGGATCAGCAGAAGCTTCAGGGTGTGATGATGGAGCTGGCTGCGTACTGCAGCAACAACCAGGCCTCTTTATCCTCAACTGTCCTGAGCAGACCAGGTCCCGGGGCCGCCTGCTGTGCCCAGTTCTCTGGTGAGGAACACTCATATTATTTCATAAATACAATCTGTATTTTAATAGTATATTAAAAGTCCAGAGATAAACTTTAATCAGTGGTCTTTATATAACAATGCCAAAGAGACATAAGGTGTCTGCCCAAACTGAAACAAGTGCTGCTATGGCATGCAGCAACAAAACTTTTGTTTTGAGGGGAAATTAGTTATTTGCAATATCTAGAAGTAACTGGCAAAACCAATTTTAGGGCACAGTGATAATAAGTAATACTGTACTTGAATGGAGTAAGCGAGCCAAGCTCAGTGTTTCTAGGCGTTGCTATGACCTCCTGAAACCACTAGGTATCAGACAGGTAAATTAAAAGTGGGTGACAAAGTGAGCAAGCTTCTGACAAAACAATGTAATCTTGTTGGAGTTCTGTTAAGGTCGATTAGTTTCCACATCATGGTCTATAAGGAAATTGCAGCCAAAGTTTAATAGATACTGTCAGCGGGGGAAAACCCCATCACACAGGCAGTATCATTCCCACTCATCGTTGAATGATTACAGGCAAGAAACCCCATCAGGACGGACCAGCTGAGCCAGTCCTCTTACACAACCTGGCACTATGTATTCCCTTCTCTCATTCTCCCATCCAGGTTTTATGTTTGCTCGATGAATGTGCTCGAGACCCCACCTGCAGTTGTTGCCCCTGCAGACCTAAGCTGGTAATTTGGTGTCTGCTAGTGGATGTAATTACACAGCGCGTGTGCAGCCGATCGTAGGAGCGGCTCTTCTTTAAACACAGTATGCAGCGAGGAGACTATAGCCTGGCATACATTCCGCAGCTAACAACAGGGTCTGTTTTAACGGATTTGTCAGGGCTGTCTGTTGGGTCTTAGCTGGTAAAGGCCCATTATTTTTTTAAGCACTGTGGTGTAGGTAGAGTCGTCTTTGTCATGTCTTGATTCAAGACTTTTTTTTAGGAAGCCTGAAAAAATCTGGAAGATTGGTGGCTTTTATGAATTTTGGTACCATTTTGAAAACATTGAACATTTTGTAGATGCATGAATATGTTCTGGAAATACTGTATTTGCATCGGTCTGGAATGAAACACCCTGGTTTGACTTCTAATTTCTGTTTTCAGCTGACAATAACTGGTACCGTGCGGTGGTCCTGGAGGTCGGCGAGAATGAATTGAGTGTCATCTATGCAGATTACTGCAACACCGAGAAGGTGCCGTTCTCCCGTGTCCTGCCCATCCCCGTACATCTACTGCAGCTTCCCTTTCAGATCACTCGCTGCACCCTCACTGGTAAGGCAAAAGGGATGTCATTCCTTCTCCATAAAATTATCACCACAAGTGTTTTTTATAATTGCTCTGGGTTGTTCTCCTTATCACACCGCTCCCTCACACATCACTTTGCCCTCTCGCCTCTGTTTCTAGGTGGGGAACACTTCCCTGCAGAGTGGCCAGAGGGGCTGCTGCTGGTGTTCAAAAGCCTGCTGTTGAATGGTGTCCTCGCCACTGTCCAGTCCTTCGATGGGTCTGCTAACGTGCTTTCACTCACTCTGCATGCTGAGGCAGGTGGGGGGAACATCACCGCCATGATCTTGGATGCACTGCAGGCCCAGGCCAAGAGTAACCCTCGCCCCTCCACCACCCAGAAGGTTGAGCAGACCGATAGCAGCACATCTGCTGCCAACACATCCGCTAGCAGCACATCTGCTGCCAGCACTAAGGTTGTGCCTGACTGCCCATCCACACCTGACACCCATAGTACAAGCGCTACCACTGGCCCACCCCCTGAGACAGCAACCTCGACTCCTCAGCAGAAGAAAAACACTTCAGTGATACACGACGGTTGGTCAAGTCACAATTTCAGTGTGATTTTTGAATTCAGTTGCTAGTCTTTACTTACTATTACATCATATATTTAACAAAATATTCAACATTGCATTCACCCAACTTTGTATTTGAATCCCAGGTCCTCAGACGTCTGGCTGCTGCTGTCTGAGCCTGAAGAATAAGGTCAGAGCTGGTTTTACAGAAAGCATCTTTAAACTTCTGTTATCCTAATTCGATAGAACCAGGATATAATGGTCATCTTGTACATGCTATGTCCGGCTTGATAATGTCAATAATGAGCATGTTGTTGCTTTCACAGATTGACCACATGGAACAGTTGATGCAGCTGCAGCTTTCTCTCATCCAGCAGCTTGTGGCACAGACAAAATAAGACTTACCATATGCATTACTGTGTAGCCTTGTTCCCCAACTTGGTGAAATCAAGGATGTTGTGTTTTTTTCTGGACTATGTTTCACACTGAATGTGGCCGCCAGAAGCAGCCACCCAGCTTGTAATTTTAATTTTGTCACCTTATTCCAGAAGTTGCCATCCAGCTTTTAATTTATCTTTTTCAGTTCTTGCTTTGTGTCCTTAAAACTGATCGTACACGCTGCTCAGTGCTTTTATGTTTTTAACCTATGGTTCACTTCCAGTCACTTTTAATATTTCTGGAGGTCTTCTTAAAAAATGCTGAATGCACTTGTTAAGTTTGTTCAAGTTGCCTAAAAAAATAACTACAAAAAAAAGTTCAACCCTCAAATTATCCAAGTGTTGCAATAACGCATGCTGTTGTGCTGCCGTCTGTTCCTTTGTTCTGTCCTAATCACCTGTTCAGGTGGGATGTCCAGCCTGATTCATTTATGTTTGACATGTTTCAGTTTTTACATAAAGGTTCTGTGACTAAAAGAAAAGAAAATGAATGCAGTGAAGTGGTTTTATTATACCTCCACACTGGCAACAGCCATGGCTGGAGGCATTATGTTTTCAGATTGTCCGTCCATCCATAACTTCTGACACTAATGTCCACTCTGACTTAAGGGTGAACTGATTGGATTTTGGTGGTCAAAGGTCAATATGACCTCTAACACTTTCTCAAGAATGCTTACATTAATTATGACAACATTTCACATAATCTCACACATAACACCATTACTCAGCAACAGAAGGGAAGATTGCATCCATAATTCACATTTGGTAGGATGCTGAATTGATGACACCTTGAAACTTTACTGATGTTATAGATCTTCTGTGCTGCCGGATTGAAGATGTGGTGTCAAATCAGCTTTACTATGAGAACGCATTTACCCTCTCAATGAGCTTATACACTAATAGACCTACAACTTAAATATAATTGATATGCAATCAAATTAACTGGTTATTTCAGACCCATATATTTGCTCAGCCTCTGAAAACAGTTTTTTAATTATTATAATTGTATTAAATTGGTCATACAAACATTTATTTAGCCTAAAAACAAATACATAAACTTACAGTATCTAATTAAAATCTAGCTAATTAGTGCAGAAAGTAGGTTAACTGTGAATTAAAGGTGCAACATGTGACAATTTTAGTTTCAAATGATAAAAATGAAGTAGAAAAGGTCCAAAGCACCAACACTGCTCTCAGTCTGGACTGCTAGCTAACTGGCTAACTGAGCTAACGGCAGCTACAGTTAGCATCAGGTAGCCGTTACCATGGTGATATGCTGCCCCCTGCTGTTTGGAGTATGAATGTAACATAAAGCACCTTTAATGCTTCTTCACCAACATGTAACTTAAATAATAAAGAGTCAAATACATTTATGACGATAAAAGTGCGAGTGTGAATACAGAAAAAAAACACAAAGACCAGCAGGAACCGTCGGACGAATCAGACCGCACCGGGCGCAGGTACATCAGAGGTGGGCATGGCGAGTAGGTGGGGTCGCTGCTCTCCTCCTGTCCGGAGCGGAGCAGCCTTCAGTGCGGAAACACCGAGCAGAGGAGAGCCGGAGAGGAGCGCTGCCCGAAGGAGAGGCTCAATTCACGGATTGTGGAAACACTGAACAGCGCATGGTGAGTGGAAATATGTTGTCGATCATGGAGGAGAAGCTGGAGCGGGTTTATTTTACTACAAGACGGGACTGATGTCTTATTTTGAGGGTATCTGCTAATGATTTTCACTGATGTGTGGCTTGAAACATGGTAAAAACTGCAAACTGCAGGTAACTTGAGCCACTAAAAGCATCTCTTTAAACTCGATGTACATACTTAAGTGCTTAAGTAGGCTGACACACATCCATTTGTTTGTCTTCTTGAGTAAACCTCGTCTACTGTTGCATGTCAGGGTCATCACCTCTGGCCCCATCTCAAAGCTGCCTTGACCCCTGACACATTTAAGAGTGACCAGATGTTGGGAGATTACAGGCTTAGATGTTGAGCAACAAGGGAAGTAAACACGTTTAAATCAACATGTTCTGGTAGTGAAACCTTTTTGTATATCTGCACCCAAGTCTTTTAATTTGGGGTGTTGTAATAGATGATCGATCAGCTGAGGATGAGCCACCATCTAATGTTTCCTTTACCCGCTGGAGGCTGGATGCTGGATGCTGGGGGCTTTACACCCTCTCTGTGTGTGGTTGCCAGCTTCAATCCATACCATGAGTTATAGTTTAGTTGTCACATTGTGGAAAAAGAAAAAAAAAAGTTTCCACATTTTGCTCTCCAGTTGTTTTAAGAGTGACTATTTCAGGGGACTCACCCTGAAATAATTCACACCGATGTGGATGTTTTGTCACGGTGACACACCTCCAAGTAAAGGTTTGTGAGATCTTGGGGTTTTTTTGTATGAAGTTGGTCCAAAAACTAGCACTCCTTTCTAATTATAGGCTGCTGAGTGGAGGCACTTTCCAGCCTGCCAACACAATTCAAAACAGACGGCACATCCATCCTTACATTTTCAGGAATGCCCCCTGTTTGTAGGGTTATTTTTAACGTCGTCCTCGACAGGTGAAGTCAAAGTGACCCCGCTTTGGCATTATTTTGCATTTAAAGCGACATATCTATGAGCCTGAAAGCGAGATAAAAAGATATCAGACTTTGATTAGCGAGTCCAAAACTTCGAAGACTCCCAAACTTCACAGAGAACAGAGCAGACAGTCGCTCACTGACAGGCAGAAAGTGAGGACAGCCGAGAGATGAGGAGGTGGAAGGAGCCGCAAGAATGCTTGTGAAGAGGGAGCCAATTTTGAGACAGGTGTGTGCCGCCCATGTGTGTGTTTTATATGTAGGCACGCATGACTGCTTCCTCCTGCGAGCATTATGTGTGTCCGTGAAGCAGTAATGAAATCTCTTGTCCTCGCGACGTACCGGCGGGTGCACAAATAGAGCATCAATAGCCCCTGGCGATGTTTATCAGACAGCCGCTGCATGTCAGCTCTGCAGATCTGTATCGCAGACACACAGTCTCCTCTTAAGCAGAGGCTCCGTCCTGCACACAATTCTATCTCTGTCTCAGGGATACACACAGCTTTACCTGTATGGAGGATTTTCTCTGGCACGTCCTGCCTCTTTAGTCCACCCAACACACACACACACACACACACACACACAGAGGATATTATGGCCAGGCTTATCAGCAGTCAGAGTTAATCAAACCTTATCTGCAGCCCCTCAACTTCTTATTGGTGGCCGGCAGGAAGAGAATAAGGCAGGTAGGGTTGTTAAATCCTTCATTTAGATGTCAGGCTCATGTTCACTCAGTTAACAGGTAAACAGGCACACCTGTGTGATTGAATGGCATTTAATATGACAGCCTTACATGTTAGTTTGAATAGTTTTAGTTGCCTCCGTCAGCATCAGTTTTTAGGCCTCACTTGTGATTTGTGGAAATCTGCTTGTGTGAGTCAGTGAATGTTGAAGTGGGTTGAAGTGTTTTCACTCTGGTAACCCAACCTCCCAGGTAAACACACCCATGATCACACTGTAGATGTAGAAGACACTTTTACAGCCAGCGTTGCATACAGTGCTCTGACGCTCTGACACATTCCTGTCAAAAGCTCTCTCATGGGCTTCCTGACCACACACATGCTTCAACAGAAGATTAGGCCTTGATATAAAACTAAATGGTCCGCATGGGGGGTGTCAGCAGCCGCTGGGAGGAGCTGATGGGGGTTTGATAACTTCTTGACGTGTTTTTCCCTTTGATTTAATCGCTCTGTGAGGAATAATAACCACAGCCGAGTGATTCTGAGCTGCAGGACTCCTCATCCTGGACCTCAAACTCCTCGGCTCCAGCACCATGCTCCATATTTTGTCACCATAACCTTCTGATAAGATGGTTACAAGCAATATATTGTTTCATTTTCAGGATTTGTAATGTTTGAATGTTATGTGTGCATTGTGTTTATCATTCCAGGTGTCCCGACATGCTCCCTCACATCCACCCCTCCCTCCTCTTAACGCTGCTGCTCCTTCAAGGTCGGCTTACTTATTTTATTACTGTTTTGCATTCACTTTCAGTTGAGGAGTGCCTCTCTGGTATTCAAAGCCTTTGGATCGAGCCCTGATCTAATTAATGTTTGTTAATGTACCCTTATCATTACAAGTGTTTTAAAATAACAGTATTTGAAGAAAAATGTGACGGTACGCAACCTTTCACTCATCTTTAAAGTTAGGTGAGAAGATACGCCGCTCTCATGTCTGTATGGCGGATATGAAACTACAGCCATTAGCCTGTTAGCTTAGGCTAGTGTAAAGACTGGAAATGGAGGGAACCAGCTTTGCTAAAGCTATCCTAGCTCTGTCCAAAGGAAACAAATCCACCTAAAAGTCACTCATAAAAGTCTTTATTTATTTAAAGAAATGACTCAACACTTTGGGATTTAGGCTTGTTTTCTTTTTTCTGAGTGCCAGGCTACATGAAATCATACCACTGTCATGTGCAATCAGTATGATACTAAACCCAGCAGCCAGCTAGCTTAGCCTAGCCTAGCATCAAGACTGGAAACAGCTTCAGCTAGCCTGGCTCTGTCCAAAGGAAACAAAACTTATCAAAAGTCACAAATTTATAAGTTCTTAGGTTATTTTATTTAGGTATTTTGCAACATTTTAGGAAACTAGCTTTTTTAAATGTTTTTTATTTTTTATTTTTATTTTTTACTGTAAATAGGAACTAGTTAGCTTAGCCTAACCTAGCATGAAGACTGAAAGCAGGGAAACAGCTTGCCTGTCCAAAGGAAACACAATCCATTTACCAGCCTCTTCAAAAGCTACTAATTAAAACGTTATATAGTGAGGTATGTTTTCAACATTTTGGGAAATAAGCTGTTGTGCCTAGAGTTGGGCGAGGTGTTTGTTAGCACTTTTCATGACTGTATGGTAAATATGATGCCTCAGCCAGCAGCCAGTTAGCTTAGCCTAGCATAAAGACTGGAAACGGGGAAACAGCCAGCCTACCCTGGCTCTGTTAAAAGAAACTTATTAAAATGTTAATTTATTTAAATAAATGTTAATTTATTTATTTAAAGAAATTGTTAAATATTTCAGGAAATAGCCTATAGGCTTTTCAATTGTTGATTCTACTTCAATAGGCTACAGTACATATGAAACTAAAGCTAGAGCTAGCAGTTAGCATAACCTAGCCTAGTCTAAAGGAAACAAAACACACCCACCAAAATGTTTTAAAAGTAACTGATTAAAATATTAAGTGACTTTCGATATTTTGCCATATCGATAGTTGATAGTGAAATGAAGTCAGTGTTGTGTTCTCACAAAAACAATGAGGTGTCAGTTTGCGCCCTGCGTGTCGGAAAATGTCTGACGCTTAACCGATGCTCCTCTGGTCAACCTGAGACTCTTTACAAGATATTTTACTGCTTAAACCTGTCACGTCTCCAGTGCTGAAGAATTCCCATTATCTTTCCCGTCAAAGTGATTTCCTTCCCCCGGCGCTTAAAATACTGCTCGTTTCCAGTCGTCAAATTTTGCATCGGTTTTATAGCGTACGGTCAGCCGCTCTGTCGGAGCTGAGAGTATCGGTATTTGCCTGAGGGGAGAGGCAGGAGTCGTAGAGCAATATAATCTCTTGAGTTGTTTTCAAAAATGACAGCTTTAGCACCATCTGAAGTATTTATTAGCGGCCATTTAAAGACTTTGAACTTGAGCAAACCAGACTGTTTCACCTTGTCAGGACGCCCCCTTTTTCCTCCTGCGCTGACAGCACAGATAACATGTTGCAAGCGCTCCACCAGCTATATCCATGTAAGCCAGCCTGTCAAATGAAATGTCTCAGAGAGGTAGATACCGATCTTCATCGTAATCTCTGATTTCAAGGGAATACATATCTCCCAGACCACGGTGGGATTAATTAGACACGGACTTTACGTTCACAGACAGTAAAGATACACAGTCACTGTGCCCGAGGCACTTGGCTGAACAGACGGACTTTTTGTTCGGAGCGGTGGGGCCCCGCCGACCATGAGAAAGCAGCTTGCCAAGACTCAAAACTTTCACTGTCAGGAGGACTTTAGAGCCGGGCCGACGTTGGAATTAGGGGCAGATGAAAGGGTCAGGATTGTGTGGGAGCTGAAGTCTCTCGGTTGCAGGTGGTACTTTTCTTTAACGTTCCTGACCTCCTGCCGTTTGCTCCTTTTATTCAATCAATTAACGAGGGAAAGTAAAGTCTGTAAAGCCCTCGATCCTCGATATGCTTGTGAAATGTCTACAAAACTCCTCAAGAAGTAAAAGAAGACACAGGAGCAGGTCTGTGGTAAGGACCTGCAGTGGCACCCTGACTGCAGCCACGCTTGGCAGAGGACCATCTCTCTGTCGGTCAACGTCTCAGGGAGACGCCCGAGAGGTGACACAAGCCAGCTGAACACGTCTCAGCTTGTGTCTCCTCTCCCGACCAACGCTCACTTTCTCCCCCCACGTGTCACCCTCACGCTCACGGCAGATTACAGGCATCAAAGGAAGATTGTCTCAGATTATTCGCCAATAAAAAAAGCAGTAAATTCAGCGCTTGAAGTACATCCAATTATTAGTTGGAGTCTTCATGAGTGAGTTTGCTTCATGTTTGTAAACTCACTCAAGTGCTGCGTCTCCTTGCCGGACGAATGGCCCGTGTGACCCGTCGGGGGTTATCAGGGACAGCAAGAAAGTCACATGTCCCTCTTCGCTCCCTCTCCGGCCTGCACACAGTACGTGTGTCTGAATAGAGCGACGTCCTTTCAGTGAATGGAGCGAAAGAATGGTTTTCTTCACTTGTCCACTCACATTAGCTTTGAATACTTAATTGTCCCTCGCAGAAGAGGTCAAGTGGGAGTCAGTGAACTGTATTCAGGGTCAGACTCTATGTAGTGTGTCGGCCTAACTTCTCTATCTAAATGTTACATGGTGGAGCCATGCCTGTGCGTTACACTGTGTACATACAAGCGTGTGGAGATATCCGGCTAACCTGTGTGTTGTTTTATCTCCCCCAGTCCAGCCGGGCAGCTCGGTGCAGGAGATCCAAACCAGCCATGAGAACATCCTGAAGATCAACTCAGCGGGAGAAAGTGAGCAGACCTTAACCACAAAACATGTTCATCATTCCGAAATGATTAAGAAATGATACACAGGCCTCAGTAAATAAAAAACACAAGCACTCCAATGAACTGAAATCATGATACTCATATTACAGTCCCACAAATTCAGCTCCAGCGCTACAAAACCAGAGCTAGTAAAGAACGAATAAATTGTGATGGTGAAGACAGGAGCCGGTGTTTGGAGGTGACAGACAGACAGACGGCACACTCTCTCTGCCTCTAATGGCCCTCTTCATGATCAGCTGCACATTCTACCATGACAGCAACAACACCGCTGATTATTTAAACCACCTGCGAGTACAAACATGCTGAGGAGAGAGACGGAGGAAGAGTTTGTGCTTGGTAATGGTTTTGCGAGTGAAGAAAATTGAGCCCTGGCATGCTAATGTGGTTTCCTCTTATTATGTCAAGTTGTTATTTTCATCTGCAGCAGCCCATTTGATCACTAACACGGATAATCCCATAATGCTTATATACAGCAATGGAGTAGATGTGCGATGTGTTTAACTCTGCGTGTTTCCATGGGAAGTGATGCAGTGCTCCGCGGCCATGGACATCCTCTTCCTCATGGATGGTTCGTACAGCGTGGGGAAGGGCAGCTTTGAGAGGTCCAAACACTACGCCATCAAACTCTGTCAAGCGCTCGACATCGGACCAGACAAGGTTTGTATTTTTTCTTTTTACTCTTCGTCTCCCTTTTTTCTCTCGTGTCAATCACTATTGATGTGACTCCGCCCTCGAGCAGGTTCGGGTCGGCTTGATTCAGTTTGGTTCCGCTCCTCGGCTGGAGTTCGGCCTGGACTCACACAACACCAAACAAGAGCTGAAGAAGCACATGAAGAAGGTTTCCTACAGGTGTGTTTCTCCTCTTATCTCACCTTCAGATGAATAATGGTTTAAATATTATCTATCATTATTATTATTATTATTATTATTATTATTGTCAGTACGTTGTCAGAAAAATCCGCTACACAGAGAGGTTTTTGAGGGACTTTGCAAGAACAAACAAACATCACAGAAATTTCCATATTGATGTTTATGTAAATACTTTGTACATAAACAGGTCATTAGTAGTATAACATGATGTATATCTATGTTGACAAGTCACATCACCTGAAGCGGATTTAGTTCAAACTAATTCCGAAAAGCAGAAACACACACGTCTACACACTTTTAGAGTGCTACAAACGCTCCCTGGAAAGAAAAAACAAATTAATTTCAGATTAGCGGGCTGCAACACAGGTGGTCACCAGATATTGGATAAGCGCATAAGCCGAGAGAGAGGAAGGTAATTTGGCCAAGTGTGTGTGAGTGTGTGTGTGTGTGTGTGTGTGTGTGTGTGTGTGTCAGTATGTGTGTGTGTGTCTGTGGCGTTCACAGCTTGCAGGCAACCTTTTGGCTCGTCTTCTGGTTTGAAGTGGTTACCCATGTTTTGAACTTATCAGCTGTCGCATCAACTCAAATCAAACTAGTAGCTTAGAGAGTTGAAGTGTAGCAATATGCTAAAGCCAAGACTTCATTTGTTCAACATATATGTTTATTAATGCATTACTGGTTATGTAGTGCTCTGCATCTCTTCCTCTGACCAATAATATGAATAAAATGAATACATACACCTGCAGGAGACAGAGAAGGACTCCCAAAAAGCACTTTAGGATGTAAAGTTGACACAACTTTTAAGAGGATTTAAGGTTCAGTGGTTGAATCCAATTGTAGAAGTAGTTAAAGTAGATTTTTTTTAACGATATAGTGTGTAAGCTTTTAGGAAAATACGGATACACAAACCCGGTGTTGTCTTAAAGATATAATATGTGACATTTCTGCACTAAAATATGTTCAAAGCACATGTTTTATTTTTCTTCTGCACATAAAACAAATGTTTAAAGTGTCAAAGATCCAACTCGTCTAAAATGTGTGTATGCAAATGTATTGTTGGGCACAAAAGAGAAGATTTGCATGCTAAGACATCTGCAGCAGGGAGTTAAGATCGTATTAAAATCCAGCCTGAAGGCCTGCGTGTTGTGTTTTCACTGTATTGTCTTGTAGTTTCAGCGCTCCGAGCAGACGCAGCATTGTTTTCACAGGAAAAATGAGAAAGTTAATATGGTGGCACCCGTCATCATCATTTTAGTTTCAGCACTCCTTTCTTCTTGTAAACTTGAGGCGATCTGTTTTTCTTTGTGTCTCGACTGAAAGAGACTCTCGCTCTGACTGACATTTATGTCTTTTTGAAAAAACATGACAGACTTTAAATGGATTTCTCGAAGCCCTGAGGTGATGAAACGTAGCCAACGCTCAGACAATTTAATGTACGCGTTCTGTCCGGGAATCCAAACAAAATTGATCCATGGTTTACTTTGGCAGTGACATGCGTCAGACTATTGACTCTGCTGGTTTCTGTGGTGCAGAACGTATTCTCTAATTGTTCTTGTTTCAGTAACACTCTTCCAAACTCTGAACCCTCAGGGGAGGCGGCACCCAAACGGGCCTGGCTCTGAAGTACGTGCTCAGGAAAGGTTTCCCAGGCGGTCGTAACTCCTCCGCCGCGGCCCGGATCGCCATCCTCTTATCAGATGGGAAGTCTCAGGGCAACGCGGTGCAGGCGGCTGCTCAGCTCAAAGAGACAGGGGTGGTCCTGTTTGCCGTGGGCCTTCGCTACCCCAGGTGTGTAGTAATAACACATGAAACTTCTTCTCTGTGTTTGCAGTGCAGTCTTTAAAAAAAATGTTCTTCCAGGTGGGAGGAGCTGCACTCTTTGGCCAGTGAGCCGATGGAGAGCCACGTCTTCTTCGCCGAGCACTTCTACGACGCCGTCAACGGCCTGTACACCACGCTGACCACCTTCTCAGTCTGCAACGCCACACCTGCAGGTGGGAGTTCAAGTTCTACTGCACTTCCCTTCATATCCCTGCTTTTACCTCCTCCTTCTCCCTCACAATCCTCCTGTCCTGTTCCTCCAGGCTGTCAGCTGGAGTCGTTCCCCTGTGCGAGGAAGACGCTGGAGACGGTGAAAGAGCTGCAGGGGAATTTCATGTGTTGGAAAGGCTCCAAGGGGTATTCCCCGTACGAGTCTCTCTGCCCGCACTACAGGCAAGTGTTCATCACACTCCTGCATTCTTCTTCACCTTGAAGTCGAAATTACGGTCTTTCTGAGAGGATTCGTTTTGAATTTCCGGACTCTTACAAGAGAAAACCTGTCAGCCTATTTAATGAAACCGGAGACTTCTCATTTCTATATAATTATGATATAAAATGTCGGTAACACCTCATTATACAAGTCTGCAAATTTCATGGTCTGTAGTAGTAAGTAATACATTACTTTGTCATTACAACATTACTAATTAATGTATTTGAAATTTCTCTGATTTCTCTTTAATGCATTCCCTTGAAACTTCTGTCTAACTTCCCCTCAGCAGGCCGCTAGATTGAAGCGAGTTGTTGCAGCTTAATTTCCAACTAGTTTCTGATTAACATCTGCTGACCACGTCATCATACCTTCAAACAAGTGTGCCAGGTGATGAAAGGGAACAGATGCAGGTTTCTGATAAAGGAGGACACCGGGGTAAAAATGTATAACTCTCGTCTTTCATTGCTCAATGAACCGCAAGACTTCATTTGTTCAGCGGGGCACCTCCCATGTGTCAGTGTTAATAAAAACAAGCAAGTGTAATTCTGTCAGACCCTCCCGGGGCCAAATTAAAACGGCCTTTGACAAAATTCATTTCACAGCGCATTGCAGCTTCACCACAGTGAAACGACCCGAAGGCGAGCAGAGCTCACGATCCACAGAGCTATCAAAACTTTTCATTTGAGCATTCTTCTACGATCCTTCTAAGGATTTTTGCCTGTACAACACTTTAAAACACATCTATATTGTCCAATAAATGTGTTTTTTGTGTTTTGCAGGTACAACAAGGTGTACAGGAGACACCAGACAGTCTGCCATCGGACCATCTGTCCAGGTTACAACATTATTCTTTCTCTCTTTTCTTCAGATGTATTTGTGTATGTGTTTGTGTATTCACACTATTCTCTCCACTGTGCTGTAGATCCCTGTGACTCTCAGCCCTGTCTAAATGGTGGCACATGTGTGTCAGAAGGTCCGGATGGTTACCGTTGCGTGTGTCCACCTGGCTATGGAGGAGACCCCCACTGTGGTCCGTACACTGTCTTTATACTAACTGAGAAATTAGACTTTAAAGCAATTTATGAACTAACTCGTCTGCCCGTCCCTCCTCAGCTCCTGCTCTGTCCCTGGACTGCTCTGTGGACTTGCTGTTCCTGGTGGAGGGCTCCGCCACGCTCACCTTGGAAGGCTTCCTCCGCCTCAAGTCCTTCCTAAAGCGCTTCCTGCAGACCGTGATCGGCTCAGACAGCCCCAGCAAAGTCGGCCTTGCGGTGTTCGGCGGAGAGGCCAGAGTCGAGGCCCAGGTGGGCAAGTTCAAAGGGGACTTGAGAGGTCTACTCAAGGCCGTGGATGCCCTTCAACCGATCGGCGGCGAGACCAAGACGGGCCAGGCGCTTCGCTACGTCACGCGTCACGGCTTTGTGAGCGCACCCGTCTTTGCCGACGTCTCAGACGATCTGCCCCGCGTGGTGGTGCTGCTCACTGCCACTCCTGCCGTAGACGAGGTGGTGGAGCCCTCTAAATATGCACGAGACAGAGAGATCTTCCTGATAGGCGTGGGACCGAATTACATGAAGGGACAGCTGAATAATATCACTGGAAATCCTCAGAGGACTATCACCTACTCATCACCTGAGCTCGGTGCCAAGATCCCTGAGCTCAAGGCTAAGATCTGCAGCGTGGATACACAAGGTACTGACCGACAGATAGCCCATTGTTTTGTAATCCTAATCGTTTTGAAGTAAATGTTGATTACACAATGTAACTGTTATAGAATAATAACAGTTACATTGTGTGCACATTGCTGCATATCTTGGCACATTACTGCCACCCTTAAGTCAGTGTAAGAGCGTGAAATCAGTGTCAGAAATGTGTATCTCATCGTATAGACAAACAAAATGGGGACCCACTCTTAAAAAAACGACTCTGTAGCGCCATTAGAGGTCATAAACTGCATCGGGCATCGCAAACATTCCAAATTTCCATCGGGATCCAACATAATTCTTTGTCTGTTTTTGTTCTCCAGGTTGTCTGGGCCAGGCAGTCGACCTTGTGTTTGCCCTTGATGCCTCTGGCGGCGTCGGCCGAGATAACTTCGCCACCCTTCGCGACTTCGTGCGCGGCCTCACCGTCCAGTTCGACATCAACCGCGACGTGGCCCAAGTGGCGCTCGTGGCCTACAGTCGGAGAGCCACCACCGTCTTCAACCTGGACACCCATGACACCGGCTCTGCCATCCTCAAGGCTGTAGCTGTGGCCGACTACATGGGTGGAGTGGCCTCGACGGGCGCTGCTTTACTTCACGTCCACTCCAACGTCCTGACCGTGGCCAAAGGCGCACGGCCCGGAGTCAACAAGGCTGTGGTGGTGGTGACAGACGGCTCAGGCGGCGATGACGCCGCCGTTCCAGCCCAGAAGATAAGAGACAACGGAGTGTCACTGTTTGTGATCGGTATCGGAGATGTGCAGAAAGAGAGGCTGCTGCAGATCGCCGGCTCAGAGGAGCGGATGATCTCGGTGCTGTCTTACGAGGATCTTAAGTACTTTGAGGATGTGGTGGTGCAGATGGTGTGTTCAGGTGAGAACGCAGGGAAATAAATCTCTTAACAGACCTTTCTAGGACAGCTTGCTCTATGGATAGGAATAAGGGATAGATTGTGATTTCATTTCTCCGTTTAAAAATGTTCTTACCTTTTTAAAGAAACAAAAAAGATAGGAAATGATTGGGGAACTGTACAAAATCTGAATGTGTGGACTTTATGTGAAAGCAACCAACTATTTTATTATAAATTTCTTTCTATTAGAGGCTAAACTGCCAGTAAACCTGTGCAAGCCCAACCCATGTATGAACGATGGGACCTGCATGCTGTCCGGAGGGAGCTTCCGCTGTCAGTGCCAAGGCTATGAAGGACCACACTGTGAAACAAGTCAGTATCATTAATGAGCCTTCTTTCTTTATTTTCTTACCTCTCTTATTTTTATTACTTTGTTTTTACCTTCCTTTCCCTTCTTCAGTAATGTCACTATTTATCTAGGAGCTTCTGTATATGACTTTTCCTGTCATTTGTCCGTAGGGAGCAGCAGGCCTTCATCCAGAGGAGACCTCCCGAGGCCTGCTGGTCTCAGGAAGAAGAGCAGGCAGAAGAAGAGCCACCAGGAGCTCCTGCATCACTACAAACTGCACCGCAGGAGGCATGCTGCCTGATAACACCACACACACACACACACACACACACACACACACACACACACACTATACAAAGAAATAACTCACTTACGGACACTTATGAACCGAGGATGTTTGCGGGCACACGGTGGAGTAAAGGGAAAACTAATGCTACTGTTTCAATATTTAAACTTGCATCTCAAAGTGCCTTCAGACTGTATGTACTGTATTTCTACTGCTGTGTTTGTTCTTGTTGAATCTGTCAGCCATCACTGTGCAATTATCTCAACATGGTTTCCGTCTATTCAGACATGTAAACGTATCATATTATATTATAATGTATATCTGTGTCATGATTTTTTAAAATGATTATTTTTTAAGGTCTCATCACCGCAACGTCTTTTCTCCCTCCGACTCAGACTCACAACATCATGTTTGTGCCAAAAAGTGCTTTAAACCAAGTGTTATTTTTAATATATATTATATTTTCTCATTCTTTTTTACAATAGACTACGGAACGAGGTTTGGTAACACTTGATCATAAACAATAATAAATGGTAAAGTTAATGGTTATTTCACTGTTAAACAAATTAAATGCTTTTTAAAACATTTATTAAGCATTTGTTTATTGGAAAGTTGTAACTGATGTTTCTAATTGATATACTGTGTAATTAATCTATAAACTATTTTTTGTTACCAGTGAAATAACAATTAACTAAAGTTTAATTAAAGGTGCAATATGTAAGAATTTTAGTTTAAAACACCCTAAAATTAATTATCATTAACTACAATTATCAACAGAATGTGAATAAATAACAGTTTTGGCTTTATGCTAACAGTGGCTACAGTCGGCAGCAGTTGTTACTCTGGTGATACGCTGCCCCCTAGTGGCCAGTTCTTCTCTACATATTGCACCTTTAACTATAAATTTAACATGATGGTTAATATAAAATGATGCCAAAGGTTTTTTAGATGTTAGAAAGGTGATTGTTTGTTCTCAATAATGAACAAAATTATGTAATAAATATATGTATATATGTATTTCATTACTAGTTACATTAGTGTTGTATAAAAACAGAAAAAAGGCTGTTTTTTTCTTTTACTTTCATCAATATTGGGGAAAAGAGAAAATAATAATGGGACAAATTCCAAAATTCATGATTAGCATAGAGCATCTATGTTTGAGTAAGTTGCCAAGCTCTGAAGTTCTTTATTTGCAATGGCAAGCCATTTACATTACTTTTTAAACCTTTGAAAACATTCGCCAGATGAATATCCTATAATCAAATGAGTCGCCTTCATGAATGCTTTATGACTTCATTAGTGAGAAGCGACTCAGCTGACTCTAATTACCCTGTTAAATTTTAATGTAGCTGGCTTCCAGTGCCTTGTTTGTACAGTGAACCTTGATTCTATTAGCGACAGACCAGCTGGACTGACAGATGTAACATTAAAGGTGCATTATGTAGTTTTGGGGAAGAAATGTTAATCATTGACTGAATTTTTTTTTATGCTTAAACAAACTACATAAACAAACTCTCTTTGTCTTCATGACTGAACAAATCGAATAAACAAACTGATCTTAAAGGACAACACACTTTCATACTGTTTTACTTTGTTTATATGTGGCGGACCCTGCCACCTTTCTAGCATCAAACAGTGTTGTGGGGACCTTATTTTCCTCTGAGAACAGCTTGTTTATTCAGTTATGGAAAAAATAAACATATCGTAGCACTGAGTTTGAATATTGTCTCCAATTCTACAGAGTGCCCCTTTAAAGGAAAAAGGTAAAAAACATCTTCATAAACAAACTTCAAGCCAGTGTTGTTGTCAGTACATTTTTATTTGAATAAAAAGTGCATTTTTAGCTAGCAATACAAGCCAAACGGCTGAATAATGGTGTAAATATATTTACATCTTGGCTACCAGCATATACGAACCAAGCTACAATCTAGAGTGTACAAAATGGCCAATTTCGTAGAGGGTCGTCTCTTGTCTCAAACTTCAGTGGTTTTTTTTAAACGTTTGGCTGTTTTCAAAGTCACCCATTTGTGCATCTTTATCAGGAACAACTTGTTGGACTGGCCAAAATGCTACTACATCAATGTCCTCGCTTTAGCAAATGGAGCAAATACAACTTGAAAAGTCATTGAAGATCATCCAGTGGTATTTGAGAAGACGGCTTGTGCATCTCTCTGATTGGCTCTTTATAGTCTTGGCAAGGAGGCGATGAGGATGAGGGATCCGGAGGGAGTAAGGGAGGATGTTGATGGAAGTGTCTGGTCTGGGTGGAATTGAGAGGTCAAAGGAGTTTGTCTAGGTTTCCTTCTAAGTGGTGGATTTCTTCTCCCACTCCTGTCGATACAAAAGAAGGATGACATTTTGGTATTTTGAGATATGGAAACCAAGAACAGCCTTTTTTAAACATTTTTTAAAATGTTTTCTCACGATAACAGGTCAATTTATCTCGTTCTTTTGTGAAAATGTCTTAAATCAGTTGCTAGTGTTGTCAAGCTGCTATCTATGCATGTTCGCATGGCACTTCTGATCCCCAATAAACATTAAAGTTAGGAAAATAACTTTTTTTCTCATAATAACAAGTTGATTATCTCATCGTCTCGTGATGATAAAGCTCCTTTTCTTGGGATTGATAATTGTGATCTTGAGATAACAGCATTTAAAGAATGATTGCAAGAATTATGGCTGTTCTTGGCTTCTGTATCTGACAGTATGAAGTTTATGTGATCATAACGGTACTGAGATATACTTTCTCAAATATCTATCGTCTCACCTTGGCTTTCTGCAGGACTTTGCCTTTGGTGGCCATTAAGGAGGCAGGTCTGTTCTTTAGCGCGGATGCAGAGTTGACTGGGGAGGCCGGGTCTGCGCTGACGTTGCTGTTGGAGGGTTGGACTGCTGCTGCTGATGATGATGATGATGATGATGATGATGATGATGATACTGTTGATGATGATGATGTCTGGGGAGCAGGGATGGTGGCTGGTTTAGGCTGAGGGTAAAATAGTGGAGAGGTAGTTAGAGAATCTGGCTGAAAGTGTGGAAAGAGATGGATGTTGAACGTTAAAGCCAGTGCACTGACCGTGGGCGTGTCCTGGAGGCTGCTGTCCAGTGTGGTTCCCAGTGTGAAAGGCCCTGACTCCACCTTCTTCAGACTCTCCTTCACTTCTACCAATCGCAGCTCCCCTTCCACCCTGCGGCGCTCAGCCTCCCGACACGCCTCCTCCTTCTGCTTCAGACGGGCCTCTAAAGAGGCCTGCTGCTTGGGATCTGAGGACGACAGACAGCTGTCAGTCACACACATCAGTGTGTATAGGTGCTGTAACACACCACAGGAAGTGAGGTGATGTACCTTGGCAGGCGCTGAGCTCCTCTTTGCATTCCCTCCTCTCCTTCTTCAGGTTGGCCAGAGTGCTCCTCACCTCCTCCCGCTCTTTCTCCAGGCGGTCGCGCTCGTCGATGTAGCGCCGCATGTCCGCCTCTGTGCGGTTCTTGCCCAGTTTCCCTTCCACCGCGCCGGGAGACCCTGGGAATGCATTGTCAAAATTGTATACATTTCAGCTCATAAACAATAACTGATATTAACATGACATTTGCTCAAAGAGAGTCAAAAGACAGAGAAATGTGCACTCCACTGTGCAGCTGTGCCTTTGACTGTAGTGGATGCAGCCTTTCACTAGAGGGCGCCATGGTGATGTAAGATCACACAGGAACTGAAGCAGTGTTGAGGGAAACAGTAAAAGCTGTGTTTACTCACTAAAACTCACTTCTACGACCATTTTCTGCTTCAAGTTGAAAATATACTTTCCAAATATAAAAAAAAAAGGTGTGTGCGCTCTCTCGTCCTCACCTATGGTATGTGCCTTGGGCCGTGCGGGTTTAGGACTGAGAGGGAGCCCAGCAGCAGCCTGCACCGTCGGGCCTTTATGGATCTGGACCCCCGGGGAGTTGAAGGCCTGTGGGATTCCCAGACTGGTCCTCTTGGGGGTCTCCTGGCTTTGGGCTGAGGTCTTGACCAGTTGAGTTTGTGGCTGCGGTGGAGTGGGAGTCGCGGGGCACTCTTGTTCTGGTTTGCTGGTCCCGGAGGTCGAACTCGTTCCATTTGTCACAGGTGTTGAGTCCGGCTCAGTGCGGTTAGTAGAAGTGACCTGGAATCAGTGCGTTAAACAGGGAATTAAAGCACAAATTACTGCGTATAAATGTAATCCAGGAAACATAAATAAGTCATGATTATGTACCTCTTTCACTTGAGATGAGGTGTCCTTCTGCTCCTCTGCTGGGACCGGGGAATGTCTAGAAGTATCTTTGGCAGTGGTGCTTTTAACCCCAGAGGACGTGTGGAGGAAGGAGCGTACAGGGATGAGGTCCAAGTAAATCCTGTTGTCAGCGTCCTCCTCTGTTGCCGCTGAGTCCTTGGTGCCTTGCGTGCACGTCTCATTCTGTTCCTGCAGGTTGTTGTCCTCGCTGTCCGGCAGGCCGCTCTCTTCAGCATCCTGTATAACACCGAAGGAGGAAGTTATGAAACTGGAAAGTGGCCAGATGAAAGTATGTGTAAAAATGAAACTGAAATTGAAAATGATACATGTTTCGACACAGTTCAAAATGGATGCCAGATGGTGGAGTTTGACTGAAACAATCAAAAAATCAAAAATCACTTTTTCTGACCCCTGTGTGCTGTGAACATATCTGACTTGATCTAAAAAAAATCCCACTAAACATGTTTTGCATTCGCTGTGATAATCATCACTTTGTTACATCTGATATTGCGTTGCTTGTTAAATGAGATGCTTGTTAACATTAAAAGGTGCAATATGTAAGAACTGGCCCCCTGTTGAACTCACACTCCCATCCTGCAGGGTCAGCATATCACCAGAGTGGCTAGCTGCCGCTAACTGTATTCTGTTTATGACTGTGGCTACTGTTAGCAGTTCAGCTAACAGTTAGCACAGGTCCTTTGGACCGCTGCCTTGGAAAAAGAGGTATTCATGCCCAGAGCTAGCTGATTAGCATGCTAACTTGAGTAGATATCCCTGCAACAAGATACAAAGACGTCTTCTACATAATGTCAAAACAGGAAAGTGTTAATAATAGCATAACACATTTATTATTAGTTTATAAGACATTTATAAGCACTTATAATAAACATGTTAACAGTTTATAGACTACCTCAGAACATTAACAGCCTAATGAGTTCCTTTTAATTCTTTATGACAGAATTACACGCACATTTATTGCCAACTTACAACTTAGTTATTGTTTCATTGCAAAACCTTTACAGAGCTTTTTTAATTGATTCATTAAGATTAATGCATACTTTATTGTGCATTTATTAACCAAAAAAAGCTCTAAAAAGCAAAATATTAAACACATTTCTCTATAAAAACCAAAAGCGGAACGTACCTCTGGATCAGCTATGGACGCCACATCATCATACAGTTCTTCAGAGTTGTTAGAGATGGTGGGTGGTGTGTCTATGTAGGTGTTTGGCTCTGAATACCTCCTCTGCATCAAGCTAGAGAGACACAAACACACACAGAAACCTGGTTTAAATCATGTGCCTACACACAGCAGTGGGACCAGTGCCTGTTGAAGTTGACTGTATCTCACTAGAAGGAAGTCTTGGCAGCAGTGACGATGCTGGTGATCCTCTCAGCGTTGACGTAGTCGTACGTCAGCTCCTCGGGGTCCGTCTTGTTCCCCGTCTGTGAGAGCAAGAGGCCCAGCCAGTGGCCCATGTCTGCAGACGTCTTAGCCTGAGAGAGAGGAGAGAGGAAGGAGTGGAACAAAGTGCATTCATTACATACCATGTACTTGCGACATCATGCGATTAAAACCCAATTGTGGTTTATATCGCATACCATCTGTCACTTTGTATTAATAAAATGATTGCTACGGCATTAATTCCCAGCAGCATTTCAATATGAATGACCTCTTAAGAACTGAGATCTGAGAAACAGCAAGACATAACAGCTGGTAGGGATAAGAATTAAGGACAATTAAAGTGGAAATAGACAACTTTTATTTTTCAGACTTATAATTATCAAGTAAATACTGATTGCTCAGTATTTTGGCATTAGATTGCCTCACTTCCTCTTTGCTCCTTTGTCTGAGATCCAGGCTGGCCTGTTTCCAGACAGGCTTGATTTACAGAACAAAAGATGGGCGTCTGCTATTGCGCAACAAGTTTCGGGTAGGATTTCTTTTCCCTGGAACTATACGTTTTCATCCCCAGGTAATGATGGGGCAACCAGAGTTACTGTGAAAAACAGCCAACTGTTTTACTCTGCATTCATCAAAGCTCTGAGGTTGAGGTCAAATTGGGGTTCTTACAGTTGATTCTTGCTTTGGACGGTGGCTAGGCTGCTAGCGGTAGCCTAGTAGCCAGAAAACAAACCAGCAGCCGCAGGGAAGCCAGGAAAAGCTCGCGTTAGCAATCTGCCAATAATAATAAGCTACCACTTGGAAACACAATGTGGGGAAAGCTTAATGTTGTCTTGTTTCCACTTTAAAGGTGCATTATGTAGTTTTGAAAACAAATAAAACTGTCAATATTTACAATATTTGCGAGGTAATATTACAAACTCAGAAATAGGTATTTCATATTTTTGCATATAAACAAGCCGTCGATATATTTTTCTCTTCTCTTAAAATGTCCTCATCAAAACTACTAAGAATATAACCAATAATATACTGAATATAAACCTAAGTGGTAACTTAAGAATTGGTGGAATTGTATGAACTGTTACCAACACACGCCGGGTTGACACATATTACTCAGAATTAAAATAGGTCGTCTGTTTTCGGTGGACCTGCTTCGTGAAATCAGAGAAACTCATAACAAGAAAAAAAACAAGCCATAAATGTGTCAGACTGAGCCCTCAAGACTAAACATCAAATTCCATTGCCTATGACCAAATATCCACTGTAGCAGGGTGGTACTGAGAGGCTAATGAAAAAGGGCGTAGCATCGGTCCCTGAAATCCCAGTACACCCACACCCTACACACACACACACACACACATGAACACAAACATGCAGACCACCCTTTGGTGCACACGTATATTACACATGCTCAGTTTGATGTCAGCAGAAAGTGATTTCCATGAGGTCATGTTAGTGTTCAGGGTTCCTATAAGTGGCTGTATACCATTTCTCTTTTGGAGCAATGCTGATGTTTGTTTTTGCCGTTCCAGACATGTTCGACTTCTGGTGTTTTCTCTTACAGAGCAATGCTGAAGTAAGCTGTCATGTGAGGCAAACCACAGCAGATATCGTGGCCTCAACAGCTTCGTCATGCTTGTAACCCACCAGATCGGTCCCTTCAACAGCTGACACCCTTCACTCTGGTTAGAGAGTGTTATACCATTCATTCAGCGGCAGCTGGAGAAATATTTGTTTTACCAAACAACTGTAATTGTATCCAGCTTTTACAGTCATAGCACGATGAAAGTGACTAATAACCTAAATCCAAAACATTTGCAGAGACAGTGGTCGTCTACCTCTAAGGTCGCCAGCTGTGTGCCGTCCATGTCGATCTTAAAGGAGTACAGGTGCTCGGGGCTGGGGTCGGGCAGAACGCTGCAGCCCTCCAGCGTCACAGCTGGCTGGCTCACTTTGTTCTTGCCCTTGTCCTGGTAAAACCACAGCTGCCCGTTCTTGATTAGACACCAGCAGGTCCGCCATTGGCTGTTCACCAACACGTTGAGGTAGCCTGGCAGAGGAAAGGAAAGGTAATGTAACCATGAGGTACCTGTTTCTCTTAGCATCTCATACTGTGTTGTTTTGTGCGAGCAAAAACAAGTTCCAAGGCCAGTAGACCTCACCAGTGGTCACCTCTAGCCGTGTTTCCACTGCAGGAACTTTCCCCAGGGACTATTGGAGGAACTCTGGAGGACCAGGGTGTAAATTAAGTTCTGGAGACTTTATTTTACCCCCCAAAAAGTCCCTGCTTGAGGCCATCTTTTTATAAAATCTGCGGCTGCAAACCATTTTTTTTTTTTTTCTTTGCACTTCGACACATCAGCGTGGAGTTAGAGAAGAAAGTATATGACGGATGGATCCATGATCATTGTTGTTTGCATAGGCACGCACAAAAATGAAATGTGTGAAAACACCTTCACAAGTCTTCAGACCGCAGTGGAAACTCAGATGACAACAGGCTGAACCTTCTTGAAAGTATTTCCTGGAGTCTGACTGTGTCCATTTCAGCATTTTGCTAACGAGATTCTTGTTTGAAGGATATTTTTTCTGGTGGAAGTGGCGTGATGTGGATAAATTCTTGAAAAACCCATCAATAAACGACTTATTTCAGGTGGTAAAGCAATACTAAAGAAGTGCACCTGAGTGACATTTAGTACACGCTTCAGTAGATCTCTGCTCACCTGAGGTGTCCACACATTTCTCTGGGCTCTCTAACAAGGACGTTTTCTTCTTGCCGATGTTCATGAGGTTGCTGAACTTCAAACCTGCGCCGTATTTTTTCTTCACTGTGAAGAGAAGGAGGAGAAGAAAGTTTTAATGATGCTCGCAGCAGCAGCATGCGCCTAAACCCATATTTGTGGACTGGAGTAATGACTCACCATCTTTGTTTTCGGGAGTCTCAGCGTGGCTGTCGGTGCTGCTGCCGCTCTCTGACGCCACCGAGTGTCTCTCGCTCAGCTCTCCCTGGAAGTAAACAGCAACATTTGAGTCATTCCTGAAAAATTCCGGTTGCAAAGTTGTCTGCTTATAGAACGACAGGTACTCTAAAGCATGAACGTTCAAAGCAAGTCCACCTTTGTACAAATGAGCCTCGGCGAGTCGGACGCAGAGTGCTGGGAGTCACAGTTTTCGGCTGGTTTGGGACTGATCTCCTGAATCACCTAATGAACGAAGAGCAGGTTGATTAATGACATCATCAAAACTGCACAATTCTTCTGAAACTTCAGCTAAGTTGAGTAATAAACCTGCTCCACTAGCATTTATTGGAATGGCTTACCCTCAGCCACTGCTCTGTCTGCTCCTTGCTCTGCAGAGCCAGCACGATGGCCTCTCCTCCCACAGGTACGATCTTCAGTTTGTGCTCTTTCCTCTTCAGCTGCTTCTCCTTGTAGACAACGCTGCAGCCCAGCAGACTCACATCCAGCAGAGGTGTCTGCTCCTTGGAGCTCTTATAGCACTGAGAGAGACAGAGATAATGTTAACTTTGCAATTTTACAGTACGAGGGACGACTGTAGGCACCAGTTTGTGGTAGCGTGTGGTGTCTTTGCAGTGAATTATTTGCTGTTTAATAAATATCAGTAATAAATTAAAGCTGCAAGCAGCGATGAACGGGCCCTCGCAGGCCACGCGGGTCGGGCCGTGCTGCTGGCGGGGCGTGCTCCTTACCCGGACCCATTGCCCCGTTATTGTGCGCGCATGTCTTAACTGATAGCCAAAAAGCGGTTATGTGTTGATAATAGCGCCACCTGCTGGTGATTTTTGGTGTGTGAGTTACAGATGGCAGTCTATACCACCCCAATCAGTTTCATATCCATAAGTGTTATGGTGTGGGCACAGTGCCAATTATAAAATGAAACTGCCACCAGAGCGCCACCTAGTGTCAGATCGGTAACACCTTCGTCAGCTGTCCTCAGGAGGCCATTGGCAATGAGTGTACCAAGTTTCGTGTTAAGTCGACCAACTGACGTCGAGATATAAAATACTTCAATTTAAATAGCGCCACCTAGTGATCATGGGCCAAGATTTTACACAGAGCCTTAGGGGCTCATGGGGAAGTAGTGTCCTCAGTTTCATGTCATTTGGACACACCAATGTGGAGATATGCAACACTTCCTGTTTTGACCCGAATCCACAGGAAGTTGTTATTTAATAACTTGAGTATTCTTTGGCGTATCAAAATTCTTTTAATAACTTTTTGTCAGAAGGGTCCACTGATGCTGTGTGCAAAGTTTGGTGAAAATCGGTGAAATTGCCTGGGAGGAGTTCGAAAAAGTAGGTTTGTGACATTTCGCGAGCTAGCGAAAAAAAACGCTAGGCGCAAATGGGCGTGGCCTATATCAGGAGATTCAGCAAGATTCACTGAACGTGTGGATATAAGGTTTTTGAATGTGCGACAAAGTATGTGGGAGTTATTAGGCAAAAATGGTTTGTGTTGATGATAGCGCCACCTGCTGGTCATTTTTGGTGTGTGAGTTACAGGGGCCAGTCTATACCACCCCTATGAATTTCATATCCATAAGTGTTATGGTGTGGGCACAGTGCCAAATATAAAATGAAACTGCCACCAGAGCGCCACCTAGTGTCAGATCACTAACCCCTTTGTCAGCTGTCATCAGGAGGGCAGTGGCAATGAGTGTAACAAGTTTTGTGTTCATCCGACCAACCGATGTCGAGATATAAAATTCTTCAATTTAAATAGCGCCACCTACTTGTCATCACCCAAAATTTCGCACAGAGCCTTTGGGCCTCATGAGCAAGTAGTATCCTGAGTTTCACGTCATTTGGACAAACCAATGTGAAGATATGCAACACTTCCTGTTTGGAAAGAAATCTGCAGGAACTTGTTATTTAATAACTTGAGTATTTCTTGGAATATCACAATTCTTTTAATAACTTTTTGTCAGGAGGGTCCACAGATGCTGTGTGTAAAGTTTGGTGCAAATTGGTGACATTGCCTGGGAGGAGTTCGAAAAAGTAGGTTTGCGACATTTCGCGAGCTACTGAAAAAAACGCAAAGCAGAAATGGGCGTGGCCTATATCAGGAGATTCAGCACAATTCACTGAACGCGTGGATATAAGGTTTTTGAAGGTGCGACAAAGTATGTGGGAGTTATTAGCCAAAACGTACTTACATTGATAATAGCGCCACCTAGTGGTGCACGTTCACAACAACAACAGATTATAAAATTTTTCGCCAAGCCCACTGACTTTGCCAAATAAAATCGACTTTTCATTCACATTCAGGCAGTGAAAAATGCCATCATTTTGGACGAAGGAATAAAATAATAATAATAATAATAATAATAATCATTGCAATTACAATAGGGACCTCGCAGGTTCCCTGCTCGGGCCCTAATGAAGCAAAGCAGTCTTTTGTATTCATTCCCAAATCCATGCTGTTCAGGCCGTCATGTTCTGTACTGGGACAGTTTTGATTTCTTGTGGATTATTCCATGTTTTTTGTAACACGGTGTATAAACATTTACACATCCTGATATAACACGAGCCGTGATTAATATGGTTACAAGGACCACACCTTAGGCCAGTGGGCCAACAGCAACTATTATTAAAAGGCTTTTGATGATGAGGAAGTGAACCAAGCAAGTCATACGCAAACAGAAATAATACAGTTAAAACAGGTTGTACTGGTACCTTTGAAAGCCGTGTCGTCGGACCAGAAAATAATTTTAACAACAGATATTTGACATGTTTGATTACATTAAGAGAACAGTTGAACATTATGGTAAACAGGCGTATTCGCTTTATTTCTGGGAGCCAAACGATGTGGCCTACGCGTGTTATTTATGGAGCTAGCGTCAGGAGGTCATTGGCCAAGCTAGCATAACGATTAGGTCTTAAAAAAAAAAAAAAACAGTAATATACAAACTATTTTTGTGTATATGGTGTGCTGTAGCAATTTCTTGATGAACCCTAGTTTATTTATCTGTCCAGTGCATTTGCTGCCTGGTACTCCGAGACATTGGCTAATAATGCCCGGCTAATGTTGTTGCTAATAAAAAAGTTGCAGGAAGTAACTCCCCCCGAAACCACAAATCATTTTTACGTTGTAGTATTTATATAAATGCCAAAAAAAGTGTATTTTTGAACACTGGAGAGAGCCAGGCTAGCTGTTTTACTCTGCTTCTCGTGTTTACGCTGAATGCTATTCGCCTTAGCGCTCTAGCTCTGTACTTCAGTGTGCGTTAACTGAATTTTTGGCCACTTGGGGGCAGCGCCACACACTGTAAACCCGGCTGCTGGCTGGTCCACTTTCTTCACCAGCAGGTCGCTTACATTGTCTGCCATTCTGTGCTGGGCAGCTAGCTTAGCCTACAGTATGTTTATCAGAGATTTGCTGCCCTTTTCATACATGTAGTCACTTTCCTCACTGTAAATATAAAGTGTAGGTTAAAGCTAGCCTTACTGAACAGCTATGAGAGTTTCTTAAATGTTTAAATAGTCTTCTAAGTTTCCCAGTCACAGTTCGAGGATTGTGCATTTTGCCTCCATGGCATGGGCGACCTTCTTTCTCAGCCCACATGAGTAGAAAACCATAATAGACCATCCTACTACTACATTTATTTACAGGTTGATTTAATGGATTTATATTTTCCACTCTAAAAATAAGTGGCAAAACGAGGACAACTTGTGCCAGCTGGACATGGGCTATGAAATGTATTTTGAGGATTTGTTTATTTTAACATTTTTCCATGTTGAGTTACATAAAACTGCTATAATTACAAACACAATACAAACAAATCCTTCTGTTCATAACACCCTCTGTGCTTGTGACCGTGACTGTTGCACACCACACTTTGATTCAGATTTTCACACAGTCTTGTACCCACCAGCAGGCGATGGTCTTTGATGACACACAGCTGTTTGGCCCACTGGCCCAGCCACTTCTTCCTCCACAGGAAGGCACAGATGCGGGCGTCCTTCATCAGCTCGATGGACGCCTCGGCTGACGGCCACTGGTGCTGCGCTGACGGCGACTTTCCTCTGGTCACCACCTCCTCCTCATCGTAGGACTCGTATGAACTGCTTACCGCTTCCCCGTCATCTGAGAAACAAAAATCAGAAACTCGATGCTGTCACTGGAGAAACTGAAACATCTAAAGGTCACAAGGGGGGGATTAAATGGCATGAGTAGCAGCGATACACGTTACACTGTTAAATGAGTTTGAGGGGCCGATGATGTCAATGATTTCTTGATATTGATGACCTTCTTGAGTGGGAGGGAATCTTCTTGCAACAGTCAGGCTGCAAATAAGCCGTTAAAGGATTGATGACGATGGTGACAGACAAAAGATACCGAGATATGATGCAAAGGAAAACAGGAAGTTGATAAGATGGGACTTGAAATTTAGTTGTCTGTCTGCATGCAAGGATATGGTCATGCTGGACAACGAGGACTGGAGGACATGCCGATCGGGCCGTGCACATTCTGGCTCATGCCTCAAACAAGTGCAGGACCAAGACATGCCGTGCATAAACACACACAACCAGTGATAGAGAGGTAGCTACCCCTGTTGATAACAGCATACACCACACTGTCAGAGCTGTGCACTCGCATCCAGGGCCCTGAGAGGAGGCCAAAACGTGGAGAAGAAGAAGAAGAAGAAGAAGAAGAAGAAGAAGAAGAACGTGAAGAAGAAGAAGAAGAAGAAGTTTGGAAGATCGCAAGAAAGTCAGGAGGGAAAATATCTATTTTTATATGTATAGAAAAGATAAATGTATAAAAATCTTTACGAATTGCAGCACATGACAACAATAAAGGGTCATTGCTTATTTTTTTTGTAAATGTTTTTAGCATTCAACCTACACACGTAACATTCTCAGCAACAGGACACCAAATTAAGTCGTTTAATTAGTCCACTTTTCCAAAATCCATGACAAGTCTTCTGGCTTTTACGCAAAACTACGCATGAGGATGCATGAAAATGTATCCTCATCATAATGTGTCATTACTCGCCAATAACTAAAGGTATGTTTCTTGCTTACGTCAGAGATGATCAGGTGAGGTTGTGTAAACAATAACATGCATCCTCTGACACGCATCTATATTCTCAGTGGCTGTGCTATAATGATAAATTTATTTAAATTTACCACAGCCAGACATATGGTGTATGTCTTGCGGTGCAAGAAACCGCTTTCTCAGAAAACCTGATATTTTTCCTGTAAAGAGTACGTCACTTTAATGTCAGCCTGTTTCTATTATGGTTAACAGCTTAAAGGTTTGGGTTTTCTAAAGAACAGACACAGCAGAGCTGTTGATTATGCTGATATGTTTGTCACGCACACCACTCTTTGGTTTTGGTTGGAACTTACTGTTAACACGTATATGAACAGCGAGATACCACTTTTATTTTCAAGAAAAGCAGCGGTGGAAAGACCTTTACATTTACTTAAGTGCTGTTTTTAGGTATTTGTACTTCCTTTACTTGCAAACTTTCTTTTTTGGCTAATTTAAACTTCTACCCCAAAACAATAATATGAAATATAATCAACAAATTAATTATGATGTAATATTATAATAAAATAAACTGTATTAATCCCTGAGGGGAAATTCGCTACCTAGCAGATAAAAAATACAAAGTACTTAAACCACCTTTACCAGCTTCAACATTAAAGTGATAAACATGTGATTGTGATTATAATCCAATAATATAATATTCTTAAATGGGCCATTCTGCACAATAAGTACTTAATTGAAGTATATTTTCATGTTAGGTGTGTGTTAGGCATTAGGACCAACCATAATTAATGTGCAGAAACATCCAATCTTCTCGCTGATGGTCTTGTTTTCTTATTTAAGTGAGTAAAAGTTTAATGCTTGACTTCTACACTGTGGTATTGCTTCTTAACTACAAGATCTTAGTACTTCTTTCCACCGCTGAAGGAAAGGATTCCACGGTTTACCTGGTGAACCACCAGCTTTTCCATGACACAGCCTGAAATGACGTTCGTCAAACATGAGGAACTCCTCTTCACAGGAATGCCTCTTTCGCAACACAACTGCAGCGTATCAAGTGCTGAATCAAGCAATCCTTCAGCTGGTTTGCTGTGAATAGTCTGAGCCAGGGCTATTTAATTACAAATTCCAGGAAATGAACATGAGCCAGACATTTTCAACAGCTTATTTCAAGCTTTTTTTTTTTTTTTTGAAGCTTTTGGTAATGACTAATTCTAACTCTTACTTCTCTGAATTTTGACTTTTGAAACTGCAAAAACAGAATAAAAAGGGAGCTGTAAGTGTGCAGAATCATACCAAGCATCAACAACAATAAAGGTCACATCTGACCCACTATATATTCTCTATAAAGCTTACATGTTTTGTCATATATCAGATTTATGTATGCTGGGCCACTCGGAGCTCGTCCAGCTTCTGAGCTGCCAGTTCTTACCATTGAAAGCTTCCCCATAGGGCTGAGCCTCCTCGTAGTAACTCTCCGAGGTGTCTATGCAGGCTGGAGCGGGGACTACAGGTAAGGGGAACGGCTCCCGACCAGCCACGCCCTGACAAACGGGAGAAGGATGGAGGAAAAAGAGAGAGAGGGGTTAGGGAATTTATCAATCCACACTCACACACACAGTATCGACATGTAAACCTCCCCCCAGGTTGGACATGTGTCTAATCCAGCTGTGTCGTCGGGACTAAGTAGGGAATTCCTCATGTAACCAATCCTCGTCTGACCCGAGAGAGTTACACGCCTGCCTTCGGGGAAGCGTGTATGTGTATGAGCATGGAAAAGAGAGGGAGAGCATGTATGTTTGTGTGTGTGTGTGTCTGTTCGGTGTGTGGGCCCTGTGGCTTTCCTGAAATCAATCAGCAGTCTGGCTTCACTTCTGTCTTTCTTCTCATCTCCTGTGTGGTACCGACCGTCTGTCTACCCCTTCCAATACTGCTGGAAACTACCAGACTCTCTGCTGCATGGCTGCTTGAATAAGACTCATTCATTCAGAACATCTCTATTACTTTTGCAATGAGCTAAAGTCAGTTAATGGGCACCACATTCAACTGTCATCACAGGAGTGTTTAGGGTGAAGCCACGTACAGCTGAAGCTATACTCCACTACTATATGTCATTTTCTACACGTTTTTTTCGCTTTAACTTAGCATTATGAAGCCTTAAACCTCACCAAGGAGACCATTAAACTGAAGGATACCTTTCAACATCTGTAAAATGGCAACAAGGTTTATGACTCATATCTTTTAAGGTGTCACACATCCACACACGTGGTCATTGTTGAAAATTCTGCAGAAATTTGTGAGAAAACTGTGTCAGATAAAGTATTAAAATGTTTCAGGGATACAGTCACACCTTGTCAGACAAACACAGTTCTCTGGAATTGTGAAATGGCTGACAACAGCTTTTCTGTTACCAAGTACAGGATGATAAACGTCTATTCATCACACCCACGTACACCTTCCTCTCTGTGGGAATCCCATCATCAGATGTTGATATTTCTGGCGTTTAAAGCTCACCGTCTGTGCTGACCAGAATGACTTTCGTAACGGAAATGCATTCTTTATCTCCTCGACCTGTGATCACAAGTCTCAAGCTATCTCACATCTATGGTGGCAGGCAGGAGATGGCAGATATGCATGTTTTTGTCATAGTACATACTAGAAGAAGACAGCGATCTCTGCATTCTTTCCAGTGGTAGAGAGAGAAAAATGAAGCACAGAGATAGGTGATATCCTTCTAGGGATAAAGAAGGAGGGGAAAACATACAGGCTGAGACACCTGAGGGCACAGCTCGTATATTCATATCGCAACAGTCTGATGGTGCTGAATATAGCTTTAAAAAGTTTTCTCAAGTGAACTCTATGAAACCCTACGAGTTAGGGGACATAAAGCGATTTCTTAACTATGTCTGACGTTTCCTCCCACCACTGATCCGAACACGCTGTTTTCCTTCATTTTCCTTGAGATTCCCCCAAGGCTGTCACATTCTCTGCAAGATCACAGAAATATGAAATATAGCCCTTGAGCAAAGGAGCCGCATATATCATTGCGAGCAGCGCCTGAGGGAGGATGGCTCCGCGGAAAAAGTGCGCGCGTTCACAAAGTTGAACATCTTGTCAGATCAGAGTTCGGTTAATTGAGGGCGGGGAGCAGCTGATCAGAACTGCTCAGTTTCTCTTTGGTGTTTGATAGAGAAGAAGCTATTCCCTCCATGCAATAACCGGGGAAATTGACTTTGGGAGTTTAATCATGTTTGGTGTGTAGCAATGGTTAATCTCTATAAAAGGAAAATGAGCAAAATTAAAGAGGAAAGAGGCAGTAAAATGTGGCGGTTACCAGCCTGTGGTGGGTCTTCAGATAGTCGTGCTTCAGTTAAGTCTTAGAGAACAACAAAATACTGAAAAACAAATCACATTTGTCTGTTTGTATAAAACTGATCATTTCTGATGTGGGCTGTCGAAGATCCCAGAAAACAGGGGAATCCCCTGTTTGCGAGCCCTTTTTCCCACCATATCGCATCAGTGAGCTGACACGTTTCCAGTAACGCATAGCAGATGCCGAAGTCTGTCAAAATAACTGGCGTCATGTTCGACGCACCAGCACATACTCACAGCGACGATGACTTGTCTGTGTGATTAGCCAGAAAGTGGAGGACAAGGATCCACGGAGAAGAAGTGTGTGGGACAGACAGAGATGTTATCACTGCGGTTTGTAGGAGTCTTACATCAGTTTCACATTTTGGAGCTGTTGAGGATTTTCCGTAATGCAAGTATCAGCAAATACAAATGTCAGGATGTTTTATGAGTCACATTTCTCTCTCCAAAATGATGCAAACATGTGAAAGTACTTTGAAAAAAAGGAATGTGACTAAATGTAAACTGAGAGGCTACACTTGACTTTGACTTATCATTTCCTTTACAGCACTTAAATATATAATATGTAGCAATTCTTGCATCAAAAACAACTTTATTCTATATTTTGTTGAGTCATGTACTCGCACTATCTCAACGTTTTCAACCATGTTAAGAACCAGAGAAAATGCTTATGTTTTTTGCGTTTCATTTGGGCGCCTGTTGCTACAACTTACAGGAGAGAGTCAGAAAGTGAGGAGGGAAGTCGGCAAAAGTGACTTAACATAACGTGAATGAAACTCTAACACATTACCTCATCCATGAGCATATGCTCATGAGTCACGTCAAATAGATTGTCATCAGCATTGCCGAGAATACAACAACAACTACCATGAACCCGTGAACTCAACTTCCACTCACGTCTTTTCCTTTGCTTTGATTGAGAGCCCCCTAGTGGCAGAAATTACACCCTGTGCCTTTAAAGTAGCTACTACCTGGGCTAAGCATACATTTTTATGCTTTTTTTCCGGGTTTTAAAGACAAATTGTTGACATTTCACCTCTTTCTGAATGATCCTCAACTGGAAAGATAACGGATAGTGAAAATCCAGAGGGACACAGCCATATTTTGATGTAGAACAACGTATTTGATAACCTGTTAGCTCTCGACCACTTTGTAGCTTACATAACTGTTTGGTAGTATTAAATTAACTCTAAAATATCAACAGACATCTTGGACACTTTAATTTATGCCTGGAAGTAAAACACACTAGATGTAATCAAACGACTGCTAACGTTAAAGTCAATGGGCCACCAAATCTGTCAAGTTTTTCACTATCCATCATCCTTCCAGTTGCTGATCAATCGCAAAGTGGTGAAAAGATAACAATTGTCAGATCCCCTATGTTTACATGACTTCTAACTTGGAGTACAGCGACATCACACTATCCCAGCATTAGAGCTTTTTCACCCTGACCACGACCTCATGGCCGCCACGTGAATCTGGCCTATTTATCCAAGCAATTCAGCCATAACGTAAACAACTTACCGCCTTTGGATGCTGGGTTGCACACAGACAGACCCTTTTAGCACGACAAAACAAAGGAGCCCCATAAATACTTTAAATAAGTCCGGGGGACAGCATTACACTTCATTGGCTTTTTCAGACGAGGGCCCAGTCTAAAGTCCTGATACAGAGCAAGATGGACGATGCCATGAATCACGGAGGAGCAGAGTGGAATCAAGCCAGTTTCACAATAATGGAAATAAACAAGCCTTTGGATCAAGGGATCCAATAAAATATATGTCACTGAGTTTAACATAGGCCGAATACTTGTAGATTAATAGTAGAGCTCTTTGATGATGACAAACTAGTTAATTGAAATGATAAAAGATTAAAAAAACAACCTATAGGGATTAATAGTAATTACAGAAGTATTTATTTGATAAACAATAACAATAACAAGTTGCAACACAGCATGTTATGTCATTTCGTGGTTTCGATTTGACCACAAACTGGCTTAAATCTATTTGAATGACCATTATTGAGATTCCTCAGCGAGCGTATGACCCCGGAAGTAAGAGAGACAGCTACAAACGCTCAAGGGCTGACGGGGACGTCGTAAGGCGAAGTGATCCTTCTGAGAAAACGACCATAAAGTGTAGCGCACGCACGCACACACACAGTGTAAACCGCTCCACAGTGAAAGAAAAACAGCAGCCCAGGCATCTGTTATTAATTAAAACAAAGAGCCAGGCATTCCAGAGCAGCAGCAGCAGCAGCCCCCCGGACCGCCCACCCACCCTTATCTCTATCTTCTTTCTCTTTCTCTCTCAGTTTCAAAAAAAAATTAAATCTGTCTAAGGAGGAGCACAGCGAGCCGTTCCACAGAACAGCTGGACTGATATTAAACAGAGAAGGAGAGGGGACATGCCAGGTGTAACTCTTTTCTACCAGAAGAGTTTGCAATCGCTCCAGTCACTTCAACCCCTTCCTTTCACTTCCCACACACACACACACACACATCCTCACCACAGAAACATTGGGCAGAAGGAATGGATCGAGGAGTCAGAGCATAAATAACAAGGCAAGGAGAAGGGGTGGCGGAGGAGGAACAGGGGTGTGGTGGAGGGGGCTTTGAGTAAAGAGTGGGAAAATGAGCCCAAAAAACGAACGAGTCAGAGGAACATGGAAAATCCCTGGTTCCCATGCCAAGAATCTGGCACACTGGAAACACACACACACACACACTCACACACAGAGAAGCCTGCTGGGAGCTCAGAGCAGAGGAGAAGGTAGTGATAAAAATAATCAGAGTGGCTCAGCTTCGGGAAGCCAGATTGGGGAGAACTCTCTGGGCTTTTTGTTATCTCTCTGACACTTGTAACATATTTTCTTTTGGGTCAGAAACACCTATGTAGGATGAAAAGTCTTCTAATTATATTTGAAACAGCTGCGTTGCATTGTGGGAAGCAGAAACAACTCACATGATCGTGCACATATTTATTTTTCCATTATCTTGTCTTCTTGGGAACACTTTAACCTCTCATCTTTTTGGTTGCAGATTTTAGTTTTTCCTCTATTGTGTGTGGAAATGTTTACAAGTAAGTAACCAATTTTAAGTATGATATAATATAATAAGAAAAAGTTAAAAAAACAAAGAAAATACACGTGTTTAAGACTGAAATACTCATGTTAACCAAACTGGATTTAAAGGGGCAAAAGCTGGAAGACAATCATGAATAATTCAGCAAACACTTAAGCAAACCAGTTATATTGCGGTTATGATAATCACCACTTGCCTGCAGCCACATTACCGCTTACTGTGCATGTCAACAGTTTTCCTTTCCCTGCCTGACGCTTGCGAGTGGCCCAGCTGCTATCTATAGCACCGCTCTATTTTCAGACCATGCAGACGGGACGCAATGGAACCCTCACAAACCTTTATTTACCGTCCACTTCTGGGGAAAAAATGCCTCATCTACACCCGAGGCGCACACTGTCTTGTCACTTGAGAGCCTGTTTTAGCAAGAGAAAAGATCCGGGGTTTAAGAGATCATGGAAGCGCCTGAAGGCATGGGAGTCACCCGGGATATTCATGCCGAGAATGCGACCCAAGATCGGGAGCAACAGGCAGGCTGGGTGAGAGTGAGGGTGGAGCAGAGCTGGTTCACCGTGGAGCGGGCCTTGCTGACGAGTTACAGCAACTACTTCTGCGCTCTCTTCCACTCTGGGATGGTAGAAAGTCACCAGGACGAGCTGCACCTGAAGGGAGGGGTGCGTGCGAGGGGTTTCCTCATCGCCCTCGCCGTCTGCAGGGGCGAGATTCCCACTATCACCGATCCCGATGAGCTCGTCGAAGCCGTCGAGTGCGCCGCTTTCCTGCAGGTTGCGTGTTTGGTGCATTATCTTTGCGACATTATCGACTCGGACAACTGCCTCTTGCTTTACCACGCTGCCTCCATCTTTGGGGTGCAAGCGCTCTTTCACAAGGCGGCTCTTTTCCTTTGTGACGCTTTCGACGATCTGAAGGAAGCGGCAGAGAGCGCGATTCCTGAAGAACTTATTGAATACTCTCAATCGTTGTCTCCTACTTCCTATATTGCTATAGGCACACACTCGCCTTCGATGGAGCTGCTGCACGACTCCTTCAGAGTTGTTTGCTACCTTGACGAAAAAGAGGGAGAGTGGAAGCATCTGACGAACCTCCCAACTCTCTGTAGCACCTCCATGGCCGGAGTGGCGGTGCTTGACAATCGACTGTACATTGTTGGGGGAGTTTATGGTTATGGCAAGGACACAGTGGATGCCAGCTTCTGCTACAACCCTGAATCAGGGGTTTGGACTGCTCTTCCAGGTCCCCAGCAACCAAGATTTGACTTCACCCTGCTGGGGCACGATGGACGACTGTACGCCATTGGCGGAGAATTCCAAAAACGGACCATTTCCACGGGAGAGACTTACGACGTTGAGAAGCAAGAGTGGACGTTTATACAACACGCACCGAGGCCTGTGGCGTCCGTCGCTTGTGCTGTGGCAAGACGGCGGATGTTTGTTTGCTTCTGGAAACCACCAGACACCACAGATATCTACGAGTACATACCAGTGAAAGATGTGTGGAAACTTGAAACAACGATGATCAAACCTCAAAGCTACGGCCACTGCATGGCGGCTCACAGGGACAATCTGTACGTGATGCGCAACGGGCCTTGCGACGACTTCCTGCGCTGTCTGATGGACTGCTACAACATCACGACGGGCCAGTGGACAGCCATGCCCGGACACTACATCAACAGCAAGGGGGCGCTGTTCACCGCGATGATAAGAGGCGACTCCGTGTTCACTGTTAAACACATGCTGACGCTTGAATACGCCATCGCCGGGAACGTATGGAAGCCCCGCAGGCAGATGAAGGGGTTTCCAAAGAGCGGTTCACTGTGGACGTGTTTACTCAGGCTTCCCAAGGCGGGACCAGTTACACCACAGCTGGGTGCAGAAGGGAAGGAAGAAGAAATGTCTTTGCCAGACACATCTGAGGGACTTGTGGAAGCTGTACCACAACTGTGAAAAACCTGAAAAACAATGCCACGTTTTTAAGGGGAAAAGTCTAAGAATAAAAACTCTGGCGATTGCAAAGTGACACGAATGTTCCTCGTTTCAGTGCCTTCACTTTCACATGCACTCACGCTCGCGCACGTGCTGACACTAAGCATTTGTTCTGATTAGCAACAGCTGCTACTGTAGTTTATATTAGAGGGAGGCCACTGTGCATGTGTTTGTGTGTGTGTGTGTGTGTGCAAAGTTCAAAGGCACTGACGGGATGTTCTAAACCCCTCGTTCGACGTTTTTCCTGAAGTCACACTGGGCCAATTCAGGAGCCACCGGCCTCCCAGTCGACATAAAACACACCGCAGCCCTCTCACACACTCTCGGATACTCACTTCCACAGGTTTCTTGCCCCGTGAGTGATTAAATACCTGTTTCTGTGGGAGAATATGTTTCACATAGCGTCAGGGTTGTGACTCTGAGGGTTGTGGGAAATGCTTTTGGCTTGTATGACCACAGACTGCATTTCTTCTAGTATATTAAAAAACAATTTCTCTGGCAACATGTGATATCAATCCATACTTTATGCTCATCTGTATTTTTTGCAACTTACTGTCATTTTAAAGGGGCACTGTGTAGTTTTGCAGAAAACATTTGAACTCAGAATTTTAATATTGGCAATATTTACGAGGCAATAATACAAACTCAGAAATATTTATTTTTTTCCATAACTGAATAAACAAGCTGTTCTCTGAGGAAAATAAGGTTTGAAGCTAGAAAGGTGGCAGGGTCCGCCAAATCTAAACAAAGTAAAACAGTATGACATTCTGTGGTCCCTTAAGGTCAGTATGTTTATTCAGTTTATTCAGTCATAAAAGCAAAGAGAGTTTGTTTTATTATGTGTATTTAGGCATAAATAATCAGTCAATTTAAACATGTCTTCCCTAAAACTACATACTGCACCTTTAAGTTGGAATTTGTCTTTGGGCTCCTTCTTTATACTGCTGAATATTATACTTTCCACTGAACTTTCCCATGTACTTTATCAAGTTCAGCAGCCCCACTGGGGTCAATTATGCTATTACCATTCCCGTCACAGTGGCAGAGGCTCACCAAGCAGTGTGTGTTAAGCCAAATCATTTCACATGATAATCCGCTCTAATGAAATCGAGCTGGTAATCACTTACTGCTCTGGGGGGCGGCAGGTCGGGAAGGCTCTTCTGTGGGACGGGGACATATTTTCCTGCTTTTCCATTGACCAGGGCGTCTGCTCTGTCATCTAGGTCATGAAAACACAGAGTGGAGTGGGAGGTCAGTGAATAACAGAGATCTTAACTTGTACATTTTATACTGACTGTTGTGAAATGACTTTACAGGAATTAAGGATAAACGAAAGACCCGGTTCATAAAGCAAATCCAAAATTCTGTCATTTTTTTTTTTTTTTTTTTGTATTCAAAACTATTTCCAGATGTCCAGATGTCTCCTATACATATCACCACTTCCTGGGATCCCTCACCCTCGCTGTGAGCACAGACCCTTCATTGTTAAGATTACAGTGACCACATAACCCAAATACAGGGGAGGCATTTGTATGGTAGCAACAACCCCATTACACAAAACACACACAGGATCAAGATAATTAAAGAAGACTTTGCATTGACAGGATGATGTTTTTCAGTGGATTTGCCCTTTAATTAACAATGGGCAAGCAGTACAATGCTCTGCTTCCCTGTTGGTCTAAGATCTGCTCTTTTTAAATGATAAAAAATACAAATTGTATGAATGTTGATCGACTTATACGGATACGGTGACGTGCCAGTGGCCACTCGCGGTATTGCCGCAGTAGTTCCCCTGTGGCCCCAAAAAGCATTTTCCCCATAGACGATCATTACAAAAGACACGTCTGAAAAACTGTTTTTCTCTCATGAATTTTTGCTCCATGGAGGTTTTATATTTGCAAAACTTTCCTCGAGCCAAGAAAAGCGATTTGAAAGTCCTTGGTGTTAAGTTTAGGGGTCGAGCAGGGACTCAAGGGTGGGAAACGATACTGTGCATATTCACTGGGCCACATAACCAGGAAGTAAACCAGGAAGTGAACTGGACTGAAAAGGCGCTATCTTCTCCAAAATTTTAGCTAGCGAGCATGCATTCCGTGCGTTAGCTAGTGAACAAACATCCGTGGCTTGAGCCTTGAGCTAATCTGTTTTTCAGACCATGTTGGCATGACCTGTTAATCATTGACAGGTGCCGGTAAGCAGATTTAGTTACCTTTGGACAAAGTCAGACTATTTATTTACCACTGCTGACAGCATTTCTGCTAAGCTAAGCTAACGCTCTGCTGCGGCTGTAGCTTAATATTTAGCAAAGAGGGAGATGCGAGAGTGGTATCATGTTTGCAGGAGAGCAAAAAACTATTCCCTTGAATTTTTGTCCACTTATGAAGAGGTACAGTCATTTAGTAGGTAGCAAAAAGTAGACAGTTTTGTGAGGCTTTCTTATCTTGGTACCCTCGACCTCTTGAGGTTGGAATGATGATGCTTTAACTGCTAATACTATTCATTGGCCATTGTTTGCTACTTCCTTGATTGACAGTGTTTCACCGGGGTCTAACACGTCATTGTCACTGCAACAAAACGTCCAGGTTTACCACATGATCAATGTTTAAGAGACCTCCACGCTCACATCTCAGCCCCCCTATTTCCATCGGTCTCTGCGAAAGAAAACCTGTGGCTTTGCTAGCGTCGCTGCTGAAAATATGTGTGTTAAGTCTAGTGCTCGCTGAAACCACATTCTTCAACTCTGTCCAAACAAAACAGGTCAGTCTCAGATGGTGAGCAGCTACGAAGAAACAGACAGGAAATGGGGGTGAGAGAGGTGGGGGAGCTGCGGCGGGGGGAGAGGGTGCTTTGTGGCAGCTTATTCTGTCTTCTGTCTGCTGTTGACTTGAATCATGTCAAATTGAATATGAGGTGCAACAACACAACAAGTGTGCACTTATGTTTGACCCACTTGGACAACCTCCAACTACAAGTAGGAGCCTTTTCAAACATAAAAAGTATCGGATTAAACATGTACTACGATTCTTATTTCAAGTAGACTATCGTATAATCGAAAGGAATGTAAAATGACTTGTTTGTGAACTATGATGATTGACTCAGAAATGCTAACTAATTGGATGAGTCTCTTCTAACAAGACTGATCTGCATCCATGCTAGAGGCTCTGTGAGGCTTCAGGGGAGACTGGGGGCTATTGTAACAATTTTTGGTTTTGATGTCATTACTCGAAAATCCCCTTGAACCATTTGGATTCAATTTTTTTGTAGGTAACTTGTATCTGTGTTCTACTTGTTGACAGTCATCAAATGCTTTTTACATTAAAGGTTAGAGTGACAATGTTCACTGAAACACAAGAGGTCAAATGTTGCATTGTACCACAGCGTTTCCATCGCCCCCGGTGTCCCCTACTTAGGCACAGCAGCGCTTTAAGCTAAATGCTAACATCAGCATGCTACATAGCTTGCTCAAAAGTTCGAACTTATTGATATTTTTGCAGGTATGATGTTAACCCTGTTCTCCATCTTCAGTTTTGGGTGTTAGCATGCTAACGTTTGCTAATTAGCATCAAACACAAAGTACAGCTGAGGCTAATGGAAATGTTTCTACCTTTGCAGGTACTCCGTCATGAGTCAGTGTATTGGACAGATTAAAAATGTGACCTGATGATGGTGCAAGTTGTATTTAAGGGATCACAAAAGTGTATATATTAAACTATATATCATGGCAATCCATCCAGTAGATGCTGAGACAAAAACAAAAATGTGAACCTCATGTTAGCACTCAAGAAAAAGTCAGAGCATCCCCAAAGTCATGCATTCATGGCCTCTGGGGATCATGAACGTGTGATTAAAATTTCATGGCAATACATCCAACAGTTGTTGGTCTGGTTGCTAGCATGACTAAAAATGCTTTACTCCATCATTGTCCCTTGTTTTCAACAGGAAGAATAGATAATAGTATCAGTATCACACTTGTGAGTCACAACTGAGTGGAACCTTTTGAAACTCACACCTTTGGCGTCTTTGTCCTTCCCACCAACAATGACTTTGTTCATGTAGATATACTCCTCGTCAGCACCTGTGACAGCAGAGACAACAGAAGGTGGTTAACAGAAAGCATGCTTCAGCACAGAAAGTTTTACTTTGTGGGTTGTTACCACAAACAAAAACAACGTGTTAAACTGCAGAAACTGAATTTAAATACCACTTGACAAGTGTGTCCCATAGGTTTGCATCTGCAGCATAACATTGAAGGTATTCTTAAGATATTCTGCCACAGTCTCTACATTTAATAATAGTAATAAAAGGAGGGCGGATGTCTAAATTGCTGCACCTCTACAGCCTATGCACAGTTATATATTATAGTGTATTCCACATTTCCTTCTAATAATTTGTCATCAAACTCAATTTTATTTTAAAGGTCACATATTGTGCTCAGTTCCAGGTTTATACTTTTATTTTGGTTGTCTACTTGAAAATGTTTAAATGCTTTGCTGTTCATTTGCTTTTCTCCATGGGCTGAGCGTTTTTATACCTATTATCTTAAAAAAAAAACACATGCTATAAAAGCTCATGTAACTGTAGCAGCTCAAAGCTTTCACTCTGGTAAACAGCCTTGAGAAAGACCTCTCAATGCATCGTACGCACGGCGACTTAACTGTATACGATCACTAGATGAGCGTGCATTTATTGCTTCCGATGGAATTTACTTGTAAACACCGATGGGAGAATCTGACTCCACCTTAGTGCCAAAAAAACTTTCATCACATTTGTCAAAAGTCCAGGATTACAGGGGAACTTGACCCAAACAAGTGGCCCATTGTGCCGACAGATGGGCCCATTATTGACACCCACTTTCACCGTGGCCGGCATTCATCGGACATTAGTCAGAGCGCTCCTTGCCTGCACAGATAGAGCACTGTGTCGCTCGTATCTTTGAAGTTTTTGAATATTGTACAACTAAATATACAAACGGAGCTCCTGAGACGAGTCTAGACCTCCAAAGAGTTTACATTATAATCAAAAGTATGGTTTAGTTTTAAATTTAAAACCCGTAGTGGCCCATACGTTTCTTTTTATCCAATATAGGCATAAAAAAAAGTCTGAAACTCAGAAAGCGTACTTTCAAATTAAAGTGAAAACCAGAAAATATCATAATAATTGATGTAGTTTCCTGTGACAACAATAAAAGCACAAATTAGGAGGAAAAGCGCTTGATCAGATCCATCATTAGAGACCGGACTTGACTTCTCTATGCACCCCAGAGTAAATATTTACAGGTCAGCGCGAGCAATGGTATCATTTAGGAAATGAGCGGAGATGATGAAACCTCGGGTCATACGCCGACGCTGAAGTCAGCTCAGTGAGAAAAGGACTGTGTTTGGTTTAATGTTGGTCCTAACATGGTGGAGTAATTACAAGCTGGCGAAGACATCACCATAACATTGCCACATAAACAGTTAGAATGAATGTCTTTACTCGAACAATAAACCCTGCGGTTTTGGCATCGCAGTTTCCAGCTGGTTACTGTAACCTGTTATGGGAATTTGTTCCGGAGAAAGGTTGCTTCATTGAATTAAATATTTCAGCTGACTAAGATGATACCCCGAGAGGAAATCAAACAGAACTCTCACATCGGGCTGATACTCTGGAGAAGGTTTCTCCCTTTGAAATGGATATCGTGAGGTGAAACCAAACAACAGCAGAGTGAAACGATGTTTTGCCTGTACAGTGAAAACAGATTTTTTGGGGGAACAGAGTTTGAAATGCTATTTATAAACCGCTGCTCAAAGGAAGTGAGCGTCCCCGGAGGATAAATGCAGCTTCGGAAAAATGATACAGCTTGGAGCCGGGAGAGGAAGTACGGAGAGACGAGTCCAGGACCTGAACATGGAAAAGCATGACTGCTGGTGTGTGTGTGTGAGGCAGAGGAAGACAGGGAGGGAAAAGCAAAGACCCATACTGGCTTTTTCAATCAAGAAGTGTCAGCGAATACAAATGAGTTGGATCAAAATATAAAAAGTTTTGCAGCTTCGTGAAGGAGCAGCAGCAGCCGTTCATTATTCCCACTTAATCACACACCTAGGGGCTTAAAACTTGGACGTGGCCCAGCGCAGCACTGGTTCACATCGTAACTAACTTGACTTCCAGGCACCGTAAATCACGCCGGCCCACAGGCGGTTGCCACATTTTCATGTTGAGTGTCGGAGCCAGCGAGCAAGAAAAACAAACACGTCTCTAGCTGTTTGACAGGACGCGTTAACAGGCCGTGCTTCACTTTAAGATGGAGCAAGAGCCACTTTGATTCTGATTATGTAGCTTGCTTGTAAGCATTACACTAATAACCACAGATCTGGTCGTTTTGCAAGCAAAGTAGAAATGCAGGCAGAAATATTCAATTCACCCGCCGCAATGTGGTTTTCAGCCACCAAAATGGGATAAATGGTCCCAAATGTATTTGTTAATAGAAGCCTGCGAGAGTATTATTATAACATGGTGGTTACGCAGAGTTTGCGAGAGCAGAATAATACCAGAGCGGGCTGCTTGATGGCTCCTCTCAGGCCAAACGGCCGACAGCGTAAGCTCACTGAATTGTGGGAAAGGCAGGGCATGACCACGTGTTACATAAGGTGCTTTGCATCGAAAAGCTTTTAAATGTAAAGTTATCATTATCTGTGGTTAAACCTCAGCCGATTAAACTGTCGTGTAATCACAAACCACAACATTAGGAAACAGAAATAAGGAAGCGGGGAAATGTTTGGGGACTTCTTTTGAAATGAGCTTACTCACAGTTTTCTTGCTAATACTGCACCTTTAGACGATAACATACTCGATAACTGACCGCGCCTTCAATTCAAAGTGCCATTAGGGTCTGAGAGCTTTGCCAATACATGTATCAAATACAAATATTTACTTATTTTCTTTTCCTAGAAACCCTGCAGCGACTCTCCAGAAACATTCGTTGGAGGCAAACGTCAAGTCATAACAGAGCAGGCGAGATTGTATCACTCTGAGGAATGAAAGATTGTATTTCATTGAAATACAAGGAATGTAGTGTCTTTGAGCGAACCTTTGTGGGGAAACTCAAGGGGCCTTTTTTCAGTTCACTCATAATTTTCTCATTTTGGGGTGTTTGCAACACAGCTTCACTGCCTGGGATGTGACTTGTATACCAAATATATCCAGCCACTTGTTTAAAAACAATGCTACCCCTAATACCACTATTAAGTTTTGAGGTGTCATAACATCTCAAGTTTCCAATTCCTCAGCTCACTTCCTCCTTGTCTATTTTAGTAGCACATGTCCAAAAATGAAAACAGAATTTCCCTAAAATACCCACCGAGTTCAGTTCCTGAATCGATTTAAATTGAGAATTCGGTCATGCAGTTTCTGAACTGCATTTCCTCAGTCGAGTCCAATCTGGACTGCCAAATTATATGTTTTTAATATAAAGTCATTCAAAGGGCATTGAAAGACACTGATGTGATCGTTTGTAGGTATGCGCTTCTCACTTCCACTTCGTCAAATTCTGCAGTTTGATCAGTTCCCTTGAGCTTCAAACTATGACACATTACCTACCCCTCTAGCGTCAGGCACCTTGGTTAGGGTTAGGCAAATTAACTACTCAGTTAGGGGTTAGGCAAGAGAAACTACATGGTTAGGGTTCGGATTCGGGGTTAGGTTCTTTACAGACATCTGAGTTTTTTCCTTCATACCGTTGGAGGCTCTGTAGGACTGGAGGAGATCGGAGAGCAAGCCCTTCTGGACGGTGGCATTCCCACTCAGGGTCTCCTTGTCCAGGATGAGCAGGAAGCGGTGGAGCTCCATCAGGAGCTGGTCCAGCACTGGAAGCACAGACAGAGAAGAAGGTCTCAGAGGCAAAATAGAAATCAAAAAAATTCCTTATTAAAACAATGGCTGTAGACCAGAGCTGTCACAATTCCCACCAGAGAAAGAGGAGCAACATAAAGCCTGTGAAGTTTCCAGGAAGAAATATTCAGAAAATTATACTTAAATTTATGGCTGAGAGCAGGGAGTTCAAGTCAAGGACTCGTCTTTTAACACTGAATTCAGCAGCTAGTTTGTTCGCTATTTCATTCTTGTGCGCTTCAGGCTGCCAACATTTAACATGGGAGAGACTCTTCAGAGGTTTTCAGCTGGCAACACTCGATAACCATTCAGACTTAATGTCATTCAGTCATTACTCTCCTCCCGCTGCTGCTATTGACAGTTGCGAGTCTTGTTTGAGGTTGTTTTGGGAGTCGCGCGAGTTTAGTGAAAGGTCAAGTCCAGAGGAGGGAGGAGCCCGGGCCCCTAGTCGGCAGGGCCACCGTGTCTGGGTGCAGCCCACACACATCCTTCAGGGGTCAGCGCTGAGCTCACAGCCCTCTTCACTGTGTGGGGAGCTCTTTGTGTTTCCCTTCGCTGTCTCTTGGCCTCATGAATAGGCCCCTTGCTACAGTGGGCCTCAGTGTGTGAGCGCTTCAGCAAAAAAGACGAGACAGAAGGGGGATAAAGAAGAGAGACTTTATTAAATGGAAAGGTGGGGCTCATATCAGAGGGGGGGTCGTACTTTTCTTAGATACTGGAATGTATGAAATCCCCCACAGAATGAAGCCCACGCCACTACCTTCTGATGTATTTTTAGATGAGTCTCTGTACTATCATCAGCTAAATGCTTGTTTCCACACAGTCATGAGTACATACAGTTGAGGTACAATGTAATTAGTTATGTAAACTGTTGTAGTACTATCCAAAATTACCATAAAAAAATCCAAAAAGTCAAAATTAAACAAAATACACTTATAAAACAGCTTAGCCTAGCATAAAAAATGGAAACAGGTGGTAGCAGCTAGCCTAGCTCTCTCTAAGGGTTAAAAATACACCTTCATTTATGTTTGTGTAACAACAAACAACGTATTAATGCTTTATGCTAAGCTAAGCTAACTGACTGCTATAGCTCACCCTTAGTTAATGTACTTGAACAAAGCATGGGTTATATTTATGCTGAATTCAAATAGTGTGTTTTACTATTAGCACCACACACACATTAGCATCGCCTCCACAAATACTCATATGTCTTCATCGGTCTTGTGCTTTTATTGTAAATCTATTGTAGATGTAAAGGTTGCTTAACTTTTAACTCTTATATTCTCCATCTCTGTGCACCTTGGAGACAAGTGAAGTGCAGGAAAGTCCCTCTGCAGTGTAGAAGCTCGTGAGTGGGCTTTTACTGCATCACTAAAAAGTCATTTTCAGACATTACATGAACACACGCAAACTAATAAAACTCTAGACTGGACACATCATGCTGTAACTAAAACTGAAATTAAAGTTAAAAGTCAAAACAAACTCCTCGTATGTTATAATCTTTTGGCTCTTGTTAAGAATTGAACTCTAATCCCCATAAAACAAAACACAAATCAGACAACTATGATAAGGAGAGTAAACTAACTCCTCTCTGTTTGAACTCTTTTAAAACTGTCAGTTAGTCAGTTTTAGTGGCTCCTTCCGGCTCAAACTGATCACTAACTGTGCCTCGCGGGGGGAGTACGTTCATGACCTCTCCCCTCCTTCTTCCTACACTCCCACACATCAAAGAACCTCCGCAATGGGTGGAAATTTCTGCAAAATAAGGTGTCAGACTCCGGTAAGCTTTGCCTCTCGGAGATGACGAGAGGCTTTCCCAGAGCTTGGTGTTTTTAATGACTCCTGCTCAAGCTGAGTCAACTTCTGCTGAGAGGCCCCGTGGTGGGAGGACCTGCACCATGGAAAACATCCCTAGTTCCTGACATATATAGAGACACACACCAAGAGACTCAAAGTGGATGTAAAGTAATTAAAATCAGCTTACACAATGAAAAAGATCCCTTTAAAACTCCTTCTAACTCCAAATGTTGCTTAAATGATTAAAACCACATTACAAGAGTTGTTTAGCTGCTAATGTTTGGCTGCTCAGTATGAATCTAAACATTTTTCCAGCTTCTCCTCCTTGTGTGTTTGCAAAGATTGACTCCGATGGCCTTTCGGATTGGGGGACCCTGGGAAACGGAGTCAGCTGACAGGACGGGGAGGTCTGTAGCAGGCCGTCTCTGTGGGCTATGGGTTGGCCAGACGCCCACTGCACATCCAGTGAGTGACCGCAGCCTCCGCAGCATAAACAATTCACTTTCTGTAGAATTGCCAAAGGGAATCTGAGAGACCATTGGCCGGCCAGAGCGTTACGGTGTTCTGAGTTACGTGAATGCATTTGCGGTGCCATTAAAACACACTTAACAAGAGCAGGTAAGAATAAAGAGTACAGAATACAAAGAATAAAGCTTGTGTCAATAGCCACGTTAGTTTTCATCATGCATGAGGGGAATTTCTCTTCCTCGTGCCTGAAGCGTTACTTCCTGGTTTGCTTTATTATCAAGAAAAACCAACAAAGGTTTTGTTTGATTTCTGCCTGATTAGGTTCAGATAAAAGACAGAGACTGAGCCTTAAACTAAAAACACTGGCTGAGGTTTTAGAGGAATCTTCCATGACATTACAACACAAAGGCAAAAAGTTGAGATCAGAGAACAAATGTTTCCCGCAGAGTTTGCAGCTACTATTTTCAGCTCCTTCTCCATGTGTTTACCTTGTCTGACCCTGGCTGGGATCGATCGAAGACGGCAAATTCCTTCAGTCTGGCTGAACTCTCTTTTTATTAGTTTATTCCAAAAATAACCAACAGAATCTAAATTTAATCAGAATGTCTTTGAGCCCATCTGTGCATCTGGGCTACACATGTTCGTTTTAGTCTTTGACGGCCTTCAAGCACAACTGCTAGCCTCCTGTCAAGTCAAAAGTTTAATGTTCACTGTGCATGGAAAACTACATGTTCATGCATCTTAAAACGGTCCAAAATATATGTAATATATATTCTTAATTGGATCTCATTGAAGGGACGTTAAAAATAGACACAAACTGAACTTCAGAAGGCTAAAGTACACACAGTTAAAGGTGCGATATGTAGGAATTTTCATGTAAAACGACAGAATGTGAAGTTTAATGTCATGTCAAAGAAGTTAGCATGCTAACTGGCTAGCCCAAAGCTCCTGTGCTAGTGGCATAAACACCAATACTCCCCTGGTGCTCTGAGCCTTCAGTCTGGGTGGACTTGATGCAGCTAGTCGGACAGCTAGCTGCACTGCTAACTGAGCTAACAAGCTAACAGCAGCTACAGTTATCAGCAGTTAGCGGTTACTCTGCTGATATGCTGCCTCTTATCTGTTTGCAGTTTGAAATCGACAGGTGGCCAATTATTACGCATTGCACCTTTAAGGTAATGTGTAATTAATACTGTTAATAAGTAAACTGTTGCAATATTATCCCCAGTTAGCATAAAAAATGTTCCTTCAATCAGCGTTGTATGATAGTATACTAAGTTATATGGCTCACTCATCTTAACCTATTTTCCTTTCACGCTAATTTATCTTAAAACCAAGTCAAAAGCAAAGCAGAAAACATTTTACAAGGAATAGTTGGACATTTTGGAAAATACACCAGTTTGAAGTCAGAGTCAGAGTTGAATAGCTAGCATTAAGTGCTAACCTAGCTCTCTCAAATTAAAAATACTCCTTCATTTCTGTTAATGTACAGATTAAACTAACAACACATCCAAGTTTTGGAGTTGCTAGTAGGCAAATTCTTTAACTTTAAAAGAGCTATGGTAGCTGTTTCCCCCTCTTTTCAGTCTCTGTGCTTAACTAAGCTAACTGACTGCTCGCTGAACCTCAGCTTAAAGCTAAACTAAACCTAAAGCCAAGTCGAATACTTGGCTTTAGGTTTACTTGGACAAGCAAGCCATGACTTAAATGTATGCTTTACTGTTGGCATTTCAAAACAGTGTTTTTCACCTTACAAGTGAAATTTAGCTTATTGGACCAGCATATATTGGATAGCATAGAAGGGTAAGTCATTACATCTATTTGTAAGGGGGGATATGTGGGCTAGCTAGGTCAGCTGAGGACTGAAATAGACAAAAAAAATAGGCCAGCATTCAAAAACTCAACGTCAAAATCATTTGAGAATCAGGGCTTTCCATTAAAAGAAGACATGAAAAAAGACTTGGTCCTGTCCCACCTTTCTCCTTGTGATTTTGAACAAATTTTCTCCTGAACAAGGAGGTCTTGTCAGGAGCTTGGCAGCCTTTCTCATTCTGAGATGCTTGAGGTCCTGCATCAACATTAACGGGCCACATCTTAGCAGAGACAGGCGCAAGCATTTCATTTAATCAAATTAAACGAGGCAGGCATGGCCTCTCATTGCAATCAGACTTGCTTCCAGGTTAAACGAGGTTCTACTTCTACTCGGTGGGATCGGCCTGGAAAACATGCTGGGTGAATATAATCTAACAAGAATCTAATTAGCTCTCCCTCCAAAGTCTCTCCTCCAACAGCAAAGCTACAGAAACAATAATGAGCGTTTGGGACGACACGGAAGAATCGAGCGTTTCTCTTGTGGCCGGTTGAGCTTCGACACGTCACGCCAAAGCGTTTAGTTGTCACCCAAGTCCTCTAAGTAGCAAAAAAACCCTCAAATCTTTAAAATGCTCGACTGTTGTGTGCTTCAATCTATCCTTTCTTGGCCCCGTTTGCAGGTTTCATCATCTCCCTTCATCCGTCCTGCTTTGAAAACAACTCCTCAAATCCCAGCTTATCAATTCACGCTCCAGGAAAAATCCAGTTTTTCACTGATGCAATATTTGTGCTGCTCTCAAGTATGTTTATGTCTTTGATCAGCAGTGAAAAAAAAAGCCAAACTCTATCCTACAGGGTATCAACATGTCTTCCTTATAGCCCGGTGCAGTGAACGACTTGAGTTATGTTATATAATATGCCATCAGTGGGCAAAAATCTTCATAATCCGAATGCTGACTTCGCACTGGCAACCGCAGTGTTTACTTGATTAACATAATTAAGTAATGAAGGGATATTAAATCAGACTGCAAAACAATCTTTCTCTTTCTTGAGCAAGCACTTTGTAAACTCATGAAGCTTGTTTACAACACAGCTGTCACCATTACTCGTGACAGCCTTTAACTGGCAGTTTATTTGAAAGTGATTTCATCTGTTTGGCACTCTGGTTGAGCAGCTGCCCTGGCATCCTGGACAGAGCAGTTTTAGACTACTGTACATTCATTGTCATTTCGATTTTGCAAACATCTTAACAAAATTTTACCGGTAGAACAAAGGTGTGATTAGCAAGAAATGGTCGGTACAATCAAACAATCAAACAATTCCTCATCGAAATAGAGCAAAACCTGCTCTGAAATGTATATAAATTCTTATAAATAAGAAAAAGACACTTACATAGTTCCATTTTAAAAGAAACCAATGATTTGGTGGATATAGGAGACTGAAAGTTACATCAAATGATACAAATTATCTTGTAACAGAGCTGCAACTCCACCTAAAAGGGAAGTGGTGGCGATAAGGAGAACTGGAATCAGTGAGCGAACATGTTGATGACGATTGGTCGCAGAGTCAAGATGCTTCTGCTTTGGTGGAAACGGCTCTCACACACCAGATTTCCAGGGGAAAACACAAGGATGACACCAACCTTTGGGTCAGTTTCAATGCTCACAGCTGGAAGAAGGTGCCACGTATGATTGGTCCGTCCCAGCCTGACGATTGGCTGATAGCGAGGGACCGATTGAAGGATCAAACGTCGATTTGATTGGTGTTGATCGCCCGTTGGCAGGCGCTGGTCTGACTCCCTGCAGCATGCGGAGTTCAGCTGTGGGGCAGGGGCTGCGTGGACACGGCTGGATTAATCCAAGCTGTGTTTGGGTGTTATTGCCGTAGAAACTGAATAAAAAAAAAGCGGGTGTGAACTTGATGACTTCAGAGGAGGGGACGTCTGCGTCTGACAGAAACACCGAAGGAACTCGGGGTAGAAGTGGACACCGAGAGTGTAGTGAAGCTAAAAGCAAGACAGCTCCTTTTATCATAGCTAAAGGGAACATTTCCCTGAGCTTTACCTTTCAGGCAAATTATGCTTTTGATGTGTCCGTGAATGCAAATGAAAAACCTCACCTATAAGAAAGAGTTTGCAAATGTCGTTGTCGCTGGCTTATCTGAGACAAACAGCATGTTAGCCATTAACATCACACACTGATGTTGCTTCATTTCTTCAGCATCGAATTCCTTCTAACTCACCACAACCCCTGAATCTGAATGAGAAAGAATACAATGATGATGAAGGATGAATCTATGGCCGTATAATCTGCGTGTTGAATCTGCGACGGAGCCCTTCAGTGAGAAAAAATACTCTGATTGGGTGTTCGGCTTAGCGAATCATTGAACGAGAAGAGAAAACACTTGAACCTAGTGCTGTAGTTTCCACAATTTCACCTATTTAGCACCATTTCTTCTTATTTTTTATCTCTGAATGTCTTTTTATCAGACATATTCTCAACAAGTGGCCAAACGGTGAGAGAGGTGTCAAAGGCTGCTTTATCATAACAATGGTTTGTATATCCGCAGTCCAGACTCTTCCAATTTCCCTTTCTGAATGACGATTACACACCACAGCTGTGGTAAGGAGAGTTATTACCTCCCATGCCAACGCAGAACGTACAATCTAGTTGGCTGTCAGCTGAGGTCTTTACAGTGGGTTCAAGCGAGTCGAGATGACGCAACAGTCCGCTTTCGTCTAGATTTTTTATGTTGGTTTGGTGTCTGGGCCCTAAAATTAGGTTTTTGTGGCAGCTGATGTTGACAGGCCACATCCTCTGATCAGGACTGGTTGTTCCAGTCAGACAGAAATGGGCTCCCTCACTGCTCTTTAAAACTATCTGGCCCGTCTGTCCAATATCTGAGGAGCTGGTTTCACTATCAGCAGTTGTTTCAAAATCAAAGGTAGAAATGAATTAATCAATACTGGCTTATCAATTATATGTAAACATCTCTGACCCTGTGGCATAGTGGTTCAAATATAAAATCTGTGTCAGTCTCGAGGTCAGAAAGGAGGTCATGGCTGAGATTATATACTAGAAAGAGGAAGTGTTTGCAGACTGTGGGAAAAAATTCGATGTAGGTGGAGCTTGAGGTTGTCCAGTGGTCCAGTCGGTCAGGGCCCGAGGAGACTAAAGAATCCACTTGTTTTGACACTACAGCAGCTGGCTGCCTGATTAGAGAAGAGAAACTCTTTGTTTGGTTGAGAGGAATAATGAACTGCCGTACTGCAGCCTATGTCTAAAGCACACTCATTTTTGGGAGTGTTTTTAAGATATGCTCGAGGCATGCTGCTACGGCACAGTTCAATAGTAACCAGGTTTGATCGATGTGATAAGAACATGAAAAGAAACAGAGGCGCCGATGTCAGATAAGGAAGAAAATAGAAGGGTGTGGTGAAGGTAAGTACGACTGGCAAGAGGCTTTGGGCAGAGTTACCGCCAATGTTAAAACACCAGCACTAGGCTCACTGCAGCCGATCATCCTAAGACACTGAGCCACAGTGTTAACTTTTACAATGGTGCAAATACTGAAGACAGAAGCTGTAAAGAAGTCACTCATAAAGTTTAGTTCCACTTTCTTTCTCAAGTTTCTCCTCTTTCATCTTCCCTCTGCCCCAACTATTGAATCCTGCCTTTCTTCATCTCACGCTTTATCTTTCCCAACACCCTTTTCTTTTTTCCCCAATCCTTAGATCTGCGCTGTCTCAGTAATATCGAGGCTTACACCTCGGCCCTTGGAGAAATCAGCATCTCATAGCTGAAACTTGCTAATGGGCTGCAAAAAATCCCAAGTAAATCTCTTTTTTTTTTATGGGAAGGGGCCCTGGTGCACTAGAGCAACAATCTCGATTAGGATGCAGCGCATGTTACTGTAGTCCCTGCAGAAAAAGGGGCTCGAGCTGGAGGTTCAGCATTCTGGCTGTTGATGACATGACGTTTGTATGTGTGAGAGAGCAAAGCAAAGTCAAAGATGTGGGAAGTGAGACAAAGAGCAGAATGAAAATAAAAAAAGTTTGGAGGATGATGCCAGAAAAACTTGTCCACGCGAAATAAATCAGCCGTTTATACAGATGTTCATAATCTAAATTCTAACACATAACATTTCTTTTTTTTCTTCTTCTTTTTTCCAGTTTTTTTCTTCTTCTGCAGCCTCTTCCTGGCTCATTTTAATGACAAATGAAACGTTGACAACACCAGCACTTATTATTAAGACGAATGAAACAAGCTGCACGACAGTTTGCAGTCCTATTACAGTTTTGATAGGCCGGAATGTTAATAAAGACAAAAGCCAATAACCTTTCTGCAATGATGATGAAGATGGTGACATAAATGGAAAGTGAAAGTTTAAAGTATCATCTGTTAAAGCTGCTTTATTAACAACGGGTCAAGTAAATATGTGTACGATGTTCTACAACCAGCAGCTTCATTTTTTGGGTCGAGTCTGTCAGTCAGCAGCTGTTTGAGCCAAAATAAGGTCAGATAAACCCACGATACGCTACATGCTACATGTAACAGGCAGGCAGAGAAACTTAGCAACGAGCTAGTGGACAAAGCGCAGCACTTAGCAGCTAAAGAGCCAGATATTTCCCTCAGGAGCTAGATGGTGGATAGAGGAATGACTCCAAAACCGTGCTAATGCTGCCTAGTGACTGCTGGATGTGTAAATAGGTAACAGTTTGCTAAACACATTAGCTAACTGTATGTGAACAGCTTTTTGCGCTACCCTCAATTGGCCAAAAAAAACCAATTCAGGCTAATTCAGTAGCTAACGTTAGCTTTGGGTCTGCTAACATAAGCTCGAGACTTTTCAGCACAACTTTCAGTTTCACTTTAAAGATATTTTTACATCCGAAACAAGTTTCTAGAAAAGCATTTATACTTTTAGTAGTTAGTAGTAGTTTTAGTAGTTTTTAGGTCATGACTGATGCAGAAAACTAAACGTATGCTAGCTAGGGACGATCCTAACGACGAATTTCCCTGGAATTTAAGCAGAAGTTTGAACTTACATTAGTCAACTAGCTTAAAAGTAACAAAGCAACATTTGAAGAGGAGGACATGACATTTCAGTGCAAACTAAGTAAAGTTAAATGTTTGTAAGGTTAACTTAGTAGTATTTTTGCGCCAACTATCGAGGGTAGCAACATTTAATCGACTGGGCTGACTAATTGCGAACATCCCTACGGCTAGCTACCAATTACGCTAGCCATCTTTGACAGGAAATGATAGTCACACATGTCTCTATAACTCCCTCCAACTGTTTTTTCTCACAAACACACACAGAGATGAAAAATGTTTCAGCCCTGGGCCACGAAGCAGAGGAGGCTCAGTGTGGTTCCCCCCTCCTTCAATCCTCCTGTCTCCTTACATTACCTCGCACCACACGACCCCACCAACACTCAGAGGCATCATCCTCAAGATATTCAGATGTCAGGGGGGATTATATGCATGTATACTATCCCACTCTGTGTGGCCATTAATCATCAGTCATTTTTCAATTAACAAACTGTCTAGTGATGAGTCGCTTTTTGTTTTAGAGACCATGTTTTTTAGCTTTACAAGGCTCCACAGTCTTGGCTTGATGAGAAAGAAAGCGACAGACTCGAAGCAGCTGCTGACAAATAAAAACTAACTAGCAATGCCGCCTCGGAGCCACCCACATAAAAGCTCCTCTGCTTGGTTATTATCCCACAGATAAGTGCCCAGGAGGGCTGCAGGGAGAGTGAGAACTAGTGCCTGTGCACATGTGTGTGATTACAAGTGAGTAAGCTCCTGTTCTCCTGTCTTAAGTTGCATTTCCTTTGAAAGAGTACTACCTGGTGAGAAAAAAAAAACACAATGCAGGTCTGATCCAGAGCTCCTGTATCCAATAAACAAAGCCACGTTTGATGTGCTGTAAATGAAGAGCGAGACCCAGAGGGCAAGAAGGGCCAAACTCACATGGAGCTCTGCGCTGCCGCGGATCAGGAAGACCGTGTTTCTTTTCATCATTTTTATAGCCCAGTCCAGCTTCCTGAATTACACTCCGCTCACTCCCCCGTTGGCAAGTACAGCCCACGACACACTTACAACCGAACCGGAGGACCCCATGCCAGCCCGGATGGCCTACGTCTTAGCGTTTCCTCTGCCGAGCTGATGGGAGGTCAAACCCTCTAAAACCACTGACAAGGGAACTGAAACTGAAAAGTTTGGCATAAGATATAATACATACAGCCTCACATAGCTGCTAGCGTGGCTGTAGCCTCTGGTCTTGCTGTCCACAGGACATTAATATCTTCCACGATTTCTCAAGGCCAGACAAAGTCAGTCAACTTTTAAACACTAGCTGCTTGTGTGAACGATCCCCCTCATTCATTAATGGCTGTCAACACGTCCGTCTCCATTTGTCTCACATTGTATTTTGGCAGAGAGCACAGAGTCAGATTAATGCTGGAGAAGACGGCTGACGCTGGAGGCAAGAAAAAAGTCATCATCATCACCATAGATCTCTTCGTTTTTCTGGGTGAAACCCAGCTGCAGAGAATGTGAAAGCAGCACGGTGAATTCAGCGTAGACGAGCTCTACCCGGAGACCGGTGGGCTCCAACATAACATTGGAAAGCAAAACAAGCAAGGGCGTGAGGAGGAGGGCAGTGATTGACAAGGAGAGGAAGATAATAAATACTGGACAGGATCCTGCATGAAAATAATCAAACATATCCAGTCTGTTTATGGGAATATTCAGAAAAATTACACTTTAAATTATTTCTTTAAATGTACTTGTATATTATTTAGGCATTGTTCCATTTCTAGGATATGGTTATGAAAAATGTATGTGAGGCTTTCATTTATTTATCAGCTGATTAACAGAGATCAGGACGGTTGGTGTATTCATAACCCTGTCAGAGTGACGATATGATTATCAAAACATTTGCTGGGCTAAAACATCAACATCTGGAGGCTTGGCAAAGTGACCAATGGGCTACTAATTGCTTCACCAAGTGCTCCTATCACCTCTTGGTTGAGCTGCTGAGGTACGTCTCTCAAACATGTCCCATCACAGCCTGACGGTCTTTCAAATCAAACACATCTCTGCCAGAGATTGATCCTCATCTCTGGCAGAAGGTGTGATAATCGGTGACGTGAGCCTCTAAAGTGCTTCTCTGGAATGAAACCTGCGTGAGTCAGGTTTGAGACACACGGAGCAAACCCAGAATACAATGCCTTGCCTTGTCATTGGCCTTCCCCGGATTTTCCCATGTTTCCCTTTACTGTACCTCTTCCACTGGCTGCCTCTGGCTGTTGGTATCTAATTCAGTGTCCTGGCGCCGCTGCACACAGCTGCCAAAAGAGTAAACTCCAGTCCTTATTTGAGCCCCACACACCAGCTCCCTCTCGTAGAATCATTGCCCTGCATCGTTTTCCCTTTTCCCTCATGAATTACATCCTCATTACTCAGGTCTCTCGCCGTACCTGCCCTGCAAATAATGTGTTTGGCTCAAGGCCTTCGTCTTAAACCAACAGTGGTGATTTAGAAAGTGCAACCAGCTTTCAACTCTTATCAGCTGATCAGAAACACATTTATGCCACAATGCTGCAAAACCACTATAAATACTGACACATCCTGTATGGGCAGTTCAACCACACTTAAAGGGCAACTACACCAATTAAAGTTACAGAACTATTACATATGTGAAAAAAAGTAGTATGAAGTCTTTTGTGGCTCCAGAGGAGGCTGCATGCAATCTGATGAAGTTGCATTGTGGGTAATGTAGGCACCAGGAGCGGTGCCTACAGCAGTCTGCTGGTCTTGCATTGGACTCAATATGGACAGTTTTGAAACAAATGATCAAAAATGAATACAGCAGAACCAGCGTTATCGCCTTCATTAACCACAATGTAACTTATCCACTGAGTGACATCAATGGAGGCAGTTTATCAGATTACATGCAGCTTCTTCTGAAGCCACAAAAGGCTTTATGCTACTTTTTCCACATATGCAGTGGTACTAAAGACCTGTAAGCACACTTTATTGTGTAAAATAGGTGGAGTTAACCTTTGATTTGTTTTAGACACAGTCAGGAGCATTGTAGCGCCCCTGGTGGACAATGAGAGTAATCTCAAAAAAGCTGAAACGTGACAGCAAGATGCATCACTCCCCTACATTTTACTGATATCTAATCTGTGTATACTGAGATACTTAATGTGATTAGGGCTGCAGCTCTGAAGTTAGCCTGTTAACCAGCTTTCGAGCAGGAATTTGACAGGTGGCCAATTCTTACATATCGCACCTTTAATCTTATTAACTCAGTTGTTCACTCTATGAAATGTCTAAAAGAAGCGAAAAATGCACATCACCAACGAACCCAGACTCAATTTTAACTCATTTTTGAACATTTCAAACAAAAAATCTTGCATATTGCGCCTTTAATTCATTGTCAAGCATCACATCAATGAGTCCAAAGATATTTTCAGCTCTGGGTACATGTTGATAGATGAATGAACAAATGAATGAAATGAACACAGACCAGTCCAAAGCCCACACACTGCTAATAAAAACCCCCTCACACACAGAGAGCGTGGGAGTGGACAGACCGGGCTGATAGTCAGCTGGAGAACCAGAATGTTTCCTTGCAAATTGTGATGATTGTGGTGGTGATAGACTAGTCGTCATTGTTCTCAGTCCTGCAAAGCTGCTTCACCCAGCTGCACCCAGACCAGGAGGAGGGGGTTTCTTGTGTCCACTCCACTGTTGTGTCTCTGGATCAGTGCTGAGGTCCAAAGACAACTAACTAACTCACTAACTAACCTCCCCGTGCTTGATTTCTTTACGATGTTCTGACAGCAAGAAGGTGACGGCCAATCAATCTACTTATAGTAACATTTTGGCTCAGGCTCTTTGTTTACGTCTATCAGGAAGTATTAAATGTCCTTGCTCATCCCTCATGGACAAATAACCGCAGGAATGTGAGGAATGCCGTGAGAACAGTGTTGCTGCTATTGGTATTCATCAGTGGCCACAGTGTACACTATTTTACAGAGCCCACTTGGAGGGGAGGCATCTGGGGATAAGCCACACATGTTCACATGCATGGTGGTGACACAGGGTGCATTCAAGTCTCAGGACTTTAGTAGTGCAGGTGAGCAGCAGGTAAAGAAAAGTGTGAAAACAAGGCAAAAACATCAGATTCTGTTGTCTGAATCTTGTCTTTTATTCTGGTTTCTGGCAACACGCATGTGACTCAGAGAGACATGTCAGGGTGTGATTCAGATGTCATCTAAATGTAAGAGCACACAGTCGAGTTTGACAAACATTGATCAGCAGAAAGTGTCAGCAGTCAGCAGCTGTGTCTCATGTTCCCCTCTTACCTTTGTGCTTCTCCATTCCCTCGCAGTTTCACCTTCGTGCCCCTCGCTTTCCTCCTCTCATAAAATCAAACAATCCCAACAACAACAACAAAAAAGAAGTTTTCTGAGTGATGGCGACGGGACAGCCGACAACTTCTTCTTCTTTCTTCTTCTTCCTCTGAGGAATGCAGCCCCGGCGCTCCCGTTTCCAACAATACGCTGACTGACTGACTGTCCGTCTGTGCGCTCGACAGGCTCAGTGTGTTTTGACGGAACAACAGCGCTCTCCTCTTCTTCCAAATCTGCTCTGCCGCACCTCCTCCTCCTCCTCCTCCACCTCCACCTCCTCCTCCCTTCAGTATGCAGCATCCAGGACGCACCGCGGTTTGGTGTCTCGACCCTGCAAACTTCTCTTATCCTCTAATGCGCGCTAAATTGCGCGTAAAACCACAAAACTGCAGCAAACACCAGAGGCACAACTTTAAATCAACACACACGTTTCCGATGTTTGTTTCCTGCTAATCTTGAAATTCGAGTTTGGGAATTTATTCACGAGATCTCTTAAAGATTAAAGCTTGGAAAACACGTTTAGTCTTTTGCGTAAAAAGTCCAAGAAAACGGTGTCAGAGGTCAAAACTCTGACATGGCAGACTATTAATGTGGATACCCACAAGCTGTCAGTGCTTTTCTTAAAGGTGCACTATGTAATTTTGGGGAAGACATTGACTGACTGATTTTTTATGTCTAAATAAACAAACTTTCTTCATTTTCACGAGTGAATAAACTGAAGAAACAACCGCGCTTAAAAGACAACATAATCTCATACTGTTTTACTTTGTTTATACGTGGCGGACCCTGCCACCTTTCCAGCTTCAAACAATAGTTGAGTTGAGAGCAGATGGTGAAACATTTCTGAGTTTGTATTATTACCACATTAATATTTGCCAATACTAAAATGCTTCCAGAAAAGTGAAGTTTCCCTGCTGAACAGCCCTGCACCTCCGTGGGAGAGCTGTGACCGGGTGGAGGTATGAGAGGAATGTCACGCAGAGAAACAAAACATTCTCCAGAAGATGATTAAAACGCACATCTTGCATGCATCCCTGTGTTTTGTGTAAAAGCCTCCACTTGGTTTGCAGCTCAGACAATCAGGGCGATTATGTGGTCAAGTAGGACCAGAGTGCCACTCGGTCACGGTTAGTTTCTATTGCCGGAGTCACGCCCAAGATAAACCCCCGGCTCCATAAAATGGTAGGTGGTGGTCCTGATGTCATCTGATGCTGGTTAATGATACACTTTCTGCGGGCTGAACTGCAGCAGACAGCAAGGGTGGGTGAGGGGCGGCACAGAAGATGTTACTTCTGATCAGGCGCCGTGCTCATGATGTCTGTTGGGACAAAGAGACACAGCTGATTAGGCGTGATCATGCATGTGAGTCAGGATTTTATCTATGGCATCAGAAGTGTGCCTGAACTCTGTTTCCTTTAGCACACAGGTTACACAACATGTTATATATTGATAATTGTATCCATATAGCACTTTTTAAGTGATTTAAAAAGATTTACAGAAATTAAAAATAAATCAGAAACCCGTGTAAGCCCCCCAGCCCCTCCCCATTACACACAAATATCAAGAACATAACAGCACATATCAGGCAGCACTGAGCTGGTACATAAACAGACAAAGGAGGAAATATAAAATGAAATAAACAAGTTGATATATGAGTAAGTACTAGAGACTAACCTTGATGGGATCACACCAGCTGTGAAGCCTGTTGACATTCTGACCCATGACTTCTCATCACTACGTTATTACATGAGCAGGCCTACTTATTACTCATGTGTCCAACTACACCCATCTTCGAACTCAGCCTGTGTTTTGATCTCAACCACACACCCGTGAAGTTTCGTGACTGTGTCCTGCAGGGTTGCAATGCTATCGCATGCCCACAGACAGACATGAGGAAAGAAAGAAGTGACCACATATATAAATAAATAAGATGCAAATAAATTACAAATAAAATTACAAACTTTTGAATTAAAAACAGACAAAAATGCCTAAAAAATTCTAGAAATTTTACTAAAACAAGCCCAATTTAAATATGTAATGACAATAAACAAGTGTGTGATTCATAACACCATGTCTGGGTGTCACAGATTTTTACATAAAGTTGCACAAATTTCTAGTCATTAAACACATCCACCATCTTCATCCCCCCTCTGTTTTCTGCACTCAGGGTCATAAGGTGCTTCAGCTTCATACTCAGTGGTACAAAGCACCCGGCACCCTGAAGAAAGCACCTGTCATCAGGGTCAGACAAGGTCGAGACAGGAAGTCCCGCTCACAATATTAGAGCCCGATCCACCTGACTTGTACGTCTTTGAATGGGAATGAAGGGTCTGAAGGTCACAGCGTACACGTGTAAATAACATCCAAGCACAATAGCAGAGGCTGAGAGCAGAAACAAGGCCTCCCCTGCTGCACAACACTGAGCCAGCCAGTTAACATTTATGAGAAATTGTGACAAACGCAGGTTCTTCCCAGGAGCTTTAATATGTTAATAATATATGTATGAGCATTGATCACAGTATCTTCACTTACAGTATGTGTGTGCTTCTGTGTGGGAAAATTTCTCACGTGTGGGTCAAACTGAACTCACTGTGATTTGTGTGTTGGCATGATGGCTGGTTGCCCAGTCCATTAGACAGCTGTTTATAAAGGGAAGTTATATTAGTGTAAACCTTTAAGTAGAAGACTACGATTACAGCCCTCTCTCCGGACTGTACTATCCAATAATAACATCATTAACTGTCTACTTTGAAAACCTGCCAAAACATTGTAATGTGACTTGACACTGTTTATACTCGATACATTAAATGAGCCATAAGATGCAGCCTTAATCACTTTTGTGCTTTACGTTTACGTCAAATGATTATACTATAATACAAGAGAGATAGGAGACTGGAGGACAAACAGTATCGCTTAATCTGAAGTTTTATGCAGCCCTGTGGCATTATGAAAAGGTCTGCAGGTAATCAGAACATTTCTTTGTGTACATCTTTACAAGTCCTTGTAGCTCTATTGCATTTACAGTCAGAATACTGTAGGATAAGCTGGTAAGAGCAACAATAGGCCAACCTTCAGCAGGGATTTTGTTGAAAGTGCTCAAAGTTTCTAAGTGTGTGTGTGAGTGTGTTTGCCGGAAAAGTAATTTACTGCTTGGACGGTGAGGGGTTTCATTAAGAAAATTCAGTTATTTTGTACTGCCTCGGTTGTGGCCATCAACTGCTCATGGTTCCTCGAACAATTCAAACAGACGATGTGCAATAACATGGTGAGCAAATTTAAATGTGTGTTTCCAACAAAATGAAAATATCCTCAGGGTCTGTTGGCAGGTTGGTGACTCAAAACGTTGGCAGAGCTAGTTTTCATCCTGAAGCAACTTCCTGCTTTTGTGCCTTAATTTACTGTAACAAAGGCTGATAGATATCACACAGAGGAACATCCGTGTGGCTCCTTTGGGTCTGTATTGTTCATAACATAAGCACCTTGTCTTTCCTGTGGTTTCGGGGAGAGAAGGGTGAATGTGATGATAATCTCATTCATGATGTTGCATCTGATATCATTGCAATCCGTGACCATCAAAACACAGGGGTAGACGTCGCCTTCTCTGTGTTATCATGTTAGATTTAGGAGATATGACGCAAAATACATCATTCAGTTATGGATGAAAGTCAAATGGCCGCCACTTGGCATTTTTGCGATGGCTGAATCTCTGAAAATGTTCAGATGTCCCCAAACTGTACATCTGTACCATATCACCTGGACCAAGTACAATTATTAGCTTTTCCAGAGCTTTCAACTGCATCTTACGGTCTTCTTCAGTGGATGGAGCTGCTCTGGACAAAGCTAATAAGTTGACCGTGAAATTTTTTTTATTTCCACGATGAGTTTTACTGGTTCAATATTTTTGTTTTGTTGCTTGCTATGCAGCGATTAATCTCCCAATTATTTTCAAAAATGTTTTCAAAAAGTGTGAAAAAATACATCTTCAGGTTGCTTCTTTTGTCCAACTAGCAGTCCAAAACCCAAAGACTCTTCATTTACTATCATAAGTGGCGAAGAAGAGCATCAAATTCTTATGTTTAAGAAGCCAGAACCTGTGAATGTTTGACATTTTTGCTTGAAAAATGACTGAAAATGATCAAAATAGTGGACTAATCATTGCAGCACTAATTTGCAGACTTCACCACACTTTAAACAGGTCGTTTAAAAGTCAACAGGTGATGTCACAGGTTTTTTTTCTACACTTTAATCATACAGCCTTGAGCGAATGGTGAGAGTGTGAATGTGAGTCAGGCATGATGGCTCAGCATGAATCGAACACAAGGGTGGTCTGCCTTTCTCTCCTCCTCTCTACCATTGTCGACAGCAAAGGAACGGTCTTCTTTAATCCAGCAGGGGAATTCCTATTGTGCAGCAGACCTTCCCTGTCTGTGCGGGTGGTTTCACGTCAGATTTAGATGATTTAGCATCATCACGCTCATCCATGTGTGTCAAATATTTGTATGTAGGTGTTGAACAATTAAGGGTGTTAACAGTTTTCTAAGGTGGTCCGTCAGACACTTGAACTTCACAGGATTGCATTTTTGAGTCAAAGGTGCAGCTGTGGACTGGGCTGTCCTCTCCTCTTCGCTGCTGCTGATTGGAGCACAAAGAGCATTCCTCAGCCGTGAATCAGAGGACAAAGGTCACCGACTCAACTCCAAATTAACACTGGACCCTCTTTGATTCATGGGGCTCTCCCGTGTTTGCACACATATACAGACACATAATGCCGCCCTGAAAAGAGACCCCCCGTTTGTTGAGGTATTTTTCATCTAATCTAGTCTTAACCGTGCGCCCCTTCTTACCCTTACGTCTGGGAATTTCCAAAAGAAAGTCGAATCCACCGACTCTGCTGTCTGTACCTCCCTGTTGTTTTAAGAACAGTTCGACCAAGAATGCAAGAGGGCACCGGCTACAGACACACTACACCTCGTGGAGATGCTGCACCACAGAGGTTGCGTGCACCTGACTAAACGCCAAGAGGCTCACCCGCGGCTTAAGTGGAAGAGTGTTAAGTCACAGTGCGATAATATTGTTTTTATTTCACGTGTGATCAGGTTCACAGTAACCTCTGTGGAAAATAAACAGTGGGTGTTCATATTTCAGATAGAGTGTGACTCATGTGAAGGCTGAGAAAATGTTGAGGTGATGCTGTTTGTGACTAAGTCTTTGCACAGCAAGTGATTTTAGCAGCTTGAGTTCCTTAAGGCTATTTAGATGATTCACAAAACACACTCAGGTGTAATACAATATTTGGAAAGGACTACATGGGAAATAGAATCCATTACAGATTTGCAATATAAGCTGTAACATACCGTGGGTAATATATAGCTGTTACTTTACTTTGTCTCTCTAATATGTTATATCACAGCATCAAGACTTGATTTATAAGGTCTTCAGGTGACACTGTTTGGAGCTGATGCATTGGGCACTGAAACAGTGAGCTTACAGTACTTATTACATCCAGATGAGGGCTTCCAGCTGTGTAACAGAAAAAGTCATGTGACATCATGTGTCACAGTGCCGTAGCAGTTGTTGCGTCACTTGTTAGTAATATGTCTGCAAAGCAGCTTGAGGCTTTGTTTCAACAACACTTTATATTCAACATAATTTAAAATTAATGTTAATTCAACTTTAGCTGATAATTCTTTGACTGTTAACAAACAATGAAATGCTTTATAAAGCAATTATTAAACAATTGTTTATTACAAAGTTGCAACTGATGTTTATAATACTTTTAAAATGGTTAATAAATATTGTGTAGTTCATCCATAAACATTAATTGGAAGCAGTGTTGGACAAAGTAGTCATACTTGAGTAAAAGTAATAAATGATGGTTATTATAAAGTGTTCCCTTTATTTCTAGATTGTCTTTCTTATGGAGAAACTGGTTTAAATTCACAAAAGAAGCAGCGTTGCACAATTTACATTAAATGAATAATGTAAAATTTAATCTAAATGTAAATTCCATTTTAGTGTGAACTGCCCCTTTAAATCAACAAGCCAGTGTTGATTCATATCATAACTGTGCTGCCATTTTGGACTGGTCGCTCTCAAGAGATTTATATCTCAGTAGACCATCCTGTGTAGAAGAAGATATAAATACAAACAAACAAAAATCCCCTGCGGTATAAATAATTCTATTAGATGGGTTTGACGTCACAGTGGAATATTCATTTGGCATAACTATTGTCAAAACAGACAAAAAAAAGTAGCTCCAGTCACAGAACAAATGTTTGTCAGAGAAAAAGAAGAGGTTTTAGATAATGAAAAGAACAATGGCTAGATTCCATTTAGCTGTGTCAGCTGCAGGGTGTTGGTGCATGTGACACATGAGTATTTTCTTCAAGTCAAACTGTCTGCTGTGAAAAGGGCCGATTATCAACAATCCCTTAAGTGTTTAAATTATGTTAATATCTGTAATGTGACATTTGATCATTCGGTTACTAACGTCAAACAGATACAAGATGCAATGATGTTACACTCACCGAGTTAGTTTCAAACTGAAACTGACTATGAAACAGTCACAGCACAGTCAGAAAAGAAACCTCTGGTCAGCTTCTTGGAATCTATTCCTGTAGTCGGCTGTGTTTTTTTGTCATCTGTGGTGCAGTCTTTACCCCACTGGATCCATGCCTTTGCATGTGATTGTGCAACATTGCCACCTGTAGGTGTAGATGCAAAAGTGTCGACAACTCCACATAAATGTATGTTTTTAATGCCATTTTGTGACCACTGCTGACCCTCCTCAGTTTGCCTGCACAGTGTCAGAGGTTACAGACAGAAATTCAAAACTTTTACCGTTATTGTCACACCTGATTGCATCATGACAACCTGTACATCACGCTCACTTCACATTATACTGTCACTTTTTGGGTTGGTGATTTAAGCCGAGTGTTTTACACAATGTTTCAGAACGTTGTCACAAACTAACGCAGCTGAAGATGCCAGACTCCATCTGCCATATTGCACCACCATCTGTATGATAGACAGAAACAGAAGCACTTCTCAGATTCTCTAACATAAGTGCAGACTCCACCAAAGCCCTGATCCGTCAGTCCCCTCAGCTCTGCAGCCGGCATCACCGTGACAAGCCTCATCCAAAACAAAGATAAGTGCTCTCTCAGAGAGATGTATTGCTGATGTTCGGATAGAGTCAGAGCAGAGGCTTCTCAAACACATGAACGATAAGAGATTTTAATAAAGAGCGCCTGTCACTCCTTGACCTTGTCACTGAATGTTTTTACCCCAACCGAAAGTGTCAGTTATGTGTAATTTCCTGAGATGTGTCAGGACCTCAAGTAGGAAGAGAACATAATAAACGGACTCTGTCAAGGTCTCGTCATTTCAGTTTCATCTTATTTGTGTTCTGCATTCGTTCTGTGGTGTCTCTTGCTCTGTTTCCCACCTGTGTTATTGTGATCCTCACCAGCCTGCTGTTCCTGCCACACCTGCACTGCATCACCTTATAAAATGAAAATACACTGGTAGATAGAGAATAAATAAACATTAGCTTAATGCTTTTCTAGCTCCAGAAAACAAATCAAACAGAGAAACAATAAATAATAGTAACAAAACAACAAACAATTAGTTTATTACACCTACCCTTTTAACATTAATTATAATGTTGCACTGCATCACCTTCGTTGGCGCCGCCCTGTTCCTGGTGCTCTTCCCAGCCTATCAGCTCCTTCCCTGCTCTCTGGTATACCCCTGCTCATTACCCTTACCTGTGTTTTTCTCCACCTGCATCTCATCCCCTCCTTAGTCTAGTTTGTATTTAAATCCAAGACTTTAGTTCAATCTTTGTTGAGTCATCTGTTGTGTTCCTGCTGGTAATCCTGAATAAAACTTCATTTGATATCAAATTGGCTACAAGATTTGATATACATAAAGTTTATTATTATTATTAGTAGTATTTGTGAATGATAGTTATTATAGTTTTACACTTTAACCTGAATAAGTAAAAAAAATAAACCATGCTGTTAAGACATGAAAGACATTAAAAACATTTAACAAAGCACAATTGAATATACCTTTCCAAAGTATTCTCTGTATGACTTTAAGGAAGATGTTATGAGACCCCTGTATCTTACTGAATCTTTTTAATATTTTAAGGTCAAAGGTCAAGGATAATTAGGGCAAAATGTGCTAAATCTGTGTATGTGGATTTGTGTGTATTTATTTGTAAATATTTTGTATTTATATTTCAGATTTGTAAATATTTGTATTTATATATCAGATTTTTAAATATTTTTTATATATTTCAGATTTGTAAATATTTTTATTTATATTTCAGAATTGTAAATATTTGTATTTATAATTCAGATTTGTAAATATTTGTATTTACATTTCAGATTTGTAAATATTTGTATTTACATATCAGAATATAAACGTTAAATGCCGCATAGGAGAGTTTGGTGGGTTTTCGACACTGTCCCTTTAAATAGAGCCCGCTCCCAGTGCGCATGCGCACCCTGTGTTTAGTTTTCTCCAACCTGAGGAACTGTCTAGTGTCGCTGCGCTAGCAAACCCATCGCTGCCAGTTCTTGTCATGTTTTGAAAGCAACACCGGAGCTTTTTTCCACACTGGAATACGAGACGACAACACCACACAAGACGGCCAACGAAGTCTACTGCCGGAGGGTGCTTACATTCCCGTGGAAATTGACCGGCGGGATCAACAACAGTTCAAAGTACTCGCTCAGTGCCCCCCAGTCGGCAGGGATAGCCTTCCAGTTCCCACATCCATGTTGACTGCGGCAGCCTTCGCGCTGGGTCCAGGGCTACAAACACCGCATCCCCTTTGTTCTTCTGCGGGCAAGATCCGTCTGAACTGTCGCGGCTTGTGGAGGCACCGCTGTATGCTACAATGCACATCCCCTGTTCCAGTCTGAGGGATTGTTTACGCGTTAAAATGGCTGCTGAAATGGCATTTGGAAGAGAGTGGTCTTGAATCAATGCAGCAACGTTACATTACCTAGTCAGAGGCCAAAACTCTAAATAAGCTACCTTATCTGACATTGGCGAGTTACGGTATCGGACGAGTTAGCTGCTCGGATAGCTTTTTTTTTTTTTTTTAAATCGATGCTCGGCTTCTTCTTTCTCTGTAGCTTCTTCCAACAAGAGGTAGGCTGAATACGTCCCACTCCACATCTATGCATGCGGTTAAACAAGCCACAAACACTCAGCTAGCTAACGTCGCTTTCCTCTTAGCCGTTATCGTCCAAAGCTTCCCAAGCGGGCCAAGCTAAGTTCAATTTAAGTATGCATAACACTACACGAATATGCAGGACTTCTTTGTTATAATAGAAACAGCCTGAGTAGCCGAGGCTCTCTCCCAAAAGCAGACCTAAAGGCCCCGGTCTTTCACTCGGCTCGCTCCGACCTGGAAAGAAAAATGGATCCTGGGGGGGAATGTAAGACCAAACTCTTCCTCTTTGGACCCAAACTAGCCACCCACAGCCACCTGCGGGGTATCAACAGATACTTGGTGGTGTACGTTTTGTTTTACTTCGTACTGTTCACTCACGCCTCCCCGGCGAAACCGTGCGACAAGAGCTGCCTCTCTGGAAAATGTATCAACGGATCCTGCATCTGTGATCGAGGATGGGTCGGAGACCAGTGCCAGCACTGCCAGGGGAGGTTCAAGTAAGTGGCCGTGAAGTGTATCATTTACCCAAATCGGCATCCGATTGTGATTGTGAGCCTCATTGTGCTCAGAGGTCTCATGATGTTCACTTTGAAAATGTTCACCCACCCCCTCCAAAATAGGCTGATGCAGCAGTAGTTGCCGTTTTCCATCCAGCATCAGTGTCAGTAGAGATCATTGGCCCTCAGCAAACAGACCTGTGTGACTGTGCAGCCAGCTGTTTTGGAGATGGATGTGGGGGAAAAAAAAAGTGACATGAATGACACTGGCGAAACCTTTGTAAACACTGTCTGGAAAAAAGCTGTTGCTCAAAGGTTAAATATATTCTTGAATGAGTGGATTTGCAGCGTTGAAGATGGTTATCGAGGCCGGTTATCAGCATTTTCCGATTATCGGTATAGGTGATTTTTCTGTCAGATTGCTGATAAATTAAACTAAGTCCAAAATGTCCTACTTTGGCTCTGATTGCGCATCCTCTCACACAATGTTCCACTCACAGCATTATCTGATTGGTCACATGTCATGATTATTTGGCCCATAATCAATTAAATAATCTGAATCTGCAAAGTAACTAGGAACTAAATGTATTAAATAAATGTAGAGGAGAGAAAGTATATGTAGCAGAAAATGGAAGTACATCAAACTTGAACATTACTTGAGTTAAATTGTACTTTGGTTTATTTAATCACTGGTTGTTTGAAATTTTAACACACAGAATTAAATTTACGGTTTCCTTTTTTTACTTTTCAGCCTCCGTGATTTCTAATAATCGGTATCAGTATCAGCCCTGAAAAAGCCATATCGGTCGACCCCTAGTAAAAGTAATTTTCCTGCAGTGATCCCTCAAATATGGTAACCAAACACTTGTGAGAAAGATATGTAAAAGAGGCAGGAAACTTTACATCCATCCATTCATTCATTCATTCATTATCTGTAACTGCTTATTCTTTGCAGGGATGCGGGGGGCTGTAGGAGATCCCAACATTGGGCGAGCGGCGGATATTTTACAGTAAACTTTAATTGTCTAAAATTATATCGGTGCACCGGAACAGCTGATACTGCCAGTATATGTGCAGATACCAATATATCTGTGATACGACAATATCAGCCGACATTTGCACATTTTTTTGTATTTAAAAAAAAGTTTCTAACCTGTAGTTTATTCACAGCTGAGGATGAGGAGGGCTCGGATGGAAAATGGAGGATTTAATATTGTTTGGTCCTCTAGTCTACACAGCGTGGCTCTACCCTGCAGCAGTTTGACGGCATGACCTTGACAACAACTTGCTGATCTTCTTCAAGTCTGTTCTTATTGGCAAAATACAAACCAATTCTAGAGGAGCATACTGCCACTTCACTGTACCGAAGTGTGTAGATGCTGGGCTTCTTAACTCATTACAAGCAATTTGGCTTCATATTATCAGGTCCATTTATCAACTTTAATTTTAACTGATAAAATAAAAAAACAACCGGCCCGTTATTTATCGTGCATCACTACTAATTTGGTATAAAAAAAAATGTCAGAGACAAAGCTCATCCTAAAACCTCAAGGCGACTTATTGATCAAATTGCTTGTTGCGATCAAAGCGATTCAGTTTATTATGACTGAAGGCAAGCACAAGCAGCAAATTAATTCATTTTTTTCATTTCAGACTCTGGAACTAAATAATGTTTGGTATTTTAATTGGAAAATTGACTTAGCGATTAATAAAAAAATGCTAATTAAATTGTGGTTTTATGAGTAATTGGGTATCCTTCAGTCCATCAGTTGCGTTCACTCAAGTGCCAAACTTTCATTTTAGCTTGCACAATCCAGTCTGCACAACTGAGCGTGAACCAGACAACCAAGACTCAAGCATGCGCTGTTATATTGACTTACAGCCTGATGCGTTTGCATTGATTCCAAATAAAATCCTTATACAAATAAATTGCTTTTGCTTTTGCCAAACAGAGGAGCCTACAGTGGCTATAAAAACATCTGCAACTAATTGATTTTGCATGTGCCCCGAAGCATTTGTGGTAGTACAACAAATGTCTATTGTTCTTAAATTGGAAGAATAAGCCTTGTTGACATGGACAGGCAGATGCCATGACCTCCCTAAGAGATGCAGTGAGTTAAAGATTGTGTGCACATAGGTAGTAGTTTGGAAACAATGGCAAGTGACCAAAGAGTCAAACTGGACTATAATGATAATGTTCATCGTGTCTGCGACTCTTGACAGGAGCATCTAATGGCTTTCCGGTACACCTGAGGTGCACTCTGTGGCCCAGAAGTGCTTTGATCACAGTAATCACCATCACTCCTGATGTGTCTGAGGTTTTGTTTGGGTTGTCACCAGGCATGTTGTCAGGCAATAACCTCCAATCAGCCAGAGACAAAACTACTGTCTGAAATGTCAGAATTTAACTTGTAGCATCTCTGTAATGGATATGCAGTGCACCCTGGATAAAGGATAAATTCACCCAGAAATCAAATTTCCATCATAATCTACCCACCGCCATGCTGATGGAAAGTCAGGTGAAATTTCATTGTCCACAAAACATTTCTTGCGCTTCACAGCATTACAGCGTTGCAAAACAATTCTAATCAACTGAAGTAGATGGGGAGATTAAATGGCTTCATACAGCCGGTCCAGCCTAATCCAAGTCAGGGAAGCCTTGAGATCCCAAATTGATTTCAAAGGAAGTTATTTACACCCGTTATTTACCGAAATATACACTTCAGTAGTGTGCACCCCATCTGAAGTGGGAGCACTAGCTTGGCTGTGCATCTTTTCAAATCACTTTATTGTCTTAGGGCTTCCAAAGCCAGACGAGCTGTATGAAGCTGTTTTTTTTAAATTTATTTTAATGTTATTATTTAATTTATTTTTTGGTTGTTTCTTTTTGCCATGCTGTTTGTGTTTTGTGGATGATGAAACTTCACCTGTCTTTCCTTCTGCATGGGGGTGAGAAGATAATGACTGAATTGTCATTCTTGTACTTTTTCAATTAACTGTAAAAGAGCAAATCTTGTTTTGATGTGTTGTAGTGTCTGATTTTAACTCTAGAAGGGATCACAGCACGTAACAAACAAACTGCTTGATGCGTTCAGGAGAGTCCAAGTGCAGCATTCAAAATTCTTTATTTTTTGGACGTCTGCACAGCCCTGGCTCATTTCTGTTAACATTATTTGCATGCTGTTGGGTGTTAAACTGTAAGTGTTCACCTTGATCAATCAGCAGAACTCGAAATCTGACTGTAGTAGCTGTAAAAATGAGTGAGTAGTAAACAAAGACCATGTTTTGGTAAATACTTCAAGGCATATATATCTTTAGGAGATTATAACACATCTGTGGTCCATTATACTGTCAAAACCTATAGATTGAAAGTAATCCTATATCATGTTATACATCTAAAACATCTGCCAGGGACATAAAGGGGAATACAGTCTAGTTTCTGCCTGTGTTACTACTCAGACCACCCACGAGAGCCCAGTATGCATTTGTGAAGTCAAAAATTAAAAGAACCAGCAACTCATTTTGTGGATTCATGAAGTAGTTGTTCAAACTTTGACATCCTAATGAGTCTTATCATTGCACAATCTGTCGCAAACCAGAAAACACATATTTCTAGGTAATGTGTCTCCTCATCATGTTCAGTTCTCTCAGAGTGTGATCGCACAGTCTGTAGGCGGTATACACTCATCTCTTGTGACATATGGGACAGTGATGGATGTCCATTTTAAAGTCATCCGTCATTGTGACACAGCACTGTGGTGTTTTCCCCGTGAAGAAAACTTTGTTGAAAAGTGTTTCCAGTATCAGACTTGAGACAGAAAAGAGCAGAGGAACCTTTTAAAGAGACAGCTGATCAAACCTTTAGGTTGGCAGGGACTGACCTTGGGCCGCCTGCCAGCTTTTTCGGCGTCTTATCTTGAATCTTAGGAAGTGAAAGCAGTGTGTGTGACACTTTGATGTCTCAGAGAAGGTCCTCTGTCTGTCCTGTAGCTACCGCAACAAATTAGATGATTACTTGTGACCAATGATACTCTTGTTTCCTCTTTTTAATGGCTTTCACGTGTAGCTGGAAGACACTTCATGGTTTCTTTCTTTCTTTCAGGTTGACGGAGCCCTCAGGATACCTCACCGATGGTCCAATCAACTACAAATACAAAACAAAGTGCACCTGGCTCATTGAGGGCTAGTAAGTACTTTTATAACTCAGTATGTTCTAATGAAGCAGAGCACACACAATTGAATTTAATTATACAGTGTAAACTGATTAATGCAATCAAATCAAGCCGATCCGCATCTCCGCAGAAGGAAGTATGCTTTTGTTGCTTACACAGTATAATTTAAAGCCGGGTCTAGCTTTGTGAGGCTCGGACTGTTTTGAGGCGCTGCTACTGCTACATTTTAATCAGCAATCATTCAGAGATGGGAAGCAGACTGTTCCCGTTGATGCTTTTAATTGTCATGGCAACCCCGGTCACTATGAGGACAGAGCCGTTGGGAAACTTTCTAACCAGGATGGAAAGAGAGGGCAGCATCATTCTATGAATATTAACACGCATTTGTCTCTTTTACAATATACTGAGCAGTAAACTTCAAATTTAACTGTTTTTATCCTCTTTATCAATTTATCCTCGTGTCTTTTGGTGATGTGAGAATCTGTATCCAGTGTTTAATTTATTTATGAAGCTTGAAGGATAAAAGAAAAGATAAAAACAAAAAAAGATTCCGACTCACGTGACAGAAACATTTCCAATAGCTTATTTACTTTGATGGTTTTCAAATCTGTGTTCGAAAACATCAAAAGCTACAAATGTACAAAAATACAGTATTTCCTGAAGTATGTTTATGAGCATGTTGTTTTTTCTTCAGTTAAACTATAATTCCAGTGTTGCGCCTGAGTGCTCCAGCTATTGGAATTGAGGCCTGCATGTTTGAATCTTGCAGTGACTTGGAACAAAACTGTGCACTTAGTTCAAATGTTTATCCAGGAAACCTAAACAATGTCTCATTTGTGTCCTCTGCAGTCCAAATGCTGTTCTTCGGCTAAGATTTAACCACTTCGCCACAGAATGTAGTTGGGACCACATGTACATCTATGATGGAGACTCGATATATGCTCCTCTGGTGGCTGTTTTCAGGTGAGTTGCTCCAAAGTGCTGTACTGTGTATTTTTACTTGCATTTTTAACCGTTTAGTCTATTTTATTATTTTATTTTATTCTTTTAACTCTTTTCTTTTTTACTTAAAATCTTTTTTCATGTTTATTACTTGGGAGTTACATTTTATGTTTGACTTGTGCTATATAAATTAAGTTTGATTGATTGATTATTATACTGATGTCTTATACTGCAGTATATCACAAGTGAGTTTTGCAGTATCTATCAATATAGATACAAAAAGTGATATAAATAAGTGCTTCTTTAAAGAGACAAGGAATATATCACTTAAATGGGTTAATCGGTTAAGTTTATTGTTTAATGTACTCTTTATTGAACATAGCATCTGTCTTGTCTTTCTGATTGAGCAGACAGTTGTGGGTCTGTTATTATAACTCGTGACTAACAAGTGATGCCAATTAATTTTCTGCTTTTCTCTACAGCGGTCTCATTGTGCCAGAGATACGAGGAAATGAGACGGTTCCTGAGGTTGAGACGACTTCAGGTTACGCACTACTACACTTTTTCAGCGATGCTGCCTATAACCTGACAGGATTTGAAATATTTTACTCGTAAGTGGCCAGGCTCTGCACTTACAACATAATAAAACCTCACTTTTAAATAAGTAAAAGTATTTTTGGTGTTGCCATGTTCATTTATTTCTCCAAGCTGTTGATCAATGGTGCTTTTCTGCTGGCTTAAAACCCATTGCAACAGTCACTATTAATGACCTGCTCAATGGTTTTTCTTCTATTACCAGTTTTTTACCATTCTCATCTTTGCCAGACGCTAGATGATCCTCATTAATCCTCCTCTGTCTCCAGCTAAATGTCCGAAATAGTGCATACAGTATTGACTAAATGAAAACACTTTTCTATTCAGGATCAACTCTTGTCCCAATAACTGCTCCGGCCACGGGAAGTGCACGCCTGGCAACTCGGCCGCCAGCAGAGTGTACTGTGAATGTGACAAGTATTGGAAAGGCGAGGCCTGCGACATCCCTTACTGCAGGAACAACTGCGGCAGCCCAGACCATGGCTACTGCGACCTCACCGGGGAGAAGCTGTGTGTCTGCAACGAGAGCTGGCAAGGTAAGAGTAAGCTCCACAACGCCCAACAGGTGTATGTAAACCATCAGATCCAAAAGAATGGCTTCTAGATATGATATGTAACATTTCTGATCCATATAAAATCCATAATTCTATTCAAAGTAACGGTGGGTTTCATTTGGTCGCCTGTCGAAATATCTCGCAAGAGCTGTAGGCGAACATGACTGAATGTAACGCAAATTAAACTTGAACACATTGGCTTGTGAACATTACTGTCAGGTACATAGATTTTCAACAGCAGTGGTGGTTCTAAAGCAACAAAATGTAACTTCCAGGGCAAAGGTGGTTGATTGTTGAGTCTCATCCCCAGGCCGTCAAATATTGACGTTTTGGATTGGCAGCTCGGGTCAGATGTCAATCAACTATCTTTTTTACGGAAGTTACATTTTGTTGTTAAAACAATGAAGACAATGGGTTCTTCTCAATACTCTGTTTTGTGCCTCCTTGTCTCCTCTCCCCCCCATCCTCCTGGCAGCGACCCAGAAATCGATCTCAGTGCATCATATTTAAGGATGTTGCAATTCCTAAAATGCTTCTTGAGGAGAGAGGAGGTTTTCGTAGAGGAGTTGTGAGCAAGGATGCACAGGTGTATCTTTTGCGGAAGTTGCTTAGCTGACATCACTATAAAAAACGGCTCCGAAGCACAGGCACCTCATTTTGTTGAATGCCTGTTGCCTTGAGATCTCTCTCCTTGTGTCTCCTCCTCACCCCGTTTGCTTTAATCTAAAGTGGGAGGGACTAAGAGGTGAGGAGAGGAGAAGAGGAAAGGAATGTTTAAACCGAGAAATGAGGAGAGGGGAGCAACTCCCATGATGTCACGCTACTGTTATGTTTTGATTAAGAGACCCTGAGTGGTTTAAGGCAGGACACCACAAGTGAGCTGGGTAAAGACTTTAAATAATAGATATCGCCATGAAATTTCCCCAGTTCATTAGTTACTTTAGCAAATTATTTTTACATGCAAATGACGCATAATTTAATAAAATCTACACTAATTTGCATACATTTGCAGGATAGAAATTTGAACATTGGGCAAAGCCACGTTCAAAAGTCTTGTTTCATTTTGTTTACATAGTAGAGACAAAGGTTTTTACAGAGAGAATTATGTTCATCTCTTTTATAACTTCATAAATCAGAAAATACTGCCATAAAAATATTAATTTGATATTTAATTTTTGGAACAAAATTTCATATTAATCAGGCTATAAATGGTATAGGAATAAACTCTTCTGTAAAAATGTGAGAAAAAGAGGTGGCAGGAGTGCTACTGGTGTCCCTCAAACCACCCGTGCTCATAAAAGTGAATATTTCAAAGAAAGAGAGGAAGTGTAAGTCTTCCTCTCTTTTTTTTTTTAAAGCATATCCTCTGTCAAAGTTTTCAGAATATTGATAGGGGTGAAATGAGTATAAAATATGAAAGTGCCATTGAAGTATAGACTCCTGGCTAAAAGTGTGAAAGAAAACTAATTTTGAAAAAAATAAATAACTCATGGATATCACCATGAAACGTAAACTCTAGTTGATTACCTGCATTAAGATAATAGTTTTTTGTATCACAAGTTTTCTGAAATGTTATGTTGAAATACGCAAATTGAGAATTATCAAATTAAATGAATGTCCACAACAGAAATCTGACCTAAAACAATGTTTTTGCCTGCCATGTCTGGCTTTAAAGTACCCAAACCAAGTAGAAATACAACATTGGGAGATCATAAAAACATCTTAATGAAGTATTTTTTGTTTCACCACATTCAAAACACTGAGCGATGTATCATGTGTAACACTTTTATAATCACCGGTTGTAAAATGCTGCCACCCCTCCCATGTATGCTGTAGTGATTATGCAGGAAGATGTAATGAAGGATGTGTTAGCAGACAAGTGTGAACAGCTGTGTCGTGTTGTCATAATGCTGATCAGTAACACGGCGATAAGCCCCGTGACACTGCGTTATTATGTGCCTCCAGCTGGAGGGAGGCGAATGCTTTCACGTGATGAAACTTGACAGAATCATTAGCCGAGGCATGCGCTTTTTCAGCACGGCCCTCACTCACACAGTGTAGCGTGTTCACACCTCCCTGCCTGTCGTGTTCATTTAATAAGTCATGCTTATGTTTAGGTTCGAGAGCTGCATCTGCACTCCTCAAAGTTTCACTGAGTGGGTGCTGAAAAATTCCATCCTAAAAGAGGTTCAGCATCAGATCAGATTTTGTTTTAAAAATAGTGCAGCTATGAGGAAACTTTTAATAATCTTGTTTATTTTCAACATGAGCCCTGTGTTAAAAATTCTTTCTCATCCTGTCTCGTAGGCCCAGACTGCTCTCTGACTGTACCTTCAACCGAGTCCTTCTGGGTCCTACCGAGCGTCAAGCCCTTCGGCACATCACTCGCCAGAGCTTCCCATAAGACCGTGGTGCAGGAGAAGGTCATGTGGGTGGTAGGAGGATACACCTTCAACTACAGCTCCTTTCAGATGATCCTCAAGTAAGTCAGAGCACAGTGTGTCTTAAAGTTTGGATTTTTCCACGAGCATATCTGCATACAGCTTAACAGACAGCATTGTTCATTTACTGTTAGCATACAATAAGAGGTACTTTATACAGTTCACAGTTGTTTATTCTTAACTCCATTACAGAAGCAATGTGTGAGATATGTCCAGAATTTTAGTTTAAAACATTCAAAAAATGAACTAACATTATCAACAGATTGTGAAGAAACAACAGTGTTGACGTTATTTCAAAGACATCTCTGTACTGTGTTGCAGAGATGTCTACTGAAGTTAGCATGCTGAACAGCTAGCCAGGGCCTGTCCCTTATCCTAATACCACTTTGTACCACAGGAGATGATAGTTTGATATCCCTTGTAGTTTCAGCTGGGAGATGTAAAAGGAGAAAGTTCCCTACTTAGTCTGAAAGTACACAAAATAAAGTCACAAAGTGTCAAAAACAGACATATTTTTATACCTGGTTTAGCTACGGAAACAGAAAAATACAACCATGCACCGTCTGAATTCAAGTTTCTCTCTTTTACAGAAATAAATCGAGCTTAATTGCATCATCACTTCATCGCAAAAAACACTTGCATCTAACTGCTAACTGATGTAAAATGGAGTGTTTTAGGAAGCTGTGACATCATCACATCGATTTGCGCATGCCCACTTTTGTTTTATGTAATGAGAATGTGCCTGAAACAACAACAACTGGTTTGGTTTACATTTGGTTAGCACTGCTAACTCTAATGACAAGTTTACATCTTAACTTAGTGGTTTTCTATCGATTTTGATCATTTTACTTAAACAGAATAAGCTCACTCACTTTGATGTATTGTTGACGAAGACTTTATTGCCACCTACTGTCCCGCCATGCTCATTTGACTGTTTGGAATAGAGCATGGATACTGGAAAATTTAGATATGACGTTCAGGTTGTAAAAGTGGGCTTAATTGACACTGTGCTTTCAAAATTCTTTTAGTGATAATGTGTAAATTAAATAAAGTCTGAAAATAAGTGGTAATAAATGATGGAGCTGCTCTCTGTGTTGGGGCTGTCAGTCCTGTAAGTGCTGGGATTTGTTATTCACATGACACAAAGGCTGTTTGTTACTTTCAGGCAGCACACACTCATGTGGAACTCAGCGTGACAGGGTAAAACAAACTCAGTGCTTTAACTAATAGGAACTGTGTTGGGCTAGAATCGGGTTCAGACATAAAAAACAGAACACCTGTCACGTTTTGATTGTGCTCGGTTACCACTCTCAGAAAAATGCTGCGCTGTAGTTTGTAATGGGTTTTGTGTTCTGAGGAAGGAGTTTTCTTTTTAATGGAGGGGGAAACTATCTTCAGTGTGGACAAGTCCAAAGTCCTGACCATTACTTTGAATGCTTGAAAGCAAACAACTACCAACAAAGGAAGTGTAGAAAAGCTTGTGGCTACCCAAAATACAAGTTGTTAAGCAAGTCCCTTAAGAAAAACCCAACCCAGTGTTAGAGCTACCTGTTTGACTTTGTGACAAGTGTAGGAGTTAAGGTGTCCACAGTGTGCTGTGTAGGTGCACTCACTTAGATAAAAAGACAGATTTAGCATCTAGGGTACTCTGCAGATAAAATTCAGAAGTAACTTCTCTGCTGAGTCATATCCTGGCTCTGAGTTAACTGACAGTTTTGTCTTCATTACCTGGACGGGCTCTCTCCATCTGCTCTGTGTTTGTTCTTCATCAGGTGGAAATCAGTTGGAAAATTGATGCAGGGCTCCAATAGTAGTTTGAATAAACAGCCAATGTGTGACGACACGACCAGGTGTCCTGTGAACACTCAGTTTCCTGTGTTTGTAATCTGCAGCTAAACAAAATAATTGTTTGTAGCTGGAAGACTAAAGTGGTATCTTTGGCATGAAGGAAACTGCTCTGTTTTGTGTGCCTTGTATACCCATTTTTATACTCAGACGCTTAACGTTGTGTTGCTTTGCTTTGCAGCTACAACCTGGAGAGTGGCATCTGGAACACAGTTCCCATCAACAGTGGCCCTGTGCCAAGATACGGCCACTCGCTTGCCGCCTACCAGGTAAACACACATAGATATGCCTCGACCTTTCTGGGTACAGAGAATATTTCGAAAACTGTGAGTTTGTGAGGGAGATTAGTCTGGGTGAAAAAGCATTAAAATATTAGCACAACAAAGAAAGCCTCAACTGGCACTTTGAAAGGGAAATTGCTTATTTTCAGTATTCACAAATGTCATCGTTGAAAGAACTACATATTGTAATATACCTTCAAACACACAGCTGAGAGATGTGTTTTCTTTCTCATGTCCATGTATCCATGATTACTGGAAAAACTAATAAAAGAGTAAAGCTCCATAAACTGAACAATAAGTAGATAAAGAAATTTTAATTACAGGCTTGTTTGACATGTCACATTTTATGTCATCATGTTTTGACACTGCTGAGCCTTTTCTTTCACTTTTATTACAGCATGCGTCAGCTTTTCCACACACTTGTTTAAATACGCTAAAGCACATCCCTCCTCTTCTTTTCAGGATGACATCTACATGTTCGGTGGCAAACTGGAGGCCGGCTGGGGGAACGTGACAGACGAGCTGTGGGTGTTCAACATGCCAAGTCGAACGTGGCAGAGGCGAAACCCCGTGATGGGCCCGCCGGCCCAGGCTCAGATCTACGCAGTGGAGGGTCACTCGGCCCACTGCGCCCTGCTAGACGGGGGCGAGGCCATCATGCTGGTCATCTTTGGCTACTCTCCCATCTACAGCTACATCAGCAATGTTCAGGAGTACAACTTGAGTGAGTCATAGCTTTGAGAGCCAACATCGTGACATTTTAGATTTTAGACTTTCTGTTTAGGCTTTGATGAGAAGCTGATTTTCAGTGTTTGACACAGGCATTCCAGGCAGTTTTAATTGGCAGTAATATGCATATTGATTCCTAATAAGAGGGAAAAGGTTGTCGCACACTAGTTTTTGAATAATGTTTGAATCAAACTGAGCTCCCTTTCAAAGCTACGGACATCAAACTGAGGCTTATCAAATAACTAAAAAATACCAAATTTTACTATTTATTTGGTGGATACCAGAAGAGGAGACACACTGTGGCCTGTTTTTCTGTCATTATTAGAAAACTGTTAATTAGAAAAAATGCAATTATTCCCATGCAAGTGCACACAACAAAACCATGGCTAACCAGGCTGCCAGTCTGTTTTTCGTTTCTGCCAAAGAGTATCAAGATTGTCAGGAGGCAGCCTGTCTCCAAGTGACGGAAATGTTTCTACCATTAGATTCCAAACATTTGTCAGGGTGTGTGTTGGTCCTTTAAAAAGTCTTAATATGTCTTCTATTCAGTTTTATAAAAAATGAGGACTAGAGATCCACCATCACTGATACCGATACTGATTATTAATAAGCAAGGAGACTGATTACCGATATTTGGGACTGATACACATTTGCAGTAAAAATGAAACGCTTAGTGTCAAATAACCAGTGATGGAATGTAACTAAGCACAGTTTACTCAAGTACTGTACTTTAATTGTGTATTTCCATTTTCTGCTACAGTACACTTCCACCTCTCAACATTTATTTGATAACTTTAGTTACTAGTTGCTTTGCAGATTCAGACTATTCAGTGTTGATAGGCTAATGCTCGTGACGTGTAACCAGGATGCTGCATCATAAATGTATTTATTTTATAAGGAACTGGGCACAAAAACTGCTGATACTGATAATCAGAAAAGTGGTGAATAATGGACTAGTCTTAATCATTTAATAGTCTTAAATTTGAGTCTTAATTGCCACAAACATTTCAGTTTTGCATCTTGCAATTTCTTCTTGTCACAATAAGTCCACATTTCTGATGTCATCTTTAAATCTGATCCTGATACTGTCTTTTTACTTCATACTTGCACTTAAGAAAAACAGGATTTATCCTAAATTTGATTCAAATCTATCCTTAAAAGGCCTTTTAAGGCATTACATTTAAATGTCTGATACCTGTAAGCATCCTGATTGAGTTATTTAAAGGATTTTAAGGACATTTTTACATCTGTATTGAATGCTTCCTGTGTGTGTGTCCATTGTCAGGGTCCAACACATGGTTGGTGCCTGAGACCAAAGGTGCCGTTCCTCAGGGAGGATACGGCCACAGCAGCACGTATGACTCCGCCAGTGGAAGTGTGTATGTTCATGGCGGCTACAAGGCACTGCCTGCCAACAAATACGGCCTTGTTGATGACCTCTACCGCTACGAAGTTAACACCCGGACATGGTAAGTCAACAAATATACAGACGCACCTTACATATGCTGCCTTCTCTTATTCAGTGTGTATACATGTCTGTGTGTATGACACTGTGTTATATGTCGTCTTGTCTTACTTGCCCTTGTCATGCACATGTTCCAGGTTCATTCTGAGAGAGAGCGGATTTCCTCGGTACCTGCACTCGGTTGCGCTTCTCAGCGGCACGCTGCTCATCTTTGGTGGCAACACGCACAACGACACGTCACTCAGTAACGGGGCCAAGTGCTTCTCTGCCGACTTCCTCGCTTATGACATCGGTAGGACTGGGATTATTCTTGACATCATGCCACTGTGGTTTTATTAGCAACTTGAGCAATGTTTGGTAAATGTCATCCCATTTTTAGCTTGAAAAAATATCTTATGAATAGTTCTACTTCTATTAGTCAAGGACAAGATTGTTTATAATGTGAGATGTGTGTGGCTGAAGTGTTTTTGTACATGTGTGGGTTTTTAATGGAACAGTTTTTGAGAGTTGTTAGCCAGTATTAAGTACAGTACAGTACAGTAAAGCTAGCTAATAATGCTTCGGTTTTTCCCTCCACTTTAATTATTATTCATGTTATTCTCAACAAAACCAACATTTTTTAAGGAATATACTGTATCTCATATTGGGGGAAAAAACAGCACAATATATTTTACTGCATACAGGGCCAAGACGGAAAGTTTACCTAGATTTGTCTGCTCAGTTAACTAAATAAAATGACAGCTCTGATGTTCCCTTATGTTTTCCTCAGCTTGTGATGAGTGGAGCCTCCTGCCGAAACCAGACCTGCACCGGGACGTCAACCGCTTTGGTCACTCTGCTGTGGTCAGCAATGGGTGAGTCTCTTTCTCTGATGGACTAAAACACACTGGATAGATGCTTCATGCAGTCAAAACAGCTTTTAGTTTTTCAACAAACAAATACTTTTGTGTTGCTAATCCTGAAAATGTGACTACGAGTAATATCATTTGGTAAACCAGGTGTTGTGTTGTTGCTGAGTTGTTTTTTGTCCCCTTCTGAAGAATTTCATTAAGTGGTGAGTGTTTTTCTTTATTTTGTCCCTTACTGTTTACACACTTATGTTTTCTCTGCCAGGTCCATGTACGTGTTTGGGGGCTTCTCCGGTGTGCTGCTCAACGATGTGCTTGTTTACCGACCCCCCAGCTGCCAGGCCTTCTTGGCAGAGGAGGGCTGCGTGAAGGCAGGCCCAGGGGTGCGCTGCATCTGGAGCAGGGGCCGCTGTCTCCCCTGGGAACCCAGCATGGCTAATGGAAGCCTCCTTCCTGCCCCGTTCTGCCCCACTAAAGCTGGTGAGGAAAACGTCCAAACCTTTTTCTGTACTTTTGATTGCTTTAATTTTGGATTGATTCCTCTTTGAATGACTGGTGGTTCATGTTTTCCTCACCTTTTCCACACTTTTCCATAAACTGAGAGTTTGAAAGTAACTTCTTTTCTATTGCTCAGGACTTTTTCTTCTTATAAATGAATACTTCTCATGACCATATCCACTCTCCTGCATTGTTTTTCCTCTCTTTATCTTTTTAGTCACAGTAGACGAGCGGTGCTACCGGTTCTCAGACTGTGCCAGCTGTACTGCCAACACTAACGGATGCCAGTGGTGTGATGACAAGAAGTGCATCTCTGCCTCCAGCAACTGTACCTCTGTGAGTGCTCCAACAGGGGGCGTCAGAGCACTTCTGTTCTCGCTTTCAGCTTGCACACAAACACATACAGTACACTTTTGTAAATGTTTTCTCTTTTGGGATATTGGGGCATATTTAATGGTGAAATCAAGAGATAAGCCAGGATTTAAAGGTTGATTTTGGTGTCTCTGTTTATGATGATTTAACTAGATTAGGTTACACACTTCCGTGTCGAACAGGACTGCTGTGTATTTGAGGCGAAATATATTTACTTGCATGGGTTTTCCTCACAATTCTACACTTCCTGTTTCACCTTAAATTGAATGCTTGTATTAACCGCCCTCTTGTCTTTTCTATTGTCTCCTCTCTTTGTGTAGAACGTGAAGAACTTCACCGAGTGCCCGGTGCGGAACGAGCAGGTGTGCAGCAAGCTTGCCAACTGCAAGAGCTGCTCGCTGAATCTCAACTGTCAGTGGGACCAGAATCAGTCAGAGTGCCATGCTTTGCCTGGTGAGAGGATACCTTTTTTATTTGAAAGCTATAGTCCTCACACGTGCATGAGAGGCAGATTTTTAGTATCTTGCAGTCAAGGATTTGGAGATTAGGAGACAAAAAAAAGATAAATATAATGTTTTGTCTTCTGTATGTAGCCCATAAGGGTCTTGAACAATCGTGAGAGTGAACACCTCATGAAATAAAACACCCACTTATGTTAAGAGACAATCTTGTGGTCACTGTGATGAACAAGTCCACTGACATTCAGACGCAAAGGGAATATAAAACAAGTTATTCATTGATTTTTAAAAAAAAAATTTTAATCAAGGATTTGTAGGTTGAATCTCACACTGCACATCAGATTTAGACACATCATCAGATTTGCAGAGATGTACTTTCAACATGTCATCCTGATGTTGTTTATCAGGTCTGGCAGTATATTTAGTTTGCCTCTCACCCTCTACCCGCCTGTACCCGCATGGTGACTGAGGCTGAATCTGAAGAATTGCTGCTGTCACTTTATCCATAATTTTCAGTTTGTGAAGTCTTGTCGCCTAAAGACTCGGTGCAGCGGTGGGAGTCGCAAATCACATGTGTCTGTGTGTTTGTGATGCCTGAAAGGGAGTCTCGTAATGATCCACACACGCACGTCAACATACACTTGCACACATACATCTGAATGAGCCCCCACTGTATTTCTTTATCAGATGCAGTTATTAACAAGCAATTTGGAGTCCAAAAATCACTCTCCAAGGCAAATAAGTGCTGATAACACCCCTGCTAAATCTGTGACATCCACACACACAACACACACACACTAGGTTCCAAATCTTGAGGCCCCTGTGGTTTGGAAGAAAGCAGGCTCCCTTCAGTCTGCTTTAATGGCTGTATTCTCAACATGAGGTCTTATTTTCTTAGAGTAGGGCACCCCTTGTTGAGCAGTATTTAATTAATGTTCTGATTTAAAGTGGTTGTAATAAATATTTTTATGACAATGTGAAAACAGTGTGACAGGGGTCGCTTGTAGTACAGAGAGTTATCACCTGAATCTGCAGCTCCCCTCAGGTTTACGCAGCTTTAGAGAGAGTTTCGGCTCATTGTTTACTTTACTATTTTGATTCACTATAGCTGCTCTCATAAACCCCTTTTCCATCAACATGGAACAAGCTCCGGTCTGGAGGTGCACCTAATTTTAACTGATTAAGAGAAAATTTGGCTTCTACCTGGAGCCAAAAGATAGCCAGTTCTCTTTGACCTGTAGTGCAAACTTTAGTGGGTGTGTGTAGGGATTCAAATTTTGCCTTAACAATCAATTATTGGTTAATCATTAAGAATATATGAAATATGTTAGACAAAACTGTTTTAACTACTCACATGTTGGGTGCAAAAAAGAGCAGATAAACACCAAGTTACTTGATTGATAAACTAAATAACACAAAAATAATGACTTAATCTAGGGACTCTGATTAATGATTAATCATCCTTAGGCGTGTGATTTGCTACGAGTTAGAAAGAGAGGATGGAGAAAGCAACAGCGTCGAAGTCCAGGGAGAACTTGCTTTTTGGGGGGCTACAATCATCTGTAATTGCAGAACAAAAGCGAGCAGATTATCGGTGCAAGCTGGGATATTGCTTCTACTGTTTACTTCCTTTGTGAACCCTCCATTGACGACACATACTTCATTGCAATGGTTCTGCTCCACTAGTATAAAAGGCGGAATCGTTTGCTGGATAGCATCAAGGAATGATCCTGAATGGAACTGGTCCAAGAACCAAAGCTAATTTGGAGGAAAAGGGTACAAGCGTTTTTTTTTTAACCCTACAGCAGACATCTGTTGCCTGCAATAAAGCTCTAAAAAACTCACTATATACTTCCCTCTCAGCACCGAACAGCAGACAGATACAGTTAGAGACTAACTTGTGAACATAGTAGAGCATTTAGCAGCTAAAGAGCCAGATATTTTCCTCAAGAGTTGGTGGAGACCAAAAAGCAAAAAGAGAGAGTGAATATTGGGCTTATATCCGCCAGGTGGCCATTAACATGGCTCCAAATGAAAAACAATCCTGCTCTGAAACTGCTGGATGTGTAAATAAGCAACTGATTCACATGTCATCATACTGCAGCCCAGCAGTGTAGCGAGGGTTGGAACCAGGTGGGGGAGGCCTGCCTGAGGATCAACTCCAGCCGTGAGAGTTATGACAACGCCCAACACTACTGCAAGAACCTCAACGGAAACATCGCCTCGCTCACCACCTCCAAACAAGTGGACTTTGTGCTTGAGGAGCTAAAGAAGCTGCAAGAACAAGACAAGGTAAACATAGTTAAGTCAACAAATGAAACAAACCTGCTAGAATTGTAGTGAAGAGGGAAATAGACCGTACGTTGTTGTGGACAACATGCCTACCTAGAATACTTGAATACCAAATATATAAAGGTATAATCAGAAGCTGGTGTATCGACAGAAGAGAGCAGAGCAGAGAGTTATTATCTGTTCGTCGAGCCTGTCAGTAACTGATGAGTTATGCATTCTGAGATGATTTTCTCCTGATCAGTTTTGTACTTGTGTGCTGCCCTGATTCCTGTCTGATTGCGTCTCTGCTTTTAGCTTGTGAAATTTGTGTCTTTCAACCATTTTTCATCAATTTGTTTTCCACTCGGCTGTGCCACAAACTGTACGGTTTGTTTACGATTATGACGCAGTTTCAAGTAGGTGCCGACGCCAGGCTTTAGTATCTGCAGATACAGTGATAATCACACTTCACTTATTTTTTGTTTTGCCTTGTTTGAACTCTTTTATCCTCTGCTCTATCCTCTATCACAGTTTCTTCTTTATATAACAAACCAGGGCCACATGCTGGCAGTCTCTCCGCAAAATCAGTGTGTCTCAAAATGTGTCTGTCTGTTTGTTGCATTCGACCGGCCTCGACTTCAAATTTTCAGAGTTACTAGGCTCCAAATTCTTCAGTCCAGCTCATAAAATGTAACTCATAACTTCTGATTTGTTCCTACTCCTAACAGCATCATAATTCAAACCTCTTCATCTTTAATGGAGATGATTAAATACGCTTTTGGGCAAACACACAGTCTGTCATCCCGCCACAGCTACATTTCCCAAAATTGTGGAACCTACTGATGATTTTAGCTTGGTCATGCCTGCTGTGTTTGTGAGGATATCATTTGTTGTCTGTCTGCCGGGTTGAAACTCGCCTGTTTGTTCCAAACACAACCTTGACGTGCCATTTCCCATCATTTTCCGCATTACATTAAAAGTTGAATCCTGAAGGCAAATAAGTAATCATATCTGTGAAATTATTCTCAGTAGACTTTTAATAGCATTCTTGCCTCCCCAGGTGTAAATGCAGTAGCCATTAATTTCTTAAATAGCATGATGGAGCAGAAATGGGGGGCACAGTTTTATCTTAAATTTGAATACCTAGTGGCCTCATAAAGCCCTTTGCCATTTCTCCACAGCGGTTGTCTCCCTGGGTGGGCCTGAGGAAAATCAACGTGTCATACTGGGGCTGGGAGGACATGTCCCCCTTCACCAACAGCAGCCTGCGCTGGCTGCCTGGCGAGCCCAGTGACTCTGGTTTCTGTGCCTACCTGGAGGAGCCTCAGGTGTCCGGACTTAGGGCCAATCCATGCACTGCCACTGCCCACGGCCTCATCTGTGAAAAAGCTACAGGTGAGAAAGACACACATACATTCTATATGCTCCATCTGTTTAGAAAAATATTGACATTACACAGGAGTAACAGTCTGATTTGACTCATTATGCTTTCCTTCCTGTCCAGGAAACCCCAATCAGAGTTCCCGTCCATCCTGTAAGAAGCCTTGCTCGCTGCACACCACCTGCACCAACTGCACCAGCCAGGCCATGGAGTGTATGTGGTGCGGCAGTGCACAGCGATGTGTCGACTCCACTGCATATGTCATCTCTTTCCCTTACGGCCAGTGTCTGGAGTGGCAGACTGGAGACTGTGTGGGTAAGTTTCTATATGAGGCTCCTTTGTATAGTCTGGCATTATAAGCTTCCCCATATTGGCTTCTGTAAGCAGTCAGTATTCATCAGTGAGAGAATAGGGAGGTAAAGGCAGCAAACGGCTTGAAGTGGAAGGTGTTTGTGTCAGTGGGTAAATGGTATTAGTTTTCTGTGATTGGCTTTAGAAGCTGTTTCTGGGTTGTAATGGCCAATTACACCCGTAGGTAGTTGCCCCAACTGTTAGATTTCCCTGCTGACCATGCAGCAGATGGGAATGGCTGCACATACAGTAAGGCTGCATGATTATGGAAAAAACTGACTGGGATATTTAGGGTTTCTGCCAGATGGAAAAAAAAAAAAACTCAAACAGGAATTTACACCTGATTATTTGAATAGCTCAATAGTGTCATGGTAGGCTGATGTCACCATGGTTTCAACCACTGAGTGGCAAATTTGTTAATATTCATCAAATGCTGTAATCTTAACGTTCAGCTGGAATGCCTCAAAAACACATCTAAAATGTGAAACAGCTGACTTAATGCGCCTCACTTGACACTGCACGAACGATGTGACGATTAAACATGTACGCATTGCAGCTTAGACGCTGAAGTGATATACTTTGTCGCCCTAACATCCAGAATGGTAACGTTTATGTTATTGTTGTCGTTTTTGGAATGGGAGTTAAGAACAGAGTCACTCAAGATGTTTTCAAATAAGGCAGTTTTAGCAACTAAGGCTGACATATTTAATTGTCAGCCCTCAGGCCACATCTAGCCCAGAAGCAACCTCGGAGTGGCCCAGCATAGATGTTGATCAATAGCATTTTGAATTAAAAACCTAATTTTTTTGCAGAGTGAGTGTCCTCGCCTACTTCTCATCTCTGTTGAGAGTTGCACATGCACAGTACTGATTGGGTAGCATATATATGCATCAGGTATCTTTCACAAATCAACAATTTCTCATGTGATGCAGTTCTGACCTCGCTTTGTAGCTTTCTAAAACGTCTTTAACTATTGAACATTGAACTATTCAGTAACATACTGTCGTCCTTCGAGTAACTGAAACACGCCCAGTTGCCTATGATGCAGCACTTAGAATTATCCTGCGCATGCTTTCAAGACAAACAGCAGCAAACAAAAGGGATTACTCATCATGGATGGATAGATACGGTGATAGGCTAAAATTCAAACATGAAACAATTTCTTGGAACATGTCCAAATGTAAATTAAAGACGTCCTGGACACATGCAGAGGTAAACCTGTTAACATCAGAGAGCTCCCTCGCTTGAAGGTCAGTGTCGCTCTTCAGGGTCTCTGCTGTTCTTCAGCATGATGTATGAATTTTACCCATAGTTGTGTCAGATCATAAAAACATCTCAGATCAGTTTAGACCAAATTTATTGAGCTGAAGGGTACAGACTCAATTTAATTTGTGTCAGCCGTTGTTGGGTAACCCAGAGACGACTCTGTACACTGTGGGGTGTTTGTCTCAAGGAATTCGTCCCTTCTGGCGTGAAGGACAGAGAAAGGGTATCCTATAAATTCTCTGTATCCCCCTCTCTCTCTGTTTGTTCTGCTCCTTCACATTCACTCTCACCTACTTTACTTCTTCCCTCCTCATTTTCAGTGCAGAGACGAGCATGCTTTATGCTGAGCACACAGCATAAATGCACTAAAAGCCATAGACCTAGGATGAAATATTCAGCAGTATCATCGCCTGCAGGGGGGCTTTGAAAAGGAAGATATGTGGGTATTTGTTGCTCTCTGTAGAGAATTGTCTCATTTTGCAGATCTGAGGTTGTGATTTACCAAAAGTTGGTTGTTTGTTGCTTTGCAGTGATGAATAACTTTATTTATTACAGCAGTTCTACTCATCATCTCTTGTCACGATTTAAACACTTGTCATCTGCTGATTGCGGGGTGCATTAAAAGACGTGTCAAGACACAGAAAAATCTGACTTTGCTTTTCTGTTTCATCGAGATGGGTCAGAAAAGGCAAATCCCCTGAAGCTACATTTAGTTCAGACAGAATATTGAATGCGCAAGGTCAAGTTGTCTTTCCCTTTGCCCCTCATTGCATTTTTCCATGGTCCTTGATTTGATCTCTTATATCAGGACTGGCCTGTATTCTTCCTGCATCACTGTTATAGCTCCTGCAGTTGTGCTGTAGGTGTACAGTAGGTGAGTAAAGCTGAAACGGGGCCAATGTCGACACTCATATTAGGAAGGAAGACGTTTTTTGCAGTGATCACTCAAATGTCATTATCAAACACATGTTTAATTTATTTATTTATTATAAAAACTGTATAAAAACCTCTAAAGAATACTTGTTGATTTAAAGCAACACTTGTCATCTGCTGATTGCAGGGCACAATAAAAGCCATGTCAAGACACAGAAAAATCTGATTTCATTCACATTGCTCTCAGATATCGACTTGGTGAGGTTGTCATTTTGATCAATCATCTTCTCTGTAAGAACACTCTGTAGGCAGCCTGCAGAAACAGATGGAAGCAAATGTAAGCACAGGAGACTGTGAACAATAAATTGATGTTTGTAAGATGTGATTACAGGAATACAGGTTATATTTTCTGGAAGATGCGAGACTTGTCTGTTGTACAGACCCAGTCATAAACACCACCCAATTCATACAGCAGCTCCAGGGCATCAGATTTAGTTGTTCCTGTTCACACATATATTGATTCATCTGTCAGAATCTAAAGCTGAAATATGCAAATTTAGTTTCCATGGCAGATTATTTATTTCGACATGAGTTTTTTGCGTGTGTGGCAAAGACAAACGTCCTCATCCAGCTGCTGCTTTTCTCAGAATGTGATGTTCCCGAGAAATCTGCCACTTTACGTCCTGTCGTCAAAACAAACTTAAATGGCCTTACTTTGTGCTGATTGCCCTTGGTTTCACATCCATTAGCAGAATAGCTGGAGATTTGTTTGACATAAACTGAGGTAAAAGCACTCAATGTTTGTCTCTTTAAAATAGTAGCGGCACCCTCCCTCACCCCCCTTCTCTCTCTCTCTCTCACTGAAGTGTCTGCCTGGCAGGCAAGTGGCGACGCTGAAACTTGTCAAGCAATTTAGTGGCCTGAAAGTTCGTCCCCCAACTGACAAAACAGCATCTAAGCGAGGTGCCACTTCACACATCACATTTAAGCCTTTCAGCGAACTTTGCTCAAATTACAAACTTTTTCGCTGGCCCTGGTTTGCTGGAGCATTTTCAGCCTCGTTCTTCGGCTTTTTCCCCTCTCGGTCAACTGTTCAATGCTCAACACTCGCCTGTAATCGGCTCTCAAATCTGTTGCCCTGACAGGTCACTACATGATGAGGACAATCAAAAGATCTTTTCGCAATTCATGCAAGGGAATTATTTTACCATTATACGGTACAAATCCTTGGTGAGATCTCATCTTGAATTAGCAAGTTCAGTCTGGTGTCCTTAAAATTAATTAAAATATATATAAAGACTCGAGAAGGTTCAGAGTAGATCAAGTAAACTAATTCCAGGTCTGACAGAGATGTCATTTGAAGAGAGGTTAAGAAAATTACAAGTGCCAAGATTGAAGTCTATTACGTTGTTCATCATTGAATCTATGATATCACTGCTATCAGGTGCGAGTGAAGCAGGAATTCCTTAAAATGATTCTCACCAAAGTGTTTCTCTGACAAAAGTAAAAGCTTCTTTACACGGAGTCTGACATGGAGGAGTTTTTATCCTTTACCAGAAAATGTTCAACAAATTTCAATAAACGATCACTTCGTTTTTTTTAGCAAATAGCGCATTAATGTTAAGGCGAAGGAATGACTGAAGTTAGAAAGGCTGGCATGCTCCAAAATAAAATCCTGAAAGCAACATCCTTCAGCATTTCTGTTTGCCGCAGCTCTTGTTGTTTTTAGTGCTTTGCTGTGAATGCTGCTGATGTTTCAAGGTGACAACCCCGGTAAATGGTAAACAAACGTGAACATGAAAAGACGCGGACAAATGTGGCGAAGAACGAAGGAACGTAAACAACGTAGTCAAGTTAGAGGTTGAGTTTAAATCTTTTTGAAATGCAGCAAACAAGTGCAGCGGTAACCAGGGCTGGACAATATATGGATATTGCATCGTCATCTAGCTATGAGACTATATATCTTCTTAGATTTTGGATATCTTTATATTGTGATATGACATCAGTGTTGTCTTGTCCTGGTGTAAAAGGCTGCATTACAGCAAAACGATGTAATTTTCTGAACTCATCAGACTGTTCTACTGAAGTGCTTATGAAGTGCTTTTGAGGGTATTTCAAATTATCGAGATATATTGTGTATTGAATTCTGCTTTTAAGGCCACACTGCCCAGTAATGGGAGCTTTCAATGATACTGGTGGGCACTGGTGGTTTCAGGGGGGTGATTGCCTGAGTACGCCGCTGCTGATGAGAAGTACAACATAAACATTTCACTCTTCGTTTCTACTTTTTAGCCCAGAACTGTTCAGGACTGCGGACGTGTTCCCAGTGCTTGGAGCAGCCCGAGTGCGGCTGGTGCGGAGATCCAACCAACACGGGCAAGGGCCTGTGCATGGAGGGCTCGTACCGGGGTCCGATGAAGAGGCCGGCGAAGCAGGGCCAGCAGAGCCAGCAGTCCCAGGACATGAGCCTGGAGCCGGGCAGCTGCCCCAAAGACAAGGGCTACGAGTGGGCCTTCATTCACTGCCCTGGTAAGGGATCCACTTCCTGTTTGGCTTACTGAAATGGCAGATCGTCATGTGAAGTGTGTCTTCTTGAGAGATTATTATTACCTATTGACTGTCTTAAGTTTAAAACGATGTTCTGATGGAGGATTCCTGTTACAGCTTCCTCTATGCAACTAATCCCTCCCTGCTGACTGTATGCAACCTTATGCTTGTGTGCCATTTAATGCTTTCACCAAGCCCATACAACCACATCATGTAAGATGATAATATACTCAATGCTACAGCAGTTGTAATTTGAGAATGTGAGGCATGCTTTTTTGCTCAGTGACTCAGTGGTATGAGTAATATTTAAGAAACCTGGGAAGTCTGACGTCAAATGTAAAGACTTTGGGCGATATTTTGCCTCAGTATGGGTTTAAACCTGCTTTCACAGCTTCGCATATGTGTTCTTTTATGTAAGAATACATTAAATGCATAACTTGTAACAGTAAGTATTTCTCCACTGTGGTATTGCAACTTTTACTGAAGTAGCCTTTCTCACATGATATCAACATTTGTTTTTTTTCCATGTCTGTCAAATGCCTAATTTGTCTTTCCAATAAGACACTTAGATATAGGTTCATTAAAAGTTACAGCCATTGGAAATATTCTAAAAGGCCAGTCCTATTAAATAATAATTAATTTGACGTGGCAGACACAAGCTACTGACAGCTCTAATGGGTCTGCTGCTTTTCTAGGAAGCCACAATGATAACAACCCGAGGTGTAAGATTTGTTGGGCTGGTGACAAGTCGTTGTTGTTTACCAGCTACAGAGAGGATGTTTAAATGATTGTGTGACTTCGTGCTAAACTATTCAAAAATGATTTGCACTTGCATGACTAGTATAACACACAAAAAGGTTAAACCTGGTGTAGGCGTGATGTGCTCACTGTGTCCAGATCTGGAAATTCCTAGTCACTGTTTTCTAAATATTTATCTGAAGGGTCTGCAGAAAGAGGAGCCAGTGAAATTCATTACGACTCTGAAGCGACATTAATCTTTAACCTCTCTCCGTCTCTCTCACAGCATGCCAGTGTAATGGCCACAGCACGTGTGTGAACGGCAGCGTGTGCGAACAGTGCCGTAACCTCACCACCGGTCCACACTGCCAGACCTGCATGCCTGGTTACCATGGAGACCCGACCAATGGGGGAAAATGCCAGGGTGAGTGTGAATCAAAACGAGTTGTTCTTGCAGATTTGATGGCTTTTCTTGTGTCAACTGCTGTAGTTTAACCCCAACCCCCCTTTAACTCTTCCTCAATCAATCTGTATGTATTTCATTTCAGTTAACAACATTTAGTTTAAACAACTCAAATTAAATCCTCTATTTATTTGGACCTGATCTGCAGTGGTAAATGAAATTGTTAGAGGAATGTTATCTAGTTGCTTGAGCAACATTTAGTAATACAGCATCATAACCAACAGAGGGCACTATTGTGTATTGATTAGAATTTGTCTGCCCTGTTTGATTAATGGAAATATTTCTCCATGTGCTGGTTTCCTAATGTGTTGACAGAAAAACAACTAAAAGCAAAACAGACGTGTGGACGGTGTTGGTTTATTTTCGCTGCGGCGACTCAGTCAAAACACCACTCTCACTCTCTAAAGATGGTGAAACATCAAGATTAACTGTACTTTCCTCGCTTTAGAGCGAGTGTAGAGCAGATGCGGCGCTCTGAGGGAACTGCGGGTGAAACTGAAGGTCAAATACTGACATCTTGTATTACTGTGGTTTTTCACGCCTTAAAACGCTGCTTTGTTGGAAATAGAAATGCGTCTACATCTTGTATCTTGATTGATACACACAGGCACACACATATGGGACTGTTTAGCCTTACGTAACCCTGGCATTATAAAAATCTGCAGTGATTTACTAATTTTCAGGGGGTTGTTATCCATCTCTTCCTCTCTGGATGTCAAACTGTTTTAATTGAGTTTTTCTTAGCAGCACATGATGCAGATTTATTATCTGTCCCCTGCTCAATGCACATTAAATTTCCTTGACTGATGGCAACCCATAATTTATACGGCATTATTGTCTCCAAAGCAAAAGCATGCAATGTTTGCTGAGTTTAATTTGGAGAATGGGTACAAACAGCAAACTAACCATACACGTGTGTCAGAGTTGTTGATAAATACATTAGAGAATGAAGGAAGACTGGTAGTAGAGCTTCGTCGTCAAGAGGAGATTTAGACACACTCGTCTCTTATGAGGCATGAATAGCATTCCTGAGAAATTATATGGAGGCTATTGTTTGAATTGGGAGAGACATACACACACACAGACACACACACCTGGGAGCTTTACGGTCTCAGATACCATCTGCTAATGCATAGGCTGTAGCTATAACCTGTAAAGTGAAACTACACAGGTGAACATCTGTGAAGGGAATAGTCTTCTTACTCTTTCGGAGCCTGAGGACCAAATGACTCAAACTCATTATGTGCCGTTACCACATGCAAATACATCCATGTTTTTTCTCCTTGATTTAACACCTTTAAAGGTGCACTGTGCAGTTTTTGGGGGAGGAATTTAAGAAGGGAAAAATCTTGAGTGATTGATTCAAGATTTTATTCCTAACCCATGACTGAATAAACAAAATGTCCTCAAAGGAAAAGACAACTCCATACTGATTTACTCAGTTTATGTTTAGCGGACCCTGCCACCTTTTTAGCTGCAAACACTGTTTTGGGGACCTTGACGTTGGCTTGTATAAAAAGTATTATTGCAACAGAGTTTACACAATGCTCTTACAGCAAAATACTAAGAAGGCAATATTACAGAAAGTCAAACAGAGGCAAGAGCAGATTAGGCTAAAATTAAGATAAAGTTGAAATTTAGACTATCAGAGTAAATAAATACAAATGAAAAGGAGTGAAAGACTTTAATGTGAAGGCTGGGACTCTATTGCATATTTAATGTTTGTTGGCTTCACAGTCCGATTAAATCTCTGTTTTACCAGCTGTCAGGAACAAGAAGTGTAGGAGAACGTGCTAAAAGCAGCTCTATCACCTGAAATATTCATATCAGAGAGCTGCTAAGAAGAAGGTGTAACACCGGGAGGGGAGACTGTGTCCACTGACCCTTCTGTTATCCCCCTTCTCAGTGTTTTAAAGCTCAGTCAAGTGAGAGGAAGGGGTCGTTTTTTTGTGCAAACCTGAAAGGCTGCCATACTAGAAGCACTTCAGAAGCCAATTTGCTCGTTTTTCACACATCTATTACTGCACTGTTTGTATTCCACGCGCACACACGTGCGCCTAGCGGGTATCCTGATGTCCCATCTGAAGGGAGGAGGGGGGCATATTTTTCTCCATCATGTATCAGATCTATGAAGTTCAGCCAATCTTTTGGGAAATACACTTGTTTACCATCTTACCCAGATCGATATCAATTTCATCTCGGCGTGCTCAGTACAGCAGAAGTGGTGTTGGTAGACTAGCTTAGCACAAACACAGCGAGCAAAGGGGGAACTGTTAGCCTAGTGCTTTAAAGTGGGGATGGTGCAGACTGTGGGAGCTGTCGGCTTTATTGTGCCCCCAGGAGATACCCAACTCAAATTTTTCATACAGTTACTATGTGCAGTATTGCAATAGTTTTGTCTCGTATTTTTCTTAGGCACCATTGTTAGAATTGACTCCTTATACACTTAATATTTACTTCTCTGTTGTTTTTATTCTAATGTTGTTGTAATTTCTGAGCACAATAATTCCCTTTGGGATGAATGAAGCTCTATTATATCTCTTATTTTCATGATTAACCAACTAATCGTTTTGTCTATGAATAGCTAAAAAAAATGCTCATCACAATCTTCCAGAAACCAAAGTGGCTTTCTTTGTTCTTTAAATTGCTAAAACCTAAAACTTTTAATTAACTATCATAAATGACAAATAAATGAAGCAACTCCTTAAATTAAAAGGCGTTCTTGATAACATTCAGCCACCAAAAAGCCATTGCATTCACGTCTCAACATGGCTGTTGTTCGAATCATCTGCCCTCTCAAATAGTTGCCTGTCAAGTTGTTACCCTAGCTAACGTTGTTAATGCTAGCTAGTAAACATTAACATTGCTAACGCTAGCTAATGTTAATGCTGCTAACGCCAGCTAGCTAACATTAGGGCAGTACAGTATGCTGGATGCATATTTTTTTTGTGTTTTTCCACAAACTGGCAACTATCAAGACCGTTGATGCTGACGAACCTTGTTAGAAACTGGAACCAACCGTCAGAATTCTTGCACAGAGATAAACAACACAATCATTTTGGACCCAATAAACATTGTAAAATTATTGATTTACAATCATAATATTGTTTTTAAGGAAAAGAAAACTTTTATTCTGCGTCGTTCTACACTTAATACATTAAGCTCTCTTTACATATTTATTTTAATAATGGTTATTATTATTATTATTAATAAAATATTTTTGATTTGTGTTATTTTTTTTAAATGATTTGTCTACATAAAATGTTATCAATATGACCTTTAAACTCCATTATAATTGATTACCACATCACCTTCAATCTAGTCAATGAATCAACGGATCATTTTCTAGCTCTTATCTTGTTTCTGAGGTTGGGAATTGCTAACTATGAAAGCACATTAAAAAACAAACCTTCACTTTCTCCACATCTCCAGTGTTGTTTAATCAATATTGTCACTGTTCCCTATTTTCTCCCTTTGTTACACACTCCCTCTCCCTCCCCCGTCTTCTTCTCCATCTGTGTTTTTGTCGCCTCTTCCAGCCTGTAAGTGTAATGGTCATGCAAGTGTGTGCCAGGTGTTAACTGGCAAGTGCTTCTGCACCACCAAGGGGATCAAAGGAGACCAGTGCCAGCTGTGAGTACTCCAACCACATGCTTACACACACAAACACACATACCTATAACCATGAGAAAACAGAACCTACCCAGCATGCTTGTAGCATTTTAAATGGTTGTATTTTTGCAGCATTTCCTGAATTTTTATTTGTACGACATTAGGTCGTGGTCAGTTCAGCGTCCCTACACCCTGTTCCAACTGAAATTCTCACTGACTTAAGGTAATGTCAATCAAAAGTGAGTCTCTGAGCCGTCTGTCACCGTGCCAGTAATCACTTGGGATGGAGCCCTGATGAAACGCTCGGGGCTATTTTAAGGGAAACCCATTTTGACAAGTGAGACAGATACACACGGGAAGGTATTGTGTGCTGTTTATGAAATTTTGCCTAAAAATAAAAACAGGATCCCGGTTCTTCGATTCCAACATATTTATATGATCCGTCTTCATGGACACAAACACAGAGCTTCTGCTAGATTTTAAAGAGGATAAATACAGATTCATGACGGTCAGAGTGGAACAAGTCAGCCCCAAGCATTTGATTTAATCGTACCAGACAAAATGATTGATAACAAGGCATTTAACAATTGACAGTACATCATAATGGTTGGCTGGTAGGCGACCCAGAGGAATTCTTTTTTCTTAAGTGATAACTTTTAAAAACATATCCGTAAAGGAAAAGTTCACCCAAAGAGGAAAATTAAGTCATTATCTACCCACATCTGCCAACTACTTGTTGTTGTTGCTCCACCTACATCTAGAATGCTGCAGTGCTGTTTTTCGGGGGTAGATAATTACTAGATTTTCTTTTTTTGGTGAACTTATTATTTAATTTTGTACAAATACTAGATTAGGATTTTTTTTTCTCCCCAAGTGGATCACTGCGTTCGTCTGTTTAATTCTGTCTGTCATGTTGAAGCAATTAAGTTCTTTGGTATTGGAGTGCAGTTATTGATAAGTCAGAAAGACACTAGAAAATAAGTAATTTATTTAATACACATTAAATGGAAATTAACTCGATTTAATTTTGAATCATGACGTTCGCTGACTTCCAGGAACCATTATGTTTTAATTATATAATGGGATTCATAGACTGTGACAGATCAAATAATTAAAATGACCTCTAAAGTGATTCATGATTTTCACAATGTGATCATGAGCATTGTTTTCCGAGCTCTTCTGATGCGGAGGCTTGGATGCGGAAGTGATTTGGTGGTGTGAAAGCAGAGAACGATCCATCGGCAGTACATCGGCCAGAAACTCCACCTCTTGCAGGATTTCTGCTGATGCGGTGGATGCCCCCCCTGGTGTGGGCGGACCATCTCTACTTAGCTGTCTGTTTTCCCAGTTGTAAGCAGAATGGACACTGATGTTTTTAATACCCCTAATGCATGAAGAGTGATGGAGGGGTCACATACACACCCACACGCATGTTTTTGTTCTGGAAACATGCCCTCAAAATATCTCTGACGTTGTGTGCTTGGATCAGAATAATGTACCCGCTTTTGCTGCATTCGAGGTTTTCGTCATCTCATCCCACACAGTTCACGCCACGTTTATCACACTGATGCAATTGAGACATCTTCTCGCTGAATACAATTTTAGTCAGCAAAAGTCACATACAGTTGTCATGACACCCTTAAAGATGCCCTGTGGAGTTTTTACAGACAAGCTGGTGTTTTATCTACACAATCAAAAATCTTTTAACATTTGAAATTAAACAATCCCACCCTGATAGTAAAATTGTACCAGGCACATACAATGTTACATCTGTCCCACATACAGCGTGGAATCATGGCACTTGGGTGGTCCACTCATTTGCCAGAACTGAGCCACAAGAATGGAAATTAACTGTGGGCCGGATTTGGGCCAGTTCTGGTTTATTCGGTTCGCTCTTGGGTGACATACAGCCACGCTATGGCCTGCTTGTGGCTCAGATCTGGCACACAGGGGTGGACCACCCATATGCCATCATTCCACGTGGTATGTGGGCCGGACAAACGTGTCTGGTGTGGGCCAGATCAAGGCCACATCAATTTTGCTATCTGGGCATAGTCTTGTATGTTTGTTGTTAATTAGCAAGAATGAAATAATCATGATCAAGATATACAATCAAAATTAAACAAAGTAGGTGCCGTGGGTATAAAGTAAATATGTAAAGAGGTATTTTGCTCGTTATGTAAACCATGTGTTCGCATTCCCTTTCAGAAATTGGCCTTTGACGTAATCTACTACATTTTCATATATAACTACATGTACATTTTTGTACTCTAAGTGATGGTTGATGAAAGTAGTAAGCCAACCTGTAGGCATATGAACAAATATTTTGTTTTCTTAGAGAAATCCTCAGTCGCACAAGAATAAACTAGGAGATATTCTGAGTACTGTGAGACTCCATGTTGGAACAGAAAAAGAAAGTTTACCAGCAAAGTTAATCTCTTAGAAACCAAAGGGAAATGACGTCAAAGCCTTGGCGACATCTTCGCAAAATGCAAGAAAAGCCATCGAGTGAGAGAACAGATGAATGTGACGAGAGCACGAGAGAAAGAGGGGGTGAGGAAACGGAGAGGAAACAAAGGCAAGCGCTCAGAAGGAAGCGAGGCTGCAGGAGAGCGAGACCTCTCCAAAACCCTCATCGCTTTCTGTTGACTTTGACAGTAAATAAATGACAACTTTGCACAAATGTCAAAACGTCACATTAATTTGCCATACCAGATGGAATGCGGTGCAGCACAGGGCAGAACAGCACTCCAATAGCAGGTGGCTAACAGTTGATTCGAATGCCTCGTTTTGAGCCCACAGAATCAAAATGAGGCATCGGAACAAGCCAGGCACCAGCAGGCCAATCATCATCAGCCATTTCGTGGGAGGATGTGCCCATACAGGTCTGGAGCCAGCTATGGGGAAGGTTCCTGCAGCCCATTACTGATTATCGGCTTAAAATTTAGCCAGCAACATAAACCACCAGAATATGTTGTTAATTCAGTCCCATTTACAGATTGTAATTAGATCAACAACCGCTGTTTCAGTGCTGACTTTAATCTCAAAATCAAGATACATTTTCACATTAAAACTTGTTCGAGTAATCAAGTAATCCCTTTTTTTTCCCCCCCAAGTGTAATTTAATTAGCGTGTCTGTGTGTGTGTAATGACTAGCAGTTGAGGTGTTTGCCGTTCCCCTTTTTGTAATGTGATTTCTGGTATCTCATTACATGTAATCAGTGTCTCCCCGACCGCTGTCAGCCACTCACTCGCACCGTCCCCTTAAACAAAGACCTCTACACAAGGGTACGCTCGTCTCTTCAGCAGTGAACACGAAAGTACACACGTGCACGCTTTCACACATGCGTGCACCGCTGGCATTGCTGCCATTAGGACCTCCGAATAATAGCCGCCGTAATGAAGTGAAGGGTGCACGAGTGCAGAATGGAATTGTTTTTGAAAACAAATTGATGAGGTCGACGCTGAGTTACAGCGATGAGTCAAACAGGGAAATATTTCTTATTATAGCGCTCATTTGGATGCATACATTATTCAGGACTCTTCTTGCACATGTGTGTGCTGGCTCCAGCCTGCATATGTGTGAAGGGCAATTGCATAGGTTCACAGCACATTTCTTCTGTCTGTGTGTGTGTATTTGAGGATGTGAAATCACTGTGTGTGCACCATCGCAGACAAAGGTCCATGTGTAGATCAAATTAAGATACTGCGCAGGGGGATCGCCTCAAGTTCAGATGTGTGCACACATGCATGCAGGTGTAGATTAAATTAAGATACAGCGTCGAGGAGTTGCATTATACACTTCACCATGAGTGCTGCGTGCGCACGTGTGTGTGTCTATATGTGTGTGCGTGTGTATGTGTTTTGCCATCTGCAAATGCCAGGCGGCTGAAACGCCCCAGGAGTGATGTTCTGCAAGGTTCAAAAACCCTGTGGTGGCATTTGTCCTCTGTCCTTTGTACCGTGGTAAAAGAGCACTCTACCCTGTCCTTGCCGGAGCTGGCTCGTCCCCAGCTCCGTGTCCTGCCCCCATTAGATCATCCAGAGCATTGATGCCTGCCCGTCAGGACTTGCTGGTCAGATATAGATCAGTCGGGTCAGGTAATATTGTTAAAACATGCATGTATCTTGGAGTAGCCAGGAGTTTCGGATGACAGTAAAAAAGACATCAGCCCGTAGTGTTGGGTTTAAAAAATGTTCAGGGTCTGAAATTAACACCCACCAAGCACCAAATGCAGGTATTGGTTTTGGTGTATACTGACTCTCTCTCTCGTGCTCGCTGTCTGTATTGGAGTTTCACACACATGGCACAGGGACAAGGACTTCGTGTTGCATTCAGGTGCACCTCATAAACTCGAAAGTCTACCTTGCTTTGCACAGCAAAATGCGTGGCCGCCATCGGGAACTTTATGGTGCTTTCCAGCGCACCTTGTAAACTCAGGCGTACAGCTGTCGTTACTTTCCTGTTCTTCGACTACAGCGTTTTTAATAATTAGATGCTTACATAATAACAATATGCCATGAATTTCTCCATCTTGCGATGGGATCACTGACCCGTGAATAGTCAGGAGTCATTACTACTTTATTAAAGGCGCAATATGTAACAATTGACCACCTGTCAAATTCAAAACAAATAGGAGGCAGCAAATTGCTAGAGTAACCACTATCTGCTAAGTGTAGCTGCCGTTAGCTGGTTGGCTCATTTAGCCTTGCAGCTAGCAGTCCAGTCTAGGAGTTCATAGAACCAGGGGAGTGTTGGTGTTCACAACGCTAGGAGCTTACGATTAGATGGGTCAGTGCTATCTTGTTAGCATGCTAATCTTAAATTCATTTTTTTTATGTTTTTAGCTAAAATTCTTACATATTGCACCCTTTTAAGAGAAGACTCAATACTCATGGCTCAATTTTAACTGGATCTTCATTTTGATCTCAACTACATACCTTGTATCTTGCACATGGTGACGCTATCACGCTGACATAATCTGACCACAGACAGACGCATAAACTATTACTCAAATTTCTCAAAACCGCCTCTGTGCCAGTTCCTGCTATTAAAGGTGTCTCCAGGTCATATTATGTCACGATGACACACACAGACTCACAGAGTGAAAAACGATACCAGCTGACGCTGTCGTGGCTGGGAAATATAGGGTCATGTCACACTTCTACAAACTATTTATTCTATATTCTGACTGTATTTCTCCCTGGTGATATTTAAGGTGCTAGAACACATCGGGCGTGTTACCTCCACCCGCATCAGACTGGCATTTTTTAGTGTAGCTCCGTTGTCGGTGACACCATCTGTCTCGTGAATCCAAAATGCTTCAAAACAACCGATGCTGGATTATTTTTAAAGGCATAGTCATGTAACATCTCCAACAGCCACCTCCTCCTTCACAGCATTCATGTCTCTCGGTGGGTCTGTCTTCACTCTATGTCTCTGATGTCCACAGTTTATTGGTTGTCTGTGGAAAAAAAATAGACATCTCGTATTTTACACTTTATTAGTGAAGTTCTAGCGCTTGTGTTCTCACAGAAAGGGGATGATATAGTTGTTCAAAGGGAATTGCAGGCAGTTGAAGATTTACAGACAGCATGGTGGGATGCATTTAAAAGGGGACTAGGGACACTGTAATCCAGTGAACATGGCCATATGTTCCTCCTCATTACATGCCTTTGGAAAAGCCTGATAAAACACCCTCATGCACACACCCCTCGCAACACTTGACGGCACTCTGTGGATGTTAACAGATTATTTTGCTCAGTGGCACTTCATTTAAAAGTCAGACTACTTTGGCTGATGCCATGATGTCTCTGATTGTGTGTGAAAATTGTGAATAGTGTTTAACTGCAAGGGTTTGAGCAAACTGCATGACCTTGCGGAAGCTAAGAAACACTCATGTCCTTGCACAGGACAAAGTCTGCGTAAATGTTAACATACTCGGTAGAACCAAGTTCAAGCTGTAAGTGCAGCAGTGACGCACGGTGAGATTTTAAGTTCTGCATCTTTTCACTGTCAGGAATCAGTTAGTGTTTGTGTCTGCCATTCGTGAGGACAGTGGCGACGTCCGAGGCTTTATAATGAGAGTGTCTGTCCACTAACAACAATGGATCGGAGGCAAATGGAACCCAGTAATTGTCCAATTTTCACACCATGTTTAGCCCTGGGTCAGGGCCCTCATTAGCTGGAGTTATAGATTCATTGGCCCTGGGCTTACAGTCATTTCACACTTGCAACAAACACAAAACATGGGTTAACCACAGGGTAATTATGTGGGTTTTTTTTTTTGCATTTTTGTGGATCTAGAATTCAAATTATGTTTACAGCTTTAGTTTTTTGGGGGAAATTACTACTTTTTGTTTACTTCTTATTTATTACAGTTATGATTTGTTATTTAATTGTCGTAAGAAGTGGAACGAGTATTTTTTGCTTAACTGGGTCTTTAAAGGGAAAATCAAATTGCATTTTTCTTTTCTCGTAAAGAGCCCTCTGTCACTGTGTACTTCATGTATAAATGAGTACATGTAACAGTAAAACACGTTTTTAAAATGTGTTTTGTGTATAACTCTAACAGAATGAACAGCATAATTACAAATGAAAGGTTACATACCTTCAGTGTACTTTTTTAAATTAGGAAAGCCATGACTTATAACTGTACTCGGACAGAGTGGACTGATGCAACAGCTGTACTGCTGTTTTCTGGTGAAGAGATTTGGTTTTTAAGCACTTACACTTGCAGTTCACATCCTTCTTTAGCTTTCGTTTTTGTTCTTTTGCAACATTGCATTTTTATTTTTATTTCGCTATTCATGGTAATTGTTGTTAAAGGGTAGCTCCACCAATTGTACACATTAAAGTGTGTTAACATGCCCTGGGGAGTACTACTGCATATGTGGGAAAAAACGTAGTATGAAGCCTTTTTTTGGTTGGTGTGGAAGGCCCCTTTCGCCAGTTAAGAAAAAACTATTTATGAAAACTTACCCTTGATCAAAAATCTATTTATATATAATATATATTATTATAACATATTCCTGTGGTCAGTCATTATTTTGATATGAAAAGTTGTTATGAGAAAAAAGTCACAATTATGGGATGGTCAAAACTGTGACTTTGTCCATATATAGTTAAGACTTTTATCTCATTGTTTTCTTTTAATCTCTTAATTATGACTTACCATGGTAAGGTTCTATCTATTTTATTTCCTTTGACTGGCAAAAATGGGCTTCAATAGATTCCAGAAGAAGCTGCATATAATCTGATGAATTGCCTCCAATTATGTCACTCATTGGCTAAATTGCATTATGGGTAATGTAGGCGCCAGACGAAAAGGACGAAGAGTACGTGCATTAAAAAAGGCGATATCTCTGGTTCTGCTGTATATATTTTGATTTGTTTTTAAACTGTACATAAGAAGTGCAATGCTACCCGTCGACTTCTGTTTGGAACCTGCCGCCTACATTACCCACAATGCAATTTAGCCACTAAGTAACATCACTGGAGGCAATTTATCAACTTATATGCAGCTTCCTTTGGAACCACAAAAGGCTTTAAACTACTTCTTTCACATATATAGTAGTACTCCCCGATACCTGTGGTGCTGTTAAGGATTCTGACACTGGTTAAGAGATATTCTACAACATATTTCTTAAAGTAAACTTCACTCTAGATCAGGGATATCCCCATTTTTTTGTTTTTGGGAATATCTCCAAAAACACAGCTTTAACACTGCCGTGAGAGAATCAAAGCAATGTGATGATCATCCTGCAATTAAAGGTAAACAAGTCATGTGCTTTGAGCGTTGTGAAGATGTTCACCCTGAGCTCTGATTATCAAGTTCTGAGTTTATAAACACGAGTGTAAAACAAAGATAAACTCGCCCTGGGCTTCATCTAGCCCGTTTTGAACTTTGCATGCCTCACTCATGAGCTTTTAAACTAAAAGCACGGTCTTATTGAATCCATTCACTTAAAAAGGATTCACCTTGATTGGTGGTTATTCTTAATTCGGCTGAACATCTTAGTCAAGGATTATGAATCTCAAGTAATAAGAATTAATTTACATAAATTGTGTTGTTATTCTCTGTGCTCTGTGATCAGGTGGCACATAAAGTTTGTTGCATGTCACTGTGTCACTTTGATAAACAAAAGTTTTGGAGGAAAAAAAAAAATCTAATTAACTTTTGCAAACTATCAGATTATTTCCTCGTCGTCAGAAGTAAGAGACTTGATGAGGCGCCAACAGCAGGAGCTAATGCGCTGGCACTCGGCGTACACTTCTACTGATAAGAGGCATTCTTGCTCTCAATCTGTTAGCACTCCGCTTCATCTTGTTCTCTCCTCTCTGTTTTTCTTCACTGCAGATGTGACTCAGAAAACCGTTACCTTGGCAATCCACTCAGAGGAACCTGTTACTGTGAGTAATTCTGCGCTGGACAGCTACTTGCTGGAGAGACAGCTCATATGCACTCACACAACCCCACACACACACACACACACACACCTCCTTGATTATTCTTGGCTTTCCTCTCTCTCTCTCTCTCTCTCTCTCTCTCTCTCTCTCTCTCTCTCTCTCTCTCTCTCTCTCCCTCGTCCACTCTTCCGCTCAGGGCAGATGGAGCATTTTAGCACTTTGGCACCAGGGGCGCTTGTTCGGTGACAGAATGACTTGTCGTGAAAATGTCAAGTGCATCAGAAGGAGTGAGTGATGGAGCTAATCAAGGAGACGGAGGAGTAAAAAATCTTCACTTGTCTCACTCACTCACTCACTCGCCCACCTACTCATTCATTCATTTAGAAAGTTGAGTAAATGTTAGTTCGACTTAGGGAAATACATCAAGGTGAGCGATGTAAAAAGACGCACTAGGAAAAATAATACATAAAGTCGGTACCCAGTGCCAATGAGTGCAAGCAACTGTGTGCTGTGTGTGCTGCACATGTTGTTTGTGCTTTGTGTGTTTATTTGCATCATGCAGTGTCCTTCACGCTGCTGCAGTATGTCTCTCTTTCAACACTCCGCTACTGACAACATAGCCTTTGCCAAGGTTTTGTCCCTTTTTGAAATGCCATAGCCTGACAGCAGGCTCAATGAGGGGAAGACAGGAACTAAAAGCCTGGAGCTCGCTTTAACCTCTGCACACCACTGGGACTCATTCTTGAGCTGTGTTCTGCAGTCTTGTAAACATGACACTCCTGACTATAAGGCTACAGAGTTAGAGTTGCAACGACAGCAGTGGTTGGACAAAAGAAGCAATTTGAAGATGTCACTTTAGGCTCAGGGAAATTGTGCTGAGCATTGTTTACAATTTTTTTGACATTCTATAGACTAAACGATTGAATAATTCATTCATGAAAATAATCGGGAGATTAATCAATGATTTAAAAAATCCTTAGCATGCTAATCCATGCTCAGTAGGGCTGAGCATGGATAAGCATGCTACACTAATTATTATCCAGATACCTCACTTTGTTTATTGGCTGATTTCTTACTCTGACTGCTAATTTGGAGCAAACTTCTCTTATATGACGGGTGGAAGTAACAAAAATTAATTGATAAAAGGAGGTAATGAAAATCTATGTGATTTGATTCATTTAAAGGAGATATAGTATGCTCATTTTCAGGTTCATAATTTTATTTCAATTACTAGATTATGTTTACATGCTTTAGTGCTCAAAAAACACATCAGTTTTTTCATACTGTCCAGTGCTGCAGATCTGTATTCCTCCTAGAAAGACCCCCCCTCCCAAATACCCAGTCCCTTCTGATTGGTCAGCTCACACACGCCTGACTCAGCACCGCTACCAAAAACAGAGCAGCTGTGCTAAATCAATCCTTATGTGCCAAACTAGCCACTAGGCATACGTGTCACAAGGTCGCAGAATTAAAGGCGGGACTACTGACGAGGCGTTCAGGACCAGTGTTTTCTGTGGAAAAGATGAGCTTCTGTTGCAGCTCTTTTTAATTTTGATGATCTTTTACAAACACAACAACATATACAACACACTGAAGGAAAGACCTTTGTAATATATTGAGAACATAACTTTTCTCATCTTATATTCATCATTTGCAATACAAAGATCCCATCGCCTATTTAAGGAAAGTGGCCTCAAAGGGTGGAAGTAACACAAAACAATTGACACAAATGAAAGCGATGAAACAGTGTTGCTCTGAAAATCAACTGGGCTATATTACCGTCTACTTTCTACCATTCAGCTGATAGATGACAGGTTTGTCTGTGGATGTTAGAGCCACTTACAAACAAAAATCCATTCTGATATTTAGCATTTAAAGGTCAACAATGCAAACCTGCCAGAGCTCTAATATTAAAGTTTGAAACGGGAACAACGAGCCCTCCTACTGCGCTATTTGCAACACCCACTCAAAATGATATCCACTCAATTCGACCTGAGCATCGGTGAGAAATGATTTTAATCCTCACAGTTGGATTCAAACAAACAGGTCAGACTCAGGTTGATAAATTATACCGTCTTTATTTATCGTCATTTCTGTCCCTAATAATGTGCCCCCTGGAAAAGTAATCATCTGCTGCCCGAGCGCTCGTCAACAAAAAATGAAGCCTCATACTCAATCAACATTTAACTCTATATACTGATAAGTGTGTGTATTGAAATGATATGTGACCACTATTAATTAATATTTTGATGCTTTATTAGTCGCTGCAGGGGGATTTTTAGAGCGTGCTGTCAGGGTCAGGCAGCCCTACTTGTTCTCTGCTTGATGAGAAAATTGTGCACCCTGATTGCAGTCATTGGAAGTGATTACAGACATTTTGATTTCACTTGTCGCCATCAGTCACTCTATTGCCTGGAAGTTTCTTTTGATCATATCACATAGTATGAAACTCTCTGTATTTATGCTGTCATAGTAGTCAGTAGTAGTGTGAGCCACAGCTGGCAGCTTAGAATGAGCATTTTCATCCTCATGTTGAACTATAGGAAGTGAAATGAGAGCTTTCTTTCCTGTCTGATTTTCTATATAGACAATCTCCTGATCGACTACCAGTTCACCTTCAGTCTCATTCAAGAAGATGATAATCACTACACTGCCATCAACTTTATGGCCTCGCCCGAGCAGGTAACTATTTCAGAAAACAATTTATTGGTGACTTTTTTTCTCTCAAGACACTAGAAAGTTACACTAGGCTTCTGGCAGGGCCCACAAAGTCCGCCACTGCTTGTTGAAATCATAACCCTTATATAATACCCCTGCTTTTATTATGTGCTTTACTATAATGAGTTAAAGTTTTACTACATTAATGATGTGTTGTTCTTATCTTCTCCCTGTAAAGGCTAACAAGAACTTGGACATGTCCATTAATGCATCTAACAACTTCAACCTCAACATCACCTGGTCGGTGGGATCGACAGGTACTTTTTCTTTCAGTTTATTTATTGTGTCGTAAAAATGCCTCACTCTGTCTCTCTGTTTGACCTTGACAAGGGCCAAACTGTGCACACAGCCCATTGGGTCATTTTATTTTATTTATAAATCCAATCCAATCACGTCAGAGTAGATTGAATAAGCAGTCCATTACTAAAAAGTTGTAGTTTTAAATTAAGGGTTTTTTTGTGTTGTAAATCCATCTGATTGTCTTCTGCATAAATTTATAAAAAAAGAGCAGGGTAATTATGCAGTAAGATAATTTTTTATTGTACACCTTACAAATGGCCTGCAATAACTAAGGTCACAAATGCTATTAGATTTGGGTCAAAAGGTGTCAGAATTGTAAAATTGAGGAAATCGTCTCAAGAGTGAGCTCGTATTTGGATGGAATAAACATTTATACTAATATATAATTTATAATTTTCAGCCTTGGCAGGTTGGTAAATAAGATATTCAAAATTTCAGATCACTGCATGATTTTTCCACGACCACACAAAATTACACACTCTGTCAAGCGGCAGGAAGAAGCCAACACAGACTGAGGCTGATAAGATTTTTGTCTCAATGCCATAAAAAGGTGCTAATTGTAAAATTCTACTACAAAATTCACTGAATGAATGGTCTAAATATGACTTTATTACATACATGGTTCTGACAGCAGCATCACAATCATTCTGATGGTACAGTGTCCTGTAATAGGGCAAAAGGTGTCTCTTTCTCAGCCACTCCACCCCCCTATCACTTGTTTCTGCACTATGTGACTTCAGTGAGAGGGTAGAATCACAGCGTTACATAAATGTTTACTTCAAGGTACAAGTTTTCAACACGTAACATTGTTACGATGTAATGAGTTTTGTTTGTAGTTAGCACCTACATTACATCTGGCAAATTGTTAAAGACCTGGGATTTGTATTTACGGCAGTGGTGTTGCACTCAGAAACGGTGGAGGATCGGTGGAGGCCAGATCGCACAAAATGTCCATTTCTACGCAATTTTGCTTTTAATCTGACATTACATTTCTGATGTCAAAGATTTGCTTTGGCTCAATAATCATTCAGTCATTTGGCACAACAGGAACAATAATGTACCCTCCCTTGTTAGTGTGTACTGTCACTGTTGAGTGGATATTATAGGTCCCCTGAGGAAAGACACCCAAGGACACTGCAGTCATCCAGTACCACCGTTTATCTCCTGCCCTCCCTTCCTCTCAAGTCGTCGGCCACTTTCTCCCTCCCCACAACACTGACATTTTCCAACCGCTGAAACACCTTAACCTCCCGCGCTCCCCCTGCGCCACCTTAACCTTTTCGGAGCACCGTCATTAATATTTGAAGTTGGGTCCCCTTTCCCCTGCAAAGATATTGTGTCTCAGAAGGAACGGGGAGCCTCTTGACAATCGACAAGAGCGTGAGGCGCCTTTGGGTGGGAGGAGGAGGGTGATTTCAATTAAGATAAACATGCTCACATAGCCACACTCAAGCTGTCATTTTCAGTTCTTTTGTTTCAGAGCTGTGGGTTGGAATGTCAATGTTGAGGACCCACTGACATGAGGAGGAATAAGAAATGACTCGAAACATTTATATAGATGGAAATTAGACTTATTTTTTCGAGGATTTGGCTCGGAAATGCATTAGTTTTTGTTTCGTGATGATCATATAAAAACAAAGTTTAAATCCACAGAAATTTAATGACACTCTGCTCATTAATACTGAACGTAAATGGACACAAACAAGCATTTATGATAGAAAATGGTTGATCTTGTTGCCCTAAATGCTAAATTCTCGGTTCCAGATATGCTAAATGCATTAGCTGATGGTAGTAATATGGATTCAGATGATGTATATGTGCTAATGTGTCTCGGTTGACCTATGAACAGCAGCAGTCAAGCTGTGCTTTTCTCCTACATCCATTTAACAATAAAACACAGACAGTGTGTGTAATTACACAATAAAGCTCTACGCCGTGTTAGGTCGACCAAAAAGAAGTTTAATGCACTTAAGACATAATAATGGCTGCTTATGAGTGCTTTCCTGTTGTCCAAAATGGCTTGCTAAAACCATTAATGGATTCATAATAATATGTTCCAGTCAGTCCAGCTCCATCTCTGCATGTAGGTGAGCTCTCTGTGTGTGCTGAACACAAACTCTTTGCTCCAACAGCTGGAACCATCTCTGGAGAGGAACTGCCCATCATGTCCAAAACTAACATCAAGGAGTACAGAGACAGTTTCTCCTGTGAGAGGTTCACCTTCAGAAGCAACCCCAATATCACCTTTTATGTCTACGTCAGTAACTTCTCATGGCCCATCAAGATCCAGGTAAGAACTGTTTATGACCTTGGACTGACTCATATGAAGCAGAAAACACAAAGGGACCTGATCCTTTCTCTGTTCTGTGTTAAGTCTTTGCTTTCTATTACTCACTGGATATACAGAATGTGTGGCGTCATCTATGACATCTGACTGATGAACAATCGGTCCTACATACGTAAATAGAGCAGCCATCTTTGCAGATGCAGAGCTCCATTGTTGCTCAGGGTGAATTCAAGTGCACTTTATTCTAATTACACATTTAATGAGCAATGGTTAGTGTGTATAGGTGCACAGCTGTTTTTTAGCTGGCAACAGCAAAGCACCATTTAACCTTTTTCCAGCCCTCTTTGTGAATGGAGGAGATTGAGGCTTTGATGTGGTGAAAGGGGCAAAAATACAGCACTGTGAAGTGCCATTTGCTGTCGGTTATTTGGGGGTTTGCAGGAAAACAACAATTAAGCTTTTGTCAAAAATATTCACGGTTTAGTCCTACAGGCAATACAATTAAAATGGAATACAGGACACATAGCACTGATGTGAATGAGTCAGTGGTTTCATAGTAAAGAGAACACTGAATTAAAGGGAGACCAAACATTTACTCTTTCACATGTAGGCAGTGCTTTTTGAACTGTGATTATAACAAACACATCCGGTGTCACAAACTGTTTTACGCTGTAAATCGAAGCGCTTCAGATTCACAAAATTCTGTTTGCTCAAAAATACATTTCAATGCACAATCACTTCTCCAGTTTTTTACCCTACCCCTTGTTTTCAAGTGCCCCCTTGCCTCTCAGAACGGAGTTACAAGGGGCTGTGGTTGAAATCTCCTTCGAGAGACCATCATACCCTTCGAGACCATCATATGCCATCACTTGTCATTGGTGGCGTTTACGTAAACAGACGCTACCGGACATTTGCCGTCTTTAGCAGCGGTTTCTCTTGCATTAGTTTGGCAATCCTGGTGTTATCACAATGCCATTTGCCATTTTTATGACAGAGATAGTAGAGCATGACCGCTCGCAATTCATTAACATCATGCTATCAATGAAATCCATCAAAAACTCTGCTTCATTACCTGGCCACTAGCGGTGCTTAATAGGTGAACATCAACAACCCATGCTCCTACCCTGCCAGTCAGCACTGATATTACAGGAGCAGTACCAAGTGAGTTTGATACACAGTATATGCATACTGTAATGTGAAAGGGGCCGCTCGTGACAAATTCACAAAGAATTATCACCCAACTCATCAATTCCCCTCAGCTCTATGGCGCTGGATAGCATCTCTGTTCGCTTTCACCGCTCTCATGGTGTCATATTTCCCTGCAGCAGGCGCTTGTTTCCAAAAACTTGCTGCACTCTACCTGCCCAGCTCCAAGCAGCGGGGAGACACAGTTAGAGACTAACTGGTGGGGCATTTAGCTGCTAAAGGGCCAGATATTCAAAGAGAGTAATTATTGGAATCGCATTTATCAGGTGGCCAGAAACATGACTCCGGATCTGCTGTGCGTGTAAAAGGCAACTTTTTGCTGACAAATTCACCATATCAACTGAAAAGGTGATAATATCGGGATAGAAAATATAGTCGATAAGATGCGTGTGCCAAGATTAGAGTCATTGCAGGTTTGAGAATGTACATTTGGCATGGTCTTCACGTTTTATTGTTATTGAAAAAGATTAAAAGCCATTAAATCTGCAACAACTGTGTTGCTAAAATTGTATAATTATACAAAAAACAGGCACTTTTACAAAAGAAATGTGATGGATACAATTTCCATTCCTAAAAATATCACACAATTACCTTTGTTTCTAATTAGCCCACTTCCAAGTATTGATTTTTACATTTGTTCTGTCCCTCCCTTTCACGAAGTACATGGACTGACCACGGTGGGGGTAATGATATCTTGGGGGTCAGTCCATCTATGAAGGTGGCCCAGTAATAGTTTTCTATTAGATTTCCTGGCCAACCGTCACTTATTTATTATGGACTGGCCTGAGCTATTACAGCAGATAGCTTCTGTAACAGGATAAGGCCTCTCTTTCCTTACTTGCCTTTATGATGCAGGGATGAGTGCATAGGGATAAAAGCAGAATTTGAGAATGCACTCGTGATAGTTAAGGAAGGTCGTGAGGTAAGATTTTTCTGTGACATCAGTATAATTGTTACCTAAGAGACTGTTCAATGGAATAAAAGGGCAGATATAATGGAAGTACATTCTTAAATGATGAGATTGATTGGCCGAGATTGACAAATTGAAATCAAATTAACCCTGAACGTATTGCTTTGACCTCATATTATGTGAAAAGCAGGGTTGCAAGGACTGAATAGAACCGTCCCACTTACTAAAGCCAGCAAAATGTGTAATGTGTGCTTTTCAGTCAAGTTAGCCATGTCAGCGAGCATCTCATTTCAGATCAGTGATTCTCATGTTCTACTTAGAAAGGCTGAAAAAGTCAAAGGTGGGAGAAGTTTGCAAGAAAGACGAAGTTGTCAATAAAGAACATCAGTCCTGTGAAGACTACAGTCTTTAAAATGCACTTGCTGCTGTCTGTAGTTTATCATTATAGATGAATGAGAAATGGGAAAGCGGGATGTTTTTCCTTTCACACCTGCAATAGTAAACCAGTGCATCTGCTCTTTTTGAATTCTCCACTACCTTTTCCCAGTCTTTAGCTTTGGCAATAAGACAAGAGCACCATCTGTCAGTGATAGTATCAGCAAAATAAGTACCTTTTAAGAGTTCTGCCTCATCATCATTCAAAGGATCGGACATGACGCAAATAATCCACCTCTAAAAGCACAATTTGTGCCCTATTACCAAACCCTACATGCTGTCAACCAGAAGGAGCTCGATACGGCTGAAGATGACGTGTTTGTAAATGTTTCCCGGAGGAGAAAATGCCTTCAAAGCATCTACGGTAGAGATTGACGTGTCCCTATGATGTGGCCTATCAGATGTGAATTAGCTGCTGGCGCTGTGTGTAATTCCTCTTTTAATGAAGGTAAAACATGTTTATGAGCCGTTATTCACAGGCCATGCTGCTGACATAAGAGATACACTATAAGTTGTTCACCTAAAGCAGATGGGTTGTTGTGGACATTATTGAAAGATGGTAAAAGTTTAGAATTTAATTGTAATATTAAGTAGTCCAGTGAGTAATGCAGAAACAAAATGATTTTGAAAAGTCTAAATAAGTTAGTGTTTGTTCATCTCTGGCTTCAAGTCAATAAAGCAGAGCTTGATGTTGGCCCAGAATCCATCAGATTAGAAATATTTGACTCAACTTCTAAAAGTATCAGTGGATGAATTATTTCAGATGTTGTGAAACATTCATTGCAACCAATTATTTTTTTTAGAGGTTACAGATTGTCTTCAAACAAAAAGCTTGCTGCTTTATTTTGTTCCACTAAATTCATGTGCTTCATAAAAAAAAAACCCTTGTTCTAGGGCTTTGTGAAATAGTTTGAAACTTTCAAAACATCGACATTCAAATTCTACATTAGAAGTCTAACGCTGCACAGTTTTTTATATAGATATATAATATATATTATATAGCCCTAATCACGGTGACATCATGCCAACAGTCACAGCAGGCAGTTGATTTTATTTTATTTAGGTTGTCATTTCCAGCCGGTTAACTGTAACCTTTAAAGATGTAGAGTAAAACACAGTGGTCTGACCCATCTGACCTTTCTGTGCTTATTTCATGTACTTTATTGCTTTGTCTTTGGCCCATCAGGAACATTAGATTCTGTCTATTCATTCTGTTTAAACCTGGTATATCTGCATATTTGCAGCTAAAGATTAGGCTTCACTAACACAACTATACTCTTTGCAGAATTAGATTCCAGTAGTGGCTGCCCGGAATTGTTTCTCACTCCCGTGATCCAGAGCGTTGTCCAAAAGTCTAAATTTATTGAAAAAAGATCAAATTCACAGCATGTTTTTATGTAACACAATATTCTACTTGATACATATTTGTTGCCGTTCAGCCTTTCAATAACAATATTTATATCACTGTGGTTGAAAGAGGGTTCTCTCTCTCTCAGGAACAGCACCATGAATTACATTTGTATAACCACAATAACAAAAAATACATTTTTGACTCTGACACTTTTATTGTGAATTACTTACTGTAATTGTTACATCGCAGATGATCATAGTATGTATTTGGATTTGCTCCGCACTCCATCAAGGAGTCATCCCTTTGATAACAATGACGAGTGTAGAAAAGACTAACACATTAAATCTGATGAGTTGAGGATTTTCTTCAGGTGTTTTTTTTATCATAATTTTTCTATTTAGGGTGATGATGTCATAAAATATGACGACATACATTCAAAGCTTTTGTTCGAACACCTCAGTAGAAGCTTCAAATGTAAAAACATGACGTGCAGACTTTAAAATAATGTACATTTAGAGTAGTTTTTCATATTTCTGACATGGTGTTTCTGTGTCTCTTCTTTTTCTCTAACAGATTGCCTTCTCCCAACACAACAGTATCATGGACCTCGTCCAGTTCTTTGTGACATTTTTCAGGTAAGTGAGTCAAATATTTATAGGACTAAAATATACACACTCTGTCTTTTGTTTTAGCTGTTCTAAGTGTTCTGCAGTTAAAAGCATTATCCAGAATTCGACCCACCTCCTCCCGCTCTCTCGGGACTTACTGAGTTACTTGAGCCTGTTGGACCAGTCCTTTTTGAACCGAGTACATGTAAATGCTTCTTGTGTCTTCAAGGCAGGGATTTTACTTTTCCAAGTGGCAAATGAACCGGCGAACCATTTGAATGGTTGCATATTGCTGTGCAAGTGCTGTCTAAAGAGAAGGCAGGGGCGATCAAGATACGAGGGCTCTTAATGATTTTTCATCCTGAGAGCTGCGATGGAAATCTCTCCTCATTGAAATGTTTAAAATGAGTCAATTGAGTTCTCTGAAAAGCACAGCAAAGCCTGAATATATTGAGAGGATGTGAGTGTAATTGGAAAATTTATGCTTGAAGTTAAATCGTGGCGTTTCAAAAGATCAGCGTTGCATCTCTAACACAGTGTCACAGGTTATAGGCTAAATCTTATGCTTGTGAAATTTAAAGACCCACCCTTTATCATAACTTAACTCACAAATGACCTGTGAGTTAGCTATAAAATATTTAGCATTGTGATAAATGTTTAGGAGCCATGACAATAAATTGCTGTCCCTGCGAAAAGCTTTAAAGTAAATGATGCTGTGTTTGGATGCACATGGTTGTAATGATATACTTAAAGACCTCCAGCTAGGGGAAGCTAAAGTGAATTGTTAGATTTGGAATAGAGGCACATAAACAAATCAGCGGGAGAGCAGTAATCATGAATTATTCTCACGTAAAATCACTGACATGAGCTGCCACACTGCAAGTTCTGTGTATAGGCGTGTTCATTTTAATCCAGGTCGTGCTACCCAGTGCAGCTGATGGACTAACACATTATCTGTGTAGCTGTCAAGGTGGGAATAGAAGACAGTCTTCGCCCCAGGCACCTGCCCATCACTGCCCAGTCCACAATAACTTTTTTCCCCCGAAAAAGCTGTCACACAATCGGTTATCTTCTGCCTACATCTGATCAAATTACAGTTAAATAGCCAAATTCAGGAATGCTTGGAAGGAAAGGGGAGAAGGACAGAGTATATTTTATCTAAAATGTGTCTCACAGCAGCTTGCATCATTCGCACAGGAAACCATTTAAATAGGGTCACAGAACGGACTCATGGAAAAGTTTTGAGCACTTCTGGAACAGGATATTTAGATAAAGTTTGTGATGTTTATTGAGAGCTGATGTTTAACTTTTTCCAAAAATACTGTTAAATTAACTTGTGGTATGAAACATTTTTTTCTTTTCAATTTGGAAGTCATTTGATTGGCTGTATCTATGCATCTCTGTCTATTTCAAAGCTTTAAGTCCTTAAAAGATAGTTTGTTCCTCCCCTAGTGGTGGAGGATGATTGTCTGATCACGACCACGTGTTTACCAGTGTGTGGCCCACATAATGTATCAGTGTCTTAGTGTGGCAGACGATCTTGAAGAAGAACTGAGGGCCGAAACGTCATCCGATTATAAAGAGAAATGCATATGGAGCCAGAGTGCATGACACTTTTTTCTACTTATAAGTTTTGGAAGAGAAACTGTCTTTTCTGACGGTGCAATATGTAGCAATTTTATGTAATGTTTAGGTTACAATTATTATTATTAACAGTTACTGACCACACATCAAAAAAGGTATTGTGTCAGAGATACCAGCTAGCCCGGGCCACTTTGTGCCTCAGGAGGTGATAGTCCAGGAGTAAAAAAAAAACATCAACACTCCCTCGGTGTTGCGAGTTCCCAGTCCGGGCAGACTCGGCTAGAAGCACTAGCTGAGCTAACTAGCTAATGGCAGCTAAAGTTGGTAGCTACAATTAGCAGCAGTTAGCAGTTACTCTGGTGATACTCTGCCACCCATTTGTTTGGAGTATGAATTCGACATGTGGCCAATTAAATGCACCTTTTAAAATGAACAAATTCTTCTCAAATTTACATGTAAGTATATTTAATTCTTGTTCTGGTTTGTGATTTCTCAATCCAATAGAAATCAACCGCAGCATTCACAAAACACATAGCCTATTTACTACCCAGGTTTGTGCATCTCTTCCCATTAGTATGCAGCGTATTCGTTGCTTCTTTTGTTTTTTTTTCCATAGCCATGTAGGTTGTACTAGTTCTTCCGAGTCTTTTTTGCATCCTTGGTGTCCAGTTCTTCACTGACCCATAAACTCAGGAAAAAGTGAAAAGGCCCTGATGCAGTCACAAGCCGTTGTATGTGTGTGTGCGTGCGAGTGTTGCGGAGGTTTGAAGGGGATGAACCTGCGGGAAACATAATCAGCCTGATGACAAAATGTCAAATCACCCCACAGGGTTTCCAGACCTCCTTGTATGAGAGATAGAGGGTGAAGGGATGACGGCATGACTGGGAACGAGCTCTGTTTACTCCTCTGAGTTTATTCAAATATCGGCGCACCTTTTTCACTTCAAGCCTTTCAGACACCAAGTATATTTTCCTCATTTGCCTTTTTCATCTGAGTGACTTCATAAACGATATTTACTTGCACATTACTGCCTAAAAAGTTGTAATCTAATTAGAGTCAGATTGTTTTCTGTGTTCTGATTAGATGCTGTTGAAACTCTCTAAAAGGTTGCTGCACTATACTTGCATTGGAACCCCAGGGTCTAATTTATACTAATTAACAAAATTGGCATTATTCCAGTCACGTCCATTTGTGTGTGCTTGTATACTGTTATGTAAGTGTGTACACATGCACATTGGTGTTGCTCAGTCAGTCATTTCACCCAATTTCATGCACAAGTCTAAAAACTTTAAAGACATTTAAGATTTCTTCATAATTTTTCTTTATTTTTTAAAGCTCCAATATTGTAGAAAGTGAGAATTCCTGTCATTTTTTATTTTAAAGCGGATATAGGTGCCGTATAAACTACTGTGAAAGTATCAAAACGCTCAATCCACAGAAATGCACACAGCCTGTAATCAAAAACTGTGCCTTTAAATGAGCAGTCAGGACTTTTGTAAGGTTGTGATGTCGCAACTGTACAGTCACAGCCCTCTGCCACACCCACAGCATGACCGTGGTTTTGCAAAATCACAGGCAGAACAAGGGTGGAATCATGGTGGGCGGTGCCTGCTCAGGCCTCCGATAGCTGACCAATCAGTGCAGACTGGGCTTGTTAGGGGGGCGGCCCTAAAGAGACAGGCACTTAAACGGAGCGTTAAGACAACGTGTGAATAGAGGTGCCGCAGCATTGGACAGCATTAGAAAAATGTGTCTTTTTGGAACATTCAGAAACATTTTCTAGTAGGCACCCAAAATAAAAATATGAACCTCAAAATGAGCACATTATGGGGTATTAAGAAGTAGTTGTGATATTGAGCATTGTAAGGATGTTATTTACAAAGCTTTTTGGATCGTGTTGTTCCCGTTTTAGCAGCCAAAAAGCCTGTATAGCAGTTATAGATATTATTGATTGTTTTCCCTTGCCGTAACTGTATCCTTTTGGTCACAGAAAAGAGCATGTAATTAAAAGACAGCAGTGTTGAGTTCAGTTTCCTCTACGTCAAAGGCCAGTTTTCTCATGTTACACATTGTGTGACATTATCACAATCATGGTGGTATAAAGATTAGAAAAATAGGAAGTTCACACCTGTCCTTACTACATCTACACATCATCCTATCCATTACCCATAAGCACTTGTAAGTAAACTTTGCATCTTTGTGTAAAGAATTTTACATTTGTCCTTCAACACCTCGAAGAGTCAGAGCATGAATGATTGCAGTGCTCCTTATAATAACGGCGGAAGGTACAGCGACGTGGATTTAAGCTTCTTTACTGTCAAAAAAATTGACGATGAAAGCCAAACATCTGTCTAGGGATTTTTGTCACTTCAGCCACATGAAAATGTCATTGAAGCCCACACAACACTCTCCCCCCATTCACTGTTATCTTCAAAGGTGTCTAAGATGGTGCGAATACTTCTAAAAGAATGAAAGGGTTCCCAGCATGTGCACCTCTTAAAATAAAATCCTTCCGCGATGACGAGATGTTTGAAGCAAAGAGTTTCCCATCACTCAACACTTTAATCGCACCTCCCTTCGTTTTCTTGGCTCCGTAGCCTAACTGTATTTGAAAAGCTGTATTTTTTTCAAGTGTTATCACCTTCCTCACAGGCGTTATCGAACTTCTTCAAAGATCCCGGACGATGGATCTGGCAGGTGTGGCAGGCAAAGTGAAAGCCTCGTTTAAATTGCTAACAAATGGGCCCCTGAAATCAGAGCTAGTCATGTGTCTCTGGTGAAATGTGCTTATTGGACCAGACTGCCCGCTTTAGAAATGTGGCATGTCCCTAAAGACGAGGGCTCATTGGTCATATTACAGTATGTGTTTCAAATCCGAATGTGATTTTCTTTGTTCCTGGACATCAGGAACAGGGTCATGTTCCCTTCTAAATAAGTGAGGATAGAATAATCAAAGGGAAATGATATAATACTTAATGAATGAGCTATCACTTGTATTTAAAGTAGATTGATGCTTAAAGTTTTTTACCTAACTCAAATGCATACTGTAGATATCTAAACCATGAATATATTCCCCTCTTTGGCACTAAAGACCCCCACAGACACATTTTTGTCCCTTTAGCACATAATAATCTTTACATTCTCATCTGTCAGCAGGATAATGAAGTGGAAGCTCTCAATCAGTCATATTTTTCCATTCCAGTAGCTCTCGGACCTTGCTGAATTTCCCTTGACTAATGATTTTACTGCTGGGTTATTAAATGAAGTAATCAGCCAAAATACTCACTCTGCTAAGAAAATGAATGTCCTGCTTCTTCATATCATCTCTTGGTCTTCTTTAAAGTTAGATAGAAACTTTGAATATTTAAAGGTCTCATATTGTAGAAGGCAAGATTTCCAAGTCTTTCTTTTGGTGCTATGTAAATACTTTGAAAGTATCAAAACAATCCGAAACTGCTCCTTTAAATAAGCCATCAGGACTTCTGTAACGTTGTGATGTCACAACTATACAGTCACCGCCCTCTGCAATGCCTCCCTCATGGGCCGTTTCTATGGCAGTGCTGATACTGACACAGAAAATACAGTGGGCGGTGCCTGCTCAGGTCTCGGAGAGCTGACCAATCAGAGCCGAGGGGTCCTTAAAGACACAGCCGAGGAAATATCGGTAGCTGGTAAAGGACTCCATGTGAATATTGGGATACTTGCAACATAGTAACATGAAACTCAGCTGTAAGGAACAAGTGTGGGTACTTTTTAAACGGCAGCTATTGTTACTTAAAGTCCACTTGTTTGATATTGTTTCCTCTCTTTCATTTCAGTTGCTTTCTATCACTACTCCTGGTGGCAGCGGTGGTGTGGAAGATCAAACAGACCTGCTGGGCTTCACGACGGAGAGAAGTAAGTCCATAGAAATGTTTTTACAAATCTGCAAATATCAACGCTCAACATGGTGATGCCCCCGTTCCTCTGAAACACTTGGACACTTAAGAAAGATTGCACTAGCAGTTAAGCCTGTGCAGTTTGGTCTGGTCCAAAAATAATTACAAGTATCGATGCACAATCTGGATATTTTATTAGCCAATACCAATGAGATAAGTGATAACTGGTTAAACTGGCATGGTTGCTTCACAACCTAGGATTGGAAGGCTCTGCATCAGGTGGAAAGTGATTAAAACCAGACTCGACCATCATTGGTGCCCAACTACCGAGCACGAGTGATATTGATGTGGTCAGGCGTTCACCCTGCTGCCATCTGGCAAAAGATACAGAAGTATCTAGCGAATGAATTTTCAGACTTAATTTGCTTAATCATTAGTTTGTATAGTTTAGTTTTTTTGTGTGTAGCTTAGGGAACTACAATTGGAGCTTTGTTATACAACCTTGTGTCGTATATTAATTGTAAATAAGAAGCTCTCATCTATCCATATTTGAAATCGCCGTTACAGCAAAAAAACGTTTGTTTGTCTTTTCTAGTAGATTAAATCAAAACACTTCACAAACAAACATTTTCTTTTATGGAGCATTTTGCCTAAGAATTCAAATTAAATGCTTTGACATAATCTGTCAATGCAGACATGTCAGTGGTATTAAATACTCAATATAAAACAAATGGCTATTATAGAACTGAAAACCTATGGCCGCTGTCGATGCTGTGCTTGTCAATAAAAGCAGTTTGGCTTCGTATTATCTGCTTTATTTATGGCTCGATGTATATTGTGCATCCCTAATTGCAAGAGGAGAAACTAATCTTGATAAATGAATCTAAATTACAATGAATAAAAAATAAGAGTCAAGCTACACTATAAAGTTCAGATACAGATTGGCTGTTTTAACATTTGGTTTAAATGTTGCTCTGCAGGATGCAGAGAAAACCATCTCTCATAAACAGCAGTATAAAACAAATATATATACTGCTGTTTATCCTGCTCTGGATAAACAGCAGTATTTATCCAGAGAAGGATAAACACAGCTGTTTTTCAACAGCAGTATTTATCAGCTGTTGAAAAACAACAGCTAATGAATACAAGGTGTGCCAGCTGATTGGGCTGATCAATTGGGCTGATGATGTCACAGGCCTAAACTCAATGTATATCGACATCCAATGCTCTCAGCATTATGACAACAGCTTCAGTTCCTTAGCTTTTAGACAACCGCTCAGACAAGGTCTGTGTCTGCAAATGCTTCTTTAAGAAGTACAATGTCCATTATTGTGTCAGAGATAATTTTGGTTAAAAGGAAAGATAGTTATTCAGATAATTGTGGATTTAATTTAAGTGGACGAGTGGAAAAAGTATGAAGGAAATGAGTAGAGATACTGTGAGTGACTTAAGGAAAAGGGGATAGAAATGAACCATTAATATTCAGTGTTGGTATGAAGGATGGGATTGAGAAAAGATGGGGATGAAAAGGGGTGAAAGATGAAATGATTGGCAGTAGAAATTAAAAAAGAGGGTAAGAAAGATACCGTGCAGGAAAATTGAGGAAGAGCGCAAATGTATATAAATTCACCTCACTGCCCTTAACCTAAACTGCATGGGTAGGTTGCTGATTTCTGCAGGAGCAGCCATCATTTCCATCTCTTCAGAGTGAATCCTATATTCTCCTGGATGCTGTTTGGTACTCAATAGCGGGAAGTTTAATTTGGTTTGCATCCAGCCTTATGACCTGCAGTCTACTAATAAAGCTCCCACAATTTATTGCCCCTCGGGGATGACATTGATAATCATAGGATCTGAATTTTATATCCTCTAATTGATATATGAAAATAAACAAGAATGATAGCTACCGTGACAGCGAATCATGCCTATCCAAAGAATTAAAGCCAATAAAAATTAATGCAGGCAGATGGGCTCACGTCATTGATATTCTGCTCACTTTTCCTGTCAGCTCTTGGCATTCCTATCATCTGTTTGTTGCTGCCCTTCAGCTGCCATATGAAAATAGATAAATAGATAAATACAAATCTCCATCTTTTAATTCCAGGTGATTGAAAAGTTTTGTCAGAAGAACAAAAACACTTGAGATGGGCCGAAATATTTTTTTGCAGATGATACACCAGTTCATATCTATGAATAAATGAATAACTCATTTTATATATGTATTTGCTATTAAGTTCACATTCCCTGAAGATCGTCTTTGCCGGTGGTCGCCATGTGGTTTCTAGCTCAATTAGTAGCAGGACATGCTAATTTTTTCAGATCCAGTCCACAATTGCACGTTGCATTCCTCACTGTGCTCATATTTCTGAATCCGAATCTGTCCTAAACCCTAAAAATCAACTGAGTCTCACTCTGTCACCCGCGTTTGTCGGCCGCAAAGGCGAAATTATTGCAGATTTGTTGTGAATTATGCTGAAAACCTGTAGCTACAACCTGACATTTGAGATTTTGCGACTTAAAGAGGGTCAACAGGATTTGACTATTTATAATTTATTTCAAAATGTATCACCGTCATACTACTAAACAATGTAGAACATGAAGGTTTCTGGTGCATGGCTTTATAAACCTGAGAAAAAATAATGCCTTAAGGTTCCTAATGTGGCATTTCCTGCTGCCCTACTTTTAAAGAGAAGCTGTAAAGAAAAGCTGTGTGTTGGTCACCTTTTCCTGAAAGCTGTAACAGCCTAGAGGGTGTTCTTCAGTGCTATTATGGGTACTTAGCTTTGCAAGTAGTCTTTAACTGCTTCTTATGTTGGTGGTTCTTTCATCACATTTCCGTAATAACTAAATCAGTAGAATCATTTGAAGTGATAACTAGTGAAGGTCAGTTTTGCATCCTGTCAGAAAAAATTGGTTGTATGTACTATAAGGGGTGAAAATGATTTTTAAAGAACTACTTTTAAACCTGAACACCTCAGATTGCAGTCACTGTACGTTTTTAATGTTGTTCCAAGCCCGTTTGCGTCTACTTCCATTTGTACTGATAATTACGCATTTAGTACAAAATACTTCGTTCAGCTTGTGAATGGGATCCTACAATCATTTGAACAACCTCTAACTTGGGTCTTTTTCTCACTTTTGTTTATTAAGCGTCATTATCAGTGTCTGACAGGTGCAGACAAAATCAGTCTTTCCTTTTAAAAACACCTCTTTTGTCTGTACCATCGGCTGCTCAGAGGACAATTATACGAGAATCCATCCGTGTGTCCTAGAAAGGTCAGTCTCTGCTTTGGTGTAGTTTTTCTCAAGTTGGACAGTAAAAATAGTCTCTATTTTAAAGTGGGTGCGATAAAATGATTCAAGAAAGATGGCAACAGTGTTATTCAATGGATTTCTGGTGTGCATCTGGTCAGACAACAATGGATTTGATCATTTATAAATGGACAGTGATTGTTACTGTAGGTCCATAACATGATTGTCATAACATAAGAACACTAGCAGTGTCCAAAAGTTCAGTGTTAAAGGGAATCTTAAAGAAAAAATTACACAAAAGTGAATAAAATTTAGACAATTTTTTGTTGGCTTCACATACAAAAAGATGTAGGACAATAATTTCTATGGCAACTCCTTCACTGTGACAAACTTGAACAAATCAAGTTCAACATTAGAAAAAGAAAGAAAAAATCCAAAGAGTGCAATGGGAAGTTGACAGCAGCTCAATCAGACTCATGTATCTGGATCAATAAATGGATTGGTGAGAATTTTTGCAAATTAGAGTCTGTTTTCAGGTGATTTGGAGTGCTAAGGCATATGTGGAAAAAAAAAGCTGTATTAAGTATTGATGGCTCCAGAGGCAGCTGTGTGAAATCTGATAAACTGCCTCCAGGGTCTCTTGAGTCAGTGTCGGTTTGCCAGAGTCTGAAAATGAAAGAAATCTGGCAGTATGGCGTTAGAAAGAAGTGAGCTCACCAGACCTCTGTAGCCTGCTCCTTTCTCATCTCTACTTGAGGCATTCTGTCACTACAGATGGGAAGTTATAATCACAAGAGTTTCAGTGGAATTGGTCATTACTGTCGTGTTGGGACAAGACCAAGTCTTTGATTCTGCTCCGCCAATCTTGTCCATTGGTGAACTGATTGGCTTTTCATGGAGCATTGTGTCCATTTAATTTGAAGGGGCCTGCGAACAGCCCTTGCGCTTACGAGGCCTGTACAAATATGGAGCTGAAAGCCATCTAATGCTCACAAGCCGCCATCTGACATAAGGACATGGAAGAAACGATTCTTAATGAGGGTTCTTGAGATAGTGGGGACAATACTGAGGCACTGATCCAGCCAAGTGGCATATGGAAGTGTAGTGCTAATTGAACTTTTGGATGTTTTTTGTTGGCGTTGTGGTGTGAAATCTGTGTAAGTACTTCTGGGTTGTGTTAGATCTAAAAAGCAATGTGTTTAGATGAACCAGTTTCTTTATCCATTTTTTACTAGAAACACATTTGACATGTATATTTGTACATAACCAAGTCGGCACCGTCATTGTGTGATTTTGAAAAGAAGCTGTGAATGGAGGACAAAATAAAACCACTGACAGCCTCTCAGTAACTTGAAGCCAAAAGGTGGTAAATGCGCAATTCCTGGTATTGGCTCAATCCTACAAAGCTGATCTTTCGCCACACTAATGCAGTAATTGGATAAGGGCTTTAATTTTCTGTCAGGAGTTGAAAAGACCCTGCACCAAAGGTGCAGCTGTCGCATTTGAATAATTTTAGTTGCGGATAGGTGACGAGACTTGGATCCTGAGTGGGGGGACAAAGGGATGAGAAGACAACAGCTGTAAATGCCACGGAGGAGGACGACGGCTGACCTCTTTGAAGCTACCTGTGGGGGGAAACAGATGGGAGGGGGCGCTGACATTTCACGAGACTGCATCACGGACATGTTTTCCACACAAACGTGAATGTATCTAACATAGCACAAACGCACGTCCTCCACACTGACCATTGTGTAGGGACATGGTGTCTTACTGGCACTCTAAAACAATTATTTAGCCGCAGTTATGTTTAAGCATACCATTAATTAAATCCACCAGTTACTAAATAGCGTCTGTTTATTGAAAGCTATCATCAGCCCATAAAATTCGTCCTAGAAATGACGTCGGTAATGGCCGTGGTTTTACATGATGGCCTAAACTTTCTCGTTACCCTCTATAATGGTGTGTCACTGATGTAGTTTACTACCTGCTTTCTTCTATATGTACGCATAGATTCTGCAGTCAAAGGCAGCAGGCACACTACTTCCTTTATCCCTTTTTTCGGTGCAGGGAAACCAAATGTTAGAGAGTTTTACTGTGAAGAATTTAAAGGAAACAAAACGTGTTTGCCACCGGATTAGCGGAAGCTTTTTTCGATAGTGCTGCTTGTTTACGTCACCCAACAGCTGGAACTCTGACTGGTCCAGTGCATCCAGGTACGTCCTTGCCTGATTCTGTGTTTCTGAACCATAACTCGGACAAAACCTGTTCTGATTTAAAACAGTGGCTGAGTTGATGGGGAGGGTTGCTTCAGGGACTGGTGAGATATGAAATTTGATCCTGTAAGCCCAGCTTCATTAATATATCAGTCATGAGTTTGAAGGCTCATCAGACGCCCAAACACTACACAGCTGTTTATAACTCTGGCTGACAGGATTTTACAAGTCTGGAATGTTATCACGGCGACAATCATTTTATCGTTGTGGCGAGATCACAAATTTGATTGATGTATGGAGTCACGTTGTATTCTGGCTGAACTTCACGTCTTGGTCGGACGACCCTCTGGTTTTTTGGGGCTTTTTGTCCTTTGTGTCGACACCCCTGTTTCATTGCTGGACTAGTCTCACTCAAATCGATGAAAGGGGTTCATTTTTTCATGCAATGCGTAAGTCAGTCTAAATGTGGCGTGACTCTTGTTTCCTGTGCGGAACTCTCAAGTGTCAGTCACTCAAAAATGATCATAAACAAACTGATTTTGATTGAAGACAGCTCAATTGTCTAATGTGCTGTTGTGACCGCATTAAGACAACTAATAGGAACACATTACTTACCACATAACTCCTACATGTCCCTCTGCACACTCTGCATGGTCTCACGTTCTGCTTCTTCCCTTGAAGAGCTCAATCAGCAGTCATCGATTGCTATACTAAGATTATCCTACTCTTAAGCCCCTGGTCACCTTGATTGTCCCCTGTTCAGTTTAAAGTTTGCACTCTAAAGTTACAGACGATGACGTGCAACTGTGAGTTCAACTTAGGTTATAGCTTACCCTTGGACTCCCACTAATGAGTAAAGTGGAATTATGGAAATAGGACGAGGTGCCATTTAATTACTTTACAAAACCACTATATGCATATTATGGTACTACTGCCCACACAAAACTGCTCATTCACACCAGCATCATATCGGTGTGATATGCAGTGGCTGTTCACGAGACTGCATATCCTCGTTTAGTGATCTGTGTGTGTGTGTTTGTCTGTTTGTAGATTGTCAGGTAGTCAAATAAGGGAATTTGTTACCAAAAAAGCACATATATTTTGTCTTTTTTCTGAACACTACATGGCTACACAATTCAATATATTGTTTTATTTTTTATTTTGTTTTGTTTTTATTTAAGGACAGTGCCTGTGGTTACAGCCGGTGATCTTTGGAAAGGACAAAGTGACCTGCTTAGGTGTAGAATATGCTCAAAGGCGGGATGACACTTACCCTTTTATAAAAATCCAATGAAGGGAACAAAAATGCTGTATTCACAAGACAGATAATTTAGGCACACACTTGCCAAATTAATCGAGTTGCATAGCAATGCACTGCATGTCCATCCTTATCAAAACCGTGAATGGCTCCAGCTTGTGTTCTTGACTAAATCAGTCTGTCATTGCGCAAACGTCACTCAGTTTTAAAGAGTTCACTCTTTCCTTTTGTCATTAACTTGATATTCATTTCTTAATTGTCTCTGGTATTGTTCTGGTCCGTTGTTGATTGTATTCCCAGCACATTTTTGTTGTCTGTACCAGACACAAAGCAAAGCTTAGCATTCCCCAGCTTTGCTTTTGCTTACTTCTTATGGTTTGTTGCTTTTAATGAATTCTGCAACATGATAAATAACATTTCTGCTCCATGACATTTAGGATGAATGTTGTTGGATTTGAAGCGTCTGTGTGGGAAACCTTAATAGGCCGTGAGCTGTTTTCTTGTTTTGCAACAACCCCGCCGAGCCCTCCATCCTGCTTTTATCTTTTCGAAAAGGGCAAAATTTCTCATTTTGACCTGCGGTGGCCCAGCAGCTCACATCTGTACGTTTGGTATTGCTTGTTTGATGTTTAATCGTGGAGATGTACAACAATCTAACATGAGCCCTCAAAAAGAAAAAAAATCAATCAGGTGATCAATCTCAATTTCATGTGGCTGTTGTTTTTTTTTCTCCTCAGCTTTACCTCCCCCAGGGAATGTTTTCAGAGTGATTCAACAACGCTGTTCTTACACAGAACTCACCCGAACTTTTCTCTCGTTCACTCTCCATTAGTGAGTCTGTAACTGGTAAAGGTAATGGTTAGTCTGTAGAGGAATGATTTAAAATATTATAATATCAACATGGGCTGCATTGAAGCAATAATTCATTATTTATGGTAGACGTTATATATGAAACGCACTGATCGTGTTCCAGATTTTAAACCTTTTTGTGTGTTGCTTGTGTTGGATAGATACATTACAGATGGCATAGACTGGTCTTTAGAAAAATATGTCATACAACCCGAAGTGGGTCGCTGAATATACTTGGGCGGCCATTGATTTACCTGGGCAGCCCGCCCAAGTAACATATATGTGTGGGAAACACTGCTCCAACACTGATGTATCTGTGATAGGCCACTATCAGCAAATGAAGGCAACAGATGTATGTGTCAGCCTCAAATTTATTTAAGATTTACATTAAATATCAGCAAAATTTGAGAACATGATGTTTGGTCAGCCAGTGTGAGGTCTTTTTTTAAATTTTAATCTCCATCTGAGATAATTGAGGCTCCACTTGAAGAGCTGCCTGTGCCTCTTAGTAATGAGTCACCGTTAGCTCCCAAATATCTAATCAAGATTTTTGACATATTAATTGAATACCACCATTTCCATCACTTTTTTTTTCTGTGTACACCCTCAACAGAACTGTGATAATGTAAAAAATGAATAAAGTGCTCTGTCATCCTCTTTTTCTAAAGCTGTCATATAGATAAAGTCCCTGATACCCCAAGATGTTTATTCGAACGTCTTCTACAAACGTTTTTTCACTTGTTCATTCGTACAATGCTATCAACCTCTCCAGACTTCATCTGAATTTTGCCAATTAATAGCCGGACTAATGAATATTTAATATATTCAGAGTGAGTGAGAGTGGGGGTCTGGACACAAGAATCTCAGGGTTATTACTACACCAAGGACAAATTTCTATTCACGAATGAGACCACCAGAGAACTCCAAGCTCTCATACAGTTGACGCAAACAGCCACACAGTTTTATTTAAGGGATAATGTGAGATAAGTGGAACGTGCTTCAACAGTGAAGCTAAAAAGTTCTGTTTTCTGGGCAATTTACCATTAGCTTAGCCCCACTCCTTAGCTGCTGTTACTACACGTGTCAATCTTTCCTTATTCTTGCTGACTTTTTAATGGGTCCTTAAACTTTTCAAAACAAGACACCTATATACCTATGACTTCATGTCTGTGTATGTAAGTATGATGAGGAAAAATGTATGATTGTTTAATTCCCACATAACCCTGCTTTGCTTACATTTTTTATTAAAACAGGATTTAACTATTGTTAGCCTTCACAGTAGCATCCAGCATCATAAGCCTGAACCATGAGCCCATAACACCCAACAAAATGTCAGCAAATCAAGTTTTTATAGTTTTGACATATATACTCGATACGTTGTATTAGTACACTTTTGTATGAAATTGTTCGTAAGTCTGCGCAACACACAATAGAGATATATTTATTGAACTTCAGAGAGGTGCAGAGGAAGGGCAGGTTATGAGTCCAATCATCTCAACTGCCTGATGTGCTTTGTAATCTGAAGTACAATTAGATCTTAATGCGACACACTTAAGCTCATCACAAATCCAATACCAATCAGTGATGTCCTTGGCACTAAAATGGTGGCCTGTTTCGATATTGATCAGACACTGCGTTGCTGATGAAAGTGTGGTGCTAGTTGTTTTACAATATTGATTAGAAGGGAACAAGAGAAGCTATTTTCCGTTGAGTCTAAGACACAGAAATGGTGTCACTCTTGGGGAGTAACACGGCTGTAAGAGAATTTGAGTATGTCTCTGTAAGCTGTATACTGTATGTTGGTGACTCATGTTGCAGGCGTGATAGTTTTCAGTTTCTTACTTATTATTGTCCAGTTTCAAGTCTATTCCTGTTCCTGGTAATTGTAGTGGGATGGTTAACAAAAGCTGTGTTATCACTGCAGTTTGCTTCATATAAAAAAATATCGAATGGATAAAGTATTTTTACATTATGATTTTTTTTTTGTACTCCATTCAATTCTGTTCTATTGCATTACAAAATGAAAGACCTCAAATAAATCTCGGGCTCGGTGAGTAATGTGGGGTACAAAATAATTCCCCATGTGTGTTGGGTGTGTGAGTCTTTCAGTGGGTCATCATTGATATCTGCAATTGATTTTTAGCCTCATGCTGTAATAGCCATGAGGGTGTATATTGCCGTATTATTATTTTTTTTATTATTTTTTTTTCATTCTTTCTCACTCTGAATCCTTTGATGTGTATTATAGGCTCTTTCATGGCATCTTATCATAAACTCAAGTTGCAGTATTTTATAACATTTTTGTATAGGTATTATGGCCATCATCACACACTATCATCATGATTGGATTACATTAGATAAACCACTCACTGGAAATCTTATGTGGTTTTCAATACATTGGATGACAGTGACTTCCTTTAGTTCGTCATTATCGACAGCTGAGATTCAAAATGTTTGTTTTTGTCTTTACAAATGTTATGTGTTTATGAGGGCTTTTTTTTAATATTTATGATTTATATCATACTGTATGTAAATAATTAGGTCCAAAAGACTGAGCCCACACTGAAAATCTCTAATACTGTCACACAAACTTGCAAATAATCAGGAAGTTTGAGGATTCCCAAAGAAAAAAAAAAGTGTCAGAAGTCAAATTGTTATTCTAAGCAAAGACAGATGTTTTCAGCATCAGATCATGGCAAAACTAAATGTTTGCATGCAGTGCATAGAACTCTAATAACTGGATTTGCAGAAACTGGATTAGTTGTATCCAAAGCACGATCAGACAGAACCCAAGCACATCACGAGAAGCTTTGTGGACCGATGTCAAATCATTCTTGGATAACATGAGTCCTCAGGTTTTGCAAAAAAAACATGCCAGAAGTCCATGCCAGCTTGAGTGCATGCTGTCATTGAAGCAAAAGAAGGTTATTAGAAATAGAAAGATATTCTGAAATTCATGTACATTTTTTAAGATCATATTATAGTTTGTAATTAAAAAAAAATTATTACATTCATAACAAATGCAAAACAGAAGTAGACGTATCTTAGGACCTCGCCGTATGCATATAATGATATTTTATTATTTCAGTAGAGCATATTTCTCGCTCCTTTCTTTATAAATCTAATGCGTGATTAAACTCCATTCTGTGTTTTGCTCATCTGTCATCTGTGTTTGACTTTACAGCAACTGATGAGAGAGCGTCAGCAGATGGCCAGCCGTCCATTCGCCTCAGTCGCTGTTGCACTTGACGCCAGGGGAGAACAAACAGAACTGTTGCAGCATGTGGTTGACGTAAGTCCTGCTCTCTTGCTTACACACACACACACACACACACACACACACACACACACACACACACACACACACACAGATGATTACCAAATTAATGCTAAAACAATGTAACATCTTGAGTCTAAAACAAACTGGATGCCAGAAAGTTTCCCCATCTTTTCATTTTCACACAGGCATTTGATACAAGCAAGCTCAGATGTGTAAGTGCTCCTGCTGACGTATAGAAGATTATTTTTTTGTGCTTAATAATTAGGCCTCATTGTGCTGTCCTCAACCGCTCCTGTCCTGTACTCACAATATATCCTTTTATCCACCAAAGAATCTGCCAGTGATGGTCCTTTCTTCCCATGTCTCTCTTGTTTATATGAATTGCTCTCTGCAGTCATGGCTCAAGACTTACTGACATTTTTCTGTCAACATTTGAAAAAACATCTTTTATGTAAAGCGATGTCATGTCCAGAGTTTTAAAGATTTATATAGATTTTTCAACACTTTTTTATGGTTGAAAAGTTAGTCAGTATTTGAAAAGCTTCACTGAATCAGAGAGGGATATTAAAGGAGACCTTTTTCGGGGTTTTTTCCCTTTAATTCAGAGTTTTATATTTGTCCTTGTGCATGTAAAAAAAATCTTGAAAGTAAAAATGGTCAGTCTGCACCAACAGAAGCTCCTCCCTCCCACAGAAAACACTGCTCCTGAAACGCTTCGTCAGTAGTCTCGCCTATAATCCCGAGACTTTGTGACATCACACTACGTCACAGATTCACACATGTGCATAATTTATGCTTTGCAGCTAGTTTGGCACGTAAGAATTGATTTAGCACAGCTGCTCTGTTGTTGTTAGCGGTGCTGGGTCAGGCCTGTGTGAGCTGACCAATCAGAGGAGACAGGTTATTTGAGAGGGGCCGGCATTAAAGGGACAGGAGCTAAAACAGTGTTTCAGACAGAGGGGGGATACAGTGCTGCAGCACTGGACAATATGAGAAAACTGATGTGTTTTTGGTGCACTAAAGCATGTACACCTATTCTAGTAGTGACCCAAAATAAAATTATGAACCCAAAAATGAGCATAGTATGTCTCCTTTAAAATATTTAAATAGGACATTTTTATTAGTGTTCTATATCGTTACTACATGTTTCTGTTTAGCCTGATTTTGCATTTAATTTGGATTAATTTCTCCTCACATACTTCTACACACATGAAATGTTCTTGACTGACAAGTTGCTACCCACCTCTTTAATCCTCTGACGTGAATGCCTCCCATACAGACAGAAAGTAGAGAAGAAGTCTGGCACTAAGTACAGCCTATAGGACTCGATGCCACATGGGATAAAAGCATATCTTAAAGCAATATGGGAAGCCAACATCCTCAAATTGACATCGGGGGACCAACAGTGTTTCTTCAGCCAGGGCCAGCGCTGTGTCACCTGCCTTCTGAGAGAAATAAAATCACTGTGGCAACCAGCAAAGAGGCACTGCATTAGCTATTAGTGCTGCGCTGAGTGCTACTCACCGTGCATTATGGTATGTGAAGGGCAATGTAAAGAACAAAAGAGGAGGAAAACAATGCTTCTTAGCTCTGAGTGCACTTTATCGTTGCACTTTATAAAGCGGCGAGATACAATCTGAGTCTGAATAGTGTTGGGAACCACTGCTTTACCTTGATTTAAGTAAAATGTTAATCACATACTTGTCAGTGTGTGTCCTTCTGCTATCTAATCATTTATTCCACCCCTCCCTTTCCCGTCTCTGCCTCTGTTCCCGTTAAGGTAGAGACTCTGCATCCACTGGAGAGTGTTGCCGTAAACACTGTCCTAAGCTGTTTTGGAAATGATAACTGAAATAAAAACACATCCTCAGTCTTCTGTTTCTCGACCCTTTCAAGATGCAGACTGAACCTGTGGACGCTTAACTTTCAGTTTCTCTTAGATGTCCGCACAGCTTTTAAGGAAGTTACTATAAAAGAATTGTCGCAGAAAACGCAAGAGAACTTTGTTGTTTTGGTAATAACGTACACGCCTGTGTCTTAATTTTATTTAACAGAAATTTGGCATCCGAAAACATAAATACATTATAAATGCATTTGTAATAATTAATTAAGTGCTATTATGTAAATCATTTCCATTCCAGTAGTACGTGAATGGTCTCAAATCATATTTACTATCTGAGATTAACCTGGCCTTAGTGTCTGGTGTGATGTTAATTCCAGATGTGCAGTAGCCAAATGCAGTATTAACATTGTATATACTTACTGAAAGGTCATAAAGCGTACCTTGCAGGGAATCAGCTATTCTAATGTTAAATAGACACTTCTCTGTTGAAAAAGGAAATATTTCTGTGGCCAGTCATGCAGATGCTGTAGCAGCCATAATAGTCTGCAGCTTCTGAGCTATTTATTCAAGCGCTGTCTTAGACATTTGTTCATCTTGTTAGTCCAACATGCAAGTTCTCAGGAGTTACTATAATATATGACACATTTTAGTTATTAGGGATACACTATTACATCGGCTGAACATCGCCTTGTTGTGTCTGGCACATTCATGAGCTACTAGCTTGTGACATCCCTGCCATCAGTTTGTAAGGCTTTGTAATTAGTAAAAAGAGTTTTATCACTGAGCAGGTAGCTGTACAGAAGGCTAACAAGGCTTATTTTGAAAGAAAAAAAAAGATTTTTCATGTGAAAGAAGGTCATATTAAGGATATATCTTAATTTTGTATGATTGAATTTGTGCTCTTTCAGAGATAGTGTTATTATGAAGGGCTGACTTACTTTAATAACTAAAACAGGTCCATTATGTTTTGTTTCTTGGCACAAAATAGGGAATAATCAGCTACAGAAAACAGATTTTAAAAGAAGATGTATGTTGTTATTTCTTCATACATACACAGGCCTGAAATACACACACACACGCACAAACAAGACCTGTACAAATGCATTAACAGAGAGGTGTCAGAGCAAAGGGGGCTGCCTCGTATGGGCACAAGGAGCAGTTAGGGGTTTGGTGCCTTGCTCAAGGGCACTTGGGCACTGCTCAGGAGGTGAACCGGCACCTCTCCAGCTACCAGTCCACGCTCCGTATAGACTGGTCCGAGCGGGTCTTGAACTGGCACAGTATTGCATTGAGTTGCTATAACTGATACATCCACATATATGGAAGCACGCTACCTCGCTCAAGAAGACTTTGCCAGCTTTATAAATATTTCAGCGTATTTTGGACTGGTTCCTTGAGAAAAATCTAATCTAAGTGGTTTCAAATGTGGCTCCAAATGCAAATGCATGTGTTGGACCACATACAGCTCAGCATTGCGTGCTTTGGCACCAGCTGAAGGTGAACCATATGAAACGAGCCTAATTCTCTTTTATAAAGGTTAATTGGTCAGCATCTGGCACCACTTAGCTATTGGAAATATTTGTTGATGTCAAAGAGGACACTGATGCCACGCTAGCATCACTGCTCTCCTATTTGTTTAATCTGCTCTGTTTGTACTTTTAACTCAGAGCAACTCGTTCGCTGACTGATGCAGACAAGACAAATTATAGAGATAATATTGGCATATAAACATCCACATTATGGAAGAAGTATCTGCAGTTCAAGTCTGATGTTTGCTTAAAATATTCAGTTTCGGGAACAAAGTTTAGAGTGATTTTTTGAAATATCAGTCATAGCTGATGCAATTTACGCAGGAAACAAGACACAGAAGGGCTGCGGCACAAAAATGACCCCTCACACTCATCCCAACACATGAAAACATTTAAGACCGTATTCTGTGATTGTACTGTCAGCGCCGATCTCACTGCATTAGTTAGTAGCAGTTATCTGACACTAAATCTTTGCAGACACTCCAGCTGGCCTCAGAGAAAATGAAAACAGCCTTTGTGCCCGTTTCCTCCATTTTTGGTTGGTTGGTCCAAACCCCCAAGAGATGGACATTGCTGTTAGTGACCAAGATGTCAGCAGCTGTTAGACAGAGAGCCAATCGGGTCCAAAACACTTCAGGCCCGGGCCTCGATGTCACAGATGTCTCCATTCACTGTGGCTGGCATTCAACATATGGAACCACTAACGGACAGCTAGTATGATGGATGACACCTTTCAGCAGGGGGAAGGAAAGCAGATCCATTGTGTGTTTGCATGTGTGCATGCATGTTTATGTGCTTGGATGCGTATGAATGACCGTAATACAGTCCTCGCGGCTGATTAATGCATTGTGGAAATGCAGGCTGTGTAAATCTTCTTTGGGAGATATGAGAATGGACAAAGCAATTTTAAATGCTTTGATAGAAAATGCGACCGTATGATTGAAATGGAATGAAATGATGTATTAATGTTTTTATTCTCCTTGGCATTGTCGGAAAATGTCCGATATCCCAAATTAATAGAAGCATTTCGCAGAGAGAGAGCGAGACGAACTTTAACTTTGCTATAATTGCTGCCTTTCACACAAACAATCTTTTTTTACATTTTTGTTTTTACTTTAATTTTTAAAAAAAAACAAAAAAAACCCCCAGCATTTTTTGACAGTAATGTGGAAGTGTCCACTCTAAGAATAGTCATCACTTGGTCAATCAATTGAGGCCATGACAGCATTAAAAAAAAACGTTATTTGCCTATAAGTGACCAGTAATAATACTTTTACTAATAACATTACCAACATTAATATGGATACAAATACTAGTGATATTATCAACTTCATGTTTAAGGGCCCAGCCACACCAAACCGACATCAAGGAACTAGCAGAGACGAAGACAGACTGTTGCGTCACTTCACAGAGCTGCACTTGAAAACGCCATAAAGGCAACAGTTGACAGCCAATTAGTGTGTTTTTTCTGCGCCTGGAGAAACCGTAAGACTCAGGACTGAGGATATACAAGCCGTTATTATGATAAAGCAGTGTTTTTGCGTCTGATAAAAGGCTGTAAGGGGAAAAATTGGGAGAAACAGCACTAAGTGGGTGAAATCATGGATACTACAGTCACAGGCACATGGGGTTTTCCCTTTCTTTTTCCGTCTCTCTTCTTGAACACTGATTTTATTAGCTGAAAAGCCAATCAAAGTGATTTCGCTCACCAACGGGTTCTGCTGCTGATTATACTTACTCAGTCGAGGGTCCACCAGTGGCAACAGTATGGGACAGCAACAACTGGGACCACAGATGCTCCCTCACTGCCCCAACTTTGTCCGACAGCTAATCGTCGGTCTGGTGTGTCAGGGCCCTAATGTGTAGGTTAAGGAATAGGTCCAGTTAAACAAAACTTGAGGTGATGGTGGTCATACTGTATATTTATTACGTACAGTCAAAGGTTCAGTGGTTACGTTTGGAGTGGCAGTAGAGACAGGATGTGTAAGCAAAGGGTGTTTTAATGTATACACAGTTTATGGGTTTATCCAGTGACTGGTGCGATGTACACTGTATAGTAATTGTTGAGATATTGACATTAACAACCCTAGAGCTCTGTTGCTAGCATTGCTAAAATTAGGAGTCGTCATGCATTTAAATCAAACACTGCAGCAGTCTTTCTACATATGCTATACAGCAGTGACACAGCTTCTGTTACAAGTCCTCCAAACTAGAATGTTGCCTCAGTGTCGCTAATTTGTTTGGAACAGCTGTAACGATGTTTCAGTCAGTGGTTCATGTACATTAAGTGTAGCCTGCAGTGGAATCTGTGTTCATCAAAAATCAGTCTAGGTTGATGAATGCGGCTTATATACTGTAGCTATTCATTAGCAGAATCACTTGAATGGACATGAAACGGCTGGCAATTTAATTACCTTTGTATGTCAGCGGTAGATATGTGCCTCTCGATCACGAATGTACCTGAAAAGATGCATGACATTATAGTGCTCTGATCATGCGGCCTAATTGGGTCGAGGAACAGTGCACATAAGCAATCTGTGTGTCTCTTTTGTTTGCTTTCACATGATGCCTTTAGAGGAATATGAGTCATTCAGTGCATTAAATATAAAATAATTGTAGGTTAGAGGTAAGCAGACTTAATGTAGATCCCCGGGTCCCTCCTACAGCCGATCCAGGGTTACGACATAGTTTTAAAGCGAAGTATTTTTAAATGAAACATATGTTGAAAGGGTAGATGTTTGAAATCTGGCCTTGTAATGTTTATTAAATAAAGTTATATGGCTTGAGTAAAAACTTTGTAGAACAGTTTAACAATTAATTGAGAGTTAGAGTTTGTGTCTGTCACATTTAATATTCTTTCTATTAATACTTTGGTCCACCCTTCCATTTCTTTCTTTCTTTCTTTCTTTTTTTAATAATTCTTCACCTTTGTCCTTGTCTCCATTCCCCTCATCTTTCGGTCTGTCTGTGTTAGTTCCAGCTGATTAATAGAACAGGCAAATGGAAAACAACCTGTGCCAATGCTGACAGCATTCATAACCTCAGCAAATTATTAGTATTCTGCAAAGAGGGCTGTCTGTTGATGAAGGACAAATTCAGCACCTCTCAGATTCAACATTTAGTCGCATGTTTGTCACTAAAAGGCTTCGAAAAATTGTGTTAAAACATTTACTCTTTTTTTAACTACAGAGCTGGTTCATTGTTGAGCAAATCATTGGCTTCACCTTTAATTAGCTCCTGTATCTGGACGAACTAATGAATAAGTCATTTCCCTATTTTCAGAATTGGCCTTTCTTTTTTAGTGGCAAAATTTCTCGAGTTAGTAAAATTGAAATCACACTCGGCTTGCGTGACAAGCATGCTAATACAGTAGTTGACGCATGCACAAAACACTGGTTTGGTAAATGTGGCTAAACAATGCAGTGCTATTGTAAATAGCTACCATTAGCTGCTACGCTCTTAATTTAAAGAAATCTTAGCCACACCAACTGACAAATTATCACAATCCTGGATGTATTTGTTTCTTCGTCTAAAGTTTGTCTCTTCTAGTTGATCTTTTGAGAAGTTTTCAAGATAGTTGACAATTCGTATTTGTATAAAAATGTATTTTCTCATCCACTGTGTGCTGTGAAATGATCACCCATACTGTCTGTATTTTGAGGTTCATTATTATGATTACTATTATGTTATGAGGCCCTCAATGTCACTGAGTAACTAAGAAACAATCTGTATCTGTTGTGAACTGTGGCATTTGAAATGGCAAACTTAATTGAAAGTTGCTCGGGGAATTACACTGCACGCTTCATAGGAAACAAGATTGCACTCACTTTTGATAAGCACTTACTTTTGAAGTTTTTGCACTTACATTGCAAAGAGTGGGTGAAGATACTATCGTATTAATTTACATCAATTTTATGTTAAGGAACGGTACCTTAACAGCTTTGACATGTGTATATTCAGTAAATCGAGGGTCTTAGAGTACAGTTGTAGTTTCCACAGGGTGAAATAAGCAAAAAATTCCAGTGGAACATGTGAATACAAATTGGTGCACCCCTCTCCTCATTCTCTCATGTTTCAATGCATCCCAATTTTACCACCATTTTGCCTCTGCTGATTTTGCCTCCAACTCATCTCCATTTAAAATTCAGCCAGACACAGAGAAAAAAGGCAATTCTATTCAGACATGTTATTATTCCCCAATTTCTACCCGCTCATCCAAAACATGCTGTGAAACCCTTGACATTCATTATCAGGATGACATGTTTTTCACGCTTGAGACAAGCAGTTTTGGCCATTAACTCCGAGGGTAGGTCATTGCCTCGACACGTGGGCCGTCTGACAGGGACGCACACAAGTGTTTTTTGTTGTGTGACCAATCGAGCCATTTGTCTCAGGAGGAGGGTGACTGGTCTTAAATGCAGCAGCTCCAGCAGCTAAAATCGGTGACCATTGTTCCCCCCAAAAAAAGAAAATTCAACAGCACATTTGCCATCGCAGAAACAAAACTATCAAGACTTGTGTGTGACAGTCACATCACTTTGATTTCAGCTTGGTAGGTAGAGCAGAGGTATGCCAACCAAGAGGTCCAGGGTGTCAATTAAATACCTTTATCAAGCATTCTGTCAGTTGACCTAAAATAGAGCACTGCAGGGATGACATATTTTTGCAAGCTTACTCGATGGCTAGCATTACCATGTCTCCCCAGTCTGCAAGAGCACTAGTATGAACACAACAAAGCTGTTTGCCTGTGTTTGGCGTGATAATGATTAATGTCCCTGACAACCTTTTGTAGTCTCATGTAACCAGGTGTTAGCCACCGTCTCTTTATGAGACACGTAAAAGCCTCAAAATTCTTGAGTGTGGTGTTCACTGACACATTTTATGTTGTATGTTGTTTGTTTCTCTTCCCAGGGTGCACCTAAACCAGTTGCTATGGAGCCGTGTTCAGGAGGGAAAGCTGCTGTATTGACTGTCCTTTTGCGTCTACCCTCTGGGCCCTCAGGCTTACCTCCACCAGGACAGTCAGGTAACACACACACACAAATGTGTCATCTTTTGATTAAAGAAAAAAAAGATTAATAGGTCACTTAAAAAAAAAAAAATAGATATATTATATGCCACATCAGAATGTTGATTGAAATAATAACATTTTAAGTGATTTCTGTTGTCAGGCTTGGCTCACACCTGCTCAGTTGACGATGCCAACGGCGTCTAAATTAATTACTTGAGTTGATCTAATTATGATGGTCAGTCGATGACATTTCACTGCGTAGCAACAATTAGCACAACCTTCCAACTTTACAAACGTCTCACATCCTCGCGGTCAGTGATTTTACAGAAAAACTACTTTGTAAGCTGTTCGCTCTGCGCAGTTATGTTAGTTATAGTGTATTTTACCAGACAGATGTTGAGCATGGTTCAGTGACCCACAAGTCTTCATGGGTTTTTGTATTATTACAGTGAGCGGTTTAAAATGAGACTCACTGAATTCAATTTATTATTTACTATTACTATTGACGTATTATACAAGTGTAATCCATCAGTTTTTCAGCTGAACAAAGCAACTTTTTGGAAATTGCCCTTACATTTTTCTTTCCTTTTCCTTTCTTCAGGAATCATCGTCGCCAGTGCGCTGATAGACGTTTCACAGCAGAAACCATCAGATTTTAAGGACAAGTCCCAGGCTTTAAAGAGCAGGAAAGCCCTTCCTCCAGCTCACCAAGGCACCTGCGTCTGAGTCCCAACCCGTCAATCCATTGGATCCCTTTTTGTACCATCTGAGGTCACATTGTCCCAACATGCTGCAGGTCCCAGCTGGAGGCCTTGCCAGAGGCACGAGTCATGGCTAGAAGATTTCATTCGGCTGCTACCACTCAGTCCCAAGAGCACAACCCTTCTCCAACCTCTCCTGCCCCCTCTGCTCTGCTCTGCTCTGCATAAATCAACCTCTGGTCAGGTGATCAGAAATCCTTCTCCAGTCTTTGGAACAACTTTTCCTCCACATCTCTTCAGCTTGGGCAGTCGTCATGGCAAAGCTTGTGCCGAGAGGGAACCTGGCACCTGGCAGATTTATTAGGAGGATGTGCCCCTTTGACACTTCAGTTGTAGACATTTTGACACCTCATTGTCCATTTGCTCAGCATGAGGGAAAAAGGAAAGGGTGTCTGTACATTGTGGATTTTATCAAAGTTGGAAGTATAAGAGATGGTTTAAAAAAATGGCTGGTAGATTTCCAGTCAATGATGCTGCCTATGGAGGTTTTTGTTCTTCTTTTGCTTGCCAACAAGTGGTATTCTATGGTGCTAAAGCATTTCATTTTTATGACCAGCCTGACTCTTAACTCAGCCTTTGCTGTGTGGACTGAATTCATTCTGCCTTTTTGTGGGGGAAGCTACACGCTAAGCTATCTGACTCTTTTTAACCCCCGCTTGTTATCATGATAGTATTTTGACAGCTAGAGTATTACGTCACACCACTTTTGCCGATTTGCTCGATCGATCTGTTTTAGCATTTACTGTACATATGTATCATCCACCCAGCTGAAGCTAAAGTCTGTATTTTCTGTGGGGTACATATACAAATGCTGCAGAGACATGAGACTGCAATCACTACCAGCGGCATGTGGGTGAAGACTGCAAACTGGAGGAGCCACGAACAAATCATCAGTCATCAAAATAAAGCATGGAACACTCCCCAAACTTTAGAAAAAGATAAATACATTTTATTCGCAAACTGGAAGTTTCCTTTGTTGCAAAAAATCATTGTGTTAACTGTTAAAGAAGTTACAAAAACACAGAGAAACACTGGCGCTCTTGTCAATTCTTTCTGTAGTTTTGTTATCATTTTGCTGTGCAACTTGGACATTTTGATCTCGCCCTTGGATTGGTGTGGTGGGTGGATGCCTCGTAGGAGAAAAAAACGTCTGCATACTAAAAATTAGACCAGGGACATCGTGCTCCTCTGGCTGTTTACTAGTTTGTTTTGTACATTTTTTTAAGAGTCTTCTGAAGCTACGACTTTGTTCCCATCTTTGAGTACAAGGAGTTACTTTACCTTTTTATAATGCCTTGGCTTTCCATGAACTCCTAAGGAGGGGGCATGTTGATCTGCAGAATTTTAAAAGCTGTCGACCATTTTTAGCCCACGACTCCACCCTGAGCTGTACAGTGTCTTGTTGGAACAAATGTGAGTCTTTGTCACTCTTATCTCTTGAGATTTCATGTGTTTGTCAGGTTTTTATGACAGAATGGCAAGAGATTCTCATTTATTTTAGGCCTTGTCACCTGTTATTATTATATCTATGATAAATTGTCTTTTGCTACACTTGTGAAAAGAGCATTTCTGTTAATATTTTGTTTTGATATTTAACGGATTCCTGTGTAATAACACATTTACCTTGATTATTATTGTTGACTTAAATCGGTCGATTTAATGTCGACTCCTTTTTGAATTGTACATCTTTTAAGGACTGTATGGGCATTGTCTTTCTGTTGCAAAGTGGTCATTATGATGCATTTCATAAGGAAAGTATGCCAGCTAATGTTTTTATTTTGTGTTTGTAGAGTAACCCCATAACAGTGTCATTACACAGGAATCAGGGTCTCACTGTACCGTGAAAAAAAGATGATAAACTGCATATCAGTAATATTCAGTGTATTTTAAAGATGGACAACATGCCAGAAAATAAAAAAACAAACCTGAAAAACTTTTGCATTGAACTCTTTTCACATACAGTACTTACATTTTAATACAGGCATTGACTTCTACTCTATATTTCTCGACTGTCTGCTTCTGCCTTTGTGGTGCTTTTGTCTCTGAAGCTTAATTTCTGATTGCATTCTGGCACCTCCTGTCCAAAACTGGTTAGTTGACTCAGCTACAGAACATTTTGATTTCCCTCTGAAAATTGTGTTAAGCCTCCTTTGCACATAGTTCCCTGGAAATTACTAGAGTAACCTACTGCCTTTGTTCCAACACATCCTCATAGAGTGAAAAAGAGTGAAAAGGTTGATTGCCAGAGGTCCCAAAATGACGTATATCACAGTATGACCGTTGCAGCATACCAGTAACAGGCACACAAACATTTGTCATACTCTCATTGTTTAGTTAGGTTTAGGCAATAAAACTACTTGGTTAGGTTTAGGCAACAAAACTACTTGGTTAGGTTTAGGCATTAAAACTACTTGGTTAGGTTTAGGCACTGAAACTACTTGGTTAGGTTTAGGCACTGAAACTACTTGGTTAGGTTTAGGCACTGAAACTACTTGGTTAGGTTTAGGCACTTAAACTACTTGGTTAGGTTTAGGCACTGAAACTACTTGGTTAGGTTTAGGCATTAAAACTACTTGGTTAGGTTTAGGCACTGAAACTACTTGGTTAGGTTTAGGCACTTAAACTACTTGGTTAGGTTTAGGCACTGAAACTACTTGGTTAGGTTTAGGCATTAAAACTACTTGGTTAGGTTTAGGCACTTAAACTACTTGGTTAGGTTTAGGCACTTAAACTACTTGGTTAGGTTTAGGCACTGAAACTACTTGGTTAGGTTTAGGCATTAAAACTACTTGGTTAGGTTTAGGCACTTAAACTACTTGGTTAGGTTTAGGCACTGAAACTACTTGGTTAGGTTTAGGCACTGAAACTACTTGGTTAGGTTTAGGCACTTAAACTACTTGGTTAGGTTTAGGCACTGAAACTACTTGGTTAGGTTTAGGCACTTAAACTACTTGGTTAGGTTTAGGCACTTAAACTACCTGGTTAGGTTTAGGCATTAAAACTACTTGGTTAGGTTTAGGCACTGAAACTACTTGGTTAGGTTTAGACACTTAAACTACTTGGTTAGGTTTAGGCACTCAAACTACTTGGTTAGGTTTGGGAAGGGTCACTTTAATTTTTGGATTGAATATTTTGTTATTTATAAACAATTTTTATATTTGCATATACATTCTCTCAATAATGGCATTGCAGACCTAGCAATCAAACCTCTATCTAAGCGGTTTATTAGTGTAATCTAATATAACAGACAGAAAAAAAATCAAAACCTAAATGTGGATTAAGTTGAATCCATTTTTGCCATTTAATATTCAGCAAGAATGCAGTCAGAACAAGTCAACGAATACAAAGTGCGAAGGAAAAGGTAGGTTAATTACACAAGCGTATTATAATAACAAATTATCCTGTAAAACTCTAGATGAAAGCTCAAACTAAAATGGAGGAAATTTCAGAAAACATCAAAAACAAACACGGATCACCAGCGTTTTAATTATTTTAATTTAATCCGCAAGGTGACAAAAAACGTGTGATAAAAATTAATGTGCGGCATTATCCTCTTTAAAGATCAGCCCGATGTTAAGAGGTTTGTCCTTCAACGCGCCGACACCTTTCAGAGTGCTTGTGCTCCCTCTTCAGTGGCGTGCATTTGAACAAGGATGTAAAGAAAATGGATGCAGCCTGCCAAAGTGCTCCTCTGGATAATCCTCATTTATACTCAACAGTATACTCATTAGCTGCAGGTGCTCTTAGAGAAAAGCCACTCCAGTACCCTACAAGAGTGTTTGCCATGTGGGTTTATTATAATGCTGTTGATGGCAAGAAACCTGGCAAGTTAAACCTATTTAGTGCAACTGCATATATGAAGGGCGCTCATACTGTATACTGTATATGATTTAGTTCACTTTTTACACAATATCCCTTTGAGACCAATACTTTCACTGTGATTTCAGACTGCATGGTCAAGAAAACATGTTGCTTTAAACTCTCTAAGGTAGCTACGGTAACATGCACTTTGAGCAGAGAGCTTTTTTACCTGAACCTCTCAGTTTGAAAGAGACTGTACTCGCCCTGTGTGCACTTGTAGCATGTTACAGAGAGGTGACAGCTCCGGAGGTGACAGGTGGTTTTAAGGCTCCATTGTGCTTTGTAATTTTGTAGCGCTCCCGGCTGCCAGTCGTACATTCGCGCCTCCCCTGCTGTTTTAGCGATGTTGACAACTGACACGGTAGAATGTCCTCAATATAGGTACATTAGTGCAATATTTGCCATTTGTGCAACAGCCAGTATAACTGCGTAACAGCCAATGGGTGACGAATGCATGAAACTTTGTCGACACTAACTTGTACTGAAAATATAATTTTATGTAGATGGAAACAAACTCTTCAGGACATAAACTTAGGCTTCGTGCCGGGCTGATGTACTTTACGAGAAGAAACTGTCAGTAAATCTTTAAACCAACATGCAGTATTGTCTCTATGCCACATGGACTTCATCTGAGGATAGACTGCCTCTGTTCCGATAAGATTTCCTAATGAACCTTTCGTCCGAGGTGTTATATGTAAGAATTGTGCTCAAATGTCTTAAAACCTTTAGTTTAAGTTGTTCCAGATGTTTTCAACGATGTTCAAACCCAGAGAAATCTACAAGTTCACCCAAGAAAGATGAGCTTTCCTCCTCTAGATCAGAGCAGAATCTGATGTGGCTCCAGATGTTTATTCCTCCAGTTTCTCCATAGGACTGATAAATATCTGAGGACAGCTCCCTTTAGAGACACATTACTATATTGAAGACAGGGTTTTAATTTGTTTTTCAATTCACATATACACACTTAAATTTGCAGATCCTCATGGATACGACCGCGCTGTAAACTGCTAATAGTTGCACACAAACGGCAGGGCCAGCTAATCAACCCTGTGTTTTGAAAAAGAACCAGGAAAGCACTAAAATCTGAAAGCTTTCGACCAAACAGCCCGGTGGCTGTTCCAAGGTGTGATGGGCTGTTATTTTTCAAAATGACAGTTAAGTGAACAGAGGTCATCGCTAAGTACTGGAGAGGGATGTGCTGAAAATATTCAGAGTGACTGCTGTGCTGAACCTGAGTCACTGCTGGCAAACTGATGTCTAGTCTGGTCCAACCCCGACGGTCATGTTGTCTGGCTTTAACACATATGAAATTGTTTTTTTATTCCACAGAGCCGACTGTCTGATGATGCTCAAGGTCCCAACGCTGCGTTGCATTTTTCCTCCACTGTTTTGGGTGCACATATTTGGACACTTTGATCATAATGTAGCTATGTATGAGCCTTTCATGCCCTGGTGTCAGCTGCCTGCTGTGTGTAATGGAGAAGGAGATATTGAGTGCTGGGAATGGAATTATGGGTACTGTGTTCTCTGAATGTACTTAAATACTGGATGGTACTTTCGCCTTTGCTTGCTATTTTTTAACCCAACTCAATCACCAGAAAAATACCCAGTGGTTTCATGCTTACCGATGTTGAAACGCAGTCTTGAACAGCGGTCACTGGCTTGGCAGCCTTCTCGCCTGTAACTCCATCACCATCTCCTCCACCTCCTGATATGAAAGTCAGGTCATAGACATTTATTGTGAGCGTGAAATGACACGTTTTGTAGAAATGTCATTATGGTACAAAGCCTATGACATGCACAAATGTGAAAGTATGAGTTGTTTGCAGAAATGATTAATGCCAACATTTATTAAGGTGACTGGGCTGCTTTAACCTTTCATTGTGGTTCATAACCACAGTCTTTGTCACAATCACACTCTTTTGTGTCAGTGTTTACAGGAAATAACACTTGTAATAAGCATCTGAAGCTGCATTGTTCTGTTGTCCTGGTGGTTGGCTGTTACAGAGCTGATGAGCTTAGATCTGTAACTTTTTTTTATGGTTAAACAGTTAAAAGTGGTGTAAAATGTAGGGGGAGATTCCCTCTACCAGACTAACATTAGCTGCGCAGCTGAAACACTAACATCTATGTTTTTCTCTTCTGGTGACAAAGTCAATTCAGCATCTATCAGTGTCGATGTGTGTTCCCTTCCTCTTATAAATATGACCTATAATTCGGTTTCCTTTCTTGTTGCCCTGATAACATTACAAAATGTTCCTGAGCTTAACTAAATAAAGCAGGGGAGACCTTGACTTTGTCTTCTGCGTAAGTTGTCACAATGCATTTAGTTCAACCACCAGATGGCACCACATAAAACAAATCTGCATAATCAGTTTGATTGTCATATGTGACACGGGTCTGTGGTCTGGTGGGTCGCCCTGACTACATCACAGATCACAAATATATGTGAACTGACTCGCACGGGTCAGAGCAGAAATGGAGTCTCTCGAGTTCCCTGATTCACTTATGATGGAGGAGTATGGATTTTTCTTCCTGTTGGTCTTGGTTCGTCCCCGGTATTACCAAGAGATGGTGATTAATCTGTCACGTTCAGCTATATAATTCATCGGGGTGTGTCTCAAGCCAAACCATCCAGTATAATAATCCTGTTAGATTTTTTTTTCCCTGCTGGAAGAATTTGAAGACTGGTGCACAATGTACATCAAACAGTCTTAACTTGAGGAGATATTAAGAGCAGTGTGCTTATATATAATGGGGAGGGTAAAAGAAATGAATTAATGAGTATCTGTATGTGATGTTGATGTCTCCACTATAATTTTTTGACACAGTAGTATTAAAAGGAGAATCTGGTATCCCACAAACTCAGCAACAACTCAGTTAAGTCACCCAATCTGCTTCCGTATGTGTCAGCAGATGTCCTCACCAGAGGCTCACCAGTAGTCCCATAGAGCCTAATGTCGAGTTCATAAACAATACCTTATCACACCTTTTGCTTTTACAAACAATGTCCAAGACAATGAAGACAGAAACTGTCCTACATTTACTTTCATGGAAACAGCAGGTCCAATCAAGGATCAATACATGTCTAATCTGTCTGAATGAGGCTGGACGACTGAGGACAGAGTTTAATTTCTATGCAAACAAAGAGCTTAAACTACTAACTACAAAGACATTCAGTGTACAGACAAATAAATAAATGAATAAATAAATAAGACTTGTTAGGCTGTCTGAGATTTGGCTAATCACAATAATGCTAAATTGTAGCCTATACATTTGTAGCAGTTCATTGGTAAGGTTAAATAGACATAATGAAATAATGGTGACTGTATAAATTATTTCTAAATAGCTACATTGATTGTATTAATATATTCGACCTCATTGAAATTTTGCCCAATGGTGGCGGCCATTTTGGCGACAGGAAGTGGACGTCTGTGTCCTACTTTTCACCAGCTGGGAGACATCTGTAGCTAGCTTTTTTTTTTTTTTTACCATACTGCTGGTCATATTAACAACCTTTTACAGGTACTTCAATACGTGAATAATGCACTTGTAAAATGGCATGCAATTCACAACGCCTGTTAACGTTAAGCTAGCTAGTTAGCGAGCTAGTTAGCTAGCTGCAGCACGCGCTCGTTTACCTAATGTTCCAAACTGCTTTAACTTAACTTTGCTACAGCTACTGGGAGCTTAAACATGTAGCATTATTAGCTGAGTTTGCTCGCTAGCTATGCTTAAGAGGACGGCTTTGTGGAGGAATAACTGTTTACCTCTTCCTGTTAGCCACAAAGTTGCTTTTAAACGTGGTAGCTGCCGTTTCCCCCAGGCTGTGGACGACCGCGGGACTGCTCTGCTGAGATTTTGAGGATAGCAGCTTCTGTTCAACAAGGAAGGTGAGCTGATGTGTGTCTCTGTTACTAATTTCTCCTTTTATTCTTTTTTAAGGCTGAAATATTTTATTTATATTAATTCATATATTTGCGTGCAGTGTTGTGGGATGAATTGCAGCGTATTTCTTCCTTCCTGTTCCTGGTTTCTTGTCTTCCACACATAGCTGTTTTCTCTTTAATATTGGCTTCAAGGGTAACTTCACATGGCTATTGTCACATAAGATAGATCGTTATCTTCACAGAGTCTCTACACACTTCATATCTGCAGAGCATTAACAAAGCAATCAATGGGTTTATGTGACAGCCGCTCGCTTTACTGTTTTTCATATCATAATTGCATCTAAAGTGCTGAGCTCCCGTTGGATGGATTACAACGCTGCTACACTCAGCTGCACTCATTGCACAACCTTAAGCCTTATCAGTGCTGATGGTCATCTGCTGCTCATCAGTGCTATTTCGAGAGACGACTCCAAACAATCATTTTTCAATATATTTCAGTTAATAATAATTATCTGCGTCATATCTGACTTTTTTTTTTCAGCTGCACATATGGATTGCTGGATTTGTATTTATCCATTTTAGTTCACCATACAGTAGGCTATGTTGTGCTTGTGGTTTGTTTTGATGTAATAAATCTGTTCCATTGATTCCATTGTTCCATCTGAGTTGTCTTGTTATGGAAGCTCATTTCTGCGAGTTAAAGAGTAAAAAAAGAAGCTTGATGAAAATAATATTCAAAATTATTAAATAAAAAGTTAAAATTATGAGATAAAAAGTCATCAATATGAGATAAAAGGTCATAATTTTGAGGTAATAAGTCAAAATTATGAAATAGAAAATCTAAATTATGAGATAAAAAGTCAAGATTATGAGATAAAAGGTCAAAATTATTAGATAAAAAGTCATAACTATGAGATTAGATAAAAGTTATGAAATAATAGTTATAATTCTGAGATAAAATTCAAATTTGTGGAATAGAAAATCAAAATTATGAAATAAAAAGTCAAAATAATTAGACAAAAAGTCAGAATTATTGGATAAAAAGTCCAAAATTTAAACTTATCATTGACTTTTTAACTAATAATTATGTCTTTGTCCCATATTTTCCACTTTTTAAACTCATATCAAATGGCCTGAAAACACGAGGTACACTCAAGTCATTTAAGATATCATGTTTGTACAACGATTAGCCAGCCGCTGGATGTGCAGCCCTTTCTGCTATATGCAGCACTGCTTTTAAAATCAAATACTTTGTTATGGTTGAGAGAACACATTTGCAGTACCAGCGGGAGACTCCTGGTATGACGTAAAAAAGAAAAAAATGATTAGTACTTCCTAAAGAAGTTGGGTGTACAGCACGCTTAAAAGCAGTCAATTTCTAGCTAGATGGAGAGACTGCTGACTCACGTGGTAAATGAATGGCCGTCAGTAATTTAAAGGCAGGCTGCAGCAAATTCTCATGTGGGGGGGAGTCATTACTTTGATTGAGAACAGCTGGTGTCATATTCTCCAGTTTCACCCAAGGTTGGCCCTTTGTGGAAATGGTGCTCTCCATGGTGCTGAAAATACTGGCTAAGTGGCAAGACAATCCACAGTTTAGTGCCTGGTACTATTATGAGCAAATGACACAGGTTGTTCAGCGAGAACATGGAATAATAGGTAACTCTTAGCATGGAGTCTGTGCATTTTTCTGTGCTTTTGCCTAATTTAAGTTGAACGTTGCAGCGCTTGACAAATATTAACAACGTTCCCAATGTTCTCGCGGCCACTGTGGCATCAGGTGCATAGTCTCTATTGAGCTATTCAGGTTATCTGGTGAAAACTGCCATAATAGCTCATATACTGCAGAAAAATAAAAAGCATAATCATCGCCAGATCATCAGAGAAATTGCATTACCTTCGATACATTACACCTTTTTTTGCTCTCCACATGAACGATTTAGCTGCATGCAACCAATCAAAGCCCACTCAAACGTGATTGGTCAACACTACCTGGATGACAAACAGAAAACAGACTCTTCCGATACCAAAATGTTGTGCCTTGCTGACAGATTCTGCATTCATATGATGTATTTATAGAGATTATCCTTACGATATACAGTGTATAACTTGAACAAATGACTGTATCTTGGACTAAAATTCCTTTGCTGGTCTAATTGGTTAATTTTAAGTTATTTATTAAGCGGAAATACCAAAAACTTTCCTGTTACAACTTCTCCAATGTGAGGATTGGCTGCATTTTCTCTGTTTTACATCATTGTAAACAGAATAGATTTAGGGTTTTGGATTGTTCGTTGTTCACGTTTATAGACTAAAACCTAAAAAAATTAAATAAAATAAAAACGGCTGACACACGAAGCAATAATGCAGACAAAAATCGTTAGTTGCTGCTCTGCTGTATAGCCGACAGTTTTCTTACAATAAGAAGACGACTTAAGTTATCACATCTTATCAAGGTCAACACAGGTTAATGTGTCTCTCTCCAGCCTACACATTAAAAGGTCATCTCCAGCTCTGTCATATTTACTCTTAATCCATCCAGGAATTAAAGTTTTCAGTACAGCTTATGGTTTTGGCTCCACTGTGCAATCAACAAATAGCATTATTATCTCTTATCTTTGCCCCCGCGCTGCCCTGGAGAAGATGTGAGGGAAAGCATCTCGAAATAACCGATGCCATGGAGTGCTTGCTGTGAAAAGTCAGGCACACCTTGACATTTGGACACAACAACAGCAACACACAAAAAAAGAAGGTAATAAAGTGAAATTGCTGCTGTTCTCCTGGTTAATGGAAAAGGTGAAATCCACAGAGTAGTTTAGTCGTGCTGGAACGATGTTGCCGCTGAGGTCAAAGTTGTAGTAATTAGATGTGATCCCTACCAGGCAGCGCTGCTATGATTGCACTGTTTTATCAGTATCCTCTTTAATCTACGCCGAGGGTGAACATTTGGATTGAGGAGACCTGCAGTGGGTTTATAGTCGTGGGAGGGGGAGTCTCAAAACACTATCTCCCAGTCCTCTGGGCTTTATGGCAAGGGAGCAGTAAACCTGTGGAGCAATAATATTTATCATAGGTTTAATGACAACTATTCTTGTCTCGAGGCGGCTGTTATGTGCGTCGCATTCTTAAAACTTTAACGGGTAAATTGTAATGTTATGCACATCTCTGAATGTAGTAGAGCTACAATAAAAACCCCATGAGGAGGTAAAAGAGTTTGGAGTACACGGTGCTGTTCTTTCCTGATAAAATGTCTAATATCCGTTTCCAGATACTGAAGCAAGATGAACCTTGGCTCATGTGAAGAAGGGCTCGGGCAGTGAGCAAACAAAAACAAGCTTTGTCGTTGTGACTCAGAGTTCGCCAGTATATTGAAAGAATGTTCACAGTGACTTTCCATGATAACACCGGTGTGCTTGATTAGTGTCACATGGCACATAAGGCTGGTGGTGATATATGCAGTGTTTTTGTTATTTTAAATTTAAACAACATTTTGTTTTTCAGCAACTTAAAGGTCTGTGGCTCAGAGAAATAAGCTGTTTGTTGACCAGATAAATACAGAAGTTTCCCAGACTTTCCTTTTGAAATGATGAGGTCTCTGCACCTCTCAACATTGTTAGATGCCTGAGGACACAATATGTCTTATAGGGATATCAAGGGCTGCATGATGTAGTCAAAAAATCATATTGCGATTACTTTGACAGATATTGCGATATGGTTCATGATTACTGTGGTCCGTACCAAACAAACATTTTTTACATCTGTAAAACAAGATTTGTCGGCCAGGTCATCTCTGCAGCACTGCAGTACTTGTAATGTCACACATTTTACCTTTATCAAAAAAATGCTGTTTCTTGCTTCACCAAATTGCAATTTTGGTTACATTTTAATTAATTATGCTGCCCTAATATCAACATTTTACCACTGCAGTTCTTGCTTTAATCACCCGTTTGTAAATGATTTCCTTAACGCTCCCTTTAACATTACATGAACACATTAAAAGTGAAATGTTAAAGGAATAGTTTGACATTTTAAGGTAAAACTGCAGTTGTTGGCAGGATGTGCTTGTCACACGGATGTTTAACGGATATGAAACTTCACAGCAGAAATTTCTGTTACGTTAGCTTAGCTTAACACAAAGACTGGAGACAGGGAAACAGCTAGCCTGTGCAAAGATAAGACAATCAGCCTACCCGCACCTTTTAAAGCTAAACTAATGGGACCAGTAACTTCCCCTGTTTGCTTGCAGATTGTCAATTTTAGCTGTTTCCCACTGTTCCCAGTCTTTGAGCTAGGCTGAGCTAACTGGCTGTTGGCAGAAGCTTTATGAACGCGATATTGATCTTCAAAAAAACCCAAAATGGCAAAATGGTCAATTTCTAATATCATGTTTTGTATAGTCTCAAATAATCACAAGGATTTCCTCAAAACAACGTGTTAGAATCTGTTCAATCACTCTATTCTCTCCTGTATCAGTCGGAATGGACAGTTGTCATCTCCGTCTCATCTCATGCATAACAGACGGAGGATATTTTAGCCGTTTTCAATTGTGTGACAAGTCTAATAAATCTTAGGCTATCTCTCTAGGTCAAGTGTTCCATCACTGTGCCAAAACAGGTGGGCCATATTCTCGACGAGACGCGTCCTCCTCCTGTCCGCTGAGCAGTCTGTCCTCTATGGGGCTGCGTCCTTGTCCGCCTGTGTCACTCCGCACAGGGACTGATGTGATCTGACTGACAATAGCAGTCTGTCTGCCAGGTGCTATTTTATAATCCTGCTGTACAGGAGTTCCTCTTAGCTGCTTAAAGAACTAACACCGGGGTAAAAGGATAAATGGATTGAGCCAAAAACAGGATGTCATTCGCTGTCACCGAGTCACTGTTCACCATTTTTTATTTCAGCTGTAACACATAATCAAATTTTTTAAAATGTTCTTCATGTCTATTTGACGTCTTTAGGTATGCTGGTAATATCTCTAAGTCAAATTAGATCGACCGAAACCTCTTCTGACCCTTAAAAATAAACAAATCTGATACATGATCTATAAAGAAGTGCACACATTTGACACAAGTCTGTTTGAAAACAAGTTTTCAGTGCTCATTGTTATTATGTTGTACATTCTTTTAATGTCTTTGATAATTAGGGTGTCATTAAGTCCATAATAACAATGTTGAGTGTTTTCATATTTTCCTCCATTTGCAGTAAGTGCTAGCAATTAATGTCTACTGGCTTTTGTCTTTTGGCATTTGCTCTGCTTGTGTGTATGTACACATTCTTTGTTTATCAAACCTCTGTCCTTTCTGCTTTCTATCCATACAATAATTTGAAAAGATAAAATCAAAACAGGGGCGGCCGTCGAAACAAACGCACTCTCAGTCGAACAGAAGAATAACATTACTTCGTTTCAGCCGTTAAAGACACTTTTATAAATTCTTTATGTTCTTGTTGCTGTTACAGAGAGTTTAATAATCCTCAAGAAAAATACTGTTCAAGATAACATTATGCACTTTGCCATCAAAATATAATCACACAATCAAGTCATATCTGTAACCACATGAGTAAAGAACCGCACCCCCGTCACATTTTTTATAAACCATAGCTACACTGGATAAAGCTGAGAGGTCTCAGGTCATCAGATACTAACACTGACTCTCAAAAACATTACAGACGATATGTTACAAGCTAACGGCAGCATACTGTAATAGAGTGTACACTTTATGTATCGTATGTACAAAATGTTCTTTGAGAGGCGATGTGATAAAACCACAAACCACCATAACAATCGAATAAATCTACGAAACTGATCTACACCTAGTACCGAACATATAGAAGAGGAAACTGCACTTTCTTCTGGCTGATATGTCTCAAGATGTTATGAGTTAAAATGGTTTATTTCCATACAGTGTGTCTATGAAACATGTTAGTTAGTCCAGTTGTGACATATTGTAAGATCAGCACTTCCAGATCAACACTTACTTTTTCCTTTTGTTGAACTAAAGCAGGTTTTATTGGCAGGACAAATCAAAGCACAGTTACACAGAGAATGATCTCTATCCTCAAAACGTTGTTCAGCACATTGGCAGTCCGCTCAGTCAAATGTGCGCCGATTGCACACGCTTCCAAAGAAAGTGAATGTATTCACATCGGTTATCAGATCACAGGGCTTAACTCCAAAAAACATGAGCGTTCCCAAGTGTGAATCTGATTCTTGAAGTCACCAAATTGCCCCCACGAGGCATGGGAGGCAAACGAGCTGATATCTGAGCAACAGCGTCAGCAGGTCTGTTTTTTCAACACAGTCAGATATAATCCACTGTTGTCTGATTTCGGGGCTCTTACGGTGCCGTTTCAAGAAAAATGCAGGTGTCACACTTTGGTAAAAGTCTAAATTAAAATGAGTTCAATCACTTCTTGAGATAAGAGTGTCAATCCATGGTGCGGTACGTGCATCCTACAAAAGCTGGAAATCACGAAGCGGTGATGCTATTGGTGTCAAAGCAAAGGCCAGTGTGAGGAGCAGACTGGAGGGGTGTAGGCCGGTGAGTTCAGCTGCTGAGCTTCTAGCGATGGCATTTGAGTCAGCGGACTCATCCAGTTGGTGGTTCTGAGGGAAAAGATCATAGAGTTAGTGTTACAATGAGTGGAGAGGTGACAACAACAATAATTTGAAATGGAACAAGTTTTTTGAAACTGTCAGCCTCGAAAGTCAGGTCAGAACTATTGTCGATACTCTATTTCCTTTGTAGCCACATTTCATTATGCAAAAACTAGGGTGGCAAATATAAATTATTTTGATTTTCTAAATGAATTGAAAATTGTTTGGTCCAGTGAAACACAGACTTTGCATTATATATCATGATGTACATTAGATGTCCACCGAAGCTTCCGCTCCACTGAAGAGACTAAAAATAGCAGTGAATGAACACATCAGATCATCAGATATGTATAGACTGATGAGAGGATGGTAATAACAAACATAAATTCTATATTTTCCATCATGTTTTCAAGAAATGACGATGACTGATGAGACTTGTTATGAGAAGATTCATCTGTGTCGTGTTTGTCAGCTGGTAACTAACGATCTGTAAAGTAGGAACTAGTAGGAACCTTGAATGAAAAGCACAGATTAAGTCTTACCAGACACATGGCAGTATCCACTGTTTGATTTGACACCAGCTTTTGGGCCTGGAGGGAGGAAAAATAAGAAAGAAGGCAGAGAAACATTAACATTCACTCTCCTCTGATTGTGTTTGGCTGTCCTTCGAGGCCGCAGACCGGCTGATGGCTCTGCAAAAACGCTCTGAAATAAACAACAGACTGTTTCTTTAACATTATCATTCAATTAAGCAGCCTCAGTGCGGTCTAATGAATAAATTGTCTTGGCCTGGAAGTTGAATTGTTCAAGGAGAGACACAGTGTTACAGTAAGACAAGGTCGAGCAAAATCATTACTGTATCAAGCCCGACTCCCACTGCCACAGTTGTACAGCAGAACACACACTGCAATAAGATTTATGATAATACTTTAAGTACACACCAATTCCCATAGTTTGGACCTACATGGACCTCTTTGTATAATCATCCTCCCCAAGCAAGATTGTGTACAAAATGTGTGTGCGTGTTTGTGTGTGTGCCTGTTTGTGCAAGCAAGCTCAAGGTTATGACAGTTTAATACGTTAAAACTTTTCTCAGACTGCTCCAGCCATTTCCAGCCACACATACAAATACCCACACACATTTGCACACACACACGCACACAAACAAACACACACTCACAGATACAGAGATGGAGCACAGAAAATGATAAAGTGACTCTACAGTGGTTTGGGAACATAATAAACACTCCATGTGTTGTTTCTTAAGTACAAAGGATTCTATGAACCCGGATTGTAGAGAAGAATGATTAATTGCTCTATAGGAGGTCTTTCCTCTTGGAGGATGTTTTCACTGGTGATAAATCATATTATCGCTATTAAAAGCCAATATGATAGATCGTCTCGCTTAAAGTATGTGATATCATCTCATTTAAAAAATACAGTTTAGCCCCGTGGTATTTATCTGAGGAGGATAGCAGAGGTCTCAGGTGTGTAGGTGAGGCCAAAAAGTTCCAGACGAGCCGGAGAACCGAGAAGTACATTTCAGCAAAACGTTCAGTTTACGATGTTGAACGTCAGAATGAGCACATTCTGATAATTCAAAACTAATATTTATTTGCACGTCATGATACAGTATGTGTCTGCTAAGAATTTTTCTGGGAGCACTTTTTAAAGTCAAAACCAGAGTGAGGTCTTTGAGTTTGTGTAAAGTGAAAAACGAGGACTTCCTTCGTAAATCACATAACAAAGCCACCGCAAGGTCAGTTTAGTTGTGAGCTGTTCTGGAGCTTCGACTCATATTTCACATAGTCTTCCACAGCTGATGAAGTTTGTTCAGGAATTTAAAATGTAAAAATATGAAAAATTTTCAGAGCATTTCTCAGAGGACTCTTCATCTGTGTCGTCTTAAAGTTAGCGATTAAATGTTTATTCCCAAACTGGGAATCAGCAGCTGAAAATACGATTCTTTATACTATAATAATTATGTCATAATTATTGTATGAATTGCTCAGTTATGGCCAAAAATGTGTTTCATAAGGTCACATTGACCTTCGACCATCTAATCAGTTCATCTCTGAGTCAATGTGGACCCAAGGTCAAAACGTTGTGATTTCTATCGATTGACTAGTTTACATTCAACAGCAGGTGCAGGAGGTGAAGAGATGTCGGCTGTCGGATGAAGTCTGTTACAAAGCTAACAGGGATTTTAGTAAACATACACCTCAACCTGGCAACAAAAAATGTGGTAAACCTTACAATGATACTGTGTCCCTGCACACACATACACCCACACACACAGGCGCAGACACTCTACCCCTGTGGGCCATCTCTGATGTTACTGTGGCAACCAATTAGCTTTGACATGACAGCTTTAGAAAGTCTGACTCCACACTGACGTCTCATCTTTCTGCCCAGGAGGGGGGATTGTGTGCATGCCATCATAAAACCATCCCTGATCCATCAAGGTGACAGAGCTAGACGTGTGACACCCAGACAGAAGCTCTGAATAGATCTCTAACCCCATGTTTAGGTCCCTCACAAGTTTTCAGTTGGTTCTGATGCCTTCAACATTTAGAAAAAAAGGACAGCAAGCCTGGAAATTCATCAAAACATGTAAATGTGAAAGGATTTCATGTTTGTCCTTTTATTTTGCCTTTAAAGCAGCCTGGCAGAGGTGTTTATTAAGGCGCAGGCACAAACTTCTGCACTGAGATAAGTAGTTATAATGAAAATTGAAACTAATTATCTTGCAAAGCAGCGGTGCCATTTTGCTTCAGCTAGGAATTCCAATAGAGAACCAATAAAGTTCCTCCGTTAATGAGATCAGCGGAGGTATAAGCCTGCTGACAGTCAGCCGTTTGAGTCAGAATTAAATTAGTTAGCTCCATTATTTGGAGATTTATAACACTGAAAAGTTTATTTTGTCTTTAAGCTCTTGCTCATGTTGCTTGTTTCTCCAGATTTGTTTGTTTTTCTTGAGGTATTTTGAGCCATAATGGAGTAAAATTAAAAATACATTAAATAATTCAGATAAATACAGCTCATGATGAATTAGTCTTTGTCAACCCTGCTCTCAGATCTCACGGAGACACATTTAGTTGATGACTTTTTAATATTACCAAAGAAACACACTGTAATTGAATCTCCACTTCTCTCTCTGCTTTTATACATTTTTTATGACTTGCAATTTTTTTTATTTGAAATAAATATGTTGTTTGTCATGAAAAGAAAAAGACAAATCCAAACACAGAAACTCTCTCCTTCTAAAACTTTACCTGTAAGGTCCCGCAGACGTGGTACAATGAGTCGCCGTCAAGATTGAGTTTGGTGATGTCCGTCAGCGCATCCAGTGCGTTGCTGGTTCGGGCTTTACCCCTCCGGGTGATGCTAGGCTCGAGAACAGTAGGCAGAATCGGGGGTTGGGGTTGCCAGACTCCAACATCAGTACCATTGCCAAATGCCTGGATGGCATTTCCTGCAAGAATAAAGTGTATGAATTACTGCCATTGTTGATCCTTTATATGTGAATAATGTGTTTATTTTACTAAACAGCACAGATATGAAAAGTACGCATCTAATGTTATGACTTTGCTTCAATTGTAGGATGTTATAATGACACATAATAAGCATTATCCACCAGAGAGCCCACTGGGCCCAGCTTTAAAAAAATACAGTCTGCACATCTAACAAGTTAACAGACGTCTCCTGTCACGGCCCAAAACATTTTGTTCAATCCAACTAAAAGCTGCTTATAATTAACACTTTGGATAATTGGGCCGGAGAAGAAATGACTTGACCTTTCTCAAGAGCCCTTTTTAAAAGCAGTGTCTGCCTGTAATAGCTATGATTCACAAAGTGGTACAAAAATGAACTTTTAGAACTGCCTGAAATAAGAAAGCTTCAAAAATAATTTACGTAATGTAATTTTCTCATCATTAATTTGACATTTAATCTAAGATACCTTTTAATAAGCAGAATAGAGTGTGGGCAAAAACTTTTTGGATGTCTCTAGTCTTAATCATAGGAAAAAACGATCGTCCACGAGTTGTTGTCCAAGTAATTTAGGACAGGGCAATCCAATAAAAGTAGATTAAACCTGGTCGATTTTGGAGTTTGAATGTGGAAATGCAACTGATCGATGCTTATATCACAGTCAGAGTAACAGAAATTGTATCTGAAGGCAAACGCATGATAGACCATCACATACTCGTCCATTATCTACCAAGTAAAGACAACACAACTGCTCAATCTCATCTTATGCAATGCAGAACGGTGCAAAAGGTTGGAAGTAGGTAAACTCACGTAAGCATCGATTTCTGGTGAAATACTCTGAAAATCTCTCACAGTCTGGCTTGCTGTTCCCGCTGCTGCTGCAGTCGCACCACGGTGACAGGCTAATACCGAGCGATCGCACATAATTGGGTGTCATCACCGTACCTGCAGCACAAAAGAGCAGAAAAAAGGCGTTTGTCACACTGACGTTTGTATGTTCGGGTTCACAGATCAACATTGCACCAACTACAGTATATTCTACAGAACCTGCATTGAATTATAACCTCCTGCATCATGAGTATACGCCTCACTGACTTCTGAGAGCTTTTTGCCCAGTGGTGTTAACTTTTCAACAACTTGCACTTTATTCAAAGAATTGCTTGTGCCAACAAAGGTGATAAACTGCAGCTCTGTTGAGAGTGTTCAGTGTGTTTTCGGAGCTGCTGCTGCTTACAACCCATTGGGAGTCGGTGGTGACCCTGCTGGGGCTCACTGAACTGCACGGACAACCATTTTGACTATTTTGTCATCTTGATGTAACCGAATAAAACCGTTCCCTTTTCAGAGGAAGCCATGGGGTTGAGTAGGCTCATACTTATTAGCTTCGGAAGTACATGCAAATTTCTGTGTGCATAGACAGAGATGAGTGGTTAAGCCGAGGGGGCTCCATTAGAGGGGTGTAACCTGTGTGAATGGTGTAGATTAAAATGTCTGCCTGTTGAGTTTGCAATTGGTCACTGTTGCCCTGCACTCAAATCTCATTACTAAAACTCAGTGGGATATCATTTTTCCTGTCTACATAATGAGCCTGCTGATGGAAGAAAGAGTGAACAAGTGAAACAAGCACTATTTCTGCACAGTGGTCTGATGTATGAACCATCACTCCAAACTCTTTTCACCACTGCACTGGAACCATCCTGAAGTGAATGTAAACCATCCAAAAATCTAAATTTTGTTGTTGTTAGTTAACAGTATTAGCATTCAGAATACTTTTACCCGCAAACTCAAACTCAGCTGAAGTTAAACTGCAATTCACTGTTTAACACTTCCTATTCCTCCGAACAGAAACTCTCGGTTCTGCTGTGCGTTTAGCTCCGTTAGCTGTTAGCTCCATCAGCCAAACGCACCGTAGGACTCCATGCCCTTCAGTTGCTAACAGCTAACTAGCTCTCCTCCAGCGGATTTTAGCACAATGTGGCATCATCAGGAAAAAAAAGGGTACGCTCCCCCATTAATAGTGGGTTTACTGCATCCTTTTGAATGTGTCGTATTTTTCGTAGGTCTCTTTCGTAGCTAGCCAGTGATAATGACTATAGCAGTAACATAAGAAGCTATGTTGTAGTCAGCGCTCGGTTCAGTTTGTCATTTGCTAGTTGATAGTTATAAATACATACAAAAATCACTTTCATTGACATGATGGGCAAGATCTCTGTTCATCTGAAACACATTTTCCATTGTCAAGCTAGTGTCAGCAGTAATGTTTGCTAACTAGCATTAGCAATGTTAACGTTTGCCAGTGCAACAAAACTAGCAGCCACTTGAGGGGGCAGATGATTCGAACAATAGCGGTGTTGTGACGTGAGTGCAATGGCTGAATGTTATCAATCATCCTTAAGTTTGTAGTTAGGGTTAGGCTCATATTCATATATTTTATATTTTAGACACAACTTAACCATAAAACTGATGTGTTATTATCTTTTTTAACAACTGTAGCTTTATGGACAAGTCATTTATCCGACACCAATTGTGTGACTTGTGAAGGCAAAGGCTGCACGGTGACCGCACCGTGCTGAAAATTCACCAGCTGTAAAGAGCTGGCTCATATTCTTTGCAGCTGTTTTAGAGAGAGAATCAACTCTCCACACTTTTAATGAGTTTCTGTTTTCTTTTGGTTCAGGAAAAACACAATCTGATTAAAGCTTTATCACTTCTAATCAAGCTGAGAAGCGCTTCACGCTGCTAAATGAAAAATCAAGATTAGAAGACAATACAAACAAGTTTGATGGCTAAAAGATTGACGATCAAATAATGTTTACGACTTGATAAAATGCCAAGAATTTGAGTCTATTCATTCATTTTGAGCTTCTTCTATTAGAAGATTTTCTAGTCTAGTCTTGTCACATAATCAATCTGGCAAATTCGGATGCCAATTTTAAAATGCTTCAGAATAACTTACCAATAAGACCCGAGTAAGACAGCAGACAGTCTGCGTAGCTCTCCCTCAGACAGCCGGATATGGAGCGAGTTTCAGGCTGACAGTTGCTGATAAAGTCTGCGAGCCTTGACCTTAAGAGAATAGAGATACAGATTATAGATGCTAATTTCCTCAATCTGTTATCACATACCAAGGTCGTGCTGGGCTAAGTGCTTTGTCACATTTATAACCAATGGTTCAATAATTTTCCCATAACTGGAGACACGTGAAAAATCTCGGCAGGCAGAACAAACACTAGTATAAAGAACATCGGTCTCACCTGCAGATGTAGTTGGTCTTGCATGTGTTCTGCAGAGACAGACAGTTAGGCGTGTCTTTATCCTCATAGGAGCAGACGGGTACGATTGTTTGTCGTCTGCGTTCAGCACACGCTGTCTGATCCCCCGTTGGACAGGAGCAAAACAGCATCCCATAGCTGTATTTAGCTGGAACCTAAATGACAGAAAAAACACTTGTTTACACAGGTGAAAATTATACGAACACCTTAGACCTGCAATTACAGCTTCTAACTGTACCAGAGTAGCTGAATAGAAGCCTTTTGTGGACTTAAATGTAAGAATAAGGAGACTGGATTCAAAGTCAGCAAACTTGCACTTAAAGAAACATTTCTCCTTCGACATTTGACACCAGGTCTAGACACTGATTGAAGCAGCAAATGCACAGAAAAAGCTGCAAATGGCTCCCAATATTAACATGCTTAATTACCTTGTCAAAGAACTGACGCAGGGCCTTGTGGCATTTGCGCTTGTTGCAGACCTCAGAGGCAGACACCCTGCTGGTACAGGGGTTGATGTAAGCTGAGCGGTACTTCTTACATGTGTCATTCAGGTTACAGGCCTTAGCAGCATTCAGGCAGTTGTTCTCCTTTGTGGATGCAGGCTCAACTAAGAGAGAGGAGAGACATGATTTCAGTATCCCTTATGTAAGAATTATTGGCTTCTTGCACAGATGTTTATCAAGTTTTCTGATTTCAAATGTGAATATTTCCTGGGTTTTTTTGTTTACACTTCTATGACCGTAAACAGAATATATTTAATCTGTTGACAGATTACATTAGAAATTGGCCAATATGTTTTATTTGGGCCGATACTGATGCCGATTATTAGTAATCAAGGAGACCAAGAACCGATATTTGGAACCAATGTATATAAAAATAAAAATCTTAAATATTCACAATAGTACTATACTTGACTATTTTCATTTTCTGCTTTTTGATTCTTCCACTTCACTACATTTAACTTTAGTTACTAGTTACTTTACACATTCTTCAGTATTAAGCTATTACATGTGATGTGTAACCAATCAGATACTCAACCAAAGTAAATTTTCATCAGCAATTAAACACAAAAAATACCAATACAGATAATCAGAAAAATGCTGAATATCGGCACCAATAATCAGCCGGGCTGATAATTGATCTATCCCCGGACGTCATCTAAGGCTTTGGAAAAACAAGATCAACATTTCTCACCATTTACTGACAACTTATGGAGCAAACAACTCCTTGATTAACTGAGAAAATAATGAACAAATGAATCGATAATGATAATAATCGTTGGTCGCAGCCCCAGCATCAGTCCTTCAAAACACCGAATGTAGTCTTCAGGGAATTAGTGAGAGGATTTTTCTGTTTTTTGCATCAATTTTAAAAACAGTTTAATTACACCCCTCGTTAAAAACTGCTCTGCTCCACTTCTATCCACAGTCCTAAGAAAGTATCTCTTGGGTGCTTTTGAAAATGCTGCCAAATGTAGTGAAGATTAAACGATTGAGATAAAATTTAAATATATTAAGTCACATTTGGCATGAATTAGTGTCCACTAGATGCCTTTTTATGAATTCAAAATTGTCATTTACTGTATGCCTGTTTGAAACTGAAAAAGAACAACTTTAGGAGAGCTTCGAGCCTCGTAATCATGCTTGTATTTGCAAACACAACAGTATAATTGTGTGGATAACGACTTTTTTGCAGCGGATTCATCATGAATTATTGCACCAATTTTTTGCTCTAGTTAATCCATTTGTTTCGATTGCTCTGTTGCATGTTTGAACTCCAAATGTTCTTGCTAAATGGTGTATTTGAAGTTATTATCAGACCTCATTAGGTCCGGCATTTGTGATCAAACCCCAGTATGTGCAACATAATGCCACTGATAGACCCTACTGACCTCTTGTCTCTCCAACACAACTCATATTGGTATTCTGTGCCTTTGTGTGACTGTCACATATTTTATGTAACTCTAGGGTGATTTGTTTGTCCTCAGCCTTACATAAAATAGAAATATAGACCTTGAAAATGCAAACACCTGCTCAGACACAGTGCATTTCCCTGCTCTGAGTTACATAAACCAAGTCAACCATCTTTCCTTCCATCACGGCTAAAGCACTGTATAGCCGACACAATGACCCTCACATCTCGTTTTTCTCATTTGTTGTCGTAAAAGTCCTCTCTGCTCGAGTGACTTTTGCACAGTAACAAAAACTGTATCCTCAGCCTTGGCATGGAAGAATGAATTCTGTAATTCTGCCTTTTGAGGTGGAATTGAAGCTCACTGCACTCTTTCATGCACCACAGAATGAGCCATGATTAAATCTGAATACATTCTTGAACCTCGGGTTAATCACATATTACAAAACCCATTACTTACATCTGACAAGTGCCTAGAGATGTGGGCTGTGATCCTTTAGTGGCTGTTTGTAGCTCTTGGGCCATAGGTGTGACAGTTCTACCTCAATTACTGTTACCCAGTAGGAAATGCTAACCCTTATTTATTTATTCTTTTTCACTTTTCAAAAAGTTTTTACTTTGAGGACTTGAACTAAAACATGGTTGCGTACTTGTGTGTTTGTGTGTGTGAGCATGTAGCAGACGTCACAAGCTAAGTGTGAATAAGAAGGTTGAAGCTGTAGGTCACAGCGTGACTCCATATAGACGCAACACCCCCCGGCAGGAAAAAACCTTTTCATCAGGAACATTTTTGTATTTAATAAGCTAATTTTGGAGTCATATTTTCTCTATTTCAGGAGCAATTTAGATACAGACCTTGCTCACATTCAATTTCAGTGGAGAGTCATGACATTGACTTTGTGTACGTGAAATCTAATATTCCACCATTATTCTCAATGTGATAATATTCAGAATTTGATTCAGGTCATGTAAACTACATCCTTTTTAGATAGTCCCGATTTATGGCTTATTCTGAATGTAGCATTTTCTGGTGAAGATGTGGGATGTGACTTGGGTTTTAGCAGCATTATTTGGACATGTATACAGCACATTCAAAGCATGCATCTCAAATGTGCCTGTTTATGTTCAGCTCTGTGTATTGCCTGGAATACAGTTAACATGTCATGTGAAAGACTTTGATATCAGCTCGTTTTTGAAAACCCACAAATATTGCTACACCAACCTTTCCAGAAAGGTGATTGAACAAATGAAGACAGAGGCTGTGTTTCCGCAATCTGAGTAGGCTATGACAACTGTGGGCTCCTCAAGATTATGCTACATTTTTGTTTTTTAAAACATTATTTTTAGGCTTTATTGATATCAACATTGGAGAAGAAAGCAGGTGTTTTGGATTAAGAGCAGCAGGCATTGAGACCATCACGGCCCACGGCATCTTTCAACCATTCATCCTGACTGGCTGACTGCCCCCAGGGAGGAAGAGAGTTGGAATAAGAGCCATACTAGTCTAGCTTGGTTTAAAGCTGTTTCTGGCTAATGTCCAGTCGCAGAAAAAGGGAAACGGCAAAAAAAATACTCAGATTGGCAAAACGTGACTTCAGAGACTGTCGTGTCCACAGACACCTGTCTCCACCACAACATCTCCGATCAAACTGTGGCACCAGACGGACAGAACGTGTTCTGAGCTGACAGAGAACAGGACTTTTGATATGAGGTGTGAACCACATTATCATCACTATGTTGTTGCTGCTGTTTACATACACCATGACGCAGATTCAAAAGTATACTATACTATACTATACTATACTATTATGTATATTTGTATACAGTATAAATGACTTTATATATGTTTTGTAATTAGTGTAGCATGAAGGTGTTTGCAAATGTTCATTTCGTTATGCAACCCTGTTTTGTATAATGATGCATACATTACCTTGTACTCTTTATGTGGACAAGAATATGTCCTTATAATATATCTTTATGTTAGTAGAATATTCCTTTAGCAATGTCAACGACTTGTTTGGAACTTTTTCAGGATATAATGGAGTATTTTTTGCATGTTAACACAGTTATTATTCATAGAGTTCAACGATTACTTTATTTAAATCTCCCTCAAGAGTACAATTAGCAATGTTGGAGATTATTATTCATTGTCTGTGTACTGCTTGCACTTCAGTTTTCTGTGTTGCACTATGGTTGTTATTTTAATTAGAAAACAATCCTCACTCGTCTCTGTAATCCTCTTACTGTCTTAATATCTCTATTATCATGTTTCTTTATTGAAAGCAGAGAAAGGCCATCAATGACAATACTGTTTCAAGATACATTAATTTAAATGAACATTATTCTGCTTTCTCGTATCATTAGTCCATTGACCTTGCAGTGTATAACAAGGACTGAAATCCTATGCGATGCTCACCTATAAAATAACATATCTTGTTAAAAGACTCTCACTTAGCCTTCTTAAGTTGCAAGGCCACCATGTTGCCATTGACGTAGACCAAATAACATACCAGTGAAGTAAACACAGGAATCTGACCCTTGACATCTATTAGAATGATACAAAAGAGCTTTTGAAAGACTGCCTGCCAGGTAGGGTCAAATATGCATCTCAAAGAAGAGGTTAATTATGGTGCCCTCAGGGCACTAATACAGTGAAAATGAGAATATGAGAGCCAAACTTCTCTTTTGTACAGCTGCCAAGACGTCCAGTGTTTGTAATACCCTCAATGCTAGTGAAGGTTTAAAAGCATACACACATTTTTTGTTGTTGTAATTACCTAAAACATTTTTTCAGATCAGTGGGCTTATGATACATGACATGCATCTTTGTTGGAGAACTGACCCATTACCTCGAGATTATAGGAGAAGTCTAGACCAAGAAAAGTTTCTCTTCAAAGATTTGCATCTGCACTTTACAGCACTGCATATGCTCAAAACAGCTGATAGACACAAAAAAAACACCTAATGAGAAAAGACTAGGTCAGTTTATGTTCATTATCAATACCTCAATTCAATCTTTGATCGATGTTTTTAGTCATTGTAGTCATCGGACTAAAAAGACAGATGTCCGGTGAAGCTTAAAGAAATGTGGGAAAATGGCTGCATGGTTCATAGCTTCCAAGTTTCCTGTCAGGAGCATCCAGAGAGCCTTGTGCACTTAATGCATCAGATTTTGTGCAATCCCCTTAATTTCTTTTTGCTAGTGTCTATGGATTCAGGCTTAGCTGGATTATCATCTCTTTGGACAGGACACATGGACTAAAAGGCACCAACAGAACATCCTGAACTGATGCCACCATTTAACATAAAGGCTGTGAGGTCAGAAGCAGTAGAGCTGGTTGGAAAAGTACTTTCTCTCGAGGGTTTAATTCCTGTGTAGCAATTATGTTCTGCCAAGCAACTTCTTTTTCCTCTTAGTGCAAGTCGGGAATACAGATAGAAATATGTGGTCATGGAATTGCCCTTTTATTTGTGGCTGCCATGAAAATCCTCCCATATCCGAGAAACACAGATTATAGTAATAAATAGTATTAGTGTGACCTTTAAACTAAAGCTCAGGAGCCAGCTGTTTGCATGGTAATCTAGAGGCAACATGCCTGTAAAAAGTGTGGATAACAATGAAGCACACTGCATGAGCTCAGTTAACTATTGGCTCAGTCAGTGAAAATGACCAGCCACAAAACAAGGCTGTAGTTTAGTGAGTATCTGGGTTTCTGCTTTTATAATCTGAATTCTATTAAGAAAAACATGCTGATATTTTAAACTTGCATTCTCTTGCTGGAGCATTGATCAGCATGTGGGGGAACAAATTAAAAGGCCCCGCTCAGATGATTGGAGAGGAAGACTGCTACAATACAGGCTCTGTAATCTTTCAGTGTACGTAGGGGCCAAGCAATACACTGCCTTGTATGTAATTAATAACATTGTGAAACTGATGCTGTGTTTTACTGGAAGCCAATGAAGGGAGCAAGAATTAATATGCAACTCACAATCAGTGTTTGTTAACAGCCTAGATACTGCATTTTGGACCAATTGTTGAGGTGCTTGGGAAGACAGAGTACTTCCATGTGAAGAGGGTGACTGGCCTCCTTAGGGCTGATCACAAGGGCCTTTTTAAATTTGGAGACATCCAAATAAGTCATGAAGTAGGGTAAGATTAATAAGGTTATTAGGTTTGACCGAGAAGTAAAGCTACATATCATCGGCGTAGCTATGGTGAGAGACACCACAGGTTGAGTTGACGGATTGCCTAGAGTTAGCATATGTAAAGAAAACAGAATAAGACCCAGTATCGAGCCCTGAGGGACCCCACATGAGAGAGGAGCGGAGGAAGACATGTAGTTGTTACGAAAATTTGGGGTATATGAGGTAAACCATTTCAGTGCAGTACCAGAGATGCCAACCCTGATCAATAATCAATGAACATGGCATGATCAATGGTGTCAAAGGCAGTAAGTCAAGTAAAACAAAAATCCATGAGAATGTCAGTTGTTTCTTTAAGCACAATGTTTTTGACAGAAGACAGCTTCTCAAGTTATCAAAGATATTGTGACCTTTAACCACCACGAGAAGCCGGTGAATGACAAGTTTTTCAAGAATTTTAGGAATAAAATTAAGTTTAGAGATGGGTCTGTAGTTTACTAAATTAGTGGTATCTATAAAGGTTTTTTTTAAGGAGGGAGAAGACACTGGCTGTCTTAAAATAATTAGGAAAGCAGCCAGAAGAGAGTGATTGATAATAGTGAGAAGACATATGGAAATGATTGATAGGACCACTTTAAGAGATTTTGTAGGAATTATGTCAACTGGGGCGGATGATGGACTCTATGAGAGAAACTATATCCAAGCAATCCCGAATGGAAATGGGGTTGAACTCAGACAGTCAAACAGTGCAGATAAATTGATTTGAGTGATAAACTACAGGCTTGAAATAATAGATAATGGTCCAAAACCGTCTTTCAATGTTTATCACTGCTTTACTTAATCCTTTTAAACCTATTCCTCCACCTAGTGCCCTCATTGTCATTCCCCATAATGGAAAAAAAGCAGCAGTGGTTAGAGCCTGCCCCTTCATGGCACCCTGCCCTCTATCTGGCTTCCTGCCAGCATCACTTAATCTATGTCTCAGTGTTTCTGTATTTATGACCAGCCCCAAGACCCATTTATTAAGTGCTCCCATGTAATTAGCAAAATCTCATTTAGGTCCCACAAGCTATCCCTTTATTTTATTTAATCCTCCACTCAGTAATTCACCTTCTATTAAACAGAAGTGCAATACCATCTTCATTGCTGAGAGTATTGCAGTGTCATATTCAGTCTGATTCTGATCAAAGATCACAAGGATGCTCATGTTGGACTCTGGGACTCTTTTGGTACCATAATCCCCTAGATAAATGGTACCAAATTATATGCTGAGAATTATGGGTGGGCGTTTGACAATTTCAGATCTTGATCAATCTTGAGGGCATCCACAATCTAGTGATGGTGGCCTAAGGATGTTAAAGAAATTCATCAGGTCCCTTTGGAACCTAAGTAACGCTTTAAAGTCCTAGGTTTTTACACCATGGCATGAGATAACATCCCCTCTTTCAGATTTGACCGATGGTTATGAATATAAGGTTACATTTGTGAAACAGTTAAGATGACTGGATGTGGGGAGAGGATGTCGATGCACAGTCATACCTTTTGCTTTCTGTTTTTCAGAGACTCAGTTATCCATACAGATCAAAGGGGTGATATTATGCTTGGATAATCAGAAATATAACTTTCTAATATTCACTTTCTCACCATCAGCAGTTACCAAATAGTTTCTATAGGGAGCTTTTTTTCCCTTTTTTCTTCCTTCTTGTGTCCTACTTTTAGGCATTAGTGGTTAGAAAACCATTTCACCTGTATATCAATCTGAGAGATGTAAGGGAAGCCTGAGGCGCTGAGATATTTTTAAACTTTGAAAACGTGACTGTCAGTGTATCGGAATGTATGCAGAGTGATTTGCACGAAGATGAGGGTCTTCATGCAGTCGCAATGCACACAGTGTGAAGATTATGAGTTTGTGTACATGTGTTGGTGTGTATGGGTGCACAGGGTGTAGTTAGTCCACACATCAAATAAGTCCATGCCTGACTGACAACATTATCCTGCGTCACCTGCAGCCTACAGCATTTTATATTCTTATCTCAAAGCCATGATTAGCCGTTGCATGCATCACTCAAGGTTGCATATCCATGAGGCTCCCTGCACACAGCTTGCCATGGCTTAGCCATCAGGTACACTCATCTCAGTGAGGAAATCCTTCTCTTCAAGCCCCTTTACTGAGCCTTCAACTTCCAATAAGATTCATATAGAGTGGCAGAGAAAGCTGGGGGTGGTTTAGTCAGTATATGAATGAATGAATGAATGAGTGTGCATGTATGTGTGTGTGCTCATGAATGTATTTGATATTATTTCGTTCGCATGATGTGGCATCAGAACAGAGATGTAGAAAAGTAAGTACTATAATACTCAGTTACTACTCCTCAGCGCTTTAGGGCATGTCCTCGCAACACAAGAATACTCAAATTATGCAACCATGCATGTACATATAAATAAATTCAACGTGACAAAAATAATAGATGATAAATACAAAATAACACACAGTAAATGATTAAACTAGAATAACCGCCTTGTGATGGTATGCGCACCAGTCGAGTTGCTGTTCCTGAGCTATGGCACTGAATAATTTTTTAACAGAGTTTTATGATGTCACAGTGCATTTTACCTCTGACCTTTTGGATATCAACTGTAATAGCTTTCTAATTTTATCCTATTAGACATTTGTGTAATTTTTTTATTATAATTACAGTATGAAAGGAGCTATGGCCAAAAATATGTTTTGTGACGTCAGAGTGATAACAATATTTCAATCTCTGAATACCATGGTTGTTGTCAGTACTCGTTATTGGTGATGTCCCTAGTGGACACTAAATTTGAAGAAATTCCCTGCGTTTCTGAGATATCTTGTTTACGAGAATGGGGCGCCATGAGTTCACAATGACACAGAAAGTCTTGCTAATGTTTGAGATAAAATTACGTTTATTTCACCTCATGCCACTGAATGCTGTAGTTTTAATAGTAGATCAAAAAATCTATATTCCAGTACACACCAGGACACGATTGACACCATTTTATTAACAGTTACACTAAAAACAAGAGGGAGCGATGAACTGTTAATAAAATAGTGTCAATCATGTCCTGGTGTGCGCTGGAGTATAGATTTTTTTAATGTACTGTGATTTGCTCCGTACTGGCTGCACCCAGAAGAGAAGCACTGCTGTGCACGGGCTATCCTCTGTTTTTTGCTTTAGTTTTAATATTTGATTACGCAGCATCTAAGTGAATTTCAAACTTCTAATCCACAACTTGTGTCTGTTATTGGATCGTGAGCTCCCTCTGGTTAACTCAGTCGGAATAAATCGTGTTATTCTGCGGTTATAGAGGGGCACAGTGAAAACAAAGGAGACTTATGTGAAAGGAAATGCCTCCAGATGATTGGCTGATATGGCTGAAAGCAGTCTTGTGTAAAAAAGGATCAGCAGATTAAAAGTGTGTCTTCTCCTGATGTCCGCTCTGATGTTCAGCTGCAGCAGTTTGTTCATATATGCAGAGTTCACAGGGTAGCCGGGCCAGGAGCAGAGGACAAAGACTACAGAGGATTAATCTGTTGCTTCAGGCAACGACTCTAGACCCACTGAATTATTCTTGAGCTCTTTGCAATGGAAAATCATCATGCCGAGGTTCATCTCTTGTTCACCGACTCGATCCTCTGCAGGACTGCTGATGAGCTACGAGGATAGACTGGGAGGAGAGGGAGAATATACTGGGCTCAGTGGTGGGGCTGTAATACTAAGATTTCCTCTGTGAGAGTGGCTGCTTACACGTAAGTCGAGGAGCTGGCTGCGGGGCTTTTTGAGAACTTCTTAAGTTTGTCACTTTGAAACTGAGACAGCTCCAGTTTATAGCAGTTACAGCATCATAGAAACATGAGTGGCAGGAATCCAAGAGTACAAGCGTCTCTGCACAGAAACATGGCTATAAACATTAAGGCTCGAACACTGATTTACATGTACGTATTCCTAACTTTGACTTATCGCTGGATGCAAGTACGCAGAGCTGATTCAAACTTTTCACTTTCAAAGGGAATCGAGAACAAGTGGCAGAATTAAGTGGCCAAGTGTATTCTCTTGCAAATTCTTATGTGTCACTGTTTGTGTTGATTGTAATTGTACATCACTGCTGTCAGGCTTGTTGAGGGAATGCAGAATCACTTCATCTTGTCTTATCTAACTTAAGACGAGTTGGGGGATGTGATTGTACAAGATATGTCCCGCAGGATATCCTCGCTTTTCTTAACTCTCGCTATTGGATTTCAAAGAAGCACAACCCAAAAGCTGCAGGTACATCTGAAATCACTTGAATTTGTCTTTAGCTCGGTGTAATTGAGCAAAGTGTATGGCCTCGAGCAGCCAAATAAATTAATTTTAAAGACATAAACAAGATGTGTTGTAGAAAAGCTCTGTTTTTTCTTACTTAAGGGCACTTCTGTAGTTCCATCGTTCCCTCAGTCTGCTCAACAGTATTGTGTTACATCTCTGAGAGGCCCTCGTTCATTGATTTATAAATGACACAGCACTTAATTTCAGCTGCTCCTGGAGACTATACTTGAGCAGTTATTGGCATGGATGCCTCGCCTTTCAGTTTGAATTAATAACCTTATAAATACATCATAAGTATGGCTCTCCGGAGAAGCCACGAATGAAGAAAAGTGACTTAATGAAGGAGATACTCAAAACTAGTGGTCTAACACGAGAAATGGAAAACTATATGATGTCTTTTGTTTTCAGCCGTGCTCGCAATGTGGCTCTATTGAGGAAGTGTTTCACTTACGTTGATTTGTCAGCATTGATCGCCACATATTGATTTTTTTGTTTTACCTTTATATCCTCACAAATAGTGCATCACGAATAGTTATTATTATGAACACGGCTCCACAAATTTATCCAAAAATGTATCCAAAGCCATCAAGTTAAAGGAGACACAGTCCGCACCTACAGAAGCTCCTCTCTCCTGCTCCTGAAACGCCTCGTCAGTAGCTAACATTAATGTTAGTTCTTTAAGTCTAATATTGGATATGTACTCCCTTGGACTGAAGAATTTATTATTTGAAAAATATTTCAAAGACTCAAAAGACTTACTGAAGCAGCAAGAGAAAGTTAGGAAGGGGTAGTTGTAGTTAACGAAGAGGGAGATGAAGGAAGGATGAGGAGGTGAAGGACAGCAGTCAATATACTGCTGTGGGAGATATGGCGAAGGGCACAAGCAACAGATGAGACTGACAGCAAACACAGAGAGATGGAGAAGCAGGGCAGGTCAGAGAAGTAGATTTCTCAGGAAGAGGGCCCTCATTTCTCTTCTTCTGTGCCTCGAGAAGGACAGGACATCAGCATGCAGCACTGAATTTGATCCAGAGTGGCTGAATATGTCTCACTTAAAGACTTTACCACTCACAGCATAGTAGAGTGGCTATTTTCATAATTTGTGACATCATGAATAAATAACCATCAATACAAATAAATAAATCATCTTATCAGTTTGTGTTCTTATTGTGTTATGTCATGTATTGTGTGACTAATTTAACGAAAAAGAATAAACAATCAGGTGCCATGTAGCTATTTAGCAAATGTGATAATTGATTGCTCTACTTTTTAGAGGTGTTTCATCAACAGGCTTGTACCTGCTTGTAAGAAATGCTGTGCAAAGAGGGCTTTTGTTGAGGTTGGAGCCGTTATGTATTGACAGATTACTTGGAAAGGCAAATCACTACAGAATATCACCAGCACAGCATCTGATGCCATTCATCTCTTGCATCTTGTGGGTCCAATTCCAACAGCAGGTACATAATAATATAAGTAAATTCAAATAATCTTCAAATCAGTGATTGACTCCTGTGAGCCCACTGTTGTGGTGGAGCATGAGGCAGTCTTTGGTGGGTTCACTGGCTAATAAAAACCTTGTGGGTCTGGTGGAGCTTAGGGTGTAATTACTTTAGGAAAATAAAGGCAAAGGTCACCCGTTATTTAAGACGAAATTCAGCCTTAAAGTTTATGAATAGAAATGATTAATTAATAACTGAACATTTGCCTCTTCTCCCAATGTCAAGACTGACCAGAGGAATAATTATAGAAAGCATCATTGAAAACATGCTTGAGATCTTGGCAGAAGTCGTCAAGGAGCCGATTGGCTTTGAGAGCAAATCATCACAGGCAATTAGCCTGGAAGTCTAATGGAGCACAGATGTGTCCTTATCCAGGCAGCTTGATTCACCTGTCAGGTATGGGAACGTTGATATTTTTTGATGTCATGCTCAGAGGCAGCTATTCTACTGTAAATATATGTTCCTGTCACAGTTCAGACTCTGAGCAGCATCAAATAGACTCCACTCCCTGGACCATTCCTGTCTCGCCTCCTTCAGGACCTCGATGATCCCAAAGGACTTGAAGCCTTCAACACACAGCATGAGGAAGAGATGAATAGGCGAGGGCAAGATGTCCAAGAAGTGCTGAGGGAGGAGCAGTGAACCAGATTCCAGTGAAAGGTGAATGCCTAAGTTTAAAACTAAAACATTTTCCCCTTCCTCTTCAAAAAAAAAAATAACTTGGCCCCGAATGACTGAAGTAAAGGTGGGCAAAGGCTCTTCCTACAAAGGTCTGTTCATGTAGATCATCCACCCTTACATAACAGGCCTGGAAACACTGGATATCATTGGGGCCTTTAGTGTCACAATCAGGTCCTCTACTAAGTGATACAATAATGAGGTCCTGCAGGAGTGGTCCTCGATCAAGAATCAAGTCCTTACTGGGGTGAATTAAGCTGATTGTGACTACAATCAACGAACAAGAGTCAGGAGAAGGTCATGAATCAGCTGGAAAACAAGTTTGACGAATGGACAAACCCCCACCCCTGCCTGAGCCTCCTTGCAGACAATGTGCTAGTTATCCAAGGGTATTTCGTGTGAACTGTGAACGTGATTTCTCGACAATGAACAGGTATGAAAAGACAAAATATATTTTATGCATTTTACTATTGCAGTTTTTTTCTCCCTAGGTGAAAACAGACCTCCAAAACCAGCTTCAACGAATTCTCGTAAAATAAGACGTTCAAACAAACGGTGCAAACTTTGCAACACGGATGCTGTGGAGCAGTCACTTGGAATAAGATCTAACTCGGTTTAAGGCTGCTCCTGGCTAACGTCTGGTCACAGGAAAAGGAAATGGACAAAATGGGATTCGGGCAGGCAGAGCAACCTGAAATCAGAGACTGTTGTTCCCACAGAGATCTGTCTCCACCACAACATCTCGGATCAAGCTGTTGCACTCGACGGGCGGACCGTGATCTGAGCCGACTGAGCGCAGGAGTACAGCTGGACGAGGAGAGGTGGACTCTGTGTTTACAACATTGATGCTTGGAGCTCACACAGTCAAAGTTGATGGACAGTGTTTCCCAGATGTCGAACTTTTGATATGAAGATGCCGACCACATTATCATCACCATCTTGTTGCAGCTGTTTACATACACCCTGAAGCAGATTCAAAAGATGCACTATGTGTTGTATAATGACAATAAATTACCGTCTATCTTGTACATGTAAAACTATTACATAAAATCTGATTAAATCAAAAACCGGCTGGTAGGAGGGTTAATAGTAGTCAATAGGTAGGTGCATCTGCTTATTTCATAGTTGGCATGTTTTATAAAATGTAATTTGCTGAGACTTATTTGGAATAAAAATGACTTACATGTATATGATATCAAGCATTGATTTTTGACCGTTCATAGTAGTGTCCATCATGTCTTAGCAGTTGGCCCTATGGGATATGGTATGGATTATTCTATGCTGGCTCACATATGCATTATTTTACACTGCGGATGGCCCGGGGCCTGGCTTAGTTGCAGACAGGAATGAGGTCACTTATGGCAAATGGATTCCTGATATCTAACCCATTAAGTGATTTGGTTTTTTTTCTTAGAGCCCCTTCGGCTGTTTACACACAGCTATACATTACACTGGCTACTCAGCTCCGACTCCATCCCTGCATCCAGATTTATGTTGCTCACATACACATTGGTGATTTCTTATAATAGGGTCTAATAATGATAAAAACCGCCATGTCTTCCCTATTGTAAGACACTGACTTTGACAGAGGAGCACATTTGCAGCAGATTAAATCTTCATCAAGATTAAAACATTTGTTCAGTTGGATCTGCTGCCTCGTCTGAGCCACATCACACAAATGATTTTGTTAAATAATGACCTGCACATTTCGAGATGATCTGTCTTCTTGGCCTTTAATAATTCCTGTTTTGTTTTACAAGCAGACCCATCAACTGAAAGCCTCATGAATCCTTAACCACTTTTCCAATTTCAATTTTCTTCCAATTCTTCTTAGTCTCGCATTGCTAGACCTATCTCTGTATTACTTCTGCGCTATTCCAGCGCGGGGGGAGAAATCTGAATTCCAATAAAAAACATTTCTTCACTCTCCCTTTTGAAATACAGTTCACCATTATGTCATCGCATGTGGAGCAGAGCCACTGCGATACGCTAAGTGGATTCAATCATAGCAAGAGCCAGAGAGAGAGAGAGAGAGAGAGAGAGAGGGAGGCAGAAAGAGCCAGAGAGAGAATCAGATGACCATTTTTTCGCTGAAATGGTCGCTGGCCAGTGCTGCAGACGCCCTCCTCCAGCCAGAAAGCCCAACATTGAAGAGTGCCAGAGAGTGCTGCACTTGTCACACACACACACACACACACACACAGTTCTTGTTCTATCAGTGCCATTGAACGCAGACAGATGGTTAATTGCTCTTCTGTGTGTGTGTGGGGTGTGTGTGTGTGTGTGTGTGTGGGGTGTGTGTGTGTGTGTGTGTGTGTGTGTGGATGTGTGTGTGTGATCTCAGAAGATCTAAATGTGTGCCCGGCCTAGGTGCATGCTCCCAAGCCCACCTTCACTCCACTGGCTTTTTGAGGACGTGTACGGCTCAAAATGACAAACAAGCAACAATTCTGGTCTGAATGTTTTCTTTTGTAAATCCAGGCATTCGACCCTGCGAGCTCCAACAACACATGCTCTACTCCAAAAGGATGATTAATCCAAAACTAGCACATAAATGCTACTTCCAGCACTAGTACTGTGATAGTGGGGAAAAACACGCAGACCCTCTCATCATCGCTTTGAGAGCTGAAAGTGAAATACACTAAATTACTCTGCTTTGTGTACGGTGGGTCACAGTGGCAGATAAAAGCTTTTGTGACAGATAATGGGCGTTGAAAGCTGCAGCCCGAAACCAGACAGCAATAGAAAAGAGCGGTTGTCAAATATTGACAGATTTGTGGCGCTCATGTGGTGACTTAAACTGGGTTTAGAGCAACAACTGGGAGATAATGTCTCCATGTATACAGCGACTTAACTTTGCAGGGTCCAAATGTAAAACCTGAGGAATGTCAGAGATGTAAAAGCAGCGTCTTACCGGCTATGATGGGGGCCAGGCGGAAGATATCTGAGAGGCGGCTATTGACTGGTTCGTACGGGGAGTATTCCAGCAAGTCATTACCTGCACGGGAAACAAATGGTTGTCAACAGTATGTGATCAACATCGTGATGTGGGTGAATGTTATCTGATCGTCTTCAACATTATGATATGAATTATACTGAAGGGGTAATTGGATAATAGCTGTAAATCACACATGTTAATGCATATATGAGTTCTTGTTTTGTAAATATTGATGTGTTGTCATGTAATTACACAATAAAGCATGTGAAGAAGGCTGACCTTAGGTTAATTTAAGTAGCCTACAATTATCTCCGTCTCACGTAGGCCTGACACTGCTTCATTACATGTATCACTATAATGAATGTGTGGCATACTGTGGGAATTAAAGGGGCAATATGTAGATTTGGAAAAGGAATTCAGAAACTCAGAAAGTTGATATTTAGAATATTAATTAGGTAATAATTCAAACTCATACATTTTTTTTTATATTAAGGCTTCCTCAGACGACAATAAGGTCCCCAGCACACTGTTTGAAGCTAGAAAGGTGGCAGGGTCCGCCAAATATAAAGTAAAACAGTGTGAAATTGTGTTGTCCTTTAAGGTCAGTTTGTTTATTCAGTCATGAAAATGAAGAGAGTTTGTTTATTTAGTTTGTTTAGGCAATGAAGATTTTTCTCATCCATTAACATTTCTTTCATAGTGCACCTTTAAATATTCAGACATCTGAACTGAGATAGTGATTTAAAGTACTTGTACTTTATTTGAATATTTCCTATTTAATCTACTTAAGACTCCTTCTCCACTGCTGGACTACTGCTGACTATTTCTTTGCAGTTTTAGATATGAGACACAGTGTAAATGCTACAGTTTGATGAGTTAATGCATTATAACAGATTAAACTACCTATCAGTAGTAAAATAGCTCCACCTTAACTAGCTACAGCACTGCAATACCACTTAGTATACATTAATGCATCAGTGTTAATTATCTAATAGTGTAAATTATTATAAAACAATGATATTCAGCATGCATGATATGTTCTGTGCTTTATTTTGATATAAAGTACGTTTTTCTGATTATATTTCTGCACAGTGATGGGATATTTTTACAAAATAAAGTACCTGAACATCCCCCACCATCATAAAAGCATACTTTCAGAATATATTGATCTTATTAATCAATCAAATCATGATTCATAGTTTCCTCTGGGTCAGTGCGTACCCTGTAAACTCTGAAATATGCTCCAAAAGATCCGGAGACAGTTCTTCTCCTTCTTCATGCCTCTCCTACACCTGCAGTTGTACAGGGGGCTCTGCTTCATGGCATCTATCGCGTTGCGGCACTCGCCCTGCGCCTCGGGACCGGTGACCGCACTGAAGTTGCTCTCCCTCCCCGCCACGCACTGCCTCATCGTCCGGTACTTGGTGCTGCAGCTGTACTCCTTTAGACATTGCTCACTGGCCTTTACGCAGTCCAGACGGACGGCCCGGGAGCTGCTGCTGCTGCTGCTGCTGCTGCTGTCTCCCCTCAAGGTGAACACTGAGTCTGAGGGAAGTCACAAAGATTTCTAGTTTGTCGACATTGTTGTACACAGAAAGAGGATAACCGAGAGTACTGTTGCCAAATAATGCGCAAAGACGCACTGAGCGTAAAACAAACTTTCTGAACCCTAAATCGTGCGTAATTTGGAACAAATCAACCATTTAGATGAACTGTAAAGAAACAAAGCGCAGTTTTTAAGTATATATCACAGCCGAAACATAGAAATTCAACAGATTAAAGCGTCACTTACCCAGGAAGGACAATACAATCACAAAAGTTGTCAAAATCATTGCGCTTTAGGAGAATAATTATGTTTTCAAAGAGGATTTTTGAATTAGAAGAAATTCTGGAGCGAACTTGTCACACAGATCCGCTTTTCTTCCACATCACGCGAGTTCAAGTGATGATCCGGCATCCTGTAGATCCAACAGCGACAATCCCAACTCCAGACCCGAGTGCGCCAGCTGAAACCGCACCGCGCGAACCTGCCGGAGTTTTGGACGAGACGCGTCGACTCTGGACCATTTCCACCGAACTCGCACGGACAAGTCCCGACACAGGAGCTGCCGGACAAAAAACTTCAATGCAACTCTGATCAGTCCAACTTCATGAGGGGAATTTAACTTTAATCGTCCGTCACGTCCCTTTACGCACTGGAAGCGCTCGGATTCCCAACATCTGGATCAAAAAAAGTACATCCCCTTCAGCAGGTGCGAAGACAAAACAGCCCCGTTTTGATCCGGACTGCTCTCCTCTCTGATGAACAACTGAGAGGCTCCAGATGCGACGCGTGAGGGCGTGACGTCACGCGACTATGCGCACAATAACCTTAACAGAGCAGTGAACAGCTTCACATTTACATCCAACTGCGAAAACAAATGGATGGCAAGCAGCACGGGGAGCAGGGCACATCTGGATAGAGTTCACTTATTAACTCTCAGCTGAACATTTCCAACAGCTCATTATGTATTGATGTGACCTGCAGGCCTGCGTCACATGTATCTACAGTCTGTCAGCTAAATTGCAGCGATTTATTTAAGTGTCTCAATATCTCACTGAAACTATTAACAGCCCCTGGTGCTTTCATTTAAGGGAGTGGGTTTAAAAGTTTCAAGGTATTTCAATCTCTCGAACTGAGCAGCACACAGGTATATATATATATATTAAAACATCATATTGCTTCTTTATCTGAAATTGCAGTTGCCTTATAAATTGTGATAGCTGTTGACAGAAGTTTGTTTTTCTGCTCTGTTAAAATTTAAAAAAAAAAATCAGATTGAGAGAATGAGTGAAAAATGAGACGAGAGCACTCACTCGGTAATAATAATTTACTTGGGTTGGACCTTAGAGATTGCTTTGCAGTCCAGTCAGATTCTCTCAGAAACCTTTTAGCTACCAATATAAGAAACGTCTCCTTCAGCTTGTATTTAATTAACAGTTTATACTTTGTTTGATTGCCGACTCAGAACTTTCACCTTGAAACAAACAAAGCTCCACTGCAATGAAAACCCACCGATGAAAAAAAAATTCCATTTCTGCTCTGTTATCTGATCTCCATCTATATGAGACAGAGGTTATTACAGATGCCACATGAGCTTTTGGACACACAGACACACACTGCTCAGCATACAGGACATCTAAAAGACCACCTCTGACCTTATGTCAAGAGATGAAAACATCAACCTTAAGGGAAAAAGAAGAGGCTCTTATTAAAGGATAAGTTCACCCAAAAAAGGAAAATTCAGTCGTTATGTACTGACCCCCATGCTGACAGAAGCTAAAAGCGTTGACTCAACCGCGCCTTGAGAGCGTAAATAATGTCTTTTCACATCAATGTGGGATCTCAGGGCTTCCAGACACTTGGATTACACCGATTGAGCTGCATGGAGCCATTTTTTTAAAAAATTTAAAATTATTTTGTTGTTTATAACGTTTTTAAAAGAAGCCTTCATCTACTTCTGTTGTTTAGGAGAATGCCGCAACGCTGTTTTGCTGTGAAGCTCCAGAAATGAAACTTCACCTGGCTTTCCATTGGCAGGTGGGGTGAGCAGATAGTGACTGCGTCTTCATTTTTGGGTGAACTTATCCTTTAAAATGGCCAATAATACAAATGCTGGTCAAATTTGTACAACAAAGTCCTTTCAGTGCCAAACAACTTTTCATTTATCTGTCAATCATTCTCTTTTTTTTATCTTTAGGTTGCCTCAGACCTCTCAGCCGCCCCTGAGCAGCACCAACGTTGTCTTCCTCATGTGGTAAAACTAACCAAAGAGTAAGACGAGCAGTTGTGTTGTAGAAAAGGGAAATAGATATAACTGTCTGTGAATGTTAAATAAGAAAACTCAGGACGGCCTGATCAGTAAAAGAGAGAGATCCTCACAGTCGTCCTGAGAGAAAACTGTATTTGGTAAGCTGCCATTTACCAAATTGTTACTGTACATGTAATTAATTGGCCTATAACCTCTAAAATACTGTATGCTGTGATTGTGATTGTATTGTTCAGCAGCTTAAATGTATCATTTCCTTCATGATGTAAAAAACAAAATGTGAAAAATTGTTATTGTTGAAGTCTTATTGATTTATACGCCTTATATTGTTTATGAATTGCCTTTAGTCTACGTGACAGAGTATGCCGACAAATTGAATGGATTGGCGCATGACTGACGAATTAATTGCGAGTGCCCAGTGGATTACATTATAATAAAAACTCTTCCGACTAGATGTGATTCATGTCACATTTCCCACACTAAGTAAAAGGCAGGCTTACAGACATTGATTTGTCTATTTATTGTGATGCAAAGAGCCATTAAGAGCTTACCATAACGGAAACGCCAACACTGTTACATCGACCAGCTCTCGTCGTGTCCCGGGTTGAGTTTTTTCTTCTTGTCCAATTAATATTTGGTTGTATTGTTTACCATATGGCAATGAAGTGTTTAGAGATAATTGGATGGGTCCTTGGAGATGCATCGGATTATGACTATTAGACTGATAAGTCAATATCCCTCAGCAGAACATGGACAGTGCTGATCATGAAATATTTATTCTCTACATCCACAGGACTTTTGACTGACTAATACACCTGATACAAATAATATGTCTTACATAACATATCTAAACACCCACACAGTGATATAGTGTTATGGCTTTAGGATGTGATTGATAGCTGCTCGTTAAAGCCCCGGCCGAGGTGAGGAAGCCATCAGTTGTTAAGTTTCCATTGACAGTGGCTAATGTTGTACTTCCTGCATATGATATGCTCTACTTAAACAAATGAAAAATCCATACAGAATCAGCAGCAGGAAGAGGCTGGAGCTCCGAGGCCCCCACGCTCATTCACGCCGGGACTCTTTATTACCCCGTGAAAGCTCTCCCTCAGCATTATCCATCTCCGACCCTTTATGGTGATCATTCATTTGATGTGTCCCCCAAGAACACTGAAGCCTTCGCTGCACAGGAACACTTGCAGGATGAGATTTATTAGCGGGTAATCGATATCATTGTATATCACAGGATCAACACTCACCAATTACCGGGTCTCTAGGCCAGTCTCCGCTGCACTGGCAGGATGCTATAACTCACTTCATGTTGAAAGGATTAATTTCTTGTTAAAGGCCCCAGTTCAATCATTTTGTTGATCGTATATATCACAGGTTTATTCATCTATATAATTAAGTTGTTTGGTTAAGGTGTTTAAGTGAGTACTTTGTTTCTATAGTTTAAATTGTTTTCTTAACTAACATTATAATTTAAAAAACACGATTAACAGCATCCTAAAACTATATTAAAGTGTTACAGTTTTTTTGATAGTGTCCAGCACTCACCACCTGCAAGCTTGAAAGGTAGCTGCTGAAAGCTCGCCGTTAGGTTCTCCCAAAAATCAGCCGAAATGGCTTCCAAAATGTTGAAAATGTAAGTTTCTGCAAACCACAAATACGTTGAAACTTTCTTATTTATGTTGCAACTTTACATTTCATTAAGTTCTGTTTTCAATATTTATCTTATAACAACACTGTGCTTACTGTCTGATTAGGTTTAGGCACAGAAAACACTGGTTAGGGTTAGGAAAAGATCATGATTTTGCCTGTTTTTTTTGGGTTTTTTTGGCGAGAGATATCCGTATTTCGCATCAAAAATATCCGGCTTTTGTCACCACAAACATGGCTGGAAATTGTCCTGAGGTCTCCATAAAGATATCTAGTAGTGTCACGCTTACAAATGTTGAAACTCGAACTGCGGTCGCTGGCTTGGCTGCTTTCTTGCCTGTAACTACACGACCATCCCCTTCCACCTCCTGATATGACAGCCAGCTATCCATGTCATGTGTACGTCATACGACCGGTTTTGTAGAAATATCAATATGCTACATAGTCTATGGCACGTACAGATGTGAATGTACCAGCAATTTGCAGAAATGCGAACTGTAAGCTACTTGAAGATGTCTGTGATGGGCTTAGTTTACTTAAGTCTCATTTCAATGACAATTAGAGGTATAAAAACAGCTATATGACCTTCTCAAACCTCTGTCGCACTCTCCATCTGTATGCTTTCTGTGTTCCTGACACCACAATTGTGCCATAATATGTCTGAATCCTGTACACAGCATACATCCATGCCAAACAATGTGAATGGCATGGATGTGCATGTGGAATGTGAACATAGAAGAATGAAGTCTGTGTTTTCAGCCATGTTTTCGCTCAGTATGGTCCAAACACTACTTTTGCCAAAGCCCCAGAACAGTGTGTTGGGAGCATGCTGAGCATATGGACCGACAATATGCGCGTTCATGCAGTTTTGCCAAAATATGACAAGTCATAAATGAAGACAAAAAAGAAAAAAAGATGGACAATGGAGGCGGTGGTTACAGCGCAGAAGTGTTTGCATCTAAAGTGAGAACTTTATATTCATAGGGATGTTTTGATACTATTTTCCTCCCATTGGGAGATCTGGTCACCTTCAGAATCTGTTCAACATGAATTTTATGCGACCTCAACTGCTGTCCTCTTTGAGGAAGCAACATATAATAGTTTTGGAGTTCAGTGGTATTTAATTTAGTTTTGCGAATTAAGAATTGCATATATCAGTATCAGCATCAACAATCGGCCAGAATGAGTTGGAAAATATCGACCTATTGAATATTGGCAAAAACCTTTCAATCACTCAAGCAATCAAGAAGCCACACAAATCTCATGGCATCCCAGCATGTCCTCGTCCCGCTCCAACAACAGCACGCACTCGAGCCGGCACGGCCCCCACAAGTCTGCACAAAACCCAATGACCCATGTCACCCCAGCACGACCCAGAGTGTCCCAAGGAGATCCCAATATCGTGCATCCCTGCTTCTCAGATTTAAATATATTGTAGAAGCCTCAAGAAAGAAACTGTCCGCTATTTTACAATGGAAAAGCAAAGATTTGAGAAAAGTTTGTGTAGCTGCATATGTATTATATTCCTATTTTATGTCTTTATAACATCTGAATTACTGTATCCTGTCAGTTCACTGATTAAAAGTATTTTAACCTGAAAATCAAAGCCGAGCTCTTGTTTTATTTTGGCCGCAGTAACAGATTGTGGTTGCAGTGTTCGCCTCAATAAAGTAAATCCCTTTGGTTGTTATTTACAGAACATGATTGTATTAGATACATAATCTATTTTGGAAGCAGCAGTTCTATCATAGGCATCCCTGATCACAGTGGAGGAAAAGGAAGGCTGGTGCCTCTTACAGCCTTTAATGAAATAAAGAGAGACTACAGTACCATCTAGTGGAAAACACAACCCTGCACCTGCTTCTCTGACCTGCTGAATCATGGGCTGCTTCACATGACTTCTACAATTTCAGTTTTAGAAGGATACTTTAGACGTGCTCTCAGAGAAACTATCTTTTTCTGTTTACTATACTTTTTAATAATACTTTATATTAACAACATCAATATTAAATGGTAGGTTTATAGTGAATTACACTTAATACTGGTTTCACAGTAAACAAACAATGAAATTCTTAATAAACCATTTATCTAGCAATTGTTTATTATAAAGCCGCAACTGCTGTTTAAAAACCTTTACAATTGCTTAATAAATGGTTAGCAGAGCAATATTAACTATTAGCTAAAGTTTAATTAACAATAAATTTACCATTATCAAGAAGTCGTAAATCTTCGTGAGGATGCGTCTTCCCAGTGTATTATTTTGTGGTGCTAAAACACGTTCATATGTTCCAACTGCTGACCTGAACCTTTATATCTTTGGGTATTCAGCAGTTGGGTTGATGTAAAGTGTTGGCCAGACATCGTTTTTTAAATTAGCAAAAGAATCAAGTGTTTTTTCGGTCCCAATTGTGGCCCCCCCTGATTTTCAGTAACCCCCTCTGGCCCCCGTATGAAAAATTTCCGGGGGCACCCCTGCAAATAAAGCCAATACATTTGATTTTTGAGACACTAGGAAGAGACAAACAAACAAACAAACAAACAAACCTGGCTATAAAAACATGTTAGGTGAAATCAAATATTTATGCTACTGTCAGCCCTGCCTACCAATGTGAAACTAACCTCTTTTCACATCCAGTTTATTTCCTCTCACAGATATCTCCTTCTTTGTTCTGTATTGTCTGTGTCACTGATTATTCCTGTGCCGGGTCACTTACTGTGAAGTGAACCCACAGGACCCATCGACCCCTCCTGCCCCTCCTGTCGTCCTACGGGGAAATGAACACATCGTATTACCTTCGACAAAACCGGAGTATTTTCAGCGTACCAGAAGTCGAAAGATTCCCGGAAAAAATGCAGAGAGAATAAAACTGATTTAATGTTACATTACATCGCTCTCTCTCTCTGTTTTCTCAGTCTGTCTGTAGACACGTTCATAACTCAAGAACAATTGAGAGTAGAAACTCCACATTTTCACCACAGGTTTCCCCCAGAGAACTGATGTTCTGATTAGATTTTGGGAGCACCTTGCTGCATTAATTTGCATATCAGAGATGCAGACAGAAAAAAAAAAAAAAAACTCAGGCCATTAAGCCTCATGGTTAACTCACAGCTTCCCTAAGGCAAGAACAAGGTCAGGTTGGTTGTGATTAGCATCAAGGAGAGGTTACTTTGATTAGACAAAAGTAATGGGAACTTGCTGTGGGGTTGGGGTTTGGCATCTGTCTGGACAGAACAGGAGCAGACGTGTGTCCTGGAGCCGGAAAACTCATCTCTCGTTTTCTCCGTGACCCAGAAAAAAAAGATGTTTGTGTCGCTGTGTGTCTCCCTGTGCTGATAATGGAGGATGGTACAAGTTGTCTCACTTATCTGTGAGTAAAGAGAGAATATGACATTGTGGTAAGGCACGAAGCTCGCAACTGTGAGTGAAAATGCATAAAGACAGTCAGCAGTTTCAGGTTAATGCGTGTTTATTCTGAGCTCATCCCAAACTTAGATCTCCTACAAGGCATATTGTGAGCTGGTACAGGTCCATCGCCTCAGTAGCACACATCTATTTTTGATGATGTTGTAAATAAACGGCGCAAAACAGCCTCCACTTTTCCTTGGCTACCTTCCACTTCACCTGCATTCCTCCACCTGGGGTTATTTTTTGATAGGAGAGAGGTAGCTAAAAAAGATGGTGAAAAACCATCAGGATGCAACCAATTCTGGGTTTGCTCTCCTTCGAAACTGTGAGATTTATGTCCATTGTTTCACCTGTGGTGAAAGATGATAACTGAGATGTCAGGATTCTCAGAATCCACTATTTGATTTCACTGTTATCATTGTCTTTTTAAACCTTTTTTCCAGCACTGGAGGCTCTGACATTGTCAGATTATCAAGTCTTGATTTGTAAAGATCAACAGATCATTGGTTCCATCCCCTCACATCTGTCTTTTACATGTTCAAATTCTTCTTTAAAAAGATAGGCTACATGGTATCAAGTGTGATTTAATCATCGTTTTTTCATTTTTAATGTACCACAGAGCTATATCTTCTGAGATGATATATTTTTGGTTTCAAAGAACACAATGCAGAAAACAACATTTGAGGGATCACTGCAAAATTGTGCTAATATCAGCCTATATATGTTGATATTGGAATTGTTTACTCCATTATATCAGTATTGGCATCAGTGTTAGGTTTTGGCAATAATTGTTGAGGACCCAAATGCAAGACACTCTGGAGGCAGGCAGGACTGGGAACAAAAAAGCGAGCTTTATTTAACGAAAGCTGGAATCCAAAAATCATATAATCCCAAAAACCAAGAAGAGCAAAATGCCAAAAACACAAAGTAGCATCACAAAAGCTAAAACAAAGTATCAACCAAGAGGAGCAAAGTACAACTCAGGAAAAACTCGAGGAATAAAGCAGAAACATGAAGCCAGGAACAAAAACCCCACCGGATGGTGGCTTGTTACAAAATCAGTCATAAAAAAATCGATCACTGTAACCAAATCTTTCAGGTTTAGCTTCTTCTTATAGATATATTTCTTACTTATGCAGCCAAGAATGCCGGCATTAGTTTATCGGTCTCCATAAAAAAACAAAAACAAAAGGGGAAACAAATGTTATCAAACTGTATAAAAATTAAACACATGTGCAAATGTGTTGCAGCTGTTGGGCTGTTTTGACTTTCATTTAAAAGCTTTTGCTCCACTGCCCATGATTCACTGCAAATTACCATACGACCAGTCGACATATGGGGGCACACAAACATACAGACACACCCAAAAGTGTGTGCACAGCCAGCTGGCATTTAGAAGAGCAAACAAGCAAACATGATGAGTAAATTGCTTAATGGCACGGCTATGCTTATTTGGCAATTACTCTTGTGTCAGCTGTTAGTGAAGAGCGTTCTATCATTTAATGCTCTCAAATAGGAAAAGAGACTGTTCCCTCACCGAGCACAGCATGCATACAGTATGTCCATGCACACTGTGGAGATATTGAGCTGGATCTGCTGTGCGTGATGGAGCCAGCAGGGGACAGTGTTGTTCCACCATTTGGAGCGATGCAAAGCCTTGAAGTGAAGACTGCACTGCATTTCATAACACCACCGTGGAGCTAATCTTAAAAATAGTGCTGAGTGTTGAGCAGCCATTGTCTCATCACCTCAAATGCTCCGGGAGAATTTAGCCATCATGCAACAGTCGTGCAAGCCTGATTTTCTTCAACGCTGAATATTCTCTCCCTCATCTACACTGAACTGAAGTGACAGTGGAGGTGTCACAGCCAGTCATGTGGAACGGTTAATTCCTTTCTTTTACTGTAAGCCTAGTATTTCCTTTTAAGTCTGCGCATATGCACATGGGCTGCGTGTGGGCAGACTCCTGGAGGAACACCCAGCAGCCTTCGTGATCACAGAAACAGGGCTTCATTGGCACTTCACAATTTTGTCATACTGTATGTGTTAATTTTAGATGGTCCAGTTCCAGGTGGCTCTGGCACCACAGCAATGCTGCTATTGTTTTAACACTCCACAGATATCCTGCAGCGTTACCCTGGCGAGGTGAGAGTCTGTATATCTACAACGCGAGCCTGTGGACAGGGGGGCCTCCGTCACTGCTTTACGTCCCTCGCAGGTTTTGGCCTCCAGTAGGTTTTACATATTTAGGCGTGATATAAACTAGCTCCATTCTTGTTGCAATTATAACAAGCTGCTCGCTCGTTGCTCCCATTTGGGATGCTTCCAAAAGTCGTTATATAAGATGGTATTTTCAAGGGAATGCATACAATTTCACAGGGATAGTGCTATATTTAATGATTCTGTTCACATCATGTTATTGATCATCTACAGCATGTATACCTTTTTCTCTATGGCTATCTCAAGTATAGATAGGCTACAGTAACGACATGCAGGAACATGCTCATTATTTTCATGGATATTGAATAAGGATACATCTAAGTGTAGGAAAAAGTAATCAATGTTAGATCAAAGTTTGAAATACTAGACTTTCTGTCAGCTCTTTGTAAGTTCATCCAATAATATGAGACCAGGAACAAGCCGTCCTTTCATGCCGACATTCATAATTGTCCAATTTGTTCAAAGCTTTCAACCAGTTTTTTTTTTTTTTTTTTTACCTTGGTGCTAACTGCAGTAAATATGAAAATGACACAAATAATGTGGCTCTAAATAACTAATCCATTATGTCTCAGGATTAACAGTTAACAGTTTGGTTTCAGTTTAGCATGAGGGATTTTAGCACAAATCATCAGTTGATGAAAATGTTCGAAAAAAACGCCTACAGTAGATACAACATCATAAAGTGCCAAAGTGACAAAACTTAGTGAAGTGTCCTTTCAGTGCCCTTTTTGCATGCTGGTGCCCCACCGCATACAGCTGGTTCCCTTCTCGTTTTTTACGCCCCTTCCCCTCAAACATCCCGAGTCTGCCACTGGTGTTCTGGATATTTTTGACGAGGGAGCCAGACATTTTTGGCTGGAAATCAAGCTGCTCCAGCCGTGTTTGTGGCAACTAGGTATATTGAGCCACAAACATGATGTTTTCCTAACCCTAACCAAGTGGTTGTGCCTTAACCTAACCAGAGCATGAGCACAGCCTTGTGACACCAGAGAAATAGAAACGTTGTGTTAAATTGCAACATAAAGTTTTGAATTATCTGTGGTTTTGCAGAAACACACTTTGCCAACATTTATTCTGCCCATTGGGTTGCCTAGTGTACCTTTTGTCCTTCAATTTAATCTTAATAGACTTGCCAGCATCCATAAAGACTCTGCATTTGATAATACAGTGTGATTATAATGCACTTAAAATTGTGATCATGTAACATATTGCGCCACTTCTGTGCAGGCAGCTTGAATATTGTTCTTGGCTCTCACTGTTTTTTTCCTCACCGTTATTTCGCCCTCAGTATCCCCGCTTGGTATTCCCCCCCACACTTCCAATTATCCTTGACGTGATAACACACTATAATGTGACACACAAGGGCAAACGGCTACTCTGTCTAGAAACAGATCTCACCCTGACCAACTCTTGCCTCTGCATATTGGTAAAGAAAGTGTCTCGAAAGTCTCAGTGAGCCGCCATTAGACAGACGGATTCTTCCGATATTTGCATTCTCATTATTTGCAGACAACACACTGCAGTCCTGAAACACCCTTCATTAGGTATTTTGCGAGACTGAGAGAAACTGGCTACTTCTGCACTTCTGATAATAACCTTTCACAGACTATTTGCTGTCTTTTAAAGGCAGAAAAGTGAAGTGAACCACATCGGCTGCATACAAACTAAACCCCAGAAAGAAGCAAACCACCAGACGGCCAAGGCGACTATCAGTGCGCCAGCAGTTGTAAGACCAAAATACTAATGACGAAATAAACACGCAAAATATAAACCTAAAAAATGTAAACGATATTCCAGCAAACGTGCAAGTTAACGTACAAATTACAACATCCAGTCTTTGCTACATATTGTACCTCCATCTGCCAATTTGCTGCGAGCAACAGCAGCCACTCACAGCTCTAACTGCTGTCTAAGACAAACCTTTACTGCTTGCTTTAAGCTCCGTCCACAAACGAACAAACACATTGATTTACCTTGTAGAGATAGAGTCGGCTTTGCTAACCACTTCAGCATCCAATTTCCACAGCACACTTGATCTTTTGCAGCTGTACCGTACCTTGCCACGATTGGAGGTTTTTTAAGAGCAGTTTTTATTATTGGAACCCTTTTTAGTTCCACAATCATACCATGAGAGCGACTTACATCCAACGATTTGGTTCAGTTTAGTTGAAATTGAGTTCATTCGGTTTCTGTTGCTGTCAGAATGGTAACGGTACTTGATTAGACGGATGCAGCAGCTTCTCTGATTGAAATGAGGTAAACCTGCTCAAGTGTACTTCATCATGTTACAACTATTAATCTCACATAGCCACAAAAAGTAACGCCGCCTCATCACTGTGCATCTTGCAAACAGCTTATGTTTTAGAAAAGTAAAAATAGTACTAAAAACATATTGCGTCTTTCTTTCACCTCATACCGCTTTTGTCCACAGGGGGCGCCAGAATCACCAAAACAATGAAAGTTCCTTGTAGCTGCTTTAATTTGAACAATATAGTGGTAAGAGTAAGATCATTTAAAACAACATCATATAGCTTTTGGCCCTTAAACTAACAGCTTCAAAGTCATTTTGATGGTTCAGTGTCTTGTGACAGGGTGAATGGTGTCACGCCGCCCTCCCCATCACTTGTTTCTGCACTATGTAACTTCAGTGAGAGCGTAGGGTCACAGCGTTACATACATGTTTACTTCAACACACAAGTTTTCAACACACAACATTGTTATGACGTAATGAGTTTTGTTTGTAGTTAGCACCTACATTACGTCTGACAAATTGTTACAGACCTGGGATTTGTATTTACGCCATTTAAGCATTACATTTTTTTATTTAAGGTATTTTATTGTTTGTTTAAAGAGTGTTTACAGCGGGTGCTGTTCAATAACCTCAGAACAATGAACAGTAACTGGGGACAACTGTTTATTGTATCCAGTTTTTCTGGTTTTCATCACTTAATGGACTTTAATGGGGTATTTAATTTACTAACACATTGTAGGCAGTGAACTCTGAACCTTAATGGGGATAATGCTGTGCTCGTGCCAGCTGAGCTGAACAGACTCTCTGCTATATGCTTATGTGGTGTTTTCAGCTGTGCAGCTTCAGCAAGTATAAAGAGCAGTACATACTGTAAGCCATAAGCGCCTCCTTAAATAGGATCTTTACATTTTACTGGCCTTATATATTAACTTTAATATCCAATAGAGAGGGAAGACTTATCGTGGCTTAAGGCTCGAGCACATGAGCGCAACGTGGCAATGTTTTAAAGTTGTGCTACACATTAGAAATCTCTTAAAAAGGCAGATTTTGGCAGGTGGATCACAACAGCTCGTATGTGACTCCGAGCTTTGACATATAACACTTTAAAAGCGGTTCATTAATTTCACTACCTGCCCATCTGATGAATTACAGCGTGTAAAATGCAGAACTTTCATCATCACATTGCCTCCACCGCCAAATAAAATGTCATCACGTCCAGCAGGAAATGTCACCAATCAGATGCAAATTTTGATCCACGGCGTAGCGCAGACTGAGGCTGGAAGGAAAAGGGGAGATTTAGTGTAACAAACACAACAAAGCCTAACGAGATTCTTTGAGTCTAGCAGAAGTGTTGTTGGTTCTTCCACTGTGTGTTGACTCTATTATATTCCCACAGCGTTAACATCCTGCTATTACTTACTAGGTTAGGTCTTTTATTGTAAAGTGCAAAAACATTCTAGTGTGACTTATTTCCTGCTCAGCTTTTACAGTATTTTCTTGTTTTGTTCGCCCTGATGTTTTTCTAAAAAAAATATGTTGAAATAACCACCATTTTCTTCTTTAATCTCATTTCATCTACAGACATGGCTCTGATTGACACAAGGAGGCTCCTAGCGTAACCACATTTCGAGAGGAAAACCAAGGATTATGAGATTATAAACCAACAATTAATTAACAAAGAGGGAAAAAGAAGCAACAAAAACTCAAACTAAGGAACTCCCTTCCCATCTTACCTTTTTTATAGTCGTGTTCCTGTGTGCAAATACGAAACTCTGAGCGCTGCTGAACTTTACGCCCTGTAACTGTTCTGATGCAACTTCGAAAAAGTGTGATTTATGGCCTCTGGTTCACTTTGATGGATTGCTTTGACAGCCTGAATTAGATGTCTCTGGAGTTGTTTTCTCTCGCTGCAGGAATTGAATGAAGCAAAGAGGTCTGACAAAACCGATTTTTACAATGCTCTCGGTCATGGTGCGCGCATGTAATTATGTCACAATCGACTTGAGCGAGAGAAAGTGAAAAATCAGCAAAAAGTCACATTACACTGGAACTGACCTTATAATATGGACCTGAATCTGGATGTGAGGCCGTGAACAATATGTCTGCCCGTTCTGAATGTGTGTAGATTTTATTGTGCCGCTCGTGTTGCTGCTTCAGCGCTTCTGTTACTTATTCATGGAGTGAAATGTCCAAAAAGGCCTCTTTCATCTGCGCGTCTCAGTCCTCGGGGTCCCTCCGACTTCTTTATCACTGCTCGCTGTGTTCATAAACAACTGATTCGCATTATTTGTTATTTCGACAAATGTGTCGTAAAAATGAAATTACCAAACCAATAAATGCTCCCTGTTTTTAGCTATCCTTGTTGAACTGCTTCTCTTTAGCTTTACAGACAATTGTAATCCCCTTAACTGTCTCGTCCTTAGCGTTATCTGTAAACTTACTTGTGCACACTTAAACACCGCATGTAGGCTAGATGGACTGTGTCCCAAATCCAGACAGAATACATGTTCTTTAGCATAATCACATCTTTATGATGTTTTTTTGCAGTTTGAATGTACCTTCAGACTAGAGTCTAGAGAATAAGATGAAAATAAAAATGAGCCCGACAGACATTTCTGTGGACGCCCTGCTGATAACGGACATGTACAGTGCAGATGACCGTTAATAGGGTTTGTCCTACTCACATAGCTTAGATATAAAATAAAAAAATATATAAATACACACTTTTTTTATGGTTAAGCGCACAAAGAACATGATGTGACCAAACCATCAAAAATCATTTCAACATTTTTGTCCAAACCTGGATATCCATGCTCTATTTTAGACCTAATATAGTGTTGTGAAGGTTTTGAAATATAACAGGTTACAGATTGCTAGTAACCCTGTTAAAAGTAATATAACTATTTTAATTACATAATTAAACCAATGTACAGCATCTTATTGCATTTGATTACTTTGTCACAAAAGTTCTAAAACTGGGCAATAAAGCTGACAAATCCTCACTTTTCTAGTGTGAACTGAGCAATTGGAATTAGCATATAGTAAGAAATTGGGACACAGCTTGTGGGCCACAGTCTCTCTCCCACACAAAGACGTACTAACAGAGAATAAATGCGGTACTCCAAGCCATTTCCTGGGAGTCCACCATTTTGCTATGCAGTGGATGGCTCCTGCTATCAAGCGCTGAATTAATCAAGGCAACAGAGCAAATCACAGGTACCACAACTCTGACTCGCCTGGAAGGCCTAACCTCTTTGTCTTCAGTGCCTTTAGCCAGGAACATGCAGACTTTAGTGGCTAATGTAGCTCCAGCCCCTGCCCTTTTTGCCCCTGTGTGGGTGAACTACCCCTCTGGACCTAATTAAGAAATAGTAATTATCATAATTGTAGTTTTTTTGTCACTGTTATTTCCTCTTACCTCTCTTTATTTCTTTGTGTGTAAATGAACATGACAATAAGGTCTTTGCCTTATAATAATGGAGGCGATTTACGCAAGATTTATGGTGGGTTTACATGGTTGCCTATTATTAAGGCTGTAACGATGTGTTACCTTAATTAAGTTAAGTGCTTCATTCATTTATCAAGCATAGAGAACACCACAAAGCAGCTATATTTTGTTTTCATTTGCAGTCAATGTGTTGTCATTGTTATTTTGAACCATTGTAGCCTTGTAATGGATTCGGGGATGTTTGAATATTTTTTATAATAACTTGATTTTATGCTTTTAGTAATTGGCTGAATCAAGTTTTATTAGACATCCTTGAATTGAATTCAGGAACTTGTCACTGTATTTTAGACATTTTAGACTATATCCATTTGGGACACAGTAGTACAGTTATTAAATTATTCATACCGTACTGTCCACAAATGGCAGTAGTGGGGGTGATCACAACCCTCTCTGCAGCCTTTCCCACCTATTCAGACACTTTGATGCTCTATGATAAGCTCCATTGCCATAGTGAAGGCTAAAGGGTAAGCTGTGCTCCCCGCTTCGATGGTTATTTGCATACTACGCTGTAGTACAGCCGTACAGCATCAGTATCTCACAAATATGAGTGATGTTTGGTCCTGGATGTTAGATTCTCAGGTCTTATCACGCCTGTCCACATGGTCTTTTCTCCAGGCCTGGTGTGCATTATACATTACAGCTGACGTATATTGTGTGTGAGCTGTCATGAGTTTACACAACACTATCTTTTATTAAACATTCGTGTCACTGACTGTGACTCAACGTGTTTGTATTTGGATAAGGGGTGCAGCGATGTGCATAATTCAAGATAACTATTGAAGGATGTGTATCAAAATATGTAATATATATTGTTGACCACTCTCCTGCATGCTTTAATGACTTGGTTCAAACCCAGATCCAGCTGATGGAGCTGGATTTTTGCAATGCATCAGTGATTCCCTTTCATAAAATAGTCATTTTCACACATTTATCATGATATGTGTAGCCTTACAGACACAGAGTGCACTAACTACAGAAAAAAGCTGAGAAAAAAAGGGTTTGTTGATGTTTGAAGGCCAAACTATGAAACAGATTTTGATGTACGACATTAACTGCGTGCTTTTTTAAAGATGATTTAGATGCTGCACTCATCAAACAAACAAACAAACATTGTTCATGTTTCTTCTTCAGCTTTAGTGCCTATTCAAACTAATGATATCATCTCGTGAAATAAACTTTCATTAAAAACATGTAAATATGTGGTTTTAGGACAACTTCACCCAAAATAGATAAAAAGTCAGTTTTTGGAGCTTCATGGCAATACAGCGTTGCAGAATTCTCCTAAACAACTCAAGTAGATGGGACTTGTTTTAAAATGTAATAAAACAACCAAAAGAAGACATAAAAAACATAAAATGGCTTCACTCAGCTTGTCTTGCATAATTCAAGTCACCAGAGGCCCACAAGTTGTTATTTACACCCTTATTAAAACCAAAATCTTTACTGTTGCTGCTAAGCTAAATGCGTTAGCATGCACCCAGTCTGAGGGTGTAAATAACGCCTTTTGAAATCAATTAGGGATCTACGGCTTCTAGAGACTTGGATTACACCCAACGAGCTGTATGGGGCCATTTTATATTTTTTCATTGTTGTTTTTCACATTTTAAAACAAGTCCCTATGTACTTCAGCTGTTTAGGAGAATGCTGCAATGCTGTTTTAGATTGTGTTTAGATTTACTGCCTTATTTATGCATAACAAATTCAGTTACGAATTTCTCGGACCATCAAAATAGATGTTTAAATGATAAGGAACCATAAAAAGGTGATAAATTAGCCTTAGCTAAGGCCATGCAGATTGTTTTTTGTCCGTACCACCCCCAAATAATTTTTTTTTTTATGGCATAATAAGTTAGATATTGTAATACATATGTCAAAATACTGTACGGTCTCATCTCAATTTCTGTTTTACCTTTCATGTGCACTTGTTACTGTGTGTTGGCTTTAAAGTGCAGTATGGGTTTGAAGTCGCCTGAATTCATTTGGGGTGTGTTAATTTTAATAGAGATACCCAGACTGTGACAAGGTGTCACAAACAACTTCCACACACGAGACGCTGTCTGGCTATACCGATATCTTTTCACAAATAATACAATACTCATCAATCAAGCTGCTACAATACCACAGCTGAAACCATTTCAGCTCAAGTCATACAATGCATTTTGTGATCTCTGATTACACAGGGAAAGTGCTCAGGGCGACTTAACAGATTCATCATTCAACATTCAAATGCCATTTCTCTGACTATAATCTCATCTCTTAAAAGCTCCTCTCTGCATGAATCCTCAATCGCTGAGAATACCCCAAAGATTCCCTATATAGAGATATTATGATAATGGTCAACGATTGATCCTTTTTGTCTTAATCTACGTCTGCTACTGAGTTGTGTAAACAGATTAGTGTTGCATGTTTGCTGTATATCTGCTGTGTGTACACATAGCGTCCTTATGTGTATGCCTCCATAATTATAATTCAATTAAAGCATCTCCAATAATATGCTTGCCGTACATCCTCATGCATTGTTTACATGTGGAGGTGTCAGAGGGGAGTGTAGCTGCACAGCAGAATCACAAATATAGCAGAGGTGGGTGTTTTATTTTGCCCCCCACATTTTCTCATTCCTGTTTAACAGAATGTTGTAAAAAAAATTGTCCGTTTGCCAATTATTCATTTGCATGTGCAGCTCTTGCTTTTCGGTACAGATCATGGTTCTGCATTGGCAGGTGTTAATAAATAACACTTCAGATGCTAGCACAGCTTGTGATTAGGAAAATACAGTTATAAAAATACAAACAGCTCTAATTAAGAATAGCTTTCAATCTGCTGGTCTTAATCTTGCAATACTTATCTTTAGAGTAAATAATTATTAGAGTACTGTTTAATGGCCTAGGCAGTCAGTGCTTGTAAATTTAAAGGTGATGTTGATAACATTTTTATGAAGACAAATCATTTTTAAAAAGTAATACATCTACAGCGGTAATAGAAAGGTGCAGAATAAAAAAAAAAACTGTTTTCCCTTAAACACTGTTATGATTGTGAATTAATCATTTTAAAATGTTTGTCGGGTCCAAAACGATTGTTTTGTTTATGGAGAGCTGAAGTCACGCCCCTTTCAGTCCGTCCATGGGACCTTATTTCAGATAAACTGGTCGTGAATGGAGAGAGACAAATCATTTTTCGATTTCGCTTGAGTTGGGCCATGAGCTATGATGTTTGTCAAATGAAAAGATTTCCAAAATGTCCAAGTCAATAAAGTCACAGTTTGTCATAAAACTAATGTCATGTAAGACTGTGAAAAAACGTAATTATGAAGACTACACAGCCAACAGTCGTGTTAGTGACATCATCTTGTTGAACGGTCACCAAAACCCATAACTTAAACACTGTAGAGCTGGTCCTGTATGTTAGCAGCTCATGAAACTGACAAACTACCCATTCACAGAGCCACACTGTGACCAGATGTACAATGGTTTTCATCTTTTTTAGTAAGTGGTGAGTTGGCGGCCATGTTGGTGTTGGTGACGTGTGTTGAGCGAGACGATGTAGTTCCCTGAGCGGTTTAACACAAAACTTGGGACACTTGGGACATAAAAATGATTTGTCTCCATTCACTACCATGCAAAGTTTTTCCGACATAAGGTCCCATGGGTGTAAGAATTCTGACGGTTGGTTCCAACTTCTATCAAGGTTTGTCAGCCGATAGTATAACAGCGTAGGCATCTGAATGGATTTGCGAATCCACCATGGCAGGCTTCAAACTATGCTCTTGTGGCTGAACCTCAGTGTTTCGGACCAGTCGGCCTCCTGTTCAGAAGCGCTGGCAGTTTCTAACATGGTTTGATGAACCGCTGCAGAGGTTAGCATAGATGCTGCTACAGAACTTATCAGAACTTCATTGAAAAAAATGAAGCCAATTAAATGTGGTAGGAAGAAGAAAGAAGCAAAAGAGCAGTGAGCGTCAACGTGCCGTCAAGTCTGTATGTGAACCTCAGCATTACTTTTTGCTTGTCTTGCATATTGCCAGTGCATACAATATGCCTGTGTTGGCTTTACAGATGGCAGTTAGTTCAGCCTCAGGCTACACACTCTCTCATGATAGATGGCTCATCAATATGACTGACAAGTGCTGGTGAAGATTTCCTGCTGAGGGAGAAGAAGCTGAGACCAGACAGGTGCAGCACAGGTAGCAACTTCAATTCTACTTCTGTCTTCGCTGAAATACCACTGGGTAGATTAGAGCTCCTCGGTTTTGGCTGAGAGCCAGTGATAGTATTTCACACTTTTGTTTACAGCAAGAGACAGTTGTTGACTCTACAATATTGCAGGAGGGATTCCCTGCCTCCATGCATTTCCGCTTCCTACAGGGTGGAATAACAGCATGTGAAGTAGATTCCCTTGTTCTTCACTGGCAGGACTAATAACGCTCTTCCTGCATGAGAACATAAAGTTGCAAAATATGTTTTATCTGCTGGCTGTAAAAAAAGAATCGAAAGAGTTGCAGAAGTCCCAGAAAGGCAGTAGAATCCTGAGAGGGGTTCTCCATATTTTCTTTTTTATTTACTCAGGTTTTCCTTTGAGGCATTTAATATTTCCTCTAAATTACCATTACTGAGAGATGGTGGTATTTGTCAGTTGTAGGTTCCTCGGGCAATCCCTGGGGCAGCTGCTTTTTATGGTGCATATAATGTCTGTACTGTCAATAGCAAAAATGCTCCTCTAAGTGAAATAATAGTCAGTATTGTGATGGTTAATCAGCATATCTAAGTTTTATCTCTGACGCTAAAACTGTGATATGATCTGTCTGCAGTGCTGATGTCTAACAATCATGGTGATTAAGGCTTTTTAAGGGTGAAATCACGGTGTGTAGAATGCATTGTTATTAGATATGATGGTAATTCTTAAACTATTTTATTTGTTGTTTTTATTATCAATCCATCTTTCAGCTTCTCTCAGCACGCAGTTTAAATTAATGTGCCTGGCAGCACAAATGTCAGCCCCCGACATTATGTGATCCCCGAGGCATTCACAATCACTGATTAATTCTATTAGGAAAAATCTCTTTTGTTTTGGCATTATTGAAGGCAACAGGAGCAACACTTCATCGCTCCGAGACTGACTAATGGAAAAAAGCAAAGTGACACTTCCGGGGCGAAAGTCAGGTGAAGCGTTTTGTAAACTTGTACAACAGAACGGCTACAGTACATACAGTATCCGATCTCAGCAAGTGTATGTAGATGAGTAGCTTGTGATGGTTTGAACCGCGGCAGCTGTTCAGCCAGTAGGAAGTCTGTGATGTGCTTTTTGATAAAAGATAAGCGCGGCAGCACAGCAGTGGAGTGGGTACATAAATCAAAAGACAGATAAACAATATGCGATACTGCCAGTTCAGCAGATGACACTTGCTACTTGTTTAGACTGCACTACAGCAGATACAATATTGTTAAAAGGTGGCATATTTGCACGCACTCTTAAATTGTACACTCCCTGGGCCCTGACCAAAAATGTGGGACTACAAAAAAAATTGGCTCTCATACCTAGAGGATATAAAGCTGCTTCAAAGCATTGGCTTTATATTTAAATTATGCTAATTAAATTAAACAAAGACAATTGCCAAGCAAAGCTCAATGGTTCCCACACACCTGTTCAGTTTGGATGGAACATTTGGTTAATTTTGAAGCAATTTGGCTTCACAGGCATGTCTGTAAATGGCATTTATCTGTATTCCAAAGCATAAACTGCTGTTTCATTTCACTGCCTGACAATTTTCTGCATTTTTACAAACAGCAAAAAACCAAAGCAGACTCCTAATGCTTTGAACGACTGATAGTACAGGTTGTGACGGACATGACTTTACTGTACATTGTATTTCTTCCACTTTAATGATACCGGGGTGACCTGTGTCCGGACGTTTGAATCTGTCCACTCCACAGAGTTCACTGCTTCGTCTGGCGTTATGACATGAAACGGTGATTCCTCATCTGAAGAAGTGGACGAACTAATGAGCGCCCGAGGGGGACAAACACTGTTGTCAAGCGTTGTCTAGCTGTGCACTGGAACGTGAATGTAATAAGGAAAATCTGGATACAGCATCGGAGGAGGTCCCTTATTTATTCCTTTGACTTCAAAGGTGTAAAGTTAACCTGATCTTCCGCATATCCACCTAATGAAGTGAAGTCACTAGTAACATCAATATCCCAGACTCCCTTACAAATGGTGTGATTTTCGGAGTTGTTGCATGAGGAGAAACTTAACAAACTTTGTGAAACGGCTACGACAAATTCTAAATCATTGGTGCCTTATTGTAAATTTGGCAGTAAATACACTATATTATAGTGTTTCTTTCCTTGTAAAAGTGTGTCAGTTTGTTGCAGCATCGCTGTAAAAGCCTGCCTGTTTGGCGTCTTTAAAGTGCATCCTGTCTGCCTCCGTATCGAAAGTGCATCTTACCTCCCAGCAGCTGATTGAACTCACTGTTTTTTACACCAAATGTATTAATGAATGCAGCATATTGATGGTAAACATGTCAAATTTTACGAATCCAATAAACAGTAGATATAGGCTACTTCTTTGGAGAAAGAAGAAAGTGGAGTAAGTCACCAGATTCCCTTAAAAAAACACTCAATTTTGAAACTAGGTGCGTTATGAGACTGTATAAACTTTGCATAGAACAAATACGCAACTATTTGGGCGTACTTGTTCATCCTGCAAAGGTTATACATGAAGATTTATTTCTCTGTATAATAAATGTATCTGTTTCTTCTAGTGATGCAGGTTTAGCCTATACTTGCATATAGTAGGTGAGATCAGATCTCAGGTGGTCACGAGGGGCACGTCGAGACTCGTATAAGGTCAGGTGTCAACTGACGGAGTTGAACTGTCCACTTATGATCGGATCACTCAGGATGGAAGCTAAAACCCAACGTGAGCGGTCTTTCTGTCTCAGAACGCATCTGTTCGGCTATTATTTATTTATCTCCGCCCTAAACGTTACTTAGGGTTAGGATTAGTTAATTTAGAGAACCCAACAAAACTCAGATTATGACTCGAGCTCTGCTGCTAGAGAAAAAGAAAGGAACCAGGAATAACCTTACTCCTTTTATTCTAATATTACCATTCACCTTACCTCAAATTGATCTTGCTCTCATTAAAAGGTAGTGAATAGGCATAACACATTTATATTGAATATCATGATAGACTGGACTGGCGCCAATGTTTCTTGGGAGGAAATGTGGAGAAACCAGCGAAACAAAAATGTAAGACATTGAGTTTTCCAGCACACTGAACATGAGACGGATCAAAGTCACAGTGGCTTTGGGTTGTATCAAACAGTCAGAGTTCAGCCATCGCAAGAGCCCTGTTCATTTCTCCTATAGTCTGAGTGGCATTTCTCCAACACCTTCCATAGATTCAAGCCAGTCCAGATGGATGTGCTGCAGCCTTCAGTGTAATTTCAATCTCTGCATGCGATATCTGCACATGCTTCACCAATCATTGTCTCTCCATCCGCCCCGGCAATATCTTTTCCCCTGGGGAAGCTGCTCGACTCATAGCAACGGATCCTCCTCGCCTTCTTCACAGAATCTCCTCAGCAGTGTATGCGCGCAGGGATGCCTAAAGTGAAGGCGCAGATAAAACGTGCTTGAATATGTCATCATCCATTTCGTCTTTAACAGTGGGATTCCTATCTGCCGCAGCAGTAGTGGCGCAGTAGTTACAGTAGCTTAGCTTTTGGAAAATGCCTGCTATATTTAAGATTTCATGCGGTGCCACAAGTTATCAACCCCATTCATACAAGGGAGGAGCCTTCAACACTTCTTTTTTTTTTTTTTGTTTGCACGTTTCCATTCAGGGCTTTAGTGGACTGGAGTGTATCCACTATTTACTGGGTGGAAGACAGTGAAACAGAAAGCCAAAGCATCAAAGAGCCAACACAGTCAGGCAGTTTAGAGTCTCCAGTGACTTGCTTGTCAGAATGTGGAAAGAAACGCACCCAGATTTTCCATCCTCATAAGCCACCATGCTGCCCATCCAAATTAGATTTGTGATGTAATTATGGTCCTGCAAAAACACTGAAACCAAGAGACTGGAAAACAATAACATCTTTTAATAACTGCAGGACAACCTGTTTTAATTAAGTGTTGAATTAAATGTTTTAATTTGCGATTTTGCTTTCCTTTTGGTTTGTCTTTTCCATTTAAAGTGCAGGGTCCATTATTTGTGTGTGTTTATGAGGTTTTTATATCATTCTGTAGCTTCTCAGTACCCAGTAAGTATTCACACCCCAAAATGTAATATCTGGTCAAAGTATGTATGGTTTAGAGTCATAATGCTTTTTCCCACATAGCGTGACGTAGGTTTCACCGCTGCTGTTCTGTCTCACTCTGTCTCCCTTGTTGAGGTTGGTGCCTATGCCTTATAGTGTTTCACTTCTTCCCAAAAACGACACAGTGCACCTTTTATAGACAGTCACTGACATAATTATCCTACACAGTATGCCTCTAAATTACGATGTCATAATATTAAAAAGCATCATCTTCCAAGCCCACAGTTTGGTCACTCCTAATGCTTGAGTGGGAGTGTCCATTTGATTATGACAGCCACGTCATAAACATGTAATGCGATGGTGATACGACATGTTTTTGTGGAAATGTCAATATGGTATATGTAACAGTGGTTTATAGAAACTGCCAAAATTCAACCTTGAAACTGGGCTGAGATTGATTAACAGGCATTTTTATATATATGAGTGCAGAAAGATCCCATTTTTAGAATGAGGCCACTTTAATTTAGTATATCAGCACTTTTCAGTCAACAGTGAATTAAAGCCTAATGTAGACCCCAAAATGTAACAAAAGAAAAAGAAAAACTCTGCATTTTAAGTTCAAAGTTTGTATTTTTCAAAGCCTGAAGACGAGACACTGCATTGATCTTCATCCTCTGTAACTCCAGCCTGTTTGTCAAGATGTTCAGAGTTTTTGACAACTGCTACAATCCTGCAGCTGCGCCTGCTGCACATCAAACGCTATCCTCAACAATGAGGCGACTGCTTAAGATTCAACTAATGTTTATCCTGCTATCTGATACACGCATTCTAATCATATCTTGTTGGAAGAGATGAGCCCTCCGAATGATCAGAGATTCAAGATCGTGCACTCTTCTTCTGTTTATTAAAAAGCAATATTTAAAACAACATTTAAAACAAGCTGCAATATGGATGATTTTACAAGCTCATAAACAAAAATGAGCACAAGATTTCATTTTGAATTTGCTAAACAATTTATATGCACTACGGAGCGATATATGTATTTATAATGCAGTGCAATAAGAGTCGAGCATAAAGTAAATTGAAAAATGAAGGGGACAACAGTAGAAAAACAGCAATTTAAGATTTATTTCCTTGTGCTCATCCTCAGCAGCAGCAAAGTTTTGGCCTCGTGACCTTTAACAAGCTGTGCCTTACTTTGTTTTTCCAGACAAAAAAGACCTCCAACAGCTTCAAGCTAGCGCTGACACAAATACAGAGACGGAGACGGATAACAATGAACACGGACAGACAGACAGGCGCTAGCACAGAAAGACGCTCACAGCGAGAGACAAACTGGGGCCGACGTGTGCAGGCGAACAGACTCAGAACAGCCCACGCACACAGACGCAGGCTGAGAGTGACCCGCATGGATCCTGCAGGACAGCCAGCGGAGACAAAGGGAGGACAATCTGTTGAGCGGCAACTCGAGTAGATCTGAGGAAGGTGTTAATCTTAGAAAGGTGTTCAAGGTGCCAGCAAGCGCAATAGCATTTCATGATAAATTATTCTGTGCCATCTGAAAACTGCGGTCAAGATAAAAACATTCCCTTGAAGATTAGAAAACGGAGGAGTTGGTTTCTTTATCATGACCTGCTTCAAACTTTTTACAGATTTTTTGCTTCATTTATTAGTGACAAGCAAAATGGTTATACACTGTGAAAGCAGGTCATTATGACCCTTATTTATGCTTCCTCTTAGGTGGCAACCTCCTGTGGCCGTGGCAAGTATTACGGCTAAGGCTAAGTAGTATAACGACGGAGAAAGCTGTATGCTTGGGTGTATGGCTCATTTCGAAGGTCAAGTAACCACCGTTGCTACAGTAGCAAGTTTAAATACAATAGTCGATTATAACTGACCACATGCCTAAATGTTAGACTGACTTTATCATGTTGAGAATAGTTGATTACATTCACTTACTTGTACCCCAAACTTTTACTTTTTTAGCTGTTCCAAAAAAATGAAAGGATGTTTTGCTGCCAGCACGAGTTGATGTCATGAATCAATGA